>NC_088691.1:19620563-20245563 GCF_028017835.1 Emys orbicularis | reverse complement strand
TCCCCAGCTCTGCTGGGTCGCAGGCATCAACAATTTTCTTCAACTGGGTCCCCAGAAAAAAAAGTTTGAAAACCACTGCTCTAACCCACCAGCCCATACTGGCTTCCACTAGACATATCACAAATTTTGCTGATTTGGGATCTTAGGTCTGGTCTGCACTACCAAGTTAGATCACATAAGTTGCCTTGTGTTGATCTATTTGTGCATGTGTCTGCACTGGAATTTGTCTCCAGCTGATGTTAGTGCCCCATGACACCGATACACCTTCCTGAATGGCCCAGAGACATGGTCGATCTACTGAGGTCAACACAGTGCAAGCATAGACACTGTGTGGCATGGTGCAACCCTATCAGTCCTATAGCAGCTGTCCCACAATGCCCCATTCCCTGCAAAGTGACTGTTCTGATCACAATTGTAAACTCCACTGTCCAGTGTTCACAGAGACCAGAAGCCACCCTTTAAAGCCCTGTGCATGTTTTGAAATGCCTTTTCCTAATTGCCCATCTAGGCAACCATACCTAGTAGCTCACCTTTGTTGCATGCAACTGCCCAATCAACCACACCAACTCAACACACTAAACATGCTCCTGCTTGGTGTAGACAGGAGGTATTGGATCTCCTGGGTCTGTCGGGAGAAAAGGCTGCGAAAGCATAGCCACAGACTAGCTGTAGAAATATCGGGATTTATTAACAGATTACATATAGAATGCAAGCAAAGAGTATGATAGGGATCAGCAGCAGTGCAACGTGAAAGTGAAGAACTGCAACAGGTGTACCACAAGGCCAAGGAGGCCAACAATGGATCTGGTGGTGCCCCACAGATCTGCCACTTTTACAATGCCATACTTGGCAGAGTCCCCACCAGCACCCCACAGAGCACTGTGGATACCTCAGAGGAGCCCAAGACAGGGTCCCCTGCCATGAAAAGCAAGGAGGAGGATGGGGGAAACACAGCAAGGAGCTCCAGTCTTGCTGAGAGCCAGGACCTGTTCACGACTCCACCACAATCTAGCCAGCCCCACCAGGCAAGTACAGATTAGCCTGATGAAGGGGAAGGAAACTCAGGTAAGCCTGTGCATCTATTTTCCCCTTATGTTTAAATTTAAAGATGGTGTTTGGCCTATCCCTAGGTTAACAAGACAAAGGTATTGATTTTTCATTGTTTACTCATATAAGACTAGGTAGAGATACAACAAACAGAGGTAGAGTTGGCATCTGCTTTTCATTCCCCTGTTGGGTTAGGCATGGGGAGGGGAGGTCATGTGGAGCACTTTGTTTACGTACATAGCAATGTCCCTTTCATACTTCTGAGAGATCTCAATGACACTACAGAAATATACTTTGCAGTCCTCTCCTGAAGATTTCCAGGGATGGCTGCCTTATTTCTTCCTCTAGGGTAGGACACTTTCCTACGCCTCTCTGTGATGAGTTTGGGTGGCACAATTGCAGTTAACAGGTTAGCAGCATGTGGGCCTGGGTGGCTTTGGGATGCCAGAAACAGTTTTGTTCTCTGTGCCTTTGTTACCCTCAGGATTGTGATATCAGCTAAAACCACCACCACCCATGGAAAGTAGTGTCAATATTAAGTGCCATTGCCTTGTACTTGTACCCATGCAACAGAAAATTATCTCCTCCACTTCTCCTCCTCCTCCTCCCACCCCCACCCCCACCCCCAGCAGGCCATACTCACCATGGCTGGGTCTGGAGAGTAGTGCTGTGCTGACATGCTCCAAAGCTGAAGTGTCAGTAAGCATTTCTGATTAAAAGTGTTTATGGGAATAAGGGAAGAGAATTTTGAAGCTTATCTTTCTTTGCAGTCCTTCAAGAATGAGAACTCCATGGTCACGGTGTCCTACATCCCCCAACTTACCAGATGGCATCATGGACCTTACCCCCTATTGCTCCACGTCAGGTGACAGCAAGGAAAACTACAGTTTCACATATACTGACCTAGGAGAACCATGGTTGATGTATATGTAGTCACAATGAACTACATTTATGCACTCAAATGGACAGAAATGTTTACTCTTTCTAATTCTCAAGTTCCACTCTGTTCATTTATGTAAAAAATTGTGTTACATTACCTGGCTTTTTTTTTTTTTTTTTTTTTGCATATTATTGAGTGGGAGAAACAGTGGAGAAGAACAAAGTTCTATTTCTGGAGAATGAAATTATCTTGATTAATTCACAACACATATTGCAGAATGCATAGAGATACTCAAAGCAAACACTTAAGTGTACAGCAAGCACCATCTAATTCATAGCTTCAGGAAAACATCTGGTTATATTTATAAATGCACAGCAAACACTACGCAATTCTTAGCCACACCCAAATCTCCAGGCCCAAAGAACACACCAGCACACAACGCTGTAGTGGCAGACTGTTGAAATGCTCTTTCAAAGCCTTCCTCAACCTCATAGCTCCACGTTGGGCTCTTGTAATGGCTCTTGTTTCTGGCTGTTCAAACTCCACAGACAGCTGCTCCACCTCTGCCCACCTTGGCAGTAGCTTTTCCCCCCTTTACCTCACAGATATTATGCAGGATACAACAGGCAGCTATAACCATTGGGACATTTTTCCTCACTGAGAGCCAATCTAGTGAGTGAACAGAGCCAGTGTCCCTTCAATTTACCAAAAGCACATTTAACAGTCATTTTGCACCTGCTGAGCCAGTACCTGAATCTTTCCTTGGTGCTGTACAAGTGACCAGCGTACAGCTTCATGAGCCAAGGGAGTAAGCATTTAAATATCCTCAGTGGTAATCCCGCAGTCAGGAAAGAATGTCCCTGCTTGCAGCTTTCTGAACAGTTCTGTGTTCTTAAATACGTGAGTGTCATACACGTTCCCTGAGCAGTCCACACTGATATTGGTGAAGCATCCCTGGTGATCCACCAAACACTTACACAACTACAGAGAAGTAGCCTCTCTGTTGATGTACTCTGCGGCAAGGTGGGCTGGTGCCAAAATAGGCATGAATGTGCCATCTATCACCCCACCTCAGTTTGGGAACCCCACTACTGAAAATCCATCCACATTGCTGAGTCACATACAGGAGATGATTAATAGCTCTAAACACTTGCATGACTACAGCCCCCACTGTGGATTTCCAACTCCAATAATTTCCCATTGGCGGGAGGCAATCTGGTGTTGCAGGCTTCCAGCTCGCAATCACCACTCACTTCTCCATGGTCAGCGTAGCTCTCATTGCTGTGTCTCTTCACTGGAGGGCTAGGGTCAGCCTGGCACACAGATCCAGGAATGTGGCCTTTCAGATACCAAAATTCTGCACCACTGTACATTGTCCCAAGCCTGCATTATGATGCAATCCCACAGGGCTAGTTTCTCAGGCCTAGAAGCAGCACTCCACCACCTGCAGCTGCTCTGTGAACGCCACCAACAACCCTGAATTGTTTTTTGCTATGTTCCTTAGCAAACTGTCCTCAAATAAATTGTCATGTTCAGGGCTGGTGCAAGGATATTTTGCACCCTAGGCGAAACTTCCACCTTGCACCCTTCCCCCCCTTGCACATCAGTTCATTGAGGGGCAAATCCCAACGAGCCTTTATAGACCCCAGGGGCCAGCCTGCCCAGGGGCCAGCCATGCCCAGAGGCTGCTCCCCAGACCAGGTTTCCCCCTCCCCACCCACTGAACTCCCCTGGAGGGTGCACAGCCCCCCCGCGAGCCCTCCTGACCCCGGCGGCCCCCGCCCCAAGTCCACTCACTGGCTTTGCCGGGCTTGGGCCGCTGCAGCAGCTCGGCAGGGAGAAGCCGCCTTCTGGAGGCACTGGAGCCAGAGTGTCCCACTTGCAGCGGCGGCGAGCCCCAGCCATGGAGGAGCCAGCGCGGCGCTGGGGGGCAGCAGCCCTGCAAAGCAGGCTTAGGGCCCTGCGTCCCAGCGGCGGCGGCTCACATGCCCAGGAGCCGCAGAGCCCGAGCGCAGCGAGGGGGGGGTCAGGGGGTGCACGGGGGCCGCCGCCTGCATGCATCTGCTGCAGCCTGCAGGAGTCCCGGGGGGGGGGGGGGCGCGCTGGGCCGCAGCCTGGGCAGGAGGGGCGGGTGGCGCGGCTGCTCCCAGCTAGCGGCAGCGCCGCCTTTTCAGGGCTGCTGCCCCCCCGCGCTGTGCCGGATCCTCCATGGCTGGGGCTCGCCGCCCCCACAAGCCAAAGCTCTGGCTCTCCGGTGCCTCCAGAAGGCGGCTCCTCCCTGCCGAGCCAGGGCACCGCTTTTTGGCACCCCCAACCACTTGGCGCCCTAGGCGACCGCCTAGTTCGTCTAGTGGTTGCACCGGCCCTGGTCATGTTCCCTGTTGTTGGGGTGCTTCCTGCAGGTCTGCAAATACAGGAATCACAATTCTCCTGTTACTTGCAACATTCATGAGAATAGTGCAGAGCTCTATGGGCTCCATGCTTCTGTCACTGATTGCAGACACCGAGAAGTGCCACCCGGGGTTGTGGGATTTTTTTTTTTTTTTTAAAGGCATGAAAATTATGGAACATTATGGGATGGAGAAAACTGCATGCTGGGAACTCTGACCCATAGCTCCCAGAGATCCCTGGGTGAGCCATTTCTATCTAATAATACATTGAGAAAATTTCTCAAAAGTTATTGCGATGAACAGCGACATGAGGCACATTGGGATACCTACCCATGGTGCACCACTCTTTTCATTGACACAAGCATACCTGGTTTGTATGTGCAAGCACCCAAGCATTCATGTGCCCAAGTGATATACCAACTTTGGCATATGTATAACATGCATCCAAAGTTTGTACTATAGTGTAAACATGGCCTCATAGCTTTTAAAAATAAACTGCACTGGAAAGAATGATTAATATGAATAATCACCCTGACTTCAGTAGGACATAAGCAAGTGTTTAAGTGCTCTTCTGAATAAGCGTATTTTCCTGAACTGGGGCCTTAATGTTTAGCTATTGTAATAAGAGTTATGGAACAAGAAATGGAGAATGGATTTGTGCAGAGTAAGCTCTGCTGGAATGATAAAGATAGTCATGTGGGGTAAGTGAAAGAAACCTGCAGTTTAGCTATTAGGGAGCTAGAGTAGTTAAGGTTATATAAGCAAAGTCACTTGTGGTATGTGAGGAATGTACACAGAGGGTGTGTCCTGAGCAAGACAAGCACCTGTAGTTACCAGGAGCTCAGGGGAGAATTTCTAGTCTAGACACATGTTTAACAAGTTGTTTGATATTTAAAAAAAAAAAAAAAAAAAGAGACACCTTTTAGAAATGCAACTAATATGCTATGTCCTTACAGAGACAAGGTGGATGAGGATTTATTGGACCAACTTCTGTTGGAGAGAGGGAGCGAGAGAGAGAAGCTTTAAAGCTACACAGAGCTCTAGTAATCAAAACCAACTGCAACACAGCTCAAATGTTACATATCTAGGATCGAACCATTAGAGGAAAAAATGTGAAAAGATATTTGTAGAATAAATCTGAACAAATACGTTCAAGGAAATTTGCATTTGCTCATCTGCAAGTAAAGAAAGAGGCCAAATTTCATTAAACAAAATTAATTTGTTTCAAATTATTCTCTCAGCTCTAATTAAGGAAGAATATTGCACCTCATGCACACATCAGAACAAAACCTTCTTCAGAAATAAATAAAAAGACAGACAGACAGTACTTGAGATTTACTGATAACAGTCCACCATGATTTGTAGTCTCCAAATACAGGCACTCCCAACTTCGTGACAAGGATTTTGGATAGTGTCAATGTGTCATCCATAAGAACGGCCATACTGGGTCAGACCAAGGTCCATCTAGCCCAATATCCTGTCTTCTAACAGTGGCCAATGCCAGGTGCCCCAGAGGGAATGAACAGAACAGGTAATCATCAAGTGATCCATCCCCTGTTGCCCATTCCCAGCTTCTGGCAAACAGAGGCTAGGGACACCATCTCTGCCCATCCTGGCTAATAGCTATTGATGGACCTATCCTCCGCGAATTTATCTATTTTTTTTATTGAACTGTGTTATAGTCTTGGCCTTCACAACATCCTCTGGCAAGGAGTTCCACAGGTTGACTGTGCGTTGTGTGAAGAAATACTTCCTTTTGTTTGTTTTAAACCTGCTGCCTATTAATTTCATTTGGTGCCTCCGAGTTCTTGTGTTATGAGGCGTAAATAACACTTCCTTATTTACTTTCTCCACACAGTCATGATTTTATAAACCTCTATCATATCCCCCCCTTTTTCAGCTTGGAAAAGAGATAACAAGTCCCAGTCTTATTAATCTCTCCTCATACGGAAGCCATTCCATACCCCTAATCATTTTTGTTGCCCTTTTCTGAACCTTTTCCAATTCCAATATATCTTTTTTGAGATGGGGTGACCGCATCTGCATGCAGTAGTCAGGATGTAGGTGTACCATTGATTTACACAGAGGCAATATGATATTTTCTGTCTTATTATTTATCCCTTTCTTAATGATTCCCAACATTCTGTTCGCTTTTTTGACTGCCGCTGCACACTGAGTGGATGTTTTCAGAGAACTAACCACAATGACTCCAAGATCTCTTTCTTGAGTGATAACAGCTAATTTAGAACCCATCATTTTATATGTATAGTTGGGATTATGTTTTCCAACGTACATTACTTTGCATTTATCAACACTGAATTTCATCTGTGTAGCGGGGTGGTCATCCTGCTCCTGCCCGGAGGGGTTAAGAACAGCCCTGGAGAGGGCTGTGGCTGGGGAAAGGCTGATTGGGGAAGCTGGGGCCACGCCCCAATCAGGCCACAGCTGGCCCTATAAAGGGGCTGCTAGGTTGGTGCTCAGACAGTCTCTCTCTCTGGCTGTTGAGAGAGATAGGCCTCGCTGCTGGGGAGCTGAGCAAAGTACCTGGAGTGTAGCAGGGCTGGGGGAAGGCGAGAGGAGCTGGGGAGCTCCAGCCTGGAAAACCCCCAGGCTGCAGGCTTTGCTAAAGGCCGGGAAGGGTACTGGGCTTGCAGAGGGCAGACCAAGGGTAGGCAGAGGCAGCAGGTCCAAACCCTCCTTGCCAGTGATGAGTGGCAATTATACTGCAATCTGCCCCAGTGAGGGGGGCTAGATGGTGACTGGCAGTAGCCCAAGACTGAGGCGAGGTGGGGATAGAGGGTTGGAGGTTCCCCAGGGAGGGGAGACCCAGCTAGACTGTGGGGTACTGCAGGGGCAGAACCCCGAGAGAAGGGGCACCAGGGTCCAGGAGGGACATGAGGGCCAGCGGCAATCAGGGCACCGGGCCACAGAGGGTGCTCCTGAGCAGAATAGCTAATTCCCAGGATGACCAGCAGGAGGCACCGCACTAGTGAGTCATCATGGCCCGCTACAATCTGCCATTTTGGTGCCCAGACACCCAGTTTTGAGAGATCCCTTTGTAGCTCTTTGCAGTCTGCCTGGGTCTTAACTATCTTGAGTAGATTTGTATCATCTGCAAATTTTGCCACCTCACTGTTTACCCCTTTTTCGAGATCATTTATGAATATGTTGAATAGGACTGGTCCCAGTACAGACCCCTCGGGGTCACCACTATTTACCTCTCTCCATCCTGAAAACTGACCATTTATTCCTACCCTTTGTTTCCTATCTTTTAACCAGTTACCAATTCATGGGAGGACCTTCCCTCTTATCCCATGACAGCTTACTTTGCTCAAGAGCCTTTGGTGAGGGACCTTGTCAAAGGCTTTCTGAAAATCTAGATACACTATGTACACTGGACCCCCCCTTGTCCACATGCTTGTTGACCCCCTTCAAGAATTCTAGTAGATTGGTGAGGCATGATTTCCCTTTACAAAAACCATGTTGACTCTTCCTCAACAAGTTATGTTCGTTTATGGGTCTGACAATTTTGTTCTTTACTATAGTTTCAACCAGTTTGCCCGGTACTGAAGTCAGGCTTACTGGCCTGTACATGCCGGGATCACCTCTGGAGCCCTTTTTTAAAAATTGGTGTCATATTAGCTATCCTCCAGTCATTTGGTACAGAAGCTGATTTAAATGATAGGTTACAGACTCAGTTAGTAGTTCTGCAATTTCACATTTGAGTTCCTTCAGAACTCTTGGGTGAACACCATATGGTCCAGGTGACTTATTACTGTTTAGTTTATCAATTTGTTCCAAAACCTGTTCTAATGACACCTCAATCTGGGACAGTTCCTCAGATTTGTCACCTAAAAAGAATGGCTCAGGTTTGGGAATCTCCCTCATATCCTCAACCGTTAAGACCGATGCAAAGAATTCATTTAGTTTCTCCACAATGGCCTTATCGTCTTTGAGTGCTCCTTTAGCTCTCGATCGTTCATTGGTCCCACTGGTTGCTTAGCAGGCTTCCTGCTTCTGATGTACTTAAAACATTTTTGCTATTACTTTTTGAGTCTTTGGCTATCTGTTCTTCAAATTCTTTTTTGGCCTTCCTAATTGTATTTTTACACTTCGTTTGCCAGAGTTTATGCTCCTATTTTCCTCAACTAGGGTGACTAGATGTCCCGATTTTATAGGGACTGTCCCAATATTTGGGGCTGTGTCTTATATAGGTGCCAATTATCCCCCACCCCCTGTCCTGATTTTTCACCATTGCTATCTGGTCACCCTATCCTCAACAGACATTTCTTTACTAATTATAAATAGGACCACCACTAGGAAGCACTGAAAGCAATATGCACATACTTCTACATTACACACATAGACCCTAATTTGCAATCATATCTGCATGGGTGGACCCATGTGCCCATGCAAAGCGCTATTAACTTGCCTCTGTGCAGACCATGAGAAATATTCAGCATATTTTTTACACAATTTTTATTTTATTTTAATTTACAGCCCCAAAGTTTCACTTCATACCTAATTTTTGGAGATAAAACCACTTCAGCATCATAAACACGTAAAAATGTGACTATTCACAATGCCATCACCTTCACTTAGAAAATTAGCCCATTTCTTTTTGAAACTTCATATACCCAAGTGACGCAAATGGTTTCATTTTTGTGTTCATATAAAACTGAAAAAGTATTAAAAGCCCTGGATTGTCATTTTTCATCTTGTTACAAATACTTTAGCACACCTCTAATTCGGTGCCATTCCTGGGAAGTCATTCTATAATATACCGAAAGCCAGTTTGGATTGCGGCCCATCAAAGAATTTAAGCAAGCTTTTAACTTTAAACACGTGAGTTGTAACATTAATTTCAATGGGATGACTTACGTGCTTAAAGTGCGTGCTTAAGCAGTTTACTATTCGGGGCCCTGATTTGAGAGTCTTTACATACAATAGTAACACTGTCTTTTGGGTTTACTGAGCCCTAGTGCGTTAGCTGATCTTGATAAGGAGTCATGCGTGACCTCTAGATGCAATCTGAAGGGAATTTTCAGTATTTGCAAATGGACTCTTCAGCACAAAGTTTTGTCATCAGCACAGGTAAGAGTGTATATTATCACATAAGATAAATAATTTTGTCAGGAATCTCTAAGATAAAGGCTACAGGCAGGAAATCTATTGAATGTAAATCCTGTAGGAATCCTAATCAAGTTTTGGAATGCTGAAAGAATAAATCCCCCTACCTCAGACTATGCAATCATACACAAGATATCAGTTCTCATCTACAACTCAGTGTTAGGGCAATTGTTCATACAGACACGTCTGCCTCTTATTATTTTTTTTAATTCCATTGCTGAAATTGTTTTCACAACAACATCAGAGGAAGTTACAAGTATGTGTCAGCAGGAGGGTAAAATGTGGCCCTAAATGTATTTGTACATGACTTTGGCCCCAGTCTTTGGCCATATATTTGCCTTTGCACACTTTCCATTTTCCTTCTTCATCCTTTCCCTCCAGAGCTCAATTTTATTTACCTTCACCTGTTACTTCTCAGATCTTTTGCCAAATTTGCTCTTTTGAAATTCTACTTGTTGGGCCAAATACATCCTTGTCATCCAAATTAATCCCTGAACACAATAGAAAAACACCATAAATAAATTTGAGTCCTTTAGAGTTATTTAAAACTCCAGTGAGACTAATCAGTATACAGTATAATGTACTTTGGTACTCTGCCATTTCTACTCAGGGCCAGTGCTGGGGGCATGATGTCATAATAGACAGACAGATTTGGTCCCTCCAGATCAGAGGTGGGAAAACTACAGCCCGGGGGCCACATCTGGCTCTTCAGACATTTTAATCTGGCCCTTGAGTTCCAGCCGGGGAGCGGGATCCGGGGCTTGCCCCGCTCCAGCCAGGGAGCGGGGTTGGGGGCTTGCCCCGTTCCATGCATGCCGGGGCTCCACGCAACTCCCGGAAGCAGCGGCACGTCCCCCTTCCGCCTCCTACATGTAGGGGCAGCCAGGGGACTCTGCACATTGCCCCAGCAGCTCCCATTGGCCGGCAACCATGGCCAATGGGAGCTATGGGGGCAGCGCCTGCGGACGGGGCATTGTGCAGAGCCACCTGGCCGCACCTCTGCATAGGAGCTGGAGGGAGGACATGCCGCTGCTTCTGGGAGCTGCTTGAGGTAAGCACCACCCAGAGCCTGCACCCGAACCCCCTCCTGTACCTCAACCCCCTGCTCCAACCCTGATCCCCCTCCCACCCTCCGAACCCCTCAGTCCCAGCCCAGAACACCCTCCTGCACCTTCAACCCCTCATCCCCAGCCCCACCCCAGAACCCGCACCCCCAGCCGAAGCCTTCGCCCCCCTCCCACACCCCAACCCCCAATTTTGGAAAATGGAAGCAAGCACCTTTTTGAAGCATATCCATTTGGAACAGAGGGAGCCTATGATCAGAAACCCCTATGCTATGCCAGCACTGACTTGCCATATGACCAAGGTCAAATATTTCACATCATGTCCCCTGTGTTACTCTCTGCAAAACAAAAAACCCTCAACCAACCAAGCAAACAAACAAACGAAAACTTAGGGCAAATTCTTCTCTCCAAACTACGGAGACCATCTTCTGTACTTCTCTCAGATCCAATGGGAAATTCACAGAGCAGGGATGAGCTTGGCATTGGGGATAGGAGTATTTTACATTGTATCAAGAATCAATCCCTTACATATTCATTTGGGGATCAAAGTAGTTCAAAAAAATGGAAAAGACTGACTAGATTATCAAATCTAAACCGCTATACTGCAAGACACGGAGTCCAAAGAAAGGAAATAGACATCAAACCACTTCTCAGCCAGTTTCAGGAAGGAATATTGTAATGCTTTACAGGAGAATTGTAAGGGTGTAATAGTCCTTCTTTGAAGAGCTAGAGTCATTTCCATTATAAATCTCTGAGTATCAACTGTGAATTCAGGTGTTCTGCTTGATGAAGAATATAGACAGGCAAATGCAAAGATACCAAGTGGAAACATTACTCATGTACCACAAGAATGTCAATGTGATCCAGAGGATGCTGCAGTAGGCCTGTCAGAGGAGCTGTGAATTTGACAAGAAAGCCAAGCAGCTAGAGACCAGCTGCCCCCTACTCCCTTGGAGAGTTAGGAGGCTGGACCCTGCTCCTGGTGGGGAATGGGGAGGCGAGAAGTCCCGGGTGGCTGGACCCCGCTCCTGGCGGAGAGATGAGAAGACCCGGGCAACTTTCTCTCCCTCCCAACCTTCCCAGCAAGCTGTCTTATTAATGTCACAGCTTCAGCAGGCTGCTCACTCCTGGTGGGAAGCGGGAGGGGGCCGAGAAGTCAGGGCAGCTGGGCTCCACTCCCTAGGGGGGAGAAGCCCCAGGTGGCTTTCCTCCTCCTAGTGGCAAACAGGGAGGCAAGAAGCCCTTGGTGACTTTCTCTGCTCCCAACAGGGAACAAAGGGGGGGGGCAGCTTGCCAGGAGCCGAGGAGGCAGCCGGGCTCCCAACAGGGACTTGCCAGCAGAGCTGAGAGACCGGGATCTCAGCTCCCCACACTGCCCCTCTTATGTCAGTGGAAGCGCTCCTGGTGAGGATGCATGCCACCAACCCAAGAAGGGTAGTGTGAACATGTGCTGCCTCACTGTGATGGCTATAAGTTGACCTAATACAGGTCGACTTAAGTTTTTAGTGCAGACATACCCTTACACCTATCCACTAGGAACTGGACTAAGTCACTGTCACAATAAAAGAGACAAGGTGGATGAAATAATATATTATATTGGACCAACTTCTGTTGGTAAGACAGACAAGCTTACACAGAGCTCTTCTTTGGATCTGGGAAATGTACTCAGAGTATGTCTACACTGCAATACAAGCCCGAGCTAAGACTCAGGTTCAAGCCTATAACCCTCCTTCCATCCACACATAAATCATGCTAACCCAAGGTCCCAGGACCTGCGGGGCTGCATGGTCTGAGTCCAGTCAAGCCTCGACCCAGGATTCAAGCCCTAGTGGTTTGCAATGTAGACACAGCCCCACTGGACTCAGGTCCTGGGAGTCCTCCAAGAAGTATCCCACAATCTCATGGGCCAACTTCCTTTGTCCTCTCTATTCCAAGAATCTTGAATCTACTCTATTGAAAATGGAAGCAAGCACCCTTGGTGCAGAGTCAGCATTAACCCTTCCATTGTCTTCTGACCTTTGAGCTATAAACACACCATCAGATATTCTTTGAATGGAGACTGAACAGAACAAGCCTTTTTGCAAAGCACTCTGCTTCAAGGTCACAGGAGCACAGCTTGATTTTGGAAAGGCCAGCAAAACTGTGGACTTTAGTAAGTGTACTAGGAATGATCACGCAGACTAGCAAATAGCAAAGAACCTGGCAGCTTTGCAAATTTACTGGACCAGTAACCAGTGCAGGGCGTGAATTAAGCAGCTCAAAAGTGAAAACTGGAAATCCAAGAACCTGAACCACACCTTGGGCAACTTGCCAAATTCATGCCCAATTTATTAGGAGTTTGACTGGCTGCTTGGCACTGCTCCCAGCATGGGACCTGGTCAATTGGCCCCAGAATCCAGCATGGGGACTGATGGGGACCCACCTACAGGCGCTGGCTTCCAATTGTCCTGGGGGGTGCTCAACTCCCACTCAGCCCCAGGCCCTGCCCCCACTCCACCCCTTCTCCCCAAGCTCCCACTTCACCCCTTCCCGCAATGCCCCACCCCATCTCTTCCCACCTCCGCTCCACCTCTTCCTGAGCATACCCATCCCTGCTCCTCCCCCTCCCTCCCAGCGCCTCCTGCACGCTGCAGAACAGCTGATCACGGCGGGTGGGAGACGCTGGGAAGGAGGGGGAGCTTGGCTGCCAATGGGTGCTAAGCACCCGCTAATTTTTTTCTGTGGGTGCTCCAGCCCTGGAGACCCAGCAGCAAGAACTGAATGGGGACAATGAAGTCGCTCTGTCGCTGAAACCGGTTCCAGAGCAGGCTTTGGAGCAGCAGCAGCAGCACATTCTGGGTCCATACTTAGAGAAGCTGTTGCCCCCCTGAGGAACAGCCTTCTGTGGAGCCTGCAGCAGACACAGATGGGACAGAAACCGCCCCTAAGCCCAGTAAGTTTCTGGTTCCATTTTAATGATTATTAATACAGTAATGAAAGGATTTCCATTCTATGAACCAATGAAAAAGTTCGGAGAAACCCCAGCTAGCAGCGTGTATTACTAATGGCAGATTGTATGTCAGTGGCATGGCTCCCCAACACCACCACCACATGGAGTTCAAAATGGTGACTGGGACATACAAACAGTAAAGAACACTGTTAACGTATATTTTTATTGGAGTGGCATAAATTTTTGCTAGAGCCATTCCTGTTTTTAAAATAATATTACATTGCTATACCTGTAAGTATGCTGCTCTGTAATCGTTCTATGGCCTATTGAGGTTCCCGGAAACAGCAAACTGTGTCTCTGCTTGGGGAAATGCGTTCCATTCACAAATCTACTTCATTCAAGTTAGAGGTAGTCCATAGGTGATAAAATGATTTGTCCCAGCTGTAAGTGCAGGTTGAAATTTTGTCTAGAAATGTGCCAGAGGTGGGCAGGAGGAAGATTGTGGTTATCTGCCTGTTTGCATGCAGTCATACACAGGCTAAGCCATGTGGAAGCTAACACGGCATCTTGTGAATTCTGACCCAATCCTGGCTGCTGATAGCTACAAAAACTTTTCCTGAAGCAGGAACTCCAAATAGGTAGTCACATTTTAGGGAAGGGCATATTTTCCAGGGCCACCTCGGTAGCTGACCAGCCCACACCACTCACTGACGTTCTGTTCAGTCATTATATGGTTGAATATTTTTGTTGCATAAACTGCAAGTTTCTCACCAGCAGCTTGGAATAATGTCTCCCTTTTCCAGTTGAGCACTTCAAGAACTGTTATGTCCTCTAAAATATGGAAGGCCTAAAATAATAGAAAAAGCATTTGTAGCATAGCCACTGATGGCAGCCTGCCCACCCACCCACCTCTCCAAACCCAAGTAGTTTTGCAATTTTTCTAAAACCAAAAAAGCAGATTTGCATTTTTAACTTACCATTGTGCCTGCAACTTTTTTACAGGCACAGAGCTTCTCCGGTATGAACCGTCCTTCTCACAATATATTGAAGTTCAGTTTGTAAAAGTATCATTTTATGTCCTTGAAATTCCATGAAGATTTTTTCTGAGTTCCTGCAGTGAGCTATTTGAGACAATAACCCTCTATGTCATGTCCTGTTCCAGACCCCTCAACCTCTACTGGGGCCACAGTACCTCCACAGCTTGCCCATATTGCAGCAAAAGTCTGGGCCAACGTACCTGAAAGGACTGTTCCGAGAGGAAGCGTTTCTGTGATGAAACTTATGGTTGAAGTTGTGGATAAGGTCAACAAGCCGATCCAGTACCAAAGACACAGGGACTTGCAGCTAGAGGAAAGGCAGGCCGTAAGGCAAGAGAGAGGCTCAGGATGCCTGCCCAGCTTGAGAACAGGATTTCAGCACATAGGCACCAACTTTCCCCGGTGCCGGTGGGTGCTCGCACCTGGCCCCGCCTCCACCCTTTCCCCGCCCTCCCCCCCATTCCAACACCTTTCCCAAAGTCCCCACCCAACTCCGCCCCCTCCCTGCCCCATTGGACCCCTTCCCCAAATCCTCACCCCACCCCTGCCTCTTCCCTGAGCGCGCCGCGTTCCCTCTCCTCCCCCCACCCTCCCTCCCAGCTGTTTCGCGGCGCAAGCGCTGGGAGCTAGGGGGAAAAAGCAGGCACGCGGTGTGCTCAGGGGAGGAGGCAGAGGCGAGCTGGGCGGGGAGCTGCCAGTGGGTGCAGAGCACCCAATTTTTCTCCATGGGTGCTCCAGCCCCGAAGCACCCACGGAATCGGCACCTATGTTTCAGCGCAGAAGCAGGCACTTGCTTTGCAGTTCCTGGGAACAGGAACGATGGCTAAGGGAGGAGGACAGAGCTGAACAGAAAGAACTGTTTGAGTGGCTCATATCACTAATGACCACAAGAGGAACAGCTCCTGCGTCACCACCTACAGCTTGAATCCCCTACATGCTACCCTATGCTGCAGTCCAGAAGCAGCTTGGAAGACTCCGTGGCTGGATGGCACATGCAATCGGGCCCCATGACTGGCTTGCCAGGGCAACCTCACCCTATGCAACCCTCCATATTGACCCCCTACCCTGTGGATGCCTCCACTTCCCTTCCCCAGCACCACGTGCACAGCCAATGGGGAAAGAAGAACAGGTGGCTAGGAGACATGCCAGCGTAGGGGGTTTCTGTCTTGTACATGGTTTCACTGTTTTCACTTGTTCATGCACTTTGATGGTTCCCCCCTCCCCCAATTTTTTTTCTGTAAGGCTCTGCTACTGCTGTTTGGTGTAGCAATGTCAGCTGGCCTGCCTGGGAATGGGTGAATGTTCTACTGTGTTAATACATGTTTTATAAATAAAGTTTATTACATCAAGAACGTTTATTTCTATCATTGCTTTACATCATACAATGCTTATTCAAAATAATAAAGGTAAACACATGATCAGGGACAATTAGGAATTAGTATGCAAAGACTTTCCCCATTAGTTATGCATGTGGCGCTGCAGGAGGGGGTCATTATCGAGGGTCAATATAGGATCACATAAACCTGCTCTGTATAGTGAGGTGTTGAAAAAAGTCCACTGTTCTGTCTCTTTAAATATTTTATCAAATCCTGAAATAGCATCTTTCACTGTGAGGTCAGAGACAAAAGCAAACACTCTCTCCGTCAACGCTTCCACACTCAGCAGGAAAGTTTTCCATGTCAAGCCATTTGAGGAAGGTGCTTCTCACCTTGTAGTTGTGCCCTGCCATACTGTTATTACTGTGCCCTCAGTACTGCTTAGGACCTGTTCTTTTCCTTTCCTTCACTGATATGCTGTCCACAGAAGGAGGAGGAGTAAAACCAGTGAACAAAGGAAAAGAGAAAATTCTCACTTCTGCAACTCTGTACAGCTTTGCAATCCTTCTGGAGTGGAAGGTCTTTCAGTGAAATCCAGCAAGACACATATTGCATTTATACTTAAGCTGACATCCCTGAACCATAACATTTACCTGTTCTAGTTAAACACCTCCATGTGATTTTTAAAAATAAAAGACATACTACAGCAAGACACTAGAACTGTTTAACACATTTGCACACACAATGAATAAAGCTGTCCATGAGTGATCCACCTCTATTACTTTTCAAAGATAGAAGGACAAATGCAGAACTTTGAGGTTAACAATGGACTTTTGAGTGCCCACGCTTTACAGAATTAGAGAGCGGTTAGAAATGAGACAATACCGATTAGGTCAACTAGTGTATCTCACCCACCCATCGCAGTGCAAGATCACCGCACAGCACCTCTCTAAACTGGCAAAAGCCCCCCAGAATAGTTTCCCTTGCTAAGGTTATGTAACAAAGGATTCTGAGGGCTCCCTCTATATAGCCTACTAATTCACAAAACTAAAATTGGCTATTCTCATAGAGGATCCACATTTCACATGCTCCCTTGATTTATCTGATTTTCATGTACTTTTGGCTTTAAGTTCAGTATTTTCTAGAAGGTTATCTGGTGCTGTGGTACTCAAAAATAATTTTAGGATTTTGCATCTTTCTTAACTCATCTTTACTATTTGTTCAGGAAAGGATCATTACCATTCCAATGTCTCTTTTTTTTTTTTAAAGATTCCTTACAGTAACTAACCCCATTGAGTGCTGAAACAATGCAGTTTCCATAGAGCTTTTCACCCCAAAATGTTCCCCACAGACAAGATGAATTACAGTTGAAAAATGTAGCAGAGCACTGTGCAAAAGGAACCTCCAGTGAACCTGCAACTAACATGGGATAGGCATCGTCTACCTCAGTCTTGGCTCCCAGACACCCAGAAAGGTGCACCTGAGACATGCACCCCCACCCCGACAGATTCCTCATGCTAGGAGCACAAATAATCTGAGGATATGGATGGTCTGTGCACTAACTGGCTACTGGCCAAAATTTGGGCACATATTTATATTGCTTTTGAAACACTTTTGTCCACCCATTTAGGAGACATCTACATGTTGGGACACAATTCATATGTAAGCTTGTATTTATTGGGCCATATACTGCATTATACATGGTAATCACCTTATCCAACGCTGAAATGCAGCCACCTCTGAAGCAGGATACAGTGACTGTTTTAAAGCACATACCAACACTACAGTTTATAACAGGAAGTGAAGAATACTGTATCCAGCTGAAACTGTATACACAAAGGCCAGGTTATTCTGAGTTATGACAATGTCAGTCCTTGTTTTCATCCTAAACCCCACATTTTACAGGTTTATAAAAGACAGCAGTTCTAATATGCCTCTGATAATTTTGCCATGCCAGCTGCCAGAATGCAGACATATCTTTTATATATATTTTTTTAACTAGCTTAATCAGGTATGGACTGAAGACCAATATTCTGAATCGGGATCTGTGCTAGGAAGGCCACTGAGGAAGCCTGTGCTCTGGTGGAATGAGCGGTTACTATGGCAGGTGGGAGAAACAACTCAGAGTTCAAGAAGCACTAAGGGCACTTGCAAGAGCAAGCAGTGTTCCAGCCACCGTCACTGGCGATAAGGAGGAACTGAGAGGGCGGCAGGGCACATAAGCGCAGGGCTCAAGGGGCACCAGAGCCGGTCCTATGGATACTGCTAAGGGAAAAATCGCTGGCTACCATGCACATGGGCGTGCACACACCTACTTGGAATGGACATGAGCAAGCACTTGAAGAAGATACAAAACTACTCAAGATAGTTAAGTCCAAAGCAGACTGTGAAGAGTTACAAAGGGAGCTCATGAAACTGGGTGACGGGGCATCAAAATGGCAGATGAAATTCAATGTTGATAAATGCAAAGCAATGCACATTGGAAAACATAAGCCCAACTATACATATAAAATGATGGGGTCTAAGTTACCTATTACCACTCAAGAAAGATCTTGGAGTCACTGTGGATAGTTCTTTGAAAATATCCACTCAATGTGCAGCGGCAGTCAAAAAAAGCTAACAATGTTTGGAATCATTAAGAGAGGGATAGATAATAAGACAGAAAATATCATATTGCCTCAATGTAAATCCATGGTACACCCATATCTTGTGTACTGTGTGCAGATCTGGTCGCCCCATCTCAAAAAAATATATATTGGAAAAGGTACAGAAAGGGGCAACAAATAAGATTAGGGATATGGAACAGCTTCCTTATGAGGTGAGGTTAATAAACTGGGACTTTTCAGCTTGGAAAAGAGATGACTAAGGGGGATATGATGGAGGTCTATAAAATCATGACTGGTGTGCAGAAAGTAAATAAGGAAGTGTTATTTACTCCTTCTCATAACACAAGAACTATGGGTCACCGAATGAAATTAATAGGCAACAAGTTTAAAAACAAACAAAAGGAAGTATTTCTTCACACAATGCAGTGTCAACCTGTGGAACTCTTTGCCAAGGGATGTTGTGAAGACCAAGACTATGACAGTGTTAAAAAAATAATAGCTAGATAATTTCATGGAGGATAGGTTCATCAATGGCTATTAGCCAGGATGGGTAAGGATACAAAATCATGTCCTGAAGTGTCCCTAGCCTTTGTTTGCCAGAAGCTGAGAATGGGCAACAGAGGATGGATAACTTGATTTGTTCATTCCCTCTGAAGCATCTGACATTGGCAACTGTTGAAAAACGGGATACTAGGCTAGGTGGACCATTGGTCTGACCTAGAATGGCCATTCTTATGTTTACTCACCCTTTGAGTCCCTCCTCAAGACCATTTCTTCCAAGGCCTCTTGCCCATAAGCAGTACAAGCTTGCTTTGAACAATGGGGTGGGGGCCCTGAGGTCAATACTGAAACATAAATATACTACATAGTGTACTAAGATATCAAACCTGTATGTCTCTTGACACACAGTTTTCTGGACACAATGTACCCCACACTGAACTGTGCATTCCTCAAACTGCGCCCACCAAACCACTCCTCAAACTCATATGCTTAGTGTATTTTACGATGTTTTTACCAAAACAATGATAAATTTGGTGACATAAACAATGGAGAAACCAGACACACAAGAAAAAGGCACCTTGTCTTAAAGTGTTCCAAAAAAGTGGATGCACCTGTCATTAGTTGACATGAACTCCTTTGCAATTTCAGACATCTTCAGTTCATCTGCAGTTGGTTTATGCAAAAAAGCATTGTATTGTTCAAATGTTCTTGGGTCATCATTGTTCTGAGAACAGTTTTCAGTCTTTGCAGTGCCAAGAAACTTTGCTCAGCTGTAGCAGTGTATACTGGTAAAGTGAGGAACACATCACAAAAGTGAATGAACTTCAGAGAACAAAATTTAAGCGGATTGGACAGCACCGAACATATCAAAGTGCCTACCTTCATGATATTAATGATGTTCTGTGTCGGAACATTCTTACTGGCTGCAAGAATCAAATCTGGTAGAGCCCGCAGTTGATTTTGTAAATGAGTGAGATCCAAGTCTTTTGCATACATGAGCTGAATAATTTGAGGAATAAAGTTTTCACTATCTTGTTGCTGATTTCTTTCCCCATTAGCACAAGAAATTTGTAAGTTTTTTATGGCTCTTCGTGATCCCAGAATGGTTTCATCAAACTGCCATCTCAGTTCACCCAAAAACATATTGCCTAAAAAGATTTCTGGTGTTTCAAATTGATGAGGATCTGATCCATCATCTTAGCTCTGGGTAGTGAAGGCTCATCTGTTAAGTTTGTCCCTTCTGCAACTACGGTCTGATAAAATAGCTCAAATGCTTCATCAGTTCTCTGATGTGTTAGAAATGCTACAGTGCACTCAGATTGTAAGCCTTCTTGCAAAGATGACTTTTCTTTGCAGAACTTGGGAAGTCTGTTCAGCTGAACTGAATATTAGATGGGCTAATTGAAGGCCAAAATATACCTTGAACTGTTCAATGAGAACAACTCAAGTAACTGATTTCATGGCAATAATTCCAAAAGAGCATGGTAGTTTACAAAAACAGTGTTGATGGCACCTGTTTGAAATGTCAATCTGGTGGGGACAGAGAGGCTTGATGGAAGCGTCTTCTAATGAAAACTCTTTTTGGAATTGCTCAAAAAAACAACCCCAACCCACCACCCATTTAGCTAAAGATTGCTCAAGTTTTGCAATGTTCATGCAAAATATCTAAAGCATTCCTTATTGTGACACTGGTGCCTGGAATCCTGAAGGCACAAGTTTAAACAGTGTACTAAACAGGGTACATATAATGCTGATGGTTCTATTTCCCATATCTGTGCAGCAAGTCTGTGAAATTTCCCAGCTATGTTACCCACTCCATCATAAGCTTGACCCTGTGAGGCAGAAATGGGTAAAATGCAACTAACCAGTGTACCTTTCACAACTGTGCACAGATTTGCGCATCAGTTTTGTCTGGCTGTACAAGGACTATGCCTTCTTTGTGAATATCAAATAATTTGTCAACTCATCTAACACAAATAGCCATTTGTTCCTTTTAAGATAGGTCAGGGCTTCAACAGCAATACCACCATACCAACAGTATTGTTGGATTTCTCTTAATTTGCTTTGTAGAAGCACATTTCCCGTAAGAAAGATAATTTGATTCACAATCTTATGCAACCCATGCATTGACATTTGGATTGTCTTCAGCTCTTAGAGGTTTTCCAGAATGTCATCATGTCCACATATTGCCATGCCTTACCCTAATAAGAAATGCAGGCTGGATAGCAGAATCATCAACATCCTTCACTGTACAATTTGGTCAGACTGTAGCTGGTCATTCAGTTGCACTATGACAGTGAGACTTGTGTCAGATACTTCATCTTGAGTTTGTGATGAAGATCACTTTTGTCATGTTCTTCAAACCTTACTGTCACCTTCTTCCAATAACCCTTCTCAGTGAAAGCATCTTCAGCTTTATTTTAATTCAGAGTTAACAGATTGAGCTTTTCCCCAGCAATAACAGAAGAAAAATGCTGCGTTCTATCCAAAGACACAAGCTTAGCCATGGGTAATGACTGGATCAGCTTGCTTGAAATGTTCTGCACTCATTCTTGTTTCCTGTTTGCCTTCTTGTTTCTTCAAGTTTGTTAGTTGGTTGGTGAGGAGCAGCTGCTTCAGAGTGACAGCACATCTCAAAACATTCTTTTTCCTTATCACATGACAAGGAAGGCATGTCATCAATAACACTGTTAGCAGAAATTGCATCTTCCCAAAATTCAGTAACTCGCACTTCATAGTTGATGGGTCCAGTGGTTCTGGTGAGGATGCCTCTTTCAGGAATTTTCTTGTATCCATCAGCACTGCACAAGTCACAACAGTGATCTACATACATTTCTCTTCTTGCACAGACATATTAACAGAACTACAAAGTACAAATGCTCACATACATTTGTTGTTGTGCATCCAACTGTTGTAGGAGGAGAGAAATGGGACAGAAAAACAATGGGCATATACCCATGCATACTATATACAGTGACAAAGACAGAGAGAGAGAAACAAATCAACATCACTTGCCTTGTCAGAGTGTAGATGTAGCAAAATGAAACCATTTTGAGACTATGGGTTGAAACAAAGCCATTCCCTGCAACATTCCCTCTAAATTTTCTTTGTACAGGCTACAGACTCCACTGAGTGCTACATTTTTGTCCTTGAGCAAACTATTTTTTTTAACCTCGGCATCTGATCTTTTCTGTGCCTGTCAAGGCTAATTCCCCACTCTGGCACTTCGAGTGCAGAAGGTGGGGGCCCACAAGGATTTTAAAAATTAATACTGGCCACTCCAGGCTTGTATTAAACTCCTAAAGTTACAGCTTTTCTCTGACCTTGGATTGGTAGATGCTGCCACCACCCAAGTGCAGAACCCCTTTGACAGACCAGGAAGGCTCACTTGGGAATTCCTTCCTGTGGGGTACTCTCAAGCCCTTTCACACACACACACACACACACACACACACACCAGGGAAAAGCTGAGAAAGGGGTGGGGAGGGGGGGATATTAGCTGTTGCCACCACCAGAGAATTTAAAAAAAAAAAACATGCACAAACCTCTTAAGACACAAAAATCCAATTCTGTTCTTAAAAAAGGTAATTTTTTTTAAGAAAGAAAGAAAAAACATCTGGGAACTCAGGCTATTGCTAGATTTGAAAAAAGAGTAAATACAAGGATTAAGCACCAAGAATAACTTTCTTGAGGTCCAGCAAAACAAAAGCACCTGGGGTTAGCACAGAGGAATCCACGAGCCATAAAGAAATAAAAGGGATAAATCTAATCACATCTTCCTAGACATTTCCTGATTTACTTACATATCTGGGGTTTTAAATGAGTAGTTTCTAGGTATGATACTGATTATTTTTTCCATACCTGGCCCAAGCTTCTTACAGCATAGCTCTGCCCTGTCCACCTCTCCCCGGGAGAACAGACAGACAGACAGACAAAAGGGGAGTTTTTTTTTTTTTTAAGTTCTAGCCTTCCCATTGGCTCTTTAGGCCAGGTGCCCACTCACTTTCTTTTACCTATGTATAGCAATGAGACATTTTAACCCTTTACAAGTAGAGCAATTAGAGAACAGCTACTAAGAGGGATTTTATAGCTACTGGCTGGCTGGCTGGGTGTCCATAAAAGGGAGCTACCTCCCGCCCCCCCTTCATTTATCACATGCCTAAGTGCCTCATTTCAGGAAATGGTTTTATTTATTCTCTTGTATAGTGCTGAGATCACAGTGATGCTTAAATAAAAAATACAATTATCACCTGAACAGTGTTTTCAGCAATTTGAAGGACTGAGTTTTTTTTTTTTTTTTTTACTATGAAAGGCACATTCAAACCAAGGCACCAGATTGATTGTGGTTCACCTCAAGGAAAATTATTTGGCAATGTGTAAAGGGATGGACTTAATGATCAGAGCTAAGAGGGACTTGGGACAGATCCTGAAACTTTTTCCAGGAGTAAAAGTTATTTGGTCAGGCATGTTGCAACGTAGGGTGTGGCAGGGAGCTGTGAAGATACCTCGGGTCGACAACCTTAGGAGGGTTGTGAATACAGAGGTGGCTGAATTCATAGATGGCGGGGGGGGAGGGGTGGTCAGTAATTTCTCATCCAGACATAGCATATGGGGCATCAGAATTATTCAGGGAGGATGGGATCCACCTGTCAGACTTAGGAGTCAACATATTTTGGCTAATATTAAAGAAGGCATTAGTAGATGTCTGGGAACCTGGCTAGTTATGGGGGGGAAGGCACCTAAGCTAATTGCTGGCACCTCCTTGTAGTGGAGGTCCAATGCAGGTACTGCGTAGGGAAGGGATAGGGTAATCAGATAAAATGGATTGGCAAAGGATTTAAAGGCAGTATTCTTTAAAGGAATGGAAACAAGGGAGGTTCAGGGCTCCTATGACGGGTACAGCAGGGAACAACTACCCTCTCCTTTATAGCCCCCCCCCACCCTCATTCTAGGGGGAAGTGGCAGGGTCCCAGCAGCAGGTTGGCAGAAAACCAGTATGGGTAAACGGGGAGGGCTGACATACATGGGGAAGGGGGCTGCTATGTAAATGATTATGGAATTACCTCTGTTGCACAATTCTATCTGCTGCGTACTTTCAGACATTTAGAGGGGAAAAGTTGTGGTCTAATTAAACCATATCCAGTGTCTCCTGTCCTTCCAGCATAGCTGGGCAATAGTAGTTTTTGCTTCCTGTTTTGAATACACAACAATCTTTATCATGATATAAGTATTCCTTCCTTGGAGTGACAAAATAAGGGGGAAAAGATTAAGGATGAGATAATTTAACTGGTGATTAGGGTGAGTAAATTAATGGTCCTGAAAACGCAGTGTACAACATTTCTTGACTAGTGCCAGCTCTTGTTTTTTTCTTATGCTGAAGAAGGTTATAGCTCATAAATAAATATAACTTACAACAAATATTCATGCAAAAGTCATCGCCATCGCACTACGAATGACTGAATGTGCTGATGGGGTAACGTTAATGCAACTTTATGAATTTGTGAACTGCAATGTTTTGGTGGGACTGAAAGAACTATGATTTGTGGCTTTCAGTTTATTTAAAAATATGCAAGACAGCTAAGAAGCAGTTCTTTCCTCTTCTCTGCATGAGGAGCAGGGTAAGCCAGGGCAGAGGAGGGAGGTTGGAGCATCAGGATTAGGAAGGGTGAGTCAGGGTGTCAGGGATTGGAAGGGAAGCGGGGGTGGCTACTCTGCATGGAGAGTCAGGGGGCAGAGGAGAAAAGTTAGGATGTTGGGGAAAGGCAGGGAGTGCTCTGAATGGGGGAACAAGGGACGCTATGGAGACTTGGTGGAGTGCGCATTTAAATGCTTTCAGCCAGAAAAACTAGCAATCAAGAACCTTTTGGCAGGTTTGAATTTAACTTAAAGCTGCAAAATACATCATTTGACACAGCTTCAAATCTTGACCAAACCTTTACTGGAAATTACAGTAGCAAAGCATAGCAGATTCTCTCGGGGCGCCCTCAGTTGTCTACATCGCAGCAAACACTGTTAATCATCTGGCAGTTTACAAGCATTCATTTCACTTAAAAAGGGAACATTCCAAATGATTGTAGAATTTGATGGAAACGTTTGCTAAACACAACAGCATTTAAGGTTCTGGCAGTAATAATCATGGTCAAACCTGTTGGGCCCAAAATGTGATTTTCCTTAAAATATTGTTTTCTCCTTGTAAGGGTTTAAGTCCCTTAGGGTTCCAAACTATATTTATTCTTTGTAAAAAACAGTCCTTCAACTGGCCAGAAATTTCACAGATAAAACCCAAACAATTCATTGTAGGGGCCGATGACAAACAAAGTTGTGTATGAATGCTATTGTTATTGCAAAAGCTGTAAAGGTTTCCTGAAAACTCAGCTCTGGAGTTGCCGGATAGCACACACCTAACTAGACATTTTAACTAATATGCAGGCACCTAGAAACTTTGTGGTTTCCACTGTACTACCCCCAGGGCTTCACATATGTTTCAAGACAAGATTGAAATGCTGATCCTCCTGCTCCAAAAGCACAAACCTCTACTGCTTAAGTTAAAGAAAAATCTTCATTAGCCACACAAGGCTATGACACTGGGGAATAGTTCAGTTTTTGTTCAGCACAGGGCAGCAGTGTACATGCACACAAGCCAGTTTTATTACATTTCTAATCTCTCCAGACTCTCAAATTAGAAACTCAGATGTAAGAACAGAGCTCTGCACATTATACATGGTAGAAGTGCCACAGAGAAAAGCTTTAAATTATGCCATATGTCCGTCCACTCACTCAATCTCCTCCCCTTTCTTTCATGCTCAATACTTGGATTTCTCACCATTTCAGTTAGAGCTTGCCTTCCATCTACAACCACTAGCAGTCAGAGTTATCTCTGCTATTAATAAACTGCCAATACCATCCAGTTTAAGATAACTAGTTTAGGGACATGCTAACTTCTCTCTTACATTTTGACAGCTTTTCAGGTAAATCAATTTTGGGGCCTAATCCATCTTGATAATATCCTATTAAATAAAGTTAATTGAGATTCTAAACATCCCAAAGGTTAAAAAGGCTAAACTTTGATGGTTCTATTACCCCCAAAATCCTGTGAGGCAGCTAAAATGCATAGTTAAACATAGAAAAAAATACGGTCCTGTAAACTCCTGAAGCTTTCAGTTGTAGACAATACAGTTCACACTGCAGCGTACACAGTTGTAGGCTCCAGTTTTTATCAGAGTGTAGACATCTTAGGGAGATGTTCTTGTGTCCACCTCGCCTCCTTTTTTGCTGTTTTGTGGACCATATGACATTACTACTGTTACCTTCATTGTCTTTTCCCCTTCCCTCCTATTGTTTGCTACATTCACTTCTTGCATCTTGTCTTTAGTTAGATTGAAATCTTTTCAGAGAAGATGTATCCTGTGTTTGCTCAGTGCCTAATGCAGTCGAGTCCCAATCCTGGCTGGGATCTTTGGCTGCTATTGTAATATAAATAACAAATACTTATTTTAAGAACAAAAAATAAAGTTTCTGATTTATGCTCCCAGATTATTTTGTTGACAAAACCATTTGGAGAGTACCAGAAATACCCTGTGATATCTCACTATCAGCAGGGGATCCATACGAGGCTTTGCTCACCTAACAGAGATGGGAGAGAGGGGTAGCCAGTCAAACAAGAAGCACTATCATGATTTCAACAGGAAAGACAAGGAGAAAAGGGAGGGAAGGAAAACAAATTTCTTCCAAAAATAAATAAATAAATAAAGTCTGACCCTTTCTCAGTGTCTTTTCTTTTCCTCCATCCAGCAGGTTTCCCTGCTGGGTAGTCTTAATAGAAAAATAAGGCAAGATAAAAAGGGAGCTTTAATTTGTCTTTTTAAAAAAAAAAACTTTATACATTAGCCAGTTGCGCTGCTGTGCTTAACATCCGGTGTGTGGCTCTCCAAGAGGCATGCCCCTACTACTTCTGACCTGAAACTGTGTTTATAACATGGGAAGAACTGTCAACACATTTTCAACTTCTGTGAAACAAACAGCACTCACTATTATTACTCAGTGTCAGTGCAGGAACTGTTGCCAGACTGTCAAGTCCTAACTGTATTTCTAACCAGAGATCTCTCTGTTGCCTAAAATATTTTTTGAGCCAACGTATATGAATATATTAATTTTCTTACCTCACTGATGAAGTATAACTAGTGCCTCTCAAGTTCAGATAGATTTCACAGAGCTCAGTTTACAGGATTTTGACAGTTTACCATTCCCATTAAGTTTGTCTTACAAAACAAAATCTTGTCTGCAATAGGCCAAAGTTACAGAGTTTGATCAAGGGACTGTCTAGTAGTTCTCTCAAACAATAGCTTCCTAACTGTCCTAATCTGTAATTAGATCAGGCCAAAAGAAAGATTGGGTGAAGAAGGGGAAAAAAATCAATAAATGAGAGATCAATCAGCTGTCAGTTTCCAAACCATTTGAAGAGTGCTGCACCTGCCAGAGACAGCTAGACATACTAGAGAAGCTTAACCATCCAACAATGTCTCCCTTCCAGTCAGCATATCTCTGTGTCCAGGACCTGAATTGAAACCCATGTAGTCAGTAAGCAGCATTTCTACTAGATAACCCAAAAGGATTTGCCTTAGAGAAAAAGCTAAGTCAGTAAGATCCTCCATTAGTTTATCTCAGCTAGAATACACTTAGGAATAATTTAATATCTGGACTTTGCGGAAGATACCATTTTAATCCCATGAGTTGAAATGTTTATAAATACAATGTGATACAAGTCATATTTTGCAAACACAAACAGAAACATGCATATATGCACATACATACACACATGCACGCACAGAGATATATTCAAAATATGATGATATTTCTAATGGTATTCTTACCATCTATTTATTAAGATTCCAGGATTGTCATTCTGAAGCCTAGAAAAGTGATGGAAACAGCGACAAGCATGGTTGAGAGCTCTTTCTGTTCAGATTATCACCAAGTTCAGTCATTACTGGATACATGGTCTGTTGCCATGCAGCTTTTAAGTTCTCAGCCATTTTGACTGTATGAATTACACCCATGTGGAGTACAGCTAGTGAGGTATGTATCTATGCCGTGCCAAGAGTCCTAACGCACTGTGATATCACAGATAACTCAACCAGTCACCACTTTTACTCTACAGCTATTTTGCATAAGAGAGACTGCACAGATGATGGATCACTTGCCCCAACTACCACAGTTCTTAAAGACAAAATAAACAACAACACAACCAGTACACACACTAACCCCAAACACACACCGCCTCTCATAGCTGCACACATTTACCCCTCATTTACTGCCCACACAAATCTCCCAGAACACACACATTCATCCCACACTCAGTCATACTCTCTGAGAGAACCAGATGGAATGTTGGAGTCCCAAAGTTCTGTGGCAGTTGAAATGTGACAGTTGATCAGAGAAGGTGGGAGTAACAGCAAGGTGGGATACCAAAGAGCTGGTTGTACCTCCAGCTAGGGAGCAGCTCTGTGCACAAACTTTGGGGAACATGTACTTTTAAGTTCTCAGCAATTTTGGCTTTATGAATGACATCTGTGTGGTGTACAGCTACAGTAAGGCACATATTTATGCCATGCCAAGAGTCCTAGACCATTGTGATATCATAGCAATGTAGAGCTGGAAGCAGGGCCGTCCCTAGCCATTTAGGTGCCCTATGCAGCCCCCCCTGCAGGGCGGCTGTGTGGGGCCCCAGGCCTCCCCCCCCCCAGGGGTCTGGGAGGCAGGAGCTGTAGGGGCCACTTTTGGGGGCCCCACAGGCCCAGAGTGGCCCAGGGGATTAGCGGGGGACCAGGTGCAGCCCGCTCCTCTTCCCTCGCCCCGGCCCCAGCCATGTTGCTCGGTGGAGGGGGCTTGGGGGAAGGGGTCCCCCCACACACACACTCACCAGCAGCGGCAGGAAGCGGAGCAGCCCGGCCCCAGCCTGCTCTACTCCGCCAGCTCCCAGCCACGGCGCTCCGCTTCCCGCCGCCAGTGAGAGCCGGGAGTGGTCCCTCCCCAACCTGAGCGATATGGCTGGGGCTGGGGCAAGGGAAGCAGAGCGGGCTGGGGCCGCGTCTCTCCGCTTCCTGCCACCAGTGAGTGCGGGGGGCGATCCTTTCCCCGCACTCACCGGCAGCGGGAAGCAGAGCGCCATGTGTTGGAGCTGGCAGAGTAGAGTGGGCTGGGGCCAGGTTGCTCTGCTTCCCGCCGCTGCCGGTGAGTGTGGGGTTGCTGGGGGAAAGAGGTGGAATGGGGCCAGGGAGGAGCAGGGGGAAAGGGAAAGAGGCAGGGCGGAGGGAATTGTCCGGGGCCCCACAGCCCCTTAGGGACGGCCCTGCCGAGGGATAGGGCTTGTTGCCAGGGCTGGTGCTGCCGCGTATGCAGCACGCAGCTGCCTAGGGCACCATGAAATTTGGGGCAATTTGGTGCCTCAAATTTCATGGTGCCATACGCAGCTGCATATGCTGCATATGCCTAAGGACGGCCCTGGCTGGAAGGGACCTCGAGAAGTCATCTAGTCCAGCCTCCTGCACTGAGGCAGGACCAAGTAAACCTAGACCATCCCACACAGGTGTTTCTCCGACATGTTCTTAAAAACCTCCAATGAAGGGGATTTCACAACCTCCCTTCCAGTGCTTAACTATCCTTATAGTTAGAAAGTTTTTCCTAATATCTAATTTAAATCTGCCTTGCTGCAAATTAAGCCCATTACTTCTTACCCTACCATCAGTGGATATGCAGAATAATTGATCACAGTCCTCTTTATAATTGCCCTTAACATATTTGAAGACTTATCAGCCCCCCCCCCCCCCCCCCCCGCAGTCTTCTTATCTCAAGACTAAATATGCCCCGTTTTTTTTCAGTTTTCCCTCACAGGTCAGGTTTAATACACCTCAGAATGATATCAGCCTTTTTCACAACTGCATCACATTGTTGATTCTCATTCAATTTGTTATCCACTATAACCCCCAATCCTTTTCAGCAGTACTATCTAGCCAGTTATTCCCCATTTTGATTTTTTCCTTACTGAATTTCATCTTGTTGATTTCAGACCAATTCTCAAATTTGTCAAGCTTGTTTTGAGTTCTAAGCTGTTTTGAGTATTGTCTTTCAACCAGTTGTAAACCCACATGTAGTAATTTCCTCTATACCACATTGCCCTAGTTTGCTTATGAGAATGTCATGTGGTTGTGTCAAAAGCCTTACTAAAAATCAAAATGTATCAGGTCTACTGGTTTCACCCCATCCACTAGTATCTTTCCAGGTATCGAAGTTAGGCTGGCTGTTCTGTAATTCCCTGGGTCCTCTTTGTGACCTTTTAAAAAGATAGGTGCTATGTTTGCCCTTCTCCAGTACTCTGGGTCCTCACCTATCTTCCATGAGTTCTCAAAGAGAATTGCTAATGGTTCCAAGATTGTTTCAGCTAGTTCCTTGGGTACCCTAGGATAAGTTTGATCAGGCCCGAATACATCTAACTTATCTAAATATTCTTTAACCTGTTCTTTCCCTATTTTGGATTGGGTTTCTTTCCCATCATTGTCAATATTAACCATGCTGAATGATGGTCACCATTAATCTTTTTATGGAAGACAAACAAAATAGGCATTAAACACCTCAACTTTCTTAATGTCATCAGTTACTAGTTCTCTTTTCGCACTAAGTAAAGGACCTATACTTTCCTTCATCTTTCTCCTAATGTATTTAAAGAACCTGTTCTTATTACCTTTTATGTCCCTTGATAGGCATAGCTCACTTTGTGCCTTAGGCATTTTGATTTTGTCCCTACATACTTGTGCTATTCTTTTTTACTCTTCCTTAGCAATTTGTCCATATTTACACTTTTTGAGGGATTCTTTTTTGATTTTCAGATAATTAAAGAGCTCCTGATGGAGGCATGATGGCCCCTTACTATTCTTATCATCTTTCCTTCACTTCGGGATAGTTTGCAGTTGTGCCTTTAATATTGTCTCCTTAAACTGCCAACTCTTCTGAACATCTTTTCCCCTTTGTTTTTCTTCCCATGGAACCTTGCCTACTAGTTATCTGAACCTGTTAAAGTCTTCTTTTTTGAAGTATATTGTCCTTATTCTGCTGCTCTCACTCCTTCCTTTCCTTTGAATAATTAAATGTATCATTTCATGATCACTTTCACCCATGATCACTCCCTGTTGGTCAGAACCAAGTCTAAAATGGCTGTCCCCTTGGTTACTTCCACTTTCTAAAACAAAAAATTGTCCCCAATACATTCCAAGAACTTATTGGAAATTTTGTGTTTTGCCATATTACTTTTCCAACAGATGTCTAGGTAGTTAAAATCCCCCATTATCACCAGGACTTGTGTTTTGGATATTTCTGTTATTTGTTTTAGAAATGGATCATGCACCTCCTCTTCCTGATTTGGTGGTCTATAGGAGACCCCTTACCATGATATCATCTTTATTTTTTACCCCTTTTATCTTTACCCAGAGACTGACAACTGATCTGCCTCTCACCTCCTTCTGGACCTCAGAACAAGTGTATATATTCTTGATGTATAATGCAAAACATCCTTTTTGTCCTTCCTGAATGAGCTAATACCCCTCTATACTAATGATTAGCATCATAGAGACTAGATGGAATGTAAGTCACAATATCAGAGGTAACTCAGCCAACTACCACACTTACTCTACAGCTAGTTTACATGCAACAATTTCACTGGTTCTATGAGAGAGACTGCCACTCCTGCGTGGCAGCATGGGTTTTCAGCTACTAGTACAATTATAAGCTACTACTTCAGATTCATATTTTTATACTCTATGACTCATGTAAAGCTGATGAAAACATTTCTGATGTCTATCAAACCAGTAAATAAAGTTTTTAACATTAACATAACTTACAAAGTTTGAATTTCCAGTTTTACAATGATTCCAAAAGGCAGTCTCTGACATGCAAAAATACTATATGTCACCCACTCACCAGCCTGTTGTAAGAAAGATAGGGTATAAAATAAATCTTAGATAAGCAACTGCTTAACTAATTACCTGTACCACTTTAAGTTTCTTTTCATTTGTATTGCTTAACTAAAGAAAAGACTCAACAGTTGAACTGTCCATGTTGGGGCAGAGGTGAGGAATGCCTTTGCACCAGTGATCATTCCCAGATGCATTGTGCCTCAGGCAGGCACAAGGCTGTCAGGTATACTGGCCTGAGAAGGCTTTGGAACACCCTTTTTCCAGAATACAAGATGCACTCTCCTTGGCCCTGTATTGAGCCAGCTCTGCTGGATGGTTCAGCATAAGGCCATAGTCCACCTTTGGCAAACCCTTCCTTCCTCTTTGGGAAGTCGACTGCCACTGTCAATGCTAGGCTCTCCTGGGCTTTGTATACCGAGAGCACAAGGGGGGGGGGAGGGAGAATACATATGTGTAGGTTCCCTGTGCCCTCATCCTCCCTCTGTTGTGTCCCTGATAAAGACTAGGCACAGTCTAGCTAATGATCTATATCAGAGATGTACTCACACACACACACACACACACACAAAAGCAAATAGATCTGCCTGATGACTCTTCATACATTTACATTTTTCATGAAATCACATACTATGCATGTAATAGATGTCAGTGGGGGGAGGGGTGGTAATAGGAGGGAGACATGGAGTTAAATGCTGTATTTATGATGATGCAGCTCTTCCCCCACCCAAAGTTTTTTCCCAAATATTTGCATTTTCCCAAAGTGTTCTTCCCATCAGATGTTTTCCCCTTGCTTTTTCTTCCTTATGGACTAACTACCTACCCTTGGCTTTGAAAATGAATCAAAGTTCCAATGGAATATAACAGAGATCAATTCTCTGTGCTTCTTTCATGTCATGTTTGCAAAATACTCAGGTTAAAACACATTCCTGACACACAGACTCTAGGGTCCAGCTCGCAGCTACCAGTAAATATCATTTTGAAAATTACCCCCTGCCTAGGAGCCGGACCTGCTGCTCCTGTGGCATTTAAGTCAGTGTCTCCCTCCTATCACCACTCCCCCCCCCCCGACATCTATTACATACACAGTATGCTTCAAATATAATCAACATTATGATGGCAAAGATACACTTAACAGTAAGAATACAAACAGATGTGAGTAGAGGCAGCCAAATAGTGATAAATTTAATAGATCAACCAAATGTGTTCTGATTGTGGAATTTCGGTAATGGTGTCTCACTAACAAATCTAAAAGTACCATCTGCATGATAAACTATGCCCCCTTACCTTTAAAAATAAAAGTCACTAATGAAAGCTTTATATGAAAGCTTTATATAAAAGCCACAGGTGAATCCAGGCATATGTCATTACTTACAGGATTCTAAATTTCAGGGCAAAATCGCTCTTAAGACTGACCAAAAAGTATTTGGTTCTTCATAGACTCATAGACTCATAGACTTTAAGGTCAGAAGGGACCATTATGGTCATCTAGTCTGACCTCCCGCATGATGCAGGCCACAAAAGCTGACCCACCCACTTTCCCTTAACTCAGCTGTTGAAGTCTCCAGATCGTGATTTAAAGACTTCAAGTCGCAGAGAATCCTCCAGCTTGCGACCCCTGCCCCTCTTCATCAGATGTATTGTTAGATCTACCAAACTGCACCTGCTGGGTTAGTGATTGGGTAGCAGCATGTCAGTTCTGATGTTTTATGACTACGCTGCAAGAGAAGAACAGAGTGGCCACCACATATACATATTTCAAATTGCTAGCCACACATTGCTATGGGTGAACGGTTATTCTGTAGTTTCATGTATGGATTGGGTATGAAGGTGAGTCATAGACTTTAAGGTCAGAAGGGACCTTTATGATCGTCTAGTCTGACCTCCTGCACAACGCAGTGACCTCCTGCACAATGCCTGCCACGCCTCCGCCTCAGAGCCAGACCTGCTGGCCACTTCCGGGGCGCAGCGCGGAGTCAGGACAGGCCTTAGCCCCACCACTGCACTGCTGACTGGGAGCTGCCAGAAATAAGCCCGTGCCCCAGCCCTGAGCCCCCCCCAAACCCAGAGCCCCCTCCTACACTCCAAACCCCTCATCCCCAACCCCACCCCGGAGCCCTCACCTGCACCCCAACCCCCTGCTCCAGCCCAGTGAAAGTGAGTGAGGGTGGGGGCAAGCGAGCCACCAAAGGAAGGGGAATGTAGTGAGTGGGGGGCAGGCCCTCATGGAAGGGGCGGGACTAGGGTGTTCAGTTTTGTGCAATTAGAAAGTTGGCAACCCTAGCTGGAACAGAATAAGCAAGAAGTGGAGCAAGGGCTCAACCAGAAACAGGTCTGGCACAGCTGCTGGCATGGAACACACTGAGCAGGCATTGTGGTGCTGTTGCTACCATGCTTAGGGGTCTGTTGGCCCTCCTGTCCTATCAGGGGGGACAGTCACTTAGTGAGGGTTTACTGGGCCCAGCCGAGCTTATTGGGTTGCTAGGCGACCATGCCCAGAACCAGCTGAGTTCCTGACACAATATGATTTTATTGATGTTTCTCATTTAAATAAATACTGTGTTGTACAGTGCCTAGTGCAATGAGGTCTTGGTCCCTGACTGGGGTTCCTAGGCACTACTACTATAGTAAATAATAATAGTGATGCAAGTGCCTAGAGTTTAAAATAGGTACTTTTATTGAAGTGCCTGGGCAAAGGTAGGAAAATACTGCAAGAAATGTTCTAGGAATATCTGCTAGAATTTGGTTAATAATTCATCAAGTTCATATGTGCTTTCTTTCCCTGACCATTCATGAGAAGTTCAGCTGCTTGCCAAAACAAAATTCAGTGTCAGGTGTGCATAAATGAGAATTCATGTCAAAAGAGCTTGCATGCTCATCCATTCATGGAACAGAAACCATACCACATGACTTGCTTGACCAATCACAACTAAGCAAAAGCTTGAATTACAAGTATTGAATATTTGCAGAGAACAGATCATAAGCATTTAGTGCTACAATAGGCACTTTATAAAGCTAGAGGGTTGCATGCTGCATACCTTCCATAGGCTGAGCTCATTGCACACACCAGGGACTTATTGCATTCCTCCATTCTCCCGCGCCACAGTCTCACAAGCAGGGCCGGCTACAGGCACCAGCTAAGGAAGCAGGTGCTTGGGGCGGCCAATACAAAGGGGCAGCAGTCCGTCCGGTATTGCAGCGGCACGTCCTGGTCTTCGGCGGGAATTCAGCGGCAGGTCCCTCAGTCCCTCTCTTCCTCTTTGAGCTGCCGCCGAAGAGGAAGAGAGGGAGTGAAGGACTCGCCGCCAAACTGCCGCCGAAGAATGGAACGGCGCGCTTGAGCTGCCGCCGATCGGCTTTTTTTTCTTTTTTTTCACTGCTTGGGGCGGCAGAAAACCTGGAGCCAGCCCTGCTCACAAGCTCCCTGTATGCCAGCCTCCCAACCCCCTCTACCCTCTCCCTCATGCCTCGGACTCCCTGCAACTCTCTCTACCCACTCCCTCATGCTTGGGGCTATGAGTTCCCCATTCCCCTCTTCCCCCAGGGCAAGGTTTCGGTGTATTGCCCATGTCCTCCTCCCCACACACCACTGTCCCCATTCTCTCCCTCCATACTAAGGTCTCTGGCTACCCCTCCCCCCATTCCACCCCTTTCCTCATGCCAAGGTCTCTGTGGGGCCCCCTATTCTCCTTATATCAGGGTCCTGTATTCTCTCATGTCAGAGATTTTGCATGTGCCCCTCTTCTTCCTTTCCCCCATAAAAAATGGTCCCCCAATCTGCCTCCCCAAGCCAGCAGTTCTGTGTACTCCCCCATTCTCCTCTTCCTCCATGGCAGGGGCTATGTGTGCCATGGATCCCCCAACTGGGGCTCTGCGTGCTCCCCCATCCCCCCACTCCAGGTTCTCTATTCTCCCCTCCCCCCTTGTCAGAGGCTCTGTGCAAAATCCCCCTTTCTTCCCCCCATTATTATTTCTTTTTTCTCTGGGAGATAAATCATTGGCGAGTCAATATGTTAAACTCTGCTGGGAGGCTAGGCAAAGATGAGATAGAGGTATTAGTTGCAAGGTGTTAATTGGTCCCAGCACCTAGTTGTTTGATCTTCAGACAACTGCAGAGGTGCCTGAATCTGTGGCTGTGTTAAACACAGGCTAAAGACTCCATGTGACCCCCCATTTCCCCCTTTCCGTTTTTTTTTTTTTTAATTTATTTTACCCCAAAATCAGTAGTGTTATGCCCACTGATGCCTAGAATATTCCCTAAAATTTTGGAATTGATCAGATGCAGCATTCAAAAGTTATCACATTACAGACCGACAAAGAAAGGCCATCAAGATGAGTGTATGGCCTCATAAGCTTAGCCAAAAAAATCCTAATATAGATGGATGATCGAGTCAAAAAAGATAAAACAAGTTCAAGAAATTCACAGTCTGCTTATAGGCATTACACAAACACACACAAAAAGTAACAAGCTCGATTCATGTGATAAATTATACATTCGGCTCTATAATCACCTCAAGAGGCAACATCTTAATGTTGAGACTTTTTCTTGCTTTGTGCATCCAGCACTGAGATAGGAAACCAAACAAAAATTCTCCCCTGTATCTGAACAACCTTTCCCGCCCCTGGCAATTTGTGATGAGCAAAACAGAATGATTTTCTCAACAAAAATGTAACAGACAATGGAAGTGCTACAAACAGAAATCAGAAGACTAGGAAGTGATAGTGATCCTTTAAAACAAAAGCACTGGGGATAATAATTCTTCTCCCCACCCCCACCCCCTCCAATCTCACTCATGGTTAGAATTTACATAGGCCCATTAGTTATGGTTGGTGTTGTTCACCGGCAGTTTTGTGAGTCCTTGTGTCATAAGGCTAACCAGGAGGTTTATTGTATTACTCCACAGGAACCTGAAACTAACATTTCATGGTGTAGTTGGGACCATGGCAAAGGTTTATGAGCAATAAAGAGGAACAAATAAGAGACAAGTCTTCAACTGCAGTTGCAATGTCATTGCAGGGTCTCGTCAAAAATAAATAGGACTTTTGTTTCTAGAGATGAACTTGGAAAGAAAAACTCTCCACATGAAAACAGATACATATTGCATAGATGGGTAAATACTGACTCATTTTTCAAAAAGTGCACTTTTTATGGCATTTTTGGTTATTGGTGAGCACCATTAAAAATGGATGTACAATATTTACTTCTGCCAATGTCTTTGCAGTCTTCCCCATATTTAAGATATAAAATACCATAAGTACTCCCAAAGAGTTTACATATTTTGCTCTCTTCTCTACATTTGTTCTTTGCATTCTTCCTATTCAACAAAGTTGGTACGTTAATCTAGACCAGGGGTCGGCAACCTTTCAGAAGTGGTGTGCCGAGTCTTCATTTATTCACTCTAATTTAAGGTTTTGCATGCCAGTAATACATTTTAACGTTTTTAGAAGGTCTTTTTCTAGAAGTCTATAATATATAACTAAACTACTGTTGTATGTAAAGTAAATAAGGTTTTTAAAATGTTTAAGAAGATTCATTTAAAATTAAATTAAAATGCAGAGCCCCCCCGGACCGGTGGCCAGGACCCGGGCAGTGTGAGTGCCACTGAAAATCAGCTTGCATGCCGCCTTCGGCATGCATGTCATAGGTTGCCTACCCCTGATCTAGACAACTAAATTCCTGCCTAACTTTAGATACCCAATGCCAGCCCATTCTAATATTTTAGGGCATTTGGGTTTTGATCCAAAGGCCACTGAAATGAATAGAAAGTTTCCCATTGACTACAGTGGATTTTGGATTTGGCCCTTGGTGTCAAAACAGATTTAATAATAATAATAATAATAATAATAATAAATGGAGATATACCTATCTCATAGAGCTGGAAGGTCATCGAGTCCAGCCCCCTGCCTTCACTAGCAGGACCAAGTACTGATTTTGCCCCAGATCCGTAAGTGGCCCCCTCAAGGACTGAGCTCACAACCCTCGGTTTAGCAGGCCAATGCGCAAGCCACTAAGCTATCCCTCCCCCACCCCCCAAGGCTGGAAGGGACCATTATGATCATCCAAGTCTGATCTCCAGCATTACACAGGACATATAATTTCACCAAGGAATTTCTGCATCGAGCACCTAACTTCTGGTTGACCTACAGCATGAAGGTTAAATTTTTCAAACTTGAGTGCCTGAAGTTAAGCACCTAGAACAATATTAGGCAAATAAGCAAAAGAGGCCTTATTTCCAGAGGTGATGAGTACCTGAAACTTTATTAAAGTTAATGGATTAAAAGTAATAGAAATAAACAAACTACTCTTTGATATTGTTTTATTATATTTTGGACCAGACATTAAGTACATTGTATTACAAATTCAGAGATAGTAAACAAGAGATGATATTGTTTAAGCCTAAGGAATGTTTGATAATAATTAGTATCTGTGTCAGGGTAAAGAATCAAATATTGTAGACATGTGTCTACTATGCAAAGTTTGAGATTGTGTTCTGGCAGATATTTTACTTTGTAATTTGTTTACCTACAATTTACATGGACCTTGCATGTTCTTGTCCCTTTTGCAAACACACACACTACTGCTAAAAGAATCTTCTACCCAGAGAATTTTTTTCAAAACCTATCTAATCATGATAAATACTGGGTGACTGTTGAGCCCTTATTACTGATGAAGGAGACCTCATGTGGAAAGACAGGTTTTGTGCTGTGTTCGGAACAGCCAGTCTTTGTACATATTGGGTAAAATTTTCAAAAGCATTTACATGACTAAGGAGCCCAAGTCCCATTGAATGCCTGGTCCAAAATATAGTAACAGATAGAAAAATAATTTATGTTACAAAGATTAAGACCATTTCCATCCCATGTACTACCAGACTGAAGCTTGACTGTTACTGGTGAAGAATGTTGGCAAGGTCAGGCAGAGACAACCTGTGCCTGCTGACAGAGGAGACAGAGAGAGGGCAGCCAGCTTCAGCAGTGTTACTGAACATGCTCAGTACAAGTGGGGGAGGAGGGTGTCCCCACATGCCCCCCTCACACGTTGCCTCTGAAGTCTTATTGAATCTTGGTCATCATGTTTTTGGGTGATTTTACCCTAAAAAATGAGGTTGGCAAGGCAACTGACATCAAGGGTTGGTTTTAACTGAAACCTTTTCATAAAGCCCATGAGATAGTTCATAAGAATAGTACATGACCTTTAGTCCCTATCAAACTGTCATATTCAGATTAATGGAGGTTAATGGCTATGGAGTTTTTATATTTTCCTAATCAATCCAGTGTCTATATTTTTATTTTCAGTTTCTGATCACTTATTTGCATTATGGTAGTACCTACAGTCCTCAACTGGGATCAGAATCCCACTATGCTAGGCACTTTACAAACACCTAATAATGAACAGTCCACATCAATAGTCATTTTAAACCTAAGATTTTAGGTGAGAGTCAGGAAAGTGCTGGTTCCGTGCTTTCATTTTTGAAGGGAAAAATATTCTTTAAAGGGGAATAAAACTCAACTTTTTCCCCCATAGACTGAAATATATCTCCCAGGCAGCACCAAAAAGGGGGAGGGGGGAATTGGTATTCTGTACCACCCAGTGCCTGCCCACTTCTATGCTTGATTACCACAATAAATCAGAAAACCTGTGTGTTACAGGCTTTCCTTCCATTACAGCTGTTGCTCTGGTTAACATCTTCTGAATCATCCAATTCATCAGGATCACATGCATAGGGTTTTAATCCTTTGATTTTTTTAAGTTACTTTGTTCTGAATTTTTCGCTTCATCCCCTCACTGACAGAGGAACTGGATAAAGATAAATAATTCAGAGAATCATTGTTTTTCTTCTCTGCTTTTTATTTTGGAGGGGGAATAGGGTAGTTCTCCATTTCACAGGTCTTTAATAGCATCACTCAACGCTGACGTTGCAGCATGAAATTCAAAGAGAGTGTAAACCAGTGCTGAACTTCTGAAATACAGTTAGCCCTATTGTGTTCTCAAAGTCATTAAAATGGTATCTTTGACAAATGTTTATTAAATAGATCAACCGCCTGGTTGTTATTGCAGGGTCCTCCATCACTGCTATGCCTTTCAGTGCTAATTTCTGTACAAAGAGCAAAACTGGGAATTGAGTTACAACTGAAGTGTAATTACTACATAAATTATACTGAGTGTCAAGGGTGGGAAAGGGAACTGGGGGCCTGAATAGGTTCAGGGGATTGCTAATGGACTATACAGTCATTCACCTGTTCAAATCCAACCCAGGCTTAGGTACAAGCACTGAGAGGATATGAGGGGGATATGTTGCCCCACAATTCTGCGCTCTCCCAATGTGGCTGTAGGATAAATGCACTCCCAAGGCCTGGTCCCTTTATTTTTCGTTGCTACTTCACTGAGCCCAGGTCAGTAGCAACTGAAAGGGGTTAGTATTTGATGACTGTGCAGTGGCATGTGTGCAGTGAATTTGCCAGTCTCGGTCAAGTTCCCAAAGTCCAAATTACTTAGGGGGAAAAAAATTACAACACAAATCAACAACCTAGTTAGCTATCTCAGAAGCAAGGCCAAGAACTGAGTGGACCATGAAAACCTAGCTCCTAAGTCAGGGTTGAAGCAACATGGAGGAGAACATACATTGCACTGTCTGCGCATTGTGAACTGAGATTTAAATTTAATATTTTAAAATGTATGTTGTAAGCCCTTCTGGGCAGGGAATTTCATAGTATATTTGTACAATATCTAGCACATTGGAATCCTAGTCCTGGTTGGGGCCTCTAAACACCACTATAATACAATTAAAAAAATAATTAACAAGACAATTTCAGTCTCCAATGGTTTCAGTCCAACCCCTTTTCATGAGCACTAAATTCACAGAAAAATAAAAATTATAAAAAAATACCTAGGAATGATAACCAAACCCCAAAAGTCTCCAATGTTCTGATGTTTATCTGAAATTCTGTTCTGAAAGTCATGCCGGACATATAAGGCTCTAAGGAGATTTCAGGATTTTTTTTTTTTTTTAAATCAGAATAGTCTTTAGAACAGAAGGTTTTTGAATAAATCTAGATTACTTATAAAACCATTAAAGAGCTTTGTCACAGAAGGGACACCCTTCAATATTTTAAATATCTAAAATTGTGTAAGTTTTGCTATCCATCATTGTAACACCCTGTAAGTGTGAAAATACCACCCTGCTTTGGTCCTTCTCCCCCCCCCCCCCCAATAATGGCAAGACTTTATGGATTTCCAAGGAAGTAGTTTATTGACCAGTATAATAGATTCAAAAATTGAATCTGAGGTTACCAAATGAAAAAGTCTGTCTAGCCATATTATTTCAGAGGGATTAACAGAAACACTTGAATTTTGTTCCTAAAAATATGATTTAGCATTTTGTTTCAAATCAATTTCCCAATGACTATAAGGAATATTTGGATCCGAAAAGAAGAAACTATGGTAACAAAAAAAGTACAACTTCTGGCCTTCTTCTCAAAAAAAAAAAAAAAAAAAAAATTAAGAAAAGAGAAACCACACACAAAGCTTCCTTGAAAAATCTGTTTGGTATTTGCTACAGAAAGATTTAAAGAGCTGTTTTCAATTGGATTTATCTGACGTACTGTGAAGGCATATAAAATACTTGGTATTAAAGGCTTTGAGCTCTTGCCCTGCATTGGCATACTTGCCTAGCATAAATCTCACTATTAATGGAAAACTCTAAAATAATAAGCTTGAACAGAAAGAATTTCATGAAGATCCAAGATTCATCGAGAATCAAACAATGCAGTTTTAGATTATTCCCTATGTATTAGGGCCCTACAAGCAAAGATATCTGAAGCATCAAGAATAAGTATAGGACCCAATCCGGCAAGATGTTGAAGTCAACGAGGCGCAGCTCATAAGAGAAATTCAGCACTTTGCAGGATTAGGCCTGCATTCAGAGTAAATGCTGAGTGAACAATTTCCTTGAACAGATAAAGCCTGTCAGATTTGTATAGAGATCATTTTCATTAGTAAGATAAGTGAAATAGTGAATAAAAACATGAACAGAATCACTTATCCCCACAGTATTTGGCATTTATAGATAACCTTTCAATGAGGATTGACAGGTATTTTACAAACATTGGTTTCTTAAGCCTCATGATGTGCCTATGAGTTGGGTATCATTATGCCCATTTGTAAGATGAGTAAGCAGAGGCATTGAAAAATTAATACACCTCTACCCCGATATAACGCGACCCGATATAACACAAATTCGGATATAACGAGGTAAAGCAGTGCTCCGGGGGGGGGGCGGGACTGCGCACTCTGGTGGATCAAAGCAAGTTCGATATAACACGGTTTCACCCATAACGCGGTAAGATTTTTTTGCCTCCCAAGGACAGCGTTATATCGAGGTAGAGGTGTATCAACATTTTCAAAACAGGTGCCTTCAAAAAGTTAGACATCTAAATAAATGGTGTGAATGCCAAAGGTTCTAAGCATCCACATCTCCCAGAGACTCTAAGTACTAATTACAAGAGTAGTCCCATTAAAACAACTGAAACTACATGTGTTATTAAGCACTACAGCCAATAGTGTTTGTAGTATCAGACTGTAAGGTGTCTAACTTTGAAAGTGAGTCAGTGGCAAACTGAAGAACAGAACCCAAAAGTCCCTTGCTCTGACTACTAGAAAATGTTAGAACAAAATTAACCCAAAGTCAGAACAAATGAAAATCTTAAATGAAAGACTTTAAAAAAAATTATTATTATTTCATGCAGGGCCGGGAAAACTTCCACCACTTTGGTCTTCATTAGTGAGAAGGGACAGATCCTCAGCTGGTGGAGTCAGAGCTAGGCCATTTTACATCCGCTAGAATCTGGCCCAAAATGTACACATTACAGGTGGGTGGATGGATGGATAGATAGAGACTCAAAGGTAACAAATGTCCTTCTGAAGCAGCATTTATCAGATGCTGATCAAGTAGGTTAACATTTCACATAAGAAAGACTGCAAAGAAATTAAGAGTTGGGCAACTGAAGTGGCATTGCTCAGAAAACAGGACACTGTCCATTAGAATTGCTAATTGAAAAAATACCCAAACAGCAAGACATCCCTGAATACTGGGTTTTAAAAATAGGATTTGGACAAGGTAAAGGTCACTATTATTCTCCACTAAACAGGAAAGACTTTTTACTTTTAAGTCTATATTTAGACTTCAAGGGAAAGTTATGTTGTAACTTGAAGAAAATTGCCAAACTTTCAATATAATTTGGAGAATAGCACAATCTTTATCCAGGTCTGGTCTGAACACATGTTATGATTTTAACAAGTGCTTAGCATTGGAAAAGTTATCCGTCACAGCAAACTTTTAGTACCATTGGAACAGATGTTTCAAAATATGTAAGGAAACAGATCATTGTAAAAGAGACATCAAAAGTTTTACCTTGAAGCTCTCAATGGTGTCCAAGTATAACAGGGATAAGTATATTGAGGCTCTGCTGCCTATCTCCATACCACCAACTCTGTGGGACCGTTTATTTTGCAGTCTTCCATTAAAGTCATAGGGTCCTTAAATCCTCAGTGGACAATGGTCCTCATCACATAATCATCATAACTTTGTACACTTGGCAATGTTTGTTCCAAGGAAATAAAGGGCTGAGTTAGCTCAGAGATTGAATTTCCTTTTACTTCTCCAGAATAAAGTCTTTCCAGCTCAGGGTTAAGCTTGTTGGCAATGCATGGGGAAAACGGATTGCTGTCATCTGCACTGTACATGGCTTGTGAACAAAAGACTTCAGTTTCTAGGGCTCCTGCGGCTATTTAAACAGTCACTCCCTAAATGAAAATTGCCTAAAATCAGACCTTCAGATAAGAACCTCTTCAACACTGGGGCTGAGAAGTTTGGATTTAAATCCCCATATCGAAAGACGCTGCCTTTGTTTTTCTGGTTTCTTATCAGAGCCAAATCCAGAAAGAACCCAATTCTAGAACCAGATATGATGTGCCCAAACCTCATGACAAGTTCTCAGCACCATTCAAGATGAAGGAAATATCACAAAAGTGATTTTGTCCTTGTCCTACCATCTTGGGCCAAAATTTTGTGAGAACTAAAGGTAAGTTTTCACCAACAAATAATTCCAATCCTAGCCCAGATTCGGCCTGAACACCCAAATCTTAACTCAATATAGATCTGAACACCACCTCCTTCTCCTATTTCTGCACACTTGAGGACCCTTTGCAGGGGATGTCAGTAGGATTTGAACCTGGGCCTTTCAGCACTCCAACACAGAACGCCCACCCTTTAGGCTATAGGAGTATCTTAATTACTTGGTAGCAGTAGTAGGAAGTTATCCTCTAGCTTAACATTCTTTTTTATTATTATTATTATTATTATTATTATTATTATATACTCTTCATAAACAACTGATTCTCCCCAAAACACTTTAACAGAGGGTACCAATAGTTATAAATATTACCATCCAAAAGTCCCCAGCTCCATTTCCAAAGACAGTTTCAATTTTCCAGACAGACAATCAGACAAGTATCACCTGTGGGGTCTTGCAGTCACCTCTCCAGCCAACATAAGAATAGCTCTGATGGTATCTAAGGGAAGCTGCATGCATCTGATCTTGATCTGCCCAAAGACAGTCACTGTGTTTGAGGTTTCAGAAGCAGCATGCAAAAAACATAGTGCGTATTGCAGTGTGGTGGGATTAAATAGAAAATATCCTTCATAAGCAGCCCTGTCTCCCTCATCAAAGAAAAAAATTAACTCACGTTTCATCTGACATACACGTTTTCCCCATTTCCAGAGGGTAAATTGAGTCACAAAGAGGTATAGCAATTTCCCCAAGGTCATGCAGTGAGAACCAGCATCTCTAGACTGTCAGAACTCTAATCACTAGATCATGCTGCATTTCTTCTCTTAATATGTCTTTTTAAATTAAATGCAAAATAAAAATCCTCCTCATCTGATTATGCTGTGGAAACAAGCAAATGTTACTCTGTGTAGGTTTGTTGGATCATGACTTGAAAACTGCAGCACTTAGAAATACTTGTCTTTTCTGTTTCCAGTTGTGTTTGGTTCCAGCTAGCTGTTAAACTCCATAGTTTAAGTACATTATTTGTTGGTGTGGGAGATACTGTTCTTACACAGCAATAGCCTGTGTAAGACTCCTGGCTGCCATCCCAATGACGAGGTGGACCCTCCTCTACTGGCTACGCCTAACACCTGTTAAGGGACACTGACCTCATAACTAGGGGTACATTGAGTCCTGGCTCCAACACTCTTTAAGCAAGGCAGTTCTCATTGTAGTGTGGGGAGTGCTATTAAATCCAACACATCACAATTTATCTGAAGAATACTCAAAATAAAGAGTCAAGAGTCATTGCGTAACTAAATTAATTGCGAGTTTGTCCAAGGACAAACCCTGGTTACATTTTATTAATAATTGTTGATTTTTTTTTTGTACCATTGTAGTACTTTTGTCTGTTAAAAATACTCTCTTTTGTGTGCAAAATGAAATTACTAGACATCAATGAAAAGGAAAACTCATCAGGCACTGGACTGCTGAAATGTCAGCTGTTTCGGCTCTTATTCAAAACCATTTAGCAAAAATGAAGGGGATGCACATACATTTGCTGCCATAGAACCCATTTAATAGTCTCTCTTGATCACAGTCACGTCTAATTAGCTGGGATGACTGCCAGTGAAGAGATTCAGTGCAATGCCTCTCAGTGGAGAAAGGTGATGGTTTGACAGAACTGCATGATCAGTGGCACTGTAAACTTCCCCCTCCCATCTTCCTGACATGCCTGAGTTCTATTTTGGAGGGACTACCTCTAGTGATAAGAGTAGTTCAGCCTCCATGGCCCATTGGCCTCTTTGAGTCTCCTTAGCCTCTCAGATGCGTCTGCCAACAGGAGGGCAGATTGTGGTAGTATCTTCCCTGCCGCCCTCCAAATGATCCCCATTTGTCCCCGGTAAAAGAATGTGGCGACCAACTCATTTCACATAATGCACAGAAAAGCCATTACATACTAATGATTTGTCATCAACAGCTTTGGACCTGGGGTCAAACCAGTGACTTTGGGGTGACATATGAGCTAGAACTAGACCATGGGGGAAAAGTGACTCTAAAAAGCTTAAAAAGAGTTCTATTTTGAAGTAAGTTCTTATGTATCAGACACTGTATTCTGCTGTTGAAAGGCATGCTGGCCTTGAGGCTCGCAATTATGTCCAAAATTAGCAAGTCAGCAGCACAGAGATCCAATCTCAGTTTTCATCGCACCATTCCCAAGCCAGGTATATAGTGCCAAAGCTTCAAAGTAACTATGTCTCAAGTTTATCAAACAAGCAGAAAGAAGTGACACACCAAAGGGCCTATTCACTAAACAGTGGCTTATATGGATCAGCCAACCATGTGAGGGTCTATTTTTCTTCTTTCTTAGGTGGCAGAAATGTTGCACTACAAAGTCTCTGAATACTAGTCATGTGCCATTTAGGTGGGGTTCAGAATAGGATGGTATTTGAACTAGGAGAAACAGATACATAAACTCAGAACCGAAAAACTAAGACCTTCAGGGCAGGGACTATACCTCTCATTTGTGCTTATACCCATCATATCTTTTTTCAGTTTTCAAAGGATACTACCTGCATCTTTACTCACAACATACATTAACTGCTGCTGTTTTGTTTCACAAGAGACCACATACAAGACCCGGCTGTTGCTGACCTTTTAGTAAAAGGCTGCAGTTATGCACATACATCCCTAAAACGGTCATACCTGGTTCCCAACCCTCTCTACTTTTGCTTTGCTGCTTTTGTTGCCTACGGAATTCTTTTGATAATGCAATTGCAGCTTATTGTAGGTTTGATACACAATGGGATTAAGTTAGGCACAGTTTTCAGAGGACCTCAATGCAGCTTCTAAAATCTGCAAGACTAACATTGCACCTCCAAGTTTGCATGTGATTTTGGTCATCCACAAACTCAGTTTGTGAATAAAAAAGGCATTTGTCATTCCAGATCAGGGACAAAGACATCTTCCTACCTAATTCACATACATAAATGCCATTTGCACACATGAATATAAAATGTGGGGCATTCCAAACTGCTCATCCATAAATATTTGGTACGCTGTTTTGAGGCTGCTTTTGAAAATATGGGCCTGTAAATCTATGCTGTGGTTTGGAAATGTATTTAAAACACAGCATATAGATAGCATATAGCATGGTTTCACTTACCACATTAAAATTTAAATCAAACCTTAATCCTCCCCAGAGCCCCAAGCTAGGCTAGCTACCATAGCATCATGTTCAGAAAGAGTTAAAAACAGATATGGTAGAAGCCTACTTGGCAACCTGTTTGAGCATAGTTTGTGCTCCAGGACAGACAGGTTTTTAACAGAATTAAACATAGATCATGTCTCAAATAAGACAGAATGAGGGGCCAGGGGCCCAAGGAGGGGAACAGGCTAGCGAAACAGTATAGGGCAGAAGGGGGTCAAGAGGAGCCCCTCCCACCCCACTCCTACCCCCCCTTGAACTCCTGTTTCCACACCCCATTCTGGCCCTCACCTCCCTGCCAGTAAGTCCTCCAGCCAGGACCTCTTCCTGTCTCCCCCACTGTAGCACCACATAGGCAGGGGGCCCGCTCAGGGGAGCATGAAGAGAAGTTAGTCTCCTTGTCCTCAGTGTTGGCACCGCAGCAGCCGCTGCCCCTGCTGGCCAGGAGGCCTCACTGCATGGGAGTCGCTGCAGCCCTGCACAGGCTCACAGGGCAATCTCACAGAATATCCCAGGCAGCCAGTTGCATTTTCTTATTTTCCAAGGCCGTAACTATATTTCCAGCTCTCGTGATTTTAATCGCAGCTCTAGCGATTTGGGGGTGTTTTACACCTGTCTTGTAATGACACGATGAGTAGGGTTGCCAATTTTCTGATCACACAAAACTGAACACCCTTGCCCCACCCTCTGCCCCCCCTTCCCCGAGGCCCTGCCACTGCCCCGCCCCTTCTCTGAGGCCCCACCCTCACTCACTCTCCCCCACCCTCACTCACTTTCACTGGGCTGGGGCGCGGTCTCCGGGGTGGGGCCAGAAATGAGGGGGGTGGGGAGGGCTCCGGCTGGCGGTGCAGACTCTGGGATAGGGCCAGGGATAATGGGTTTGGGGTGCAGGAGGGAGCTCCAGGCTGGGGCCAAGTGGTTTGGAATGCGAGAGTGGGTTCAGGACTGGGGCAGGGGCTTGGGTGCGGGTGGGGGTTTGGGCTCCAGCTGGGCGACCCTTACCTCAGGGGGTAATGAGAGAGAGAGAGAGAGAGAGGAAAGCATTTAGAGTCTTTGATCTCCAATCATCATAGGTGCTCGAACTAGGCATGCTGCCGCATCCCCTAGCTTGAAGTGGTTTCGATTATATACGGGCTTTACAGTTTGATTCAATGGCTCTCAGAAGCCTCACTATAAAAATTGTTCCAGCACCTCTGCCAATCACAGAAAATGACCACTTACTTTTAAATGCACAAGAATTAGCACTTTCCTGTTAAAAAGTTTTCTTCATTTGCATTACACAAGGCTTTTCTCTCATTTGATGAGTATATAAAATGGAAATGTTTGCTATTACATTATAACAGGATACACATGAGTGAAAAAGCATGCCACCCATCCCGTTCGTTTTCACCAAATACATTCAACAATCACTTTGAACTATACTAATACACAAGCAAATTGGCCTGGCTTCAATCTGCGAGTTTGTCAGTTCTCAGCCAATGCCTAGGCTTTGGCCAGAGTTGGCACTTGGCTTACCAGTATCACACAGTTATATTTCCAGAACTTGGCAAAACTTTTCTTTTTCAGTTTACATTGTAAGAGTGATTAAAAAAAAAAAAAAGTTATGATCAGACCCTGCTCTTAACTACCCAGCTGTAAATCTGGAACAGATTGATCAATTTCAAGAGATCAGGTGATCGATCAAGAGACTTCTGCCATTTGATGGCCAAAAAAAATCTTGTTTGAGTGTATAATTCTGGCAAATCCAAACCCTACCTTTGATTCAATCTTGAACCCTAAATTCTAGTCTAAATCTAATCCAGATCCAGCCTCCCTCAAGCTATCTTGCTTTCTAAATGCCAGTACGATTATGTGTGTAAAGAGCATTCAGATACTCAGGTATAGGGTGCTACATAAGTGCAAATCATCATCACTGGCTACATGCCCTCTGACTGTGGTACAATGCACAGAATGAAGACAGTGCTTGCCCTGAGGTGTTAAAAGAGAAGAAGAGATATGACATACATGGGGCCAGAGGAATAATCTAGAGTTACAGAAATATGTTTTTGATTGGTTGGTTCACTTCTTATTGACCCTGCTGAATAAGTGATCCTTAAGGAAGGCTTTGAATGAGGGAAGGGAGTGGCTTGGAAAACTGGAATAAGAAGAGCTTTCCATGCCTGCAGAAAAGAACAGAGATGGGAGCGGAAGGAGGAGAGCAATGGAGCATTGAAGCTGGAGGAGTGGAGAAGGCAGATGATGTGTGGGATAGTGATGTAAGAAGAATCAAGAATTCAATGCATGCTAATGATGCATTAAGAGTTATATAGGTTGGTCAGGAGGCCCTAAAGGATTAGGGCTTTAGAAATAAAAGTTAAAGAAGTGGAAAGTATAAAACAATTAACATGTAAATTTCCATCAAAACCACATTTTTGAAAGAGCACAAAGATTAAAACCTTAGAACAGAGTTACATATACATTAATGACTACACATCTAAGGAATGTCTAACCTGTGGGCATTGTGTTCTAAGTACTAATTTTCTGGCTACTGCAGTTACATTAGTATTATGTTATAGAAGGACTTTCCTTCATAATTCAAGAATTTTAAAAACTGGTTGGTTTATGGAGCTGGGACCTGTTCTTTCCGGTTGTTTCTATTTGAAGTAATTATTAACATAACCATTGTGAGGAAGAGAGAAACATAAGAATACTATGCACTGTAGTTAATATCAGTGCAGAAAAGCAGAGAAACAGATCGGGTCAGCACTGTAGTCTGAATTGGTTTGTTTTTATCCATAATAATGATTAATATTATGGCCCCACCCTACATTGAGGGTAAAAAACACAATCCTCTCCCAAGAAGTGACTCAGCGTCTTCACTCCCAGCTATCTGTGAGATTCCTTGGAAAGAATCTGAGGTCCTTAATACTCAGATGTTTCATCCCAAAAAACTGTCAGACCTTTCAGAGCTGCAGAAGAGTAAGTGCTTTATCACTATTCAACACCTGTCTTTGTGCCTCATAATTACCACTGCAATTCTGCAGTGGAGAAAACATGTCTTAGTTTCTGATTGTCCTTCTAATATTCTTAAACATCTTTACCAAGAACCAGATAGACAGAAAGTTCAGAACATTAAGAGACAAATAAGTGAACCATGGGTTTGAGCCAAAAAGTGCATTAAAGTCAGAGGGAAGACTCCCATTGACTTAAGCAGGCTTTGGATTGGGCCTCTCTCTTTCCTGGTGGTTGATTTTCCACTAATCATATAGCTTTTAATCACTTGCATGGGACAATTCTGGAATGCGTGGAATTAAGCCCCATATTGTATCATCACATTTTCTCTCCCTCACAGAAATGACTTTAATATATAAATTGGAACTTCCGCAGTATGTATGTATGAAGGGGTTGACTCACCGCTGCCACCTCCTTGTAGCTAGGTGTGGTGTAGCAGCTTTCTCCCTGCTGGGTGTCTCCTGCTGACATATGAGCTAGAACTCCACCTCTGCAGTGACCTGCCTCTTCCTCCGACTCAGCTTCCAGCCAGGTCATTTGAAAGTCTCTCCCCTTCCAGGGCTGTCTGCGAACAAAAGACAAAGGGAATTAATTCAAATAAACTGAGTCAATAAGAAATAGAGGGAAATGATTCCCTCTCAAGGTGCATCAGCATGAGGTCCTTTCTTCCCTCAAGGCAGTGGTCATCTGGGAAGCTCCTGCCTTCAGTCAGCCCTTTCCTCAGGAGCGGAGGACTGAAGGTCTGTTTTCTTCCCTGGTCTGCCAACAAGTGAGCTGCTCTGCTACCCTTTTAAGCTCCCCCTACAGCTTCTGCATTCCATGAAGGTGTGGCAGGGTAGAGCTGCCTGCACCCAGAACAGATTCTTAACTGTTGTCCAATGTGGAGTTTGTATATCCCCATAACTGTACCTTACACAACAAGAAAGGGATACACGGTGTTCTTTTCCTCTATCTTTTAAAGGTTCTGCATCTATAGCCACCTATTAAATACAATGTTCATATCCACAACTGGTTCCTCATTAACGGAAGTTCTGTACTTTAAAATGAAGAAAGGCTGTTGTCCTCTCTGTTCAAACTTAAGTGGCTTCATAAAGCAATTCTAATTTTCTGCTGAGCTCTCTAGTAGGGCAGTGAAGAGTCAGAGAGTTATATACATTGTAGTCACAGTTTCTCTTGATCCACTCAGCTACAAAGCTCTGTAAAGCAAAGATCACCTAAAATGACCCACAGATGAATGTGGGTTTTGTTTGTTTGTTTGCTGAAAGAGAAAAATAGAAAGACTATGAGACCAATTCTACTCTCACTTACACCAGTGTAGATCAGGAGTAACTCCACTGAAGTAAATGATGTTATACATGTGTAAAGCTGGTGTTCTGGAGAGGAGAGGACAGTCAGCCCCCATATCTTGGTTATTTGGGGCTAACTGAGGTGCACATTAACGCCTGATTGCACATGAAATTGCCATCTGCCACATGTTGTATACCAATATTAAGCCATATTGTTTCTGAAAAGCAAAAGCACTTGCTAGCATAGGTTTTAGCCAAAGGATTTCAGATAAAGGACTGACTCTTCAACAATAATCAGCAAATCCACATTTGTAGAATTGTTAGCCCTTTCATATAAGATTTGGCTGCATAGGTAACTCTATTCATTAAGTTGGGCTAGCCGTGGCTAGCCCAAACCTAAAGCAACTTCTATCCAAATTAACATAAGTGGAGTCCTCAGACTGGATAGAATATTTACTTATGTTTTGGATAGGATTCTACAGATGGTAGGAGGACGGTACAAGCACTATGGCATTGATCAGCAGTGGTTAGCACTGTTTGAAGTGTTGTCAGGTTAGTAGTAGTTGGCAATGCTAAAGAAATGTACAGAACTAAAAATTCTCTTTTAGGGGGGTCTCCTACCTTCCAGGAATTACATGCACTGTTTGGAACTCTGCCTGTGTAGTTATGAGTCATAATAAACCATGCAAGTACAAGCAGTCGTTATGGGTGTCTTCAAGTTACTGGCAGCCAGTCTGCTTGAATTTCTCCACTTTGCATGTACATTTCACAGACATCTCCTCCAGTTCTTTGAATTTCTAAGAGTTCTTAGAGTTAAGACACTTGCCAGTGGAATACTTATTCTATTCTTCCTTATTTTACATTTTGAAGGAAAATAAGCTAATTAACAGCCCTCTTTCTGAGGTTGTTCAAGAAAGAAATGCCAGATTAGTCAGATGTCATGACATCTGCTTTTAAGGTAGATAGCATGAGTCAGGCAGCATGCAGTGTTGTTGTAGCCAGCAGGCAGATCATTCCCACATCCAAAGAAGCTATTCCAGTCTCATGTGTAAATAATGGGCTAAATTAATCCCTTCTTTAACTCCAGTGAAGTGATCAGAGGTGGCTCTTTTCTTCCTTCCACGCTACACTTTTTAAATGTAGAAATGTCTTTAGAGGGGGACACACTCCAAACAATCAAACTATCCAGAAATATTTAAAAATAAGGACAACTAAGATACATTTGATCAAGAGATGGCATGGCATGGCACCAGAATGAACATACAACTTGAGTCATTAGCACAGCAGCTTATTCAACTTGAAAGATAAAATTCATAAATAAACTAAAAATCCGCTTAAAAAATACCTCCTCTTGAACACCAGTGTTTTAAAGTGACTGTTACAGGTTGCTCTACTCACTACTGGGTGGCACCCCCTTTTAGTGATTAACTCCATCCAATTCAGTTCCCCCTTTCTTCTCTTCTACTGTTGCAACTCTCCTCCTGCTCACAGAGTCACAGAATTGCGTCTTCAGTCCTCCGGTCAGGTCACACTGTGATTCCCCTTCTAGGGAAGTCTTTCAACATCTCTCTGCACCAGCAGTCCTCACGCCTGCTTCCCTGACTACATGACTCCCACAGTAACTCAGGCAGTCTTCCCATTCACTGTCCCAAGCAATGCCACTCCGCAGTGGATGGTAGGGAAACCCAGGCCCACCCTTTACTCTGGGTTCCAGTCCAGGACCCTACAGTGAGCATTTAAGATCTGGTCTTTCACCAGTCTAACTGTTCTCTTCCCTAGACTACTTCCTACTATGCTTCCTTAAGCTTCTCCTTTATCAGCCTTCCTAGTCAGACCCCTCTCTCTTAGGCCTACTAAGTAAAACCTTCCTGATGGGTGGGTTCTTTCTCCCTTAGCCTGCAGCCTCTTTCCCTGAAGTTTCTCCCTGCCCACCCGGCTATTGTTGCCAGCCTCCTGGCTTTATAGAAACAAACTAGTTCCCTCACAGGTAAGCTTCCTTCTAATTAGTGCCCTCCACATAAGCTGCAAACAGTGGAGATTTAGGCTAATTGGCTGATTGGGCCCATCTAGCCTAATTCAACTCTTTCAAGGCCAGAATGGGGAGCACACCCCATCACAGTGACCACACAAAGCAATGTGATATTAACATTTCCAAATCTGGAAAAAGGAAGACTGGTTAACATTGCTAACCTAGAATACCTCAACTCTCCTATTATATATGCAGTCACGATGTTAAGAGCACTCATTCCTATTACAACACCCACCACATCCATCATCCCATGCTGAATGAGCAAATATCAGTCCTATTGCCATGTCATCTTGTACCTAAGAAATAATTCACATTATATGCTTCATTGACATAAATGGGTTTTGAACAGAGAAGTATGTGCACTGCAAAGTTTGGATATGGATTTCAAAAACTTCAAAGCTCAGAAGTGTTCAGATTAGTGGCAGGGTACGGGCTGGTTAATTTCACTTGCTTTTGAAATCCTCAAATACATTATTTATTTTTACTTTAGAAAGAGAAAATATCAGCTCTAGTCATGCCCTTTATCCATCTGTGCTTTTGTCTTCTTGCAGTCAGACGTTGGCCACATTTTTGCAAACATCTTTATGACCATCTCTTCAAATTACAGAATACCATGTAGGCTGCAAGATTTCAAAACATAGTTGAGAATGAAGTTGTTTTAAGGCCAGCCAAGTTGTGATACTTTATTTAATCTTTCACAGTGGTGAGCTCATCTTCCATTACCAAACTAATACTATAATCAAGAAAAGTCCTTGTTCTAGGGAGGCTATGGCTATGCATTCCTTCCTGCTGCCTTAAGGCCCTGATCCTGTTGTCATTAAGATTTTCTCATTGAATTCAATGTGGCAGCATCCTGCCCTAAATTATAATCTCTGCAATATTTAGAAAAAAAAATAGCAAAAAGAAACAGCCACTTTCTACTCTATCTGAAAATTAGCTCCAGAACTAATGGAATGAGGAAGGAAATCAGGCTGGTTTGGTTGATAAAGGATCCCCAATAGCTCCAATTCAAATTTTAGCTCCAGTGCAAACTTCTAATGAGTTCATTCCTCTGATTTCCACTAAGGCCCACTTTGCACTAAACTCAGCAAATAATTCAGCAGAGCTGCCCCAAAATGCAGAAGAGGATAATGAAGTTCAGGATTATTACACTATCTTCCAGATTAAGGCTTTAATCTGTTAATCTATGAGGAATTTGCACTGCAGATCTTTCCACCTGATTTGTGGATGTAGTTTCTAGGTTTTCCCAAACAAACACCAATCAGCACAGAGAGAAATATGGTTGTAATTAACATAACAAGCTCATTTTACTGTATATAAATCAGGAAAAGGGAGAAATTTTGTTAAATGAAGACAGCATGGCTAATGTGATTAGGTCCTACGATGGTGTCATTTGAATAAATATGTGGACAGAGTTGGCATCGGGCTTTGTTGCAAGGATAGGTTCCTGGGTTAATGTTTTTGTTGTGTGGTATGTGGTTGCTGGTGAGTATTTGCTTCAGGTTGGGGGGCTGTCTGTAAGCGAGGACTGGTCTGTCTCCCAAGATCTGTGAGAGTGAGGGATCATCTTTCAGGATAGTTGTAGATCTTGGATGATGTGCTGGAGAGGTTTTAGTTGGGGGCTGAAGGTGACGGCTAGTGGTGTTCTGTTATTTTCTTTGTTGGGCCTGTCCTGTAGTAGGTGACTTCTGGGTACTCTTCTGGCTCTGTCAATCTGTTTTTTCACTTCAGCAGGTGGGTATTGTAGTTTTAAGAATGCTTGATAGAGATCTTGTAGGTGTTTCTCTGTCTGAGGGATTGGAGCAAATGAGGTTGTATCTTAGAGCTTGGCTGTAGACAATGGATCATGTGGTGTATCCTGGATGGAAGCTGAAGGCATGTAGGTAAGTATAGCGGTCAGTAGGTTTCCAGTATAGGGTGGTGTTTATGTGACCATCGCTTATTAGCACAGTAGTGTCCAGGAAATGGACCGCTTGTTTGGATTGTTCTAGGCTAAGGTTGATGGACTCATTCACCTGCACATCTACCAATGTGATATATGCCATCGTGTGCCAGCAGTGCCCCTCTGCCATGTACATTGGCCAAACTGGACAGTCTCTACGCAAAAGAATAAATGGACACAAATCTGACATCAGGAATCATAATATTCAAAAACAAGGAGAACACTTCAACCTCTCTGGTCACTCAGTAACAGACTTAAAGGTGGCAATTTTGCAACAGAAAAGCTTCAAAAACAGACTCCAACGAGAAACTGCTGAGCTTGAATTAATATGCAAACTAGATACCATTAACTTGGGCTTGAATAGAGACTGGAAGTGGATGGGTCATTACACATATTGAATCTATTTCCCCATGTTAAGTATCCTCATACCTTCTTGTCAACTGTCTAAAATGGGCCATCTTGATTATCACTACAAAAGTTTTTTTTCTCCTGCTGATAATAGCTCATCTTAATTAATTAGCCTCTTACAGTTGGTACGGCTACTTATACTTTTTCATATATATATATATATATATATATATATATATATATATATATATATATATATATATATATATATATATTCTTACTATATGTCCATTCTATGCATCTGATGAAGTGGGCTGTAGCCCATGAAAGCTTATGCTCAAATACATTTGTTAGTCTCTAAGGTGCCACAAATACTCCTGTTCTTTTTGCCAATACAGACTAACATGGCTGCTACTCTGAAACAACTACCAAAGGAATTATTTTGTTTCCAATTAGGTATATAAGGAGTAAACCTTTTCAATGACTAGCTTCCATTAGTTTTAACTAGATGCTCTAGTTTGTTCTGTGGAAGCCTACAGATGGTCCTTTGTTAGTGCTGAGCTTAGTGCAATAGCCAATTTAAAACTCACTTCCATACTCCATAGATTTTTGTCTTCCTTTTAACTAAAATGATTTGCTAGTACATCTTGGTCTTCTCTGACAGCTGTTGCTGTTTAACTTCTGATCATTTTGCTGAGCACATGCACGCTGCAAAGATACAAGATTGCGAGCAAGGTTTATGACCTGGAAATAAGAAAAAACTACTGGTAGTTTGAAAACAGTTGATTTTTCTAAAAAATAATTAACTGGACATATCCTACTTTCCTGTGTTAGTCTTTAGTAGTTACTTAGCTTACAGTTACATTTGATATCTGTTTTCCCCCATTTCACCTTTTTAGTCTTATCTATCAAGTCTAACCATTATGGTTAAGTGATATGACAGGTCTCACAAGCTAAGGAGAGAGTCATGTCTAGCCAGTATTTGAAGAAGAGCAGACCTCCAAGAAGCACTGGAGGATGCTGTAGAAAATGTTACAAGTGATCAGTGTGTGGCACTCTGCCCTCTGATTCAGTACTGAACAAAAAAGTGCTGCTACAGGTGTCATCTTTAAGAGCAGATGTACAATAATGGCCCTGAACACTTATGATCATTAATACAATATAAAGTTATTTTGTAAACCATCTTTCATACAACCTGCATCTCAAAATGCTTTACAGAACTAAAACAAAAAAGACGAAATCAATGATCCCAGATCACTTTTTGAAAACGGGAGACAATTCCAAAGTCTTAATTAAATTGCATTTGGAATAATTACATCTTCTTAAACTTGCCCCCTGTAGTTTTATTTTAATAAAGTATTCTAAATCACTACATAGTCATTACATATGAGCAAGACTAGTAAGGCAAGGTTGCGGGGGTGGGAGATAGCGGAACAAACAACAAACAAACAAAAAAACTGCTAAAAAGAGTTTTGAGCCAGTCAATGGCCTTTGAGTCAGCAATGTTCAGTTTGCAAAGACCTCCAGAGAGCCCAACACAAAACAAACAGCCATCCACCTTGCATGCAGCATTCACCACAGACACACAATGGGTTGTCTTGGATGCCCCAGGCATGGATGGTCTTGGCACAGCAAAACATGCCACATTTGAACCTGTTAAGCTGGCTCCAGAGGTGGCATGGGAGCCCAAAGCCAGGTAGTCATGCATCTGGTCTGGTGATGATTTGGAAGTTCCTGGTAGTGGCAGAGGCTTGCTCCCATTCTGCCCACCATAGTAAGCTGATGACATTATTAGCTAGATAGAAAGTATGCAACACTATCCAGACAGAATTTCTGCTATGCAGTCGGTGGAAAGGTGCATCCCATATATCCCTGAAGTGTGTCATTTTCTGTACCTTAGTGATCAGTTTGTTGGCTGCATTCAGACACTGGATATTAAGTGGATTATTGGCTAGGACTGGTAACCATAAAGTTTGTTGGCTTTGGTGTACCTGTGATAATTCTTATGGTATGAGTAAGACATGGTGCGTCTACTAATCTAGCATGGGCAGAAATTAACCAAACGGCGGCATATTATTCACCAACTGAATAGCAGAAAGCAAGCCCCAAACGATACAGTGTTGGCACATTTGCTCCCCAGATAGACCCCACTCATTTGTTCAGGAGAGTTTCGCTCCTGATCTTTTGAATGACTTTAGTAAGATAGTATTTGTATGGGAGTGCGCAATTTAGGGTGACCCCTAAATACAGAGTCTTTGTATCCTGTGCCAAAAAGATAAGTTCAAGTTGGCTCTGAGCATGGTGTCAGTGGACGCATGTTGGCACAGTTTTGGATGTACCTGGTTTCAATCACCATTCCTTGCAATAGTCACCTATGGCAACCATATCACAGTTCAGGCTCTCTTCAATCTTTTAGAAATCATGGTCTCTTAAGGCCAAGCAGATATCATTGTGTATGTGAGCCACCCGGAGATGGTGTTTGGTAGGTTATAGGTGAATACATTAAACAAATAAAGCTGGTGCCAGCACAGAGCCTTGCAGGAGTCTGTTTTTCTGGAATCTCCAGGTGTTGGTTTTGTGGCCCAGAGCCACCTGAAAATCTCCACCTTGGCACATCAGCTCAGTTGCCATGACAACCCATTACGAAGAACTGCTGACATCTTGTACAGCAGACCAGTGTGCCAGATGGTGTCATAGGCTGCTGTAAGGTCAAAAGAGACCGCTCTAGTTTTCTGCATCTGTTGAAATGTACACTCAAGGTACATAGTAAGTGCTATCACTGGGTCACCGGTGCCGCAGTTTGTTCAGAAACCTGCCTGATCATCACTCAAAAGTTGTTCTATCGTGGGCATAATTCTCTGTAGGATCATCTGCCTGTAGGAGTTTGTAGCTATAATTCAGAAGAGATATTTGGGTAATAGTTGGCTACTTAAAAGAGTGGGCTTTACCAAGTTTTAGTAAAGCTATAACCTCAGATTTCCACCATATCTTGGGTATCATGTTCTTCTGGATGATGCGAGTCAGGAAGTTCGCCACCACCAAGTCCATCCCATGTGGCTGCCAAAAAGAAACTATGTACGATATCTGGATGAAAAAATGTGCAGGCCTCCTTAAACAGTAAGAAAAAATCCAGTGATCCAGAAATAGACAACGACTTCCTAGAGAGCCGGAATGTAGCCCAAAGAGCACACTGGAGAAAAGCAATCTCAGAAGTGGATATGTCAAGATCTATCATGAAAGCCTGGACACTCATCAGGAAGTTTAGTGCAGCGAAAATCCAGAAGATATGTGGCAACAAAGGTCTTCTTACCTCCCATCCTGAACTGCTACGAACTGAGTGCTGTTAAACAACTCCTGAATTACCACACAAAGGTGATGGTATTTTAGAGGTGACTGATGCGATACGTCTTTGTAGGTGTAAATTGCTTATGAATTGATCTAGATCAGGGGTGGGCAAACTATGGCCCACAGGCCGGATCCGGCCCCCGGCCATTGTAAGCCAGCCCTTGAGCTCCTGCTGGGGAGCGGGTTCTGGGGCTTGCCCTGCTTCAGTGCTCTAGCAAGGTCAGGGGCCGCTCCATGCAGCTCCCAGAAGCAGCGTCATGGCCCCCCTCCAGCGCTCCAGCTGGGCAGCAGGTTCGGGGGGTGCTCCATGCCGCTCCGAGAAGCAGCGTCATGGCCCCGCTCTGGCTCTTATGTGTAGGAGCAGCCAGGGGGCTCTGCTCTGCACACTGCCCCCGCCCCAAGTGCCACCCCTGCAGCTCCCATTGGACAGGGCAGCGCGCAGAACCACCTGGCCATGCCGCCGCGTAGGAGCCAGAGTGGGGACATGGCTGCTGCTGCTGCCGGGAGCCGCTTGAGGCAAGCGCCGCCCAGAGCCTGCACCTCTGAGCCTCTCCCCGTGCCCGAACCCCTGCCCAAGCCCTGATCCCCCTCCTGCCCTCCAAACCCCTCAGTCCCAACCCAGAGCACCCTCCTGCACCCCAAACTCCTCATCCCCAGCCCCACCACAGAGCCCGCACCCCCAGCTGGCACCCTTACTCCCCCCCCGCACCCTACTCCCCCATCCCAGCCTGGAGCCCCCTCCCATACCCCGAACTCCTCATTTCTGGCCCCACCCTGGAACCTGCACCCCCAACCAGAGCCCTCACCCCCTCCCACACCCCAACTCCAATTTTCTGAGCATTACCATTTCTATTCCCAAATGTGGCCCACGGGCCAAAAAGTTTGCCCACCCCTGATCTAGATGAAGCTATTATTGTGTTAATTAACACAGCCAAGGTGGTCACACTTAATGAAATGATTCCACTTCATTACTTATTGTGTGCTGTAACTCCACAGTGTGGACCCAAACATCCTATGATTAAACATTAGTTCTCGTCTCCAGCTTACATTACATGGGATGAAGTAAGAGGGATTGTTTTACCAAAGGAGAGCATAGTAAGAATTTTTGGATGTTATTCTGCAGCTACATTCTATTTGGATAAATCCCCATTTATTTAGTTAGATTACTACCAATTTTTCAAGGCTCTATCACACAGCTGTTTAGCACTGGGTTTGGAAATCTGTGTTGAGCCTCAAGAACCTAGTGCCCTGACAATTTCTGCCTTACAGAGGCAAGCGGAGACATGCCCTTCGTGCGGCACCTGCTGAGGGCATGGCACCTTTTATTGCTTTCATAACATGGAACAGGAGTTTGGCCCCAAGGGGATACTGCAGCTATAGTTATTTGCTTACCAATTAACTTGTTTCCTGTGGGAGTTATGAGCAGGCCAACTGAGAAAAATTTGGGGCCTTGGTACATCATGTTGGCTGGGGCCTCCCCTCCCATTTCCCCCCCATTTCATCCCAGTTGCAACTTTTTGCAGGGCAGGGCCCTGGTACAGTTGTCTTCCCTTTCCCCCAGTCTCATCAGCCCTGGCTATGAGGAGGACATCTTGTGACCAGAAAGATTCATGCTTTAAGATGCACAAAACTTTATGACATTACTTAAATACTATGTAAGTACAATATTTTATACTCTCACAATGCTTTTCATCATACACCCCAAAACTCTTTACAAAGGTCAGATAAAAGTATCATTATCCCCCATTTTTACAGATGGGCCAACAGAGGCATGGACTAGCTTGACCATGATCACACAACAAGTCAGTTGCAGAGTCCATAAGAAAACCCAGGTCTCCTGACTCATCACACTATGCTCAGTCAGCTTGACCACAGTTGCCTCTGTTTGTCCAGGTATAAAAATTCAACAACTTAACATATTCTACAAAGGGGTATTGGAAATATTAATTCTTGGAAATGTTCTGAGTTTTAGAACGTATATCCCTCCTTTGTGAATTAACCATAGCTCATTTGAAAACTATATATGATGCATCATCCAACATCATCCATTGGCAGCACCTGCAGCAACAATAAGATATTCCTTTTATAATTAACTCTAAGGGGGGGAAATCATTAGTAATATAAAAATGTCTGAAATAAAAATGATCCACTAAATACATTATGTTTTGCTCAAAGAATATTTCATACAGGCAGCATACATGATGTAGCACATACCTACGAAGTGTTAACCTCTGCTACTGTAATAAAACTGTCAGCCCTGATTATTTAAAAGGTGACTACCTGCAGGCTTTGCTTTCATTCTTTCTTGTAATTAGTACATCCCACATGCCTGAGCTGACTGGCTAGTGCTCCACTGTGCTCTGTGCATATTGCACTTGGCTCCTGCTCATGATTCATCAGCCATGCAGAGACAAAAGTTTGGCTTCCCTTTTCCAAACAGTGATTTATTCCCAAGGGCATCCCTCTGCAGTCAAATAAAATTAATGTAGGCATTCTTCATCAGAGCAGAGATAATGCCCTAAACATCAATCAGTGCTCCAGCTAATACAAAGGATCATTGTCATGATAAAAGACGCACATCATACAACTCTGTTGAGTTTGCCACATCCTATGGATATTATATTGCATGGTCTTTTGTTTCAAATCCTGTCTGTCCTTTTCCATCCCATTCCCCTTGTTGAAATAAAGATTTTCTGTATTCTGCTTTTGGGCCTGATCTTGTGAGGCCCCTAGCAACTTCAACTTCCACTTGACTTTATGTCTAGCCAGTGTTTATTTTCTTCATCATTGAGAAAAGAAATACCATATAGTCAATCCCTAAATTAGAATGAAACAATTAATATTGTTTTCACCTCATGGCAAGAAGTGGGAGTAAAGAAGCTGTATGCTTCCATTAAAGAATAAACATAAAATAAAGTGGGCTAGGTTCTGAGCTCAGTTTATATGGTTTGAATCTGGAGTAATCCCATTCATTTCAATGGAGTTACTCAGCCTTGTCTACACTACAGGGAAAAGTCGATCTAAGCTATGCAATTTGAGTTACGTGAATAGCGTAACTCAAGTCGACATAGCTTAGATCTACTTACCGCGGGGTCCACACTATGCAATGTCGACGGGAGACGCTCTCCCGTCAACTCCCCTTACTCTTCTCGATCTGGTGGAGTACAGGAGTCGACGGGAGAGCGATCTGCTGTCAATTTAGCAGGTCTTCACTAGACCCGCTAAATCAACCGCCGATGCATCGATCGCCACACGTGGATCCCTCAGTAAGTGTAGACAGTCTCTGAGTTCAGAGTCTGGCCTGTCGTACACACTCTAAGGGTTTTAAAGTTTAAAGGGACTGTTTCCGATTTAACTGTTAGAAGAGCTCCTTTAGACTCGAAATATATTCTAAAATAAGCATCATATTATCTTTGATTTTAAAACTTTTATCTTTTGTCATTTTGATTCTTTAATGGTCTGTAGATTAATTAGTCTAGACAATTTGCTTTAAAAAACCCACCATTTTTGCATTTTTACATACAGAGGGATGCCAGGATTTAATGCTGTACATATGAGCCATTACCCACAATGATGTTCTCCACTCTGATCTACACTGAAACTTGCTGTTGCATATTCCATATTGGTTTTGCATTAGGAGCAGAATCACAATAGTTTACACTTATATGGGGCCTTTTACCTAAGGATCTCGGAGAACTTTACAAAGGTGGGTGAATATTATTACTTTATCTCCATTTTAAATATGTGATTAATAGAAGTACAGAGAGGTTAAATGACTTGCACAAGGTAAAACAGCAATACAGTGACAGAATCAGGAATAAAACCTAGACCTTCTAACTCCCAAGTCCCTGTTCTAACCACTAAGTTGCATTATCCCTTGTATGCACATGCAGTTGAGCTCTGTTGTAATGAGATAATTTTTCTCTGAACTAAAGCCACATTAGGATTTTATTCTTCCTTTATTATTGTGTATATATATTGTATGTGTGTGTGCGCACGTACACACACACACACACACACACACACACACACACTTCCCTCCCAACCCCATCCACCCCAAACCTTTAGGGAGTTTTTACATGTCACAAGAGAATAAATGCCTGAGACATTATCTCCCCATTCTGAGAGTTCAGAGAATTTGCATGACATCATGGGCATGACCCCCTCACTAATCACATTATATGCTGTTTAACTTAACACTGCTAAGCTTTGTCTGATAACATTGTAAATACCATTTTATTGTAAATTAGATTATTCAAACCTCCTTGGCGTTTAGGTCAGTTCTTGTGTGAGGTCCTTGCTCTCCCTCCCCGCCAAATTAAATCTTTTTGCTCTGTGAGCCAGGGCATTTCTTCAGCAGGAAGCACAATAAGAAAAGAAGTCTAGGCTATTATCTGCTTCTAACTCAGCACTGCTGATTGCAGTTTGTGCATGGACAGAAGAACTCATGCATCTGTTCTTTTTCTCTTTCTTCCCCGGGACTAAAATCAGTAGATTTTGTTTTCTTTCTTATAGGTGGCTGGGTCTCATTACAATCTTCCTGTGAGGTAGCATATACCTGAGACCCTATCATTTCCTTCTACCAAACCTAGACCTAGCTATTCCAGTTGGGCATCATTGTGCCCTTATCCAGCCTGTCCTTCAGGTTTCTCACTTGTTTGCAAAGAAATGTGTCAACATGCTATTTGTTTTGTTTTGCGTTTGCTTTTGTTTTCCATAAAGAAAGGAAATGGTGCAGACTAAGATAAATCATCATGCCAACATCAGTCATGAGTCACAGCTGTCACTACATCACGTATAAAGCATGGCAATGTTTCCAAGGATATGTCTACACAGCATTTTGGACCAAGCGTCTCTGCCTGTGTCGACACCCTTCAGCTAGCAGGACTAGCTTTCTAGAAATAGCTGTAACTTCAAAGCACTATCTTTACAGCTATTTTTAGAACACTAGCATCACTCTAGGAGCACAAGTCTGTTGGCCTGAGCTGGGAGACTCACTCCTGCTGGGTCCAAAATGCCGTGTAGATAAGCCAAGTGTCTGGAAAGGGGCAAGGGTTACTTTCACTTTCAATTTTTGGTACAATTATTGTGAGGTTGGGGGAGACGCAATGGGAGGTTTCTAATCTAGAGGAGACCCCAGCAACAGGATTTTTCCATCATGTTCTGATATGACTATCTGAGCAGATCCTCCTCTTCTCCTTCCCTTATTGAAGTCTGTTGTAAGTGAATTTTGCGGTTTGAGGATCGGACTAGGAGTTAAGTTTCCTGGGTTCTAGTTCAGCTGTGCCACTGACTCTGTGTCTAAGTTAACAAGAGCTCTGACTTGGGTCTAAGCCTCCTCCCATCCACATACAAAACTCTCCCAACTTTGGTCTTGCCCTAGCATACAACAAGGCCTGGGGTAAAACTTGAGGTCAGGGCCAACTCTGAGCAGAGTCTACATTTGTAAATAATGCAGTGTCATTGATTGATACTTGGTTATGCTTACCATTCAGTACGACATAAAAGGAAAATAGTTTTGAATAAGTGCAATTTTAATTGTTCCATTATTATTCCCAGTTAGGAGCAGTCCTGGCCATTTTGCAGGCCAGGGTGGAAAATGTTTTCAGACTTCCTCACCCCAAAATGGCATAGGGGGGAAAAAAGGCAGTACAGAGCCCCTTGGAAAGAGGCACCCATGGCAACTGCCCTGCTTGTTCACCCCTAGAACTGGTCCTGAATAAAAATTTCTCCCCCAAACCATAGTGGGAGATAGCAACCCTCCTGGAGGTATAAATTGACTTAGCTCACTTATATTGTCAGATGAGATATAGGGAAATATGTGCATTACTATTTCTTCTTAGCTTCTCTTTACCATTTTTAACCAGCTCTACTAAGATGAGGCTCATGTTATAACTGAGTTCAGCTTACACTAATTTCTCACTGTTCTGAAAAGGAACCATTCACATCTTGCAAGGGGCTCGATCCAGACTTTATTGGGAGTAAAAACAACTTGCAAGATCAAGCCCTCAGTGCAGGACCTCCATGGAATATCTCCCTCCCTATCCATTGGCTGTTTTCAGGACTCTGCACAGGTATGCCTGTTTGGGACGGCTTTTCATATCTATTTAACTCCCCTCTGCACAGATACGGTGTTAGGGCAGAGTGGGAGCTGGGAATTTGATTGCTTGCCATTAGTGGTTTAACACAGATTTATTTTAGTTTCAAAAGTTCCCAGGTGCCTTTTTGGCAATGGGAATGCAATACATTATTTAAGGAAATGTATTAAAGAAAAGAACTCACACATTACAAGTTATAGAATTCTATATAGAAAGGAATGTGCTTAATAATTAGCAAAAACCAAGAATGCTATTTACAGAGTTTTTAAAAACATCTCCCTTACTATAAATGTGTCACCTTGTAATTATACGGGCCAATCCTCCATGAAAGCATGTGAGCAACTTTACTCATGTGGAGTGTTTGCAAGGTTTGGCCCCAAAACTGCAGTGTCAGAAGTATAAGATAAAATTAACCTGCAGAACTGAAAAGCTCAGAGAAGCCTATAGATGCCCACACATGCTTGTACATACACATGCTCTCAACTGTAAAAGCATACAAACTCAAACATGTATGTTCACATCCCAGCACGCATTCTCACTCTCCCCTCTCCTCCCCCGCTCATTAATAAGTGAAAAAGGAAAGCTTGGAAAGATTTAAAAAAAACCCAAACATGCTCTTTGGTTCCTTTCCTCCTTGAGCTGTGAGGATCACTTAACAGAGACATCATCATCTGCATAATGTACAGTTCAAGACAGAATAAATGGCTTACTACCCTGCCTAAAAAAAAAAAAAAAAAAAATCACACAAACCAAAGCAATAGGTGAGCAAGGACAAAATATGCTTGTATTTTTGTGTCATTGCACAATGAATATAAGCCTAACAGTACAACCACAATGGCAGCGAACCATGAAAATAGAAACTGCAGTTTCTCTGTTAATTCCTTCCTAGCAGGACGTTTCCTATTGCCCAAGATCTCTGAGCAGCAAGTTGCCAATTTGGCCATAGAGCAGTGCAATGTTAGCCATCCAGATTTTTAGCTATGTTCAGTCTTTGCCATTTCCGGGTCCCACAAAGAACACCATCATGAGTATCTCAAACGGCACTCTATTACTAGGACCCACATTCATGGCATTTAAGAATACTCAGGCATTCACTTTTCACTTTCTTGTCCCCTTTTCAACTACCCTTTATTTCAAAATTTCATATGATAATATTAGTACTACCCATTTCTGTAGGGCCTTCCATAGAAGGCTTTCAAAGCACATTACAAAACATTGAGGAGTTCAGCTTTACAACCGTCTGATGAGAGAGACACAAGTATCATCTCCATTTTACAGATGAGGAAACAGAAGCACAGAGAGGGTCAAAGCAAGCCTGGGCACAGGCAGATATAGAACTCAGTTCTGACTCCCAATCCTTTGCCTTAATGGCAAGATCATCTATCAACTAATATATTTACCATACAGACATGCTCCCAACAGGCATTTCTATGCATATCTGAAATAGGAAAGGATAGCAACTGAAGCAGAAAAGAAAAGTAACAATCATACCGGGCAACAGTCATCTTATTTGCATTGGAATAGAACTTTCTTTTATGTTCCTCTGGGATTTCCTTATGTAGTTTCTCACCTGCAGAGAAAATAGGATATTAAATTCTGTTTTATTATATGTCATGCAGATTAGCAATAAGGTCAGGTGAACCCACTCAGAAAGAACTAGATCCAACCTTGCCCCAGATTCCATCTTTAAACCTTGCCCCAGATTCCATCTTTAAACCAAAACACCTGGGTGAGTGAGAGCTTCTTAACTTGATGCACTAAGATTGGGTATTAAAGTAACCATCAGCTTTGCTGAATGTGGCAATACTCACAAGCCAAAACTCCTCAAGTCTTACCCTAGCATACAACAAGGCCTGGGGTAAAACTTGAGGTCAGGGCCAACCTTAAGCACAAATCAACCAAGCAACCTCTTGAGGCCCTGTTCCGTTAAGACTCTTACAACCTATGCTGCATGCTTTGCAATTCCCAGGCCATCTTTCTCCCTCTTCAGCAGTGAAATCAGAGAGGGAAGTGACTCACTATTAATTCAGCACTCTAGGTCCTCATGTTTCATGAGACACCCTACTAGAATGGATTATTTGAGGCTCTCCTTTCTGAGTTGTTACTAGGCTTGGTCAAGAAACTGGAGGGGATTTTACCAGGACACTACACTCCTGCCATCCACCAACACTACCCCAGGTTGAGCAAGTTAACAAAGAACCACAGCTACATTGGCCTAGTATTATGCCATAAGCTCATAGTAGGTAGATATGTGAGGTAAGTACAGAGGGAAAGCAAAGAAAAGAAATTTTCTCCTTTGTCAGAGCATAAAAGCCAGTGCACATATTCTACTAGGAAATAGTTACAAGATTGGATGCAGGCTGCTACAAGGAGGAAAGAAGATACAGTTTTTTCTTAATAATAGCACCAGGCCACTGGCAGGTAGAAAGATCCTACACAAGTCTCCAAAGTCAGGACATATCAAAGTGCTAAATCACATTTTTAAAAGCCTTTAACCAACAGAGCTCTGCAAGTTTATTCAACTCCTGCTCACTGCCATAATTCAGATACTAGAACTGAGGGGCCACACTTTTACTGTGGGCTTATCTACATGGGGAAATTTTCCAGCATAACTATAGTGGTATAATTATACCAGTAAATTTCCCAGTGTAGACAAGCCTGGCCTATTAACACAAAAGGCATTGGGTCTGTTACTTGAATTATCAAGGCTCATGTTATTCTAACACAGATACCACTAAAACACTTAGAAATGGAGCCTGCTGTAACATGCAGTACTCTCCCTGAGTAAAGCACTTTTCCTGATTGAGGTTCTCATACCACACTGATTCTCAAGTGGTTGGAGCAGGGGAGTTTGGATATACGGATCAAAGTGCTTTAGGCTCCTGAAGTGTATTTGCTTGAGTGCCTCAAGCCAGATTCTTAAATCCACATTTACCCACCTAAATAAGAAGCCTGATTTTCAGAGGTGCTGAGCACTTGCAACTCCCAGCTAGGGTGGAACTAAGGAGGAGCTGTCATTCATAGAATGCCTCCTTCAGGAGGATGTAGATTTCCTAGTCACCAGGTAGCAATAATGCCTCATCATAAGGGAGATAGTAACAACATGGCTTCTGAATGAGCTGTGCTACCTGGTGAGTTGAGTTTCTTACATGTTAATGCCACTATTTTAAAATGTCTCCATGTTTGGGTGCCTAAATAAATGAGAGTGTGGGTGCTCATCACCTGTGAAAATCAGGCCACTTAATTAGGTGCCTAGTTACAGATTTGTCTCCTAAGCTTAGGCATCCAAATGTGACAGGTTTAGCGTTGGATTTTAATCCTGGCTCAGCCACATACTCTAACCATAATTAAATAAAATATGAGGTGCTCACCTTGTTCATGTCATGTACATCAATAGGATTCCTTCCCTGAGTAAAGTCACCAGAATCCCTTGGGGTAGGGGCTGTATTTTTGTTTTGTGTTTGTACAGGACCTAGCACAATAGAGTCCTCATTTAAGATTGGAGCCTTTAAATGCTACCACAATAATTACAATAATAAATTAAACAACAAATTGAATCAAAGTCAAAGGATTTAATAAAATCTCCCCTTTAAGAAAATCTGTTTATTCACTACCTTACAGAATGGGGTTGTGAGTCTTAATTCAGAAAAATGTGTACAGTGCACTAAGACCCTTGGATGGTGGAGGTGCTAGAGTAGCGAAGGTATTATTATAATACAGTGAAAAGGGTCTCCATCATGCTTCTTTATTCTCTAAATTGTCTTGTTCCTCATATATCTGATTTCTTGTATGTGGCCATAGCTATCAATGCTATTAACAAATTTTTATCTAGGCCTGGCTAGGGTTGCCAACCCTCTAGGATTGGCCTGGAGTCTCCAGGAATTAAAGATTAATTTTTAATTAAAGATTATGTCATGTGATGAAATCTCTAGGAACACATCTAAACAAAATTGGCAACCCTACCTGAATCCTTTATCAATGGCATTGTCTTGGGCAGAGGATCTACAGTATCAGGGTTTGATTATTTTATTTATTTTACACTTTTCTAACTAATTTATAACTCTGACCCCTGTCCTGCAATTTGTTGCAGATGGGTGGAGTCCCGTGTCTGTGAAGAGTCAATTGCAGGATCAAAGCCTTTGATTTTACAATTAGTAGGTGAGCTATCAAATGTGGCTGTTGCCTATGAACAGTAATTATTTAACAAATAAATGTAATTAAGAGTTTTACTACCTGGCTAAATGTGCATTCCCACAATAGATGGTAATGGCTCTGAAAGGGCCATTATGCTCAAATTAATATAAATATTGCTGCAACTTGTTTAAATAGAAAGGGAGAGTAGTTTGGCTATAATCATTCCAATTCCCCCGGTAGACAATATACACTTTAATCAACGCTTAAACCTAGAGGAAACTACATGGATTATAACATACATACATTGTATTATAGAATTATAGTTTTCCCCTGTATTGTGGCACATGTTGTATATAATTTTCTCCCGCATTTTAAGAAATAAATTAGTACAAAATTATATTCTATATAATACATGGGAAAATAGCTAACTAAGTATTCCTCCTTTAAAGGAGTCAGTCCAGACCCTTGAATTTAAATTATATATATTTTGTAACACTGCAGGAAACAAATTTCTCTACTCTTTTTTTTTCATCCTCTTAGCAAAAAAACAGGAAATTAAAGACAAAAAAGGAAGTGAAAGCTACCTTCCCCTTGCCCTATTGTGCCTAAACATCCTGCATTGTTGTAGTGGGCTATATAATTTCCTACAGACTGTATTGCAGACGCTGCAAAAGCTAACCATAATCACCAGAGTTAAGAGAGGAATGTCAGCCTGGGCTGGGGATTTCCCTGCTTTTGTTTTACATTAAGCATGTAGGTTTGTGTTTTTTATTAAATCCTGGATTTTACTGTAATGTAATTGAACCTTAGTACCAGTCAGTTTCCTGAATGCTCCTCTAGTCCTTCTTTGGATTTGGGTTAAGGATATTGGACCTGATCCAAAGCCCCTTGAAGTCCGTGGAAAGAGCCGCCTATACCTTCAGTGGGATATGGATCAAGCCCATTATGAAAGAGTGTTTCTGTCTCTCACTCCTTTTTCTAATACATCTAGGCCCTGACCCTTTAAACACTTACTTCCAGACATAAGAGGAAATCCTGGCCCCAGTTAAATCAATGACAAAACTCCTATTAACTTCAGTGGGGCCAAGATTTCACCCACAGTGTACTCCATTGTGAGTATCCTGTTGACTGTTAGCATTACACCTGGAGTTTGCACTATTAGACCTTAATGATTATTTAACTTGATAGGGTCTGTTTTATCTTGGACTTTTGCCATTTTCACCCTGTACAGCCTATTCTTCAGTCATCCACCAACAGATTTTTTTGCCCACCAAGAGATAATTTCTCCAATGTAAGAACAGACAGTGAAAGGCAATTGTTAAATTTCTGTAGATTTTATTCCAGGAAGAAATTTAAAAAAAACCCAACCTTTTATGCTTCAAATATCACTATTAACATCAGCCCGAATTCCAGTCATCCACTCATAGCCATCTCTTGGACACATTAGCCCTCATTTAAAACCTGTTTCTACCTCCGCTCTAGACACAAACTTGGGATATTATTTCACTTTTTATTGTTAGTGATTTATTATATTTCACATAAGAAAAGATGGGTCTAGGGAGGCGTAGAGCAGCAGAGTGCCAATCAGGACTTCTGGCTTCAGTTCCTTTTGCTTTTTGTCCTTCTGCAAGTCGCTGCACCACTTTGTGCCTTGGTTTACCCCTCCATACAATGGAGATAATACCCCCCTCCCCTCACAGCGAGGTTCTAGTCATATCTGTTAAGGGGTGTGATGGGCTTGGATGGACAGTGGGAGGAGAAGGACAAAGTGTTATTGGAAGGAATTATTTTCCTCGAAAAAGCTGACATTGAATAGTGGGGGTGGGTTGGTTGGTGGGGGTGGGGGGTTGGCTGTTTTAGGAACATTAATCTCCCAGTATTTTCAGCTCCCTGTAGCTATTATTGTTTTTAATCCCCTTTGCTGTGTCTTCATTGCAGGCTGGCTGCCTCCCCTGGCTCTAAGCGCTGCCCTGCTGGTCTCCAGTGGGCGGCGGTAGAGAGCACATCGCCTTTTCCCTCCCCAGACTGCCCCCTCCCCACTCCAAGCTGGCTGGGGGAGGGGGAGGGCCGGGTCACCCCCCCATACACACACACACACACACAGGCCAAGTGGAAGGACAGGAGCGCAGCTACCAGGCAATACAGCGAGCAACAGCGCCTTCTAGCGGTCAAGAGCACAGACACTCCTTTCCTTTGGGAGTCCTCTTCTGTCTGCCCGTGCAGCCCAGAAAGTGAGGGTGGGAGAGCTAAAGCGGGGGGACGGAGAAGGAAAAGGAGCTCTGAAAAAATGTTCATTTTATTGCATCAAGGCAGGGTTCAAGCTCCCCTCCTGTTTAGTTTTCCCCCCCACGCATTTTCTGGTCCCATGTCTCCCTGTGCCTGACTCTGTCTGTCTGCAGCTCACCCAGCAGCTGCTGTTACAGATACAGTGTCACAGGGCAAGAGAGAGCTAGGAAACACCTGTTTCCAACATGAAAAAGGTGGGGAGAAAGCCCACAACAGGCTTGGAAACTCCTTCCATATATTCTTCTCTCAAGTGGCTTGTAAAATCAAGTAATAAAATCTGCAGTATCATTTTTCAAAAAGATCTCTTTCAGTTTTTACATATTTAGCTGAAAAACGCTTCTAAAGTCTTCTCCTTACATGTTATCCCCCTCCCCCACTACCACTATGTCTATTGTGCAGGACAAAAAATTACAGATGGGTCTAATGTTGCAAAAAACCGTGTCTGAAATGCATTCCCCTTCCAAACCCCAACCTCAGCCCCACAAAATAAAACCTTCGCCTGCAATACAGATTTCTGAATAGGGAAGGGGTTTTAATGTGATTCATTTAGGGTTGGTGTGAAAAATAGGAGATGGGGGATGGGAACGTTGGTTTTGCTTCTTTGCGAAAGTAGTGTGCTTGGTATAACTAAACAGACGCACTGAACTGAAGGAAGGGGACAGACAAACTGCTACACCCGCACAAAGTATTTTGGATAGCCAGCAGCACTATGCAGTCTGTGTATCAGTAGGGTTGCATACACAGGGCTCCATGATTTCATCAGCAGTTTTACAAGAACCTGCCAAAAGCTGTTATGCCTCACTGCAATGTGTAGCCTTTTCCTGCCATTTTTTCATAATAAAAGAGGGAGTGAAGCTTTTTTTCCCTCTTCTCTCTCTTTAAAAAAAAAAAAAAAAAAAGCCAAATGGATCAGAGAAGAAGAAAAAGAAAAAAAAAAAGCAATAGCCAAAGGGGATGCCAGTGAGGTGTGGCTTGCATTTAAATATCCAATATGTCAATGTAAGGGGAGTGTGTATGTATATAAAGTGCAGTTTGCATCTGATAGCTGGACATATCCAGCTATGAAAGGCAAGAGGAGATCAATGCAAAGGAAAAACAATACTTTTATTCAAAGCAAGGTCAGGCGTTCAAATCAGACACTGTGAGTGGGTAGAGAAGTTACTTGAAGGCAGCCAAGCTCACAGCTGATCAGTTATATCTAATATATACACACACACCTTTTAAAAAACAGACCAGCAATTTTTTTTATTGTTTGTACAGACATTCACTATTCTCACTCTCACACACACATACACACACACACATTCTGCTATTGCGATGGCTGAGGTAGGGGGCTTTCTTGGATCTCTGGATTTGGATTTGCATGGATTTTCCTCCTCTCTTGGGAATGTTGCTTTAGCTGATTCTCCTGGTTTTTTGAATGAGAGATTGGGACAGATTGAAGGAAGGCTCCAGAGGGGATCTCCCACTGACTTTGCCCACCTTAAAGGTATCCTCAGGCGGAGGCAGCTCTACTGCAGGACGGGCTTCCATCTGGAAATCTTCCCTAATGGCACGGTGCATGGCACCAGGCAGGATCACAGCAGATTCGGTAAGAAAGGGGCTTATATTCGTTATCACTGATTTTTCCTTATACGTGTGGGAGCTGGGGGAGGGGGGGAATGCAAGGGCGGGGTGTTCCAGTCTCGCTTTTCCACTGATTGCTTAGGGTCTGGGTTGAGTTTCCTGCAGTCCCAGACAATGCAGGTTGAGGATCCTGAGTTCACCTCCATTTGCCTCCACATTCTTTTTGCATGTGCCAAGTATGCTTTTTACACTTCTTCCCCCTGCGTTTGAGCAGAAGACAAGCGCCACATTCTTTGCATTACTATAGGCGGATCAGGGAATCTTCTCTGCTTGCCTGGTCCGACGGGGGTTCACGGATTCAAACGCCAAATCAAGACTCCCACACGGGGAAGCGGAGGGAAGCAGGGGGAGAGATGCAGTGAGGATTCTGGGGAGAGGTCTGTCCCGCCTGAACACAGCCAGGGCAACTGGGGAGGGTGCAAAAGCCTTTGTGGGGTCAGGTTAATCCCTAGGGGTTTCAGTGCCTGGCTCCGAGTCCTCTCCTGGCGGTGAGACAGGGGCAGAGTCACTGAGGGCACCTTATCTTGCGGAAAAGTTCGCTGGAATCGTGCAAAAGGATAGAAAAGTACCCACGAGTCACCTTGTTAACACTGTTTACAGCCTTAAAACCCCAAACTTGGTTAGCTTCCAAACCACGTGTTTGCCTCTGCTTATTCCTGTTTCTTTTCGATCTTTTTTAAATTCCTCATTGAATTCGATGCAATGCATCCTTGTGATCTCTTCCCCCCCGAAAGTGAGGGGTTAGCCCTATTTTCTCCTCCCCTCCAAGTGGGAGAGTGGTCTCCACATCTTCCCCCATCCAAGAAACAGGTGTCTTTTCTCTGCTGAATACACGCGATGGCTCTGAGGCTGCCTGTTTTCTTTATGAACTTGTTCAAAGAGCCCAGCCGCCTGTCTCACATAAAAAACTAATTACACTATTAATATAAATCATCCCTGGAATGGATAGAATTAGAATTCTAAACAAATGCGCTCACTCCCCAGAAATTTGGGCATTTTTATTTTCAATTTCCTATTCTACTAGTGCTAAGTTATTCTGCAGGTGCACAAAAACATGATTTTTTAAAAAAGCAACTTGCTGGTTACTTCAGCTCTTTTCGAACCTCTGAAGCTCAGGGTAGCTAGAAAGGCAAAAGAAAGAAGAGACAGCACGTTGGGGAAACAAACAAAAACAAATCTCCCCCCCCCCCCTTGCCTTTGCAGATTTTGTGGACTAAAGTCCTTTCTTTTGCCTTACTTGCGTAGCCATTAAGAATGTCCCCAAAGCAGAATCAGATCAACAGGTCCAGAAAGAATTTTTTTTTTTTGAGAAAATATTTGGTGACCTTAACCTTCAGAAGAAGGAAAAGAGAAATGAGGATAGGCAGAACATTGCTGATTTACCTAGCATCCAGGACAAAGCTTGAAAAGACTTCAGAGTTTGTGTTAGTGTCACAGAAACTCACAGATCTCTAATGAGACTGTATGTAATCTTTGAAAAATGCATCTCAAGCCACAGGCACAGAAGTACAGTAAGTCTGAACAGAGTTAAGAAAAACTCCTGCTACTTTGGCAAATAGTGCAGGTGTCTGTGTAAACTATCAACAAGTCCCAAGTTGGTGATCTCAATTGTACAGTCAACAGGTTGTAAGAAACATTCTTGTGACTTTTCGTGGCTTGCAATAATTTAACTCCTCACTGAAAGGATTTCTATTCTGTCTTCTAAGGTTTGTTACTCATTCATTTTATCTGAGAAATAATAGTTTATGAATATTTGTGTTGTTATTGTCTGAAGGCAAGGATTTTGAATTGATTGGAATCAAACAAAAAAACCCAACCCCCTGACTGTGTACTGTACCTTGCATAAACACCAGGTGCCGGTAGCATGTCCTTGCCTAAATCAACAAAAAAGTCATAACCCACAGGTCAGAGTAAGGCAGTAATAGACTCATGGGGTAAGTGCTCTTTAATTACCTCCCGAAAGACACATATCTTTTCCCTTTCATCTCACAGCATGTGATGGGTTCCCATATTAAGGGGAACTGAAAGAAAGTCCTTTGTATCTATTGTATATTTTTTATCTACTTCTGCCACTTTATTACTACTTTTCTGCTCACTTTTTACGCATCTTTAGAAAAATAAACTATCAGCATCTAATGACAGAACCTCACCCAGTTCCACTTTTTGAAGCTTAAGATAAAATTAATTTGTCTCTAAACAAAGTTTGGAAACTGCACATATTAAAACAAGCAAATACGTTTCATTAGTTTTGCAAGGTTAAGATTAAGAGTTAATCATAGTGTGTGTTCAATAAATTGAAACGTTCGCATTCCATAAGTGTTTTAGCAGTCGGCATCCAGCTACATAAACTAGACCAGACGTCAGATATAAAATATTACAGATTTCTCCTTCGGGGTTTTCCCAAAGGCAGTGTAAAATAAATAGTTATTTGTTGTAATTGCAGGGCAAGACCCCAGAGGATTACACTGGAATCCTCATGTTCAGATAAAGTTGGACTGAGCTTAGCTGCAACAGAGACGCAAAGTAATAATGTATTGGCACACTGTATTCACCATCTGCATTCAGTAGCCATGAATATTTAAATTCCAGTGTAACTAGTCTGGTTTGCATTAGAATTTCATGTACCAATGCATTCCTGAATTTTGCATGCAGCAGTCAGAAGACAATGAATTATTACAGAAATAGGCAAACTACACAATTCTGGGGAAGTGAAAAAGCATGGTGAAGGACCTAGACTACAGCCAAAGATGGGGTTTCTTTAGGGTACTAAGTTTAATGTGGCCAGATTTAGAAACTCCTGAGATTTGGGTGCTAGCTTGACAGGACCCATAGACTGGGAAGGTGCACCCTGACCTCCTAAGCAGATAATTAGATCCACTCCAAGGATAACACGCTGGGCCACCACAGTGATGGCATCTATCCAACTGCAGCTGGGATAAGGGGTGGAACTGGACTTGTTATCTATCTCGTAATGTTGGATGGGGTTCAGGAAAAAGTGTACCGTGTCTGCACCATCCTCTGCTGATCCATCCCCAAAGTACAGAGTCTAAATCTGTACAAGACTTAAAAGTTTTCTTTAAAGTAAGACAACGAAGCAAAATGCTGTCAGAGTAATATGATGGGGAGCTCCTAGCCTCTGGAGGCAAAGGGAGGGAGTCCCAGTATGGGTTTCAAGAGATATGTCCATAGGAAATAAAGAAGGTAACAGGGTCATATTTATGGAGAATACTGTAGCCTAAAGGTTGAAGCACATTCCTCTTTGAATAGGATTAGCTCAGAATCCTGGAGAAACACTCTCCAGGATTTGTAGAGAAAAGCTAGGTCTCATGTTTGAGAAGTTCCCAGATGTCAGCACAAAACTAGTAGTCCTGCCTAAAGAATCATAGATGAAACTGGAAGAATTTGAAACCATATCTCAGTTATTACTGGTCTGCCAGGACCTTTTCCTATACCAAAGAAATGGATGATTAGCAGAAATCTGGAAGGGATTTTGAATTAACATCAACTCCTCCGGGAGAAACACTCCATATGTGAATGCTAGACTCACTGGGGAACTCCTTGCAACCAGGGACCAATTCTCTTCTGGCTTATGCCAGTTTTACACCAGTGTTACTCCACTGACTTCAACAAAGTTACGGGTAATCTAATCTATAGGTGTAGCTTTAGCGTGGCTTGTGTGGTCACGGCGCGCTGACAGCGCTCTAAAAAAACCATCTCCACGAGGGGCGCGGCTCCCAGCGCTGGTGCACTGTCTACACTGGCGCTTTACAGCACTGAAACTTCCTGCGCTCGGGGGTGTTTTTTCACATCCCTGAGAGAGAAAGTTGCAGCGCTGTAAATTGCCAGTGTAGACAAGCCCTGAGAAGAGAATCAGGCTGTCGCAGTTTAGACTGGAGAGTAATAAGGACCGCAAACAGAACTCCCCCAAACACAGATCTAAAAAGTCTGTATTGAAGTTTGTTTTTTGGGGGGGAAGCTAGTGAAATCCGGAGAGGAAGCTCCTCTGAAGACTTTGACATTCATACTTTAGTGCACCTGTTACCAAACAGTTGTTGAGGTTTTTAGCTGAAGCTTTAGGTTTGTAGAGATCATTACAACATCTGATATTTCTACACCCAGGCACATGGATATAGTTGTGCAAAAAGGGACAGGTGCAGCCAGCGGAACAGTTCCTTAAACATTCATTTAGTAATGTAACAGTGAGTGGGATCTGGCCATTACAAAGGAGGGGAGAAGATTATTCATCCTTTCAGTGTTTACTTCATCCAGCAATAATTCTAGTCAAATCTCTCTGAATATTATGTAGAGGGACTCAAAGAGCAAGCCGAATGAATAATCAAGCCACAAAAGAAGAGACAAGTGTTGGAAAAGAAAATCACGTACTTCCATAAACACACCCCACTACAGTTAGAAAGTAAATTCTTGATCTAACCCCAGTGGCCACTCCCTGTGCTGGTGGAGATCAGAGGCATAAAGCTGCAATTTTGTCTAGCAATTGGAGTGAGTTAAGGACAAGATGGATGTCCGCCCACATTTTTTTCAGCTTTCACTCTCTCTCCTGACTTTTGTGGGTTTAAGTTACACTCTTAATGTTATTTCAACATAGTTGTCCTTGGTTCGCTTCTCTAAGTGCCACTCAGATGATCAGAAAAGAAGAATATTACAAGTGACATTGTCAGAAGAGATTGTCATGGGTATACCGGAAGAGAGTTAAGTGCCTGCAAAAATAGAGGTAGACATCTACCCCAGAGTAGGATAAGTTTTGTTTACCCATCCATTTGGAAAGGAAAAGGAGAATTTAGTGCTTAAGATGCTAGTCCAGGACTTGGGAAACTATGGTTCAACTCCCAGCTGTGTCATAGTCTTCCTGTTGTACCTTGGACAAGTCACTTAGGCTTTCTGTGCTCACTTCCCCATCTGTAAAGTGGGGGTGTTATGAGGCACTTAGATGCTGTGGAAATAGGAGGTGGTATAAGTACTTTAGATAGATTCACTGTTCTCAAACATTTTCAGGCATTTCTCACTCAAATAAAAATTAATTAATCTTACTGGGTGAGAAAGAGGCTCCTAGTTTCTAAGATAGTGCTATATTCCTGTTCCCTTATGTGAGACTCTCATTCAGACTTTGCCCAGTCAATTTACAACTCCCCCCTCCCCCTTTTATTTATTAATCCCCTTGGCACATTGCCTCATGTCCCATCCCAAATGTTGCTGATTGTGAAACTGCAAGGGGATAAATGTACTCAACATAAATGCAATAAACCCCCAAAGTATTGTAAATTGGTGAACTGAATTTGTTGCTTCAGCAACAAAAAAATAGAATAAATAAAAATAGACTCATTCAGCACGGACTCTGCCTCTAGGAAAGGGATTCTTATGGATTAAAGGTCAGTATGTACAATAAGAAAACAAAATGGTGTAGCATAATAGTTAAGAGCTACATAGCCCTTTACATCTGGACATCTCAAAGCACTTTGCAAAGGAACAGACGTTAAGTAACTTGCCCCACGTTACAGAATTAGCAAGTTGCAGAAGAAGAAATAGAAACTAGGCCTCTTGACTCCCAGTTCACTGGACCGTGCCACCTCCCAGAAAACATATCAGTAGTGAGCAGAAAACCTCCGCAGTCTAAAGCACAAGCCAGTCTGTGTCCACTGGGCCTTCTAAAAAGCCCCCTTTCTCTCCTTGCTGAGTACCAAAGGCCTGTTCTTAGAGAGTCCCCTGTATTGCCCCAGACTGTCTGACTGGGACTTTTGTCTAAGGTAGGAGTTAACTCCCTGCTTGCTAGAAAACAAGTAATTTCTGGATCCTGCCATATATCCCTTTGTAGAAAGCACAGAACGTAAGGAAATAATTTGTATTCTTCCATTTTTTTGTAGTAGAGTCACAACAGGGTGACTCACTTCACTGGCAGAAGCGAGTCTGGGGTCATAGGAAGGATAGGTTTTCCCAAACTGAATATAGCTTCAGATTTAACCCTCTAGAAAACATGTGTGCCAATCCATTAAGAACATTTAGGTCAAGATTTTAAAAAACAGAAGTCTACATTTTGGCTCTGAAGTCGATATTTCAGCTCTTAAATAAGTGACCTTTTTCCAAAAGTGCTCAATACCCAGCAGCTCTCACTGACTTTAGTGGAAGTTTGATCTGGTCCACAGTATGTTAGTCAGGAGGGTGGAGAGATTAAATTGGGACTACATTCACAGTTGGCAGACGTAAAAGAAGGGCTACCAGTCTTATAGCTGTTGGTGGAATAATTCTAACACCACACAAGTGTCAAGGCACAAGCTGGGAAGAAAAACAAAAACCAGCTTATCTGTGGGAGCAAAATTTAAGTTGAACTAGGAAGTCTACCTCATTGCCATTTGTTTAGCCGCCAGCACGAAACAGATGTACTGCACAGCTGAGTGAGAAGGCGACGTACCCTATGACTGAGGAAGTGGAGGGAAAGTGGGACATCTGTCCTATATTTAGCCATACCGTCCTTGTTGTATGAGCGATACACCTGACATACTGGGAGGTACATTTCCAAAGCGTCAAAAGCGGGTGTGGGTGAAAGGGAGGGTTTCAAGCCATGTGACTCCCAGTAAAGTCAGCCGGTGGCAGATGGTGAACTCACCCCAGGAGGTGCATTGAGAATTCCGGGGCACACGCACAAGAGGAGCCGTGTGAGGTAACATGAGCGGGGTGGGGGAGGTGTGCTCACCCCAGGCTGGACGTTCTAGGAGCTGTGGCAATAGATTCAGAGCTGTATCAAAGGTTAGAAGGAGGGAGATGTTCTGTCAGTGGAAATCTCTCTCCCATCAGTTTAAACAGAAGTTTGGACTGGGGGAGTGAACACACTCTTCTCTTCCATGCCATGGCTCCCTGTGAATTAGTTGAGATGCCTGGGTGCACACACGCAGGCAGAGACAAGTACATAACCAACCTCTGAACTGAGAGAGGGAAATCGTCCATAGCCTTGCCGTGCCGTCACTGCAAACCTCCGAAGGGTTTTCCGATGAGCCAGTCCCCCCACAAACAGAAAGCATGGTGGGGACCATCACCACCTCACTTTCAGTGGATAATAAACATTGTTACTATAGAGCCTTCCAGAATGTTAAGGACATTTACCAGACCAGGCACAAAATACTCACCTGTCTCTTCCTGCAGTGACTGGTAAGGAAACTAATGATACTTTACTCATAAAGGATTACTCTTCCTGAAGGCTATAGCAATGCTTTACAGGTGAGGATTTCAGAGTGCAATGGGTTACATTTGTGTGAGCAAGAGGAGAGTCAGGGCCCATGGAACGCCCTGTAAACAAAGAGGTCTTCCAACAGGCTGGGGAAGGCTGATTTATTTTTGTCACTTGTACCTGGTGTCAGTTCTGTTCTCTGAATGATCTGTATTCCTCTTCTTTAGGGATTTTGGAGTTCATTAGCCTGGCGGTGGGGCTGGTTAGTATCCGTGGGGTGGATTCAGGACTCTACCTCGGAATGAATGAGAGAGGCGAGCTGTATGGGTCGGTAAGTGTGAGGTTTTATAATCATTGTAATACTATAAAACTTACACAGTGCCTTCTGAGAGCTGGGCTAGCCTGGGTACTGCCCATATAACGTGTGAGAGTCCGACAGGGTCACCACATAAGCTGCCAGCCTTCCCTAAGCACATGGTCATCTGCAAGCCTGTTACAACCAATCCAATGACTCTGCACTGAACCTGTGGATGTCATGTAGCTCCACCCATATCAATTATTCCATTGTTGTCATAGTTGCAACTGAAGTTGAAGTAGAAAAAAGCAGAGAGAGAGACCGACCAAAGCTCTAAAAAAACCTGACAAATATTTGGGATAAAGAAAACACACAAGAACATGATGAGTATAAAGCTTTTATTATTAGCCTTTGTTTGGGAGCTTTGTGTAGCTCACTTGTGGTTCTGCCATTCAGAGATATTGTGGTGATCATAAACTAAAGGCAAGGAAATAAATTATAGCGCACCATCAGGGTGTGTGTTTGTGTTCTGTCATCTGAACAGCGTGTCACTTTTCTTCTCTGAATGATCTGGGTTCACACAGGAATATAAATATATACACACGTCTGCAGATGCATACATTTATATTATAGCTTTTCAATAATGAAAGCTGTACTTAAAGCTATGGTGGGACTTTCATTATAACTCCTGTGTTCTCATAACCTTCTAAAAAATGTCCCTTTGGCACTGAAATTTTCCATTCTTGGTCTCATCCCATTGGAAAGTCACTTCAGCCTGTTTAAAATTGATGAAGAAGAGAGACTTGTTTTGCTTACCAATAACTCCAAAATAGCTGGAAAATCCCTCCAAACGATGCCTGTAAATGGTTCTTATGGAGGAATCAGGCCTTGGTAGCACTGATTTGGGACAAGGAAGGATAGAAAGTTCTGTGATTGAAAAATCCTTTGGCACAGACATCCGCTAAGACTTTTAGTGGAAGTTAATGAAGCTCCACCCCCTTTGTGGCATCCCCATAGTATAGTGTCTCTGCCTGATGAAATAGGCCTCTGGGCTGCTGCAGAATGGAAACTGTAAATGTCTTACTAAAATACATCCAGCACAATCCATCAAAATTAGACTGAGTCTACATGAGAAAACTGCACCCATTTTAATTTAAATCGGGTTTTAAACTGATTAGTTAAACTAGTGCAACCCTCTTTGTGGATGCTCCAGATGATAACCTGACCCCGATTGAAGTCAATGGCAAAATTGCTATTGACTTCAACGTGGCCAGGGTTTCAGCCTTTAATTTCAGTTGAGGAGTGTGTTCTTTCAGTTCAGGAATTGGTTTGAGCTAATCGACTTAAACTAAAGCAAAATAAATCCCCTTCAGGCCTTTCCTACACACACAAATTTGAACTGGTTTAGTTAAACCAATGCAAACCCATGTGTGGACACACTTATTTTTGTTTAAAAGGAGCTTATTTCAGTGTAGTTTAAATCCATTCCTAATCAATTTAACCCAAATTGAAGTAAAGCTGGTTCAAACTGAAACAGGACAACCCAGCTTTTTACACTGATTGAACCAAATCACTTTAAAATCACACCGTACATTAAACTGGTGTATTCTGGGTGTACAAACCTTCATAGAAAACCAGCCAAATAAACAATAGCAGCAAAATTCTGAACTCACCCTCTTCCTCCTGCTGCCCCCACACACTACCACTTGCACAAAGCCCATTTCTCTTCATGAGGTGTGAACTTCAAAGCCTAAGAGGGATAATTTAAATGCTTCTCTGCATAGGCAATTTCCTCTTTTCCCCCTCAGGTCCTTTAAAATACCCCTCCAAATAAAAAAACCCAAAATTTAAATGCAGAGCCCTACGTGTATGCAATGTTAAGGTTACACATTTAAACAGAAAAAAGGCAGTTAAGGGTTTGTAGTAAAATTAATTCACCTATATTGCATATATTTAACTGACTGATAAGCTATGCACTGCATGTCTAAATATATATGGCATGTGCAATGTAGCTGATACAGGGTTTATGACATGGTGATGCTCAAACCTTAGCCTTGTTTCTCAAAATCAAAACCTGCCACATCATCATTATTATGAAATATTTAAATCATCCTAGTGAGCAAAAGCCTCCATTAGGATTGGGGCCCCATTGTGCTCGTCAGCATACCTGCACACACTCTCCGCCCTGAAGACTTATCTACTTTGAAATAAAATGCACCAAATGAGTATAACAAATAAAAGGAGGAAAGATGAGAGCAACAATGATCAGATCACACATTTATGTAGGTTAGTGATGAGCATGACTCAATGGTTCCAAATTACTGGAAGTTTGGGTTGTTGGTGTTTTTCTTTGATAACCTATAAATTAATAATTATCCGCTGCCTCCAAGCGTCCTACAACCTACCCAACATTAGATGGCTAATTTTTGGTAAGCATCTCGGTGGAAGTGAGGATAGTATACCAATGTACTTCATGGCATTACACATGCATAGAGTAGGGCAAAAGGGAGAAAGTTTCTTCTCTCGATTGATGTGCCGCATGTTCACAGATTAGGAAGACAGCCCAGAAGGATGGAATGTGCAGTTACACTTGTTGTAAAAGGCATACGCAGAGCCCTTAGGGGGTAATGTCTAGGGAAACATTATGAGATCCTGTTGTGTGTCTATTGGCATATAAATACTGAGAAAAATGTTGGTTGGAAAATTTAAACCACACAACAGCAGGGACCCTAAATCTGCATTCTTGTCACTCTTGTTTTCCATTTGGTTTCATTTAATTTTAATTTAATTTAAACAACAATTATACCAGATAACAAAAAATGAGATTGTACTTCAGGAAGTAGGGCTTGCTTCTGAAAAGAGTCCAGCTACTACAACTCCTACTGAAGTCAAGAGAAGTTGGGTGCTCACCATCTCTTGGGGTCAGAACGGGGGTGGGCAAACTTTTTGGCCTGAGGGCCACATCGGGGTTCCAAAACTGTATGGCGGGCCGGGTAGGGAAGGCTGTGCCTCCCCAAACAGCCTGGCACCTGCCCCCTATCTGCCCCCTCCCACTTCCCGCCCCCTGACTGCCCCCCTCAGAACCCCAGACCCATCCTGACTGCCCCCCCACCCCTAACCGCCCTCCTGGGACCTCACCCCCTATCTAACCCCCCCTGCTTCCTGTCCCCTGACTGCCCCGATCCCTATCCACACCCCCGCCCCCTGACAGGCCCCCCAGGACACCCATGCCTATCCAACCCTCCCTGCTCCCTGTCCCCTGACCGCCCCCTCCCCCAGAACCTCTGCCCCATCCAATCATCCCCTACTCCCTGTCCCCTGACTTCCTCCCGGGATCCCCTGCCCCTTATCCAACCCCCGCCCTCCCCGCTACCCACCCCCTTACCATGCCGCTCAGAGCACCAGGACTGGCAGCCGTGCCGCCCGGCCGCAGCCAGCCACGCCACTGTGCAGTCTAAAGCACTGGGGCAGGCCGGCAGCTCTCGCAGCCACGCTGCCCGGCAGGAGCTCGCAGCCCCACCACCCAGAGCGCTGGTGGCACGGCAAGCTGAGGCTGCGGGGGAGGGAGGACAGTAGGCGAGGGGCTGGGGGCTAGCCTCCCTGGCCGGGAGCTTAGGGGCCGGGCAGGACAGTCCCACCAGCGGATGTGGCCCGCGGGCCGTAGTTTGCCCACCTCTGGGTCAGAACCTTAAGTTCTACTATTGAAACGTAAGAAACTAACTTGCATTCTGCGTGTTTTGCTTTGAAGCACTGTAGTTGCAATTTTAAAGCAACAGACAGTCCCACAATCAGGCCAGTCAAACTACAGAATCCATTAATGTCATGCCACAGAAATGTCAATATAATAGCATATAATCTTAGTTGGTAACAGAATTAATTTCAGTACAATATCATTGGACTTTTCCTTTCTGCCACCACAGACCTGTGCATTAGAAAATGTTCTTCATACTGGCCAGGTGGCTTTAACAGCAGTATCATTAAGTCCAAATGTTAAAAAACATGAGAATTAAAAACAAATAATAAATAAAATAATTTTTGTATTCATTTTATTTGCCTTCAGGGTACAACTCAGGTCACATTTGCAAGCTTTTCTCTGCAATCATGAAGGACTAGAAATTTTCTTTAAAAAAAAGGTGAAAACAGAGATTCTCTTGTAATCATAGGATTCCAAGAGTTAGGGCTTTAAGAAAAACACCAACTATTGGAAGAGGTGTCAACACTTTGACCAGGATTCCCTTATTAAAAGGTATAACAGTATTCTACAGTAAAGGCCCATTAAATGGCATCTGGTACTGGTGTTAGGGCCATATTTTGGGAGACTGCTGTAGAATAGTCTAGTGTTTTTGTAAAGGTTCAGTAAGGAAGTCATTTTTCTCTGTGCCAATCTTGCATAAATTTGTGTGTGTGAATTTAACAGCCCCAAAGATAAAAGCCATCTACTCCCTCAGTGCTTTCATTTTTTCTCCATTTAATACATCTGTATGTTGCTAAATGTAGAGGGTTGACTGCAAATCTTTTCTGTGACAGATCTAACTTGTCCTTTTGCAGTTAGAAACATACTACTCTCCATGCCACGCTGTCAGCTTGGTGCATATCTCTTGCACGTTGTTTAACGTCAACGCCAGCAGCCAAAAGCCAAGATGCAGTTATGGCATACAGGGCTCAATGGGAGAGAGGGAGGCCCCAGACGTCCCTTATGTCCTAGTGACTCTGTATCACCTGAGAATTCCCCTATGCTGAGATGATCCTCTGATGGCTGATTACACTGGCTCCATGCCCAGACTAGACCAGCCTCCCAGTAGGAGTTGTGGGGGCAAACAACTTAAATAGTTTTGAGAGAGAGCTGGACAAATTTATGAGTGCAATTGTATGATGGGGTTGCTTGTGATGGTGGGAACAGAGGCTCAGCAGTCCTATGGCTCACTTCCGGTTTGCCTCTTATGTTCCTAAAGCTCATGCTTCAGGGTTTTAGTGGACCACCAGCAGGGGTCAGGAAGGGATTCCCCCAATGTATTCTGGGGAGGTTTTTTTTTTTTTTTTTAATCTCCTTCCTCTGAAGCATCAGGATAGCCACAGCTGGAGATGGGACACTGGAAGGGAGGACCAGGGCTCTGAGGTGACACCGAGTATTCGTGCTCTCAGGTGCTTAGCTGGCTATTTCTTGCTCACATGCTCAGTGTCTAACGCGGGGTAGTCAAATAGGCAGCCTACAGGCCAAATCTGGACTGCTACATGCTTTTGAATGGACCCCAAAATCTTTTTATTTACTTATTTTTTCTATTATTATTTTCTCTGGGGTCTGGATCTTGACTATACCTTGAGCAAGAAATTTGGACCTTGACCAGAAATAATTGACTACCCCACGTCTAACTGATCAGCATATGTGAGGTTGGGAGGAATTTCCCCCCAGGTCAGATTGGCAGTGACCTTTGGGGGGGAAGGGGGAGGTTGCTTTCTGCACCCAGTGGCTACAAGTCACTTACCAGGATTATCTGGGTATATCTCACTTAATCATTTCCCTGGCACCTCGGTCCCTGTTATTCTCTGCCTGGGGCACAGAACAGTCTAGTCTCCTGCGGGCTGTAATACTTTGGTCACATTTCGGTTGTTGGGTTTAGTGTGCAGGGGCTGGTAGTGGACTGTGATATACAGGAGGTTCAGACTAAAGGACCCAGTGGTGCCTGTGACTAAGATTGGCTGGCAGTGTTGGCACACAGCAGCCACACTAGGCTTCAGGATCTGGCACCAACCATTATTGGTTGGTGCCCTGCCTGTAGGACAATACTATGCCACTGAGCACAAAGACCTTTTTCCATTATGTTTATGGCCTCAGACCACAGTTCTCTGGCTTTTCCAGATATTATAGCCTGACTAGACCTTTCATTATTCTATTTTATATGGTTGGGTGCTCTGAGAGTTCGAAGTGCATGTCAGGGTTATTTAACCCATTGAAATTAACTGCACCCTTTTCCACTTTTAATCGCTGGTCAGCTAAAAGTATTTGTACGTTATATAAATGACAAGTCTTGTGCTTAAGGTGATAGGCAAACTCGGATCTCCTTGTAGCAGCCCTTAATGCTGTGCATCATGCAGCATACAAAGCACAGCGATGCCCTCTTAGGACAGAGCCTTTCCCTGCATGAATTAAAGATGTAGCCAAGCTGCAACATTCAGATACAGATCTCAAACACTCCTTATTCCAGGGGGGTTCAGGTTCTGAGTTTTGGTTCAGTCTATTTTTAAAACAGCAAAATTCAGCTCCAGATCTCAGTTTGGATTTTGCTGCCTTCCCTCTCAAAGTTCAAGGGTATTTGAATTTGGGCTTTTATCATTTTGGGCTCATCTCTAGAATTAATGAATGGGGAAATGAAGCATTTTGCAAAGGTGCACGTTACAGTCAGCAGAGGCTAGCCTCAGGGGAGCGTTGAATTAGGAAGCCAAGAAAGTTCAGGAAATTGAGGTGCAAGACGAGGAAGAAATGGAATCTATAACAAATTACAAGTATAAAGTTCACGCGTGTCTTTTCTCTCCTTCTCATCACCCCCCAACACAGAAGAAACTTACGAGGGAGTGCGTTTTCCGAGAGCAGTTTGAAGAAAACTGGTACAACACCTATGCCTCGACCCTCTACAAACATTCCGACTCTGAGAGACAGTATTATGTGGCTTTGAACAAGGATGGCTCACCTCGTGAAGGATACAGGACTAAGAGACACCAGAAGTTCACTCATTTTTTACCCAGACCTGTGGACCCTGCTAAAATACCTGCAATGTACAGAGATCTTTTCCACTATAGGTGATATTTCCTGCAGCTGTCCAATCAATGTACATACTTGGGTTCCCAAGCTTTTTCCTGGAGCACTATATTAATAGTCATTCCATCATTCCTATAAACTTAGATAACATAGAAAAGCACTTACCTTGAATTCAACACTGCCGTTCCTCATTGTTTAAAGTGTATATCAAAGCTGGGTTATTTGTGGGGGTGGGGGATAGGGGATGGGAAGGGAGCCCTCCATATAATCTTTCATTTTCATTCACTGTCTTTACCTGGTGGTTATGAAAGAGGTGGAAGATTCACATGCAATGATGATTCAAAACAAAAAACAAACAAACCACAACAACTTGATTACAGGAAAGAAAACGACCACAGAACTGATACAGATGCTGCTGGTAAGCTTGGAATGGTTATGTTTTAAGAAGATGCCCTTCAAATGGTACCCTGCTGAGGTGGCCCTGGAATTTGCGACATGGATTATTATGGACTGGTCCTGATGTGTGTGTTTTTTTCCTGCTGTTGAGGGTGGGAGTGAGGGTGGGAAACATTATTAAGATGTAAGCATGGATACTGTGCATAAGGACAAAACTATTTATAAAATGTATATGATATTTATTTTATATATTTATTTATTTCAAAATAATTTTATTTTTAATGAGAGATGTTATGACCGGATTTTCATCAGGAAGAATAAGGTCCTACTGAAACAGGAAAAAAAGAGTTTTAAGAGCTTATTGGCAATAAAATTGTCTTTATATTGTGGATTTCTCACTAACTTTGTTTTGTTCGCTTACCATGAGCATGAACAGCACAGTGTTTTGGGTTGAGGTGGAGGCAAACAAACCAACAATGAGAACCTTGGGACGGGCAGCACAAATCTGTAAAACCTAGCGCTAATGAAAGGTAGCACCTCAAAGGCAGCACCTGATCATAGATCCATAGATTCTAGGACTGGAAGGGACCTCGAGAGGTCATCGAGTCCAGTCCCCTGCCCTCATGGCAGGACCAAATACTGTCTAGACCATCCCTGATAGACATTTATCTAACCTACTCTTAAATATCTCCAGAGATGGAGATTCCACAACCTCCCTAGGCAATTTATTCCAGTGTTTAATCACCCTGACAGTTAGGAACTTTTTCCTAATGTCCAACCTAAACCTCCCTTGCTACAGTTTAAGCCCATTGCTTCTTGTTCTATCCTTAGAGGCTAAGATGAACAAGTTTTCTCCCTCCTCCTTATGACACCCTTTTAGATACCTGAAAACTGCTATCATGTCCCCTCTTAGTCTTCTCTTTTCCAAACTAAACAAACCCAATTCTTTCAGCCTTCCTTCATAGGTCATGTTCTCAAGACCTTTAATCATTCTTGTTGCTCTTCTCTGGACCCTCTCCAATTTCTCCACATCTTTCTTGAAATGCGGTGCCCAGAACTGGACACAATACTCCAGTTGAGGCCTAACCAGTGTCAAGGTTATCAGGTCAAGATAAAGTTTTGTTGGGGCAAAACTCCCAATGAATTCAGTGGAGCCAGGATTTCACTCAGACATTTCTCAGTTGCAGTAATATAGGCAAAATAAAACAATACACTGGGCAAGATTTAGCTCCCAAAAGACATCTTGCAATGGCACAAGGATGAGGATCTCTCGTGCATAACTGATGAGAAGGCAATACAATGTTCAACACATCTTTACCACTTTTAGTATATTACCACTCAGTGCTTGCATCTTCAAAGTACTTTACAAATGTTAACTAACCAATGCTGCAGGATAGCAAAGAGCTTGAAGGAATTCAAAGTAGCCTGAACAAATATGCAATATTTACCCATGTAGTTTTAATGAGACTCTGGTACACACGACAGAATTAAGGACTGATTAAAGGTCCATTCTAAAAACTAAATAGAACATTGAGCAACCTTCCGACTAACCAACCAGCCCAGCATTCATGCTGCAAAAAATAGTCAAAATGAGCATAGGCAGAGGCATTGCAGAGAGAAAACACATAGCAAAAACTAAAACATGAATTCTTGAGTATTTAGAAACATTTACCTTATCACAGTAATGACAATTTCAGCAACAGGCATTGCTGGAAGAATAACCAGTGTCTGGCATTAACTTCTCAAGAAATGGGCAGCTCCTTCCCAGTCAACCTTCATTGCTACTGCTAAAAGGCCCTAATTCTGGGAAGCCCTGGGGCACATGCTATTCTGACATGCTTTCCTGAATCAGAGCCAACTCTGAAGGGTGCCCTCTGTGAAAACCGCCTTATGGGATGCTTTGTTAATTTTGTCCCACTGATTCCATGTCAGATGTGCTCAGTCTTCAAGTTAAGACTGATTTAGCACAGCACTTAACTGTGATTAAATGCTGCACTGAAGAGAGATGAACTTATTGACTCATGGGCTAAAAGGTGGTTTTTCTACCGGCTAGACCTGCAAATTCAGCATGAGCTCTGGAAAATTAAGTTGGTCTCTCTCTAGCTCTTGTCCCCCACCCCCACTATCACTGATAAACGTTTTACAGTACAACTTGCCCAGTGTCTTCTAAGCCCTTGATAACACCTGTGCAGCACTGTACCCTCAATTGATAGAGTGTAACTTAACAAACAATTCTGCTGATAAAGCTCAAGATTCCAGCTCCCTTTCTCTTCAGTTCTATGGCCTCTACAGGGCCAACAGTCCAATTGATATGCTGACATTGACATCAGCAAATTTGACTCTGAATACACGTAGGGAGCAGGTCTGTTGAATAAGAATGTGCCATTTTCACACGGTCACTTTGTAGAGTACACCTGCACTTTAAATACAAAGAGCTAATAATGGCTGAGATACCGAGCCACTTAAGTCTCCATATGTAAAAGAAAATCAAGACCTGTAGTTTTAAAAATGTTTGGCTTGCAACCTCATCTTTTAGCGTTGTTTTTCAGTTTTGCATTTAAGGAGCTGAATGAATAGCTATGGGAATCGCAAACTCCTGTAGGTCTTAGCCCGCCATCCTTACTTGATTCCCATGGTAGTTTTACCAAAATAAGGCTGGTCAGATCAGCCACTTCATGTGTATTATATAGTTAACACAGCTCCATCTGATGCACACAGGTTTTTTACCCGGTATCATTTCCCCTTCTTGACAATCTTGCCAGTTCCTTGCAACAGTATTCTGCTCTCCCAAACATTTCTGTCCTTGCAGCTGAGTGTACGCAATGCAACCACCACCGCAGACAGCAGACTACACGTGGCAAGGTAAAGATTAAAAGAGCTCTACCTGAATGAGCTAGACATGAAGGAATTTAATCCAGTGTTTGAAATAAAATGTTTATTTACCTTTATTCTCTGAGTCATCACTGAAATATCTAAGTCTCAGTACCTATATCAGAAGTCAGAGTCAGGCTCATTTGTGAAAAGTGTAATAAAATGTACCTTTTACGCTTGTAAATGTGGTGGAAATGCTAGTATTTTACATTGTGTCAGTGGTTCCCATAGCTTGTCATCTTTTTGACAGGAACTGCAGATGGATTCTGAAATCAGTACAGTAGAGCAGCATGAAAGGCGTTGGGTGAAATGTTTTTCCTACAATCATATAATTTCCATAATGAAAATTCCACACACTAATTGCACTGACAGACAAGTTCCAAGGGTGCTGTGTAACTCCTGTTCCATAGGAAATAATGTTTGCAATGCTTAAACTTGAAACTTGTTTTGAATTAGTGAAAGAAAAACTGAACGTATATTTTGGTTATTTATATTGTTTCCTTATGTTGAAAGTTTAAAGTTCTCATCTTAAAATCTCTCTAAAGTAAGGCAGCTGGGTGCATGTCATCAGATGGGGGCCCCTTTCTCACTGCTCCATTTGAGCAAAGTCCTGAGGAAACCCACCTGGACAGTTACAGGTGCTACGGATAAACCTTAAAGATTTTATTCCTGCCGAAGAGAGCTTTAGTATCAAGTGCCTCCCCCAACTAATGCTATTTTGCATGTAGCGCACAGCAGGTTAGGAAAATATTATAGTACCATGTAAGGAAAATGTGATTAGGATTTTACATTTACAGGAGCAAGTGAAGGCACAGAGAGGTTAAAGTACTTGTTCAGTCACCCAGGAAGTAACAATTCCAGTTCAGTTCCCTAATCACAAGACCACCCGCTCTTCTGCACCAATTTTAGCTTGACTTGGTTCAAAGGGAGCTGCATTTCAAAGGGAAGTGCTCTTCCCTGTAGGCTAGGGCACAATGGAAGAACCAACCTTGCAGTCACAGTAGCCCGTTGCTGTTTTCCTTCAACTTCATAGGGGATGTCAGCCAGTGGATTCATATACTAGGCTCCGTAGCACCCAGAGAATACAGACCCGCTTCCTGGACTCCAGAAAAATCTGCCTTCTAACCCTAACCTGTGCAGTAGAAAGGCCCCAGTTCCTTTCAGTAGGGGGCTGCACATTGCCCTAATACTATTGCTAATTTCTCTAGAATTCTTAATTCTAGAGTCGCATTTTAGCCCCACTCTGAAAAACAGTTGACTTCCCCCTTCTCTGCTATTCACTGAAGGGCTGGACTTTTCACTGTATAGCTGTCTGGAGGTTTTAAACTCATCACATTAGGTGATTTGGTCTAACCGTACTGACTGCAGGCACAAGTAGTAATGGCGGAGGTGGTCTTGGGTGGGGAAAAAAGAATATAGGACTGAAAGAGGAAAAATCTATGCATGGTATTGCAATTATTTCAACTCCAAGTCTGATCTGCTTCAGTACAGTTTAGGAATAAATTAATCTTGATGTCAAGCGAAGTCAACTCCAAGGAGAGTGGAACTATTGAGGTCACAGGATGTATCATGAGCAGAAGAATGGGAATGAGGTGGACCATATAAATACTTGTATGCATGTAGCTGTGTCGGTTCCAGGATATTAGAGACAAGGTGGGTGAGGTAATGTCTTTTATTGGGCCAACTAACTACTGTGCTAACTACTTAAGCTAAACAATCTGTTCCACCTTGCATTTTGCTGTAGGCTGGGAGTTGCTTTCCCAGACCTGAAGAGGAGCTGTGTGTGGCTTGAAAGCTCATCTCTCTCACCAACAGAAGTCGGTTCAATAAAAGATATTACCTCACCCACCTTCTCTCTCATATAAATACTTATTATCATAGCACCTAAGAGTCCCAGTTATGGACCAGGACACCATTGTGCTAGGCACTGAACACACACAGAACAAAAGGATTTACAATCTAAATAGACCCCAAGAGACAGCCATGGATACATACAGATGATGGAGTACAAGGAAACGATGAGACAATATTGATTTGCATGATAGGCCTGTAGTCTCAGCACACCGACAGCTTTATTTTTGTTTTGTAGTGATGATGGCAAAGGAGTTTTAAGGAGTAATTCTTACAGTATGTATAGCAGCCTTCCAAAGTTTTACTCACCTACAGCAAGTAACTGATTTTGAAAGGTTACACGTTTTTTCCCCATCATGGAGGGAAGAGGGTGAGGGAAGTAGATTTTGTGCCAGTGTTGGTAAGTTTGCATATAAAATTTGCAAGGCCGGCTTAATGTAAGATTTAAGAGTCTCATATTTCTTCTTAACTACGCCCCCCAAAAATTACCAAAATGCAACAAGCATCAGCAGCAGATCAATATGCTAGGTACAGCAGACACAGGCTTCTACCTGCTGTGCTGTTAACACATATAGAGAAGAGTCAGAAGAAAATTAAGATATACATTGTGTGATTCTTTGCTGTAATAAGTGGTAATTGTGATTGGATTGGGCTTTGATTAAAGTCACATGGATCACTTAGTATTTAATAGTTGGTATTAATAAAACATGACTGTATTTGCAGTCATTAAAGCAAATATTAAAAAAATACAACTTCGAATACCAAACTTAGAGGCCTAATACTAAGGGGGGCTTGGGAACCTGCAGCTCCCATGAAGTCAGTGAGTTTCAGGTGCTCAGCACCTCTTAGCATCTGCTACCCTTTCCCCAAACTCAGTTTGAACAATGTCTTTTTATAGTACAATTTAGTTTATCTGATTGTTGGGCAAAAGAGATAGCTCTTGCACTTAAGATCAAAATCCCAGGAAGCTTGCAGAGATTTTTCTAGTTGATGCATCACGAAAAGAGGTTGCAGTATTTTTCTCTTCCAACGTCTGTGGAACTGACCAGGGTGGTGGTCATCTGGCACTCCACAGATCCTGAGTGCGCATGAATCTCTGGGGAATCTCCAAAGGCAGGGGCTATTTATGTTGAAGCTAATACCTCTGGAACTCTCTCTTGGGTCCCCTATAAGTATTTTTCCTGAATCCTGAACTAAAAATGCGAAGAGAGAGTTTATACCAGAGAGATGTCAGTTAATGCTCCACTCACATCCATTAGTTTATTTCTCAAATGACAAATTCCTCATGCATTGTAAACAATGTGGATCTAACAGCATGTTAAAAATGCAGCACCACACATGTTTATGTATTTTGGTCACTTTATTAAATGAGATATTAAATAGTTTAAGTTTCAACTACTAAACAGCACTTTGAATGGTGAAAACACAGATAGTATATTGTCATACTTGAATGCTTCTTCTCTTTAAAAACACATTTCCAGTCCTTATATATATATTACAAAACAGCCTTATAGGAAGAGGTGACATCTTTTCTACAGTACTTAAGATATTTAATACAGAACTGAAAAGCCGTCTAACAGAAACAAAGGCAAGTCTTCACAGCTGTATGATTTCAGCAGCCAAAGCTGGTTGATGGACTGAAACATTACTATACAACTGGGACAAAACATATACAATATCACAATACTAAGCAAAAACGCTTTACATCCAAAGGAATAAACAGGTTACAAAATGTGGAGAATTTAGCAGGCAAAACTGTATTACAAGCAACATTTTTATTTGTCATCTTAAGCCATTTCAACTAGTTAAAACATCTAAAACAAATATAAAAACGAGCCTTTTATTACCTTATTGATGTAATGTTCTGTCTTTAAATATTTGTTAAAGCTTCATGTTATACACACATTATGCAGCTAAAATGTCAAGTGAGGAACATGTATACAAAGTGGTCCAAGTTTTATTTCAATGCTTCTTTTCTTTGATTAATCTTCTTATGCATTAGTCTTCTGTTATCCATAGTATTGTCCACGGTGGAAAAATGTGCCTTTAAATGTTGCCTAAAACTTCCACATTTAAGTCTTTGAGCGAGTTATCGTAGAACTCCATTGAAAATTCCCAGGTCTGGTAGAACATATTTGTCTTATTCACGACATGCAGGAATATCAGTGACAATTGTCCAGAGTACATTTGCATTCAAATGCTTGTCTCACAAAGTCTAATTTTTTTAACTTCTTCTAAAGTGAATGCACCTTTTTTGGCTCCACTCTCCCGCAAATTAAATAAATCTGATTACGGAGCTGGCAAAGGCTTAGAACATAAAGGGTTTTCTTGCAATGTCTTGTAGCAGAAAAAATCCAAACCAACAATTTTGTTAGCTGGTTTTGCAGCAGATCTAACAAATTCTAGTCATATCACAAACCAAAATTCAATCCCCAAATGAAATATCTCACAAGATTTGTATGCGGAAACACTTCTCTTTTGAGAACATTAAAACTCAAAAAAGTCCTTCAAGAGTGATTCAAGAAACCAAAACACTTCTAGCTGATGTCAGCAAGTCATGCGAGTACAGTGATATCTACAGCAAATCCCTCCATCCAGCTTTCGTTTATCAACAATTCTCTAGCTGTTTTCAATACCTGATTCAGTATCACCTCAAATATTTCTGTTATTTGTCTCCCACATTCTAAAAACGTTTTCCTTTAAAAATAGTATCAGCCAAACTATATGTAAAGAAAAGCCGTGTGTGTGTGTGTGTGTGTGAGTGGATCATCATAAGCACAGAAAATGTGCTACTATCCCATTAAAATGTTGGAAACGTAGGTGTTAATGACATGTGATCAATCAGAAATGTACCTTGGTCTAGATTTAAAAAAATAATAATAATAAAATAAAATAAAAAAAATCAAAGAATCAAGGTCTTTTTGTTCTAACTTATATTCTTACCAAAATGAAAGAAGGGGTAGGGAGAAGAGCATGGTAGGCAGAGATCCTTATCTATACAAGGAGATTTATTTCACAATTCTGGCAGCACTGGAAATTGTTAAAGCACATTCATTGTATGAATTTAAAGTTGGCAATGGTTCTGCCACTGTGATGTTGTTTATAAAACAGGGAGTGACCCTAAGAACCACCACTATCAACCTCCAAAATACCAGTAATTTGATTTTTTTGGTCCCTATCCCATTGCCAGCAATGGGAAGAGACACTAGCACCAGCATCAAGGAGCTAACAGAAATGTGCTTTGTATTAGAGTCAGCAAAAAGTGAAATAATGTGTGAAGGATACAAAGCTGTAAATTTAAATTTACCAGTTATTCCATCACATAAAACTGAAAATAAAAAGTGGCAGAAGACTGGAGAAGAAAAAATTCTCTTCTCAAGTCATGATTTAAGGCTGTATACACAGTTTCTATATAACTGCATGACAAAGTTTCAGAGCCGTAGTATTTAAGAATATTGCACTCAATTTTGTCTCAAGAGAATTTTCAGTTCCTGTTTTATTCCTCACAGATGATACAGAATGAGTCCAAACTTCAGTCAAAAGGAAACTAGATCATTTCTCTCTGTCTTATCACACTCACTAATTTCAAGAAATGGGTAAGTAGAAAAGTATTCCATAATTTGAGGAATCAACTCTAATCAAGAACTCAGCTGTGAACATTTTATCTATGGCATACTGAAACATACAGATCTGTTGTCTTTCCTAAGCTTCTCATGTTTGATGATGGTTTTATGGCTACTAAAAACAAGCATAGGACGTTAGCCAGTAAACCTGTGGAGCTGCTACTATTATGGAAGGGCTTGTTTTCACTGAAAACAATTTGATATCTCCTGTATTCAACACATGTAAGAAGATTCTAGGCAACATCACGGACATGAGAGGGAAAAATGTTACATCCTATTTAAAAACACAGTTGAAACACTAATATGGAACATGGCATTTAAGGGATCCAAACTATTTATGCAGTTGAGTTCTGTTAAGCCATTGATTCCTAAAAAAATAAAAAAGTTCTCTCTCTGATTTTAACAATCCGTTTAGTGCAAAATCACATTTATTTCCCTTGGGAAGGTCCTGGATTTTTGCCTCTCATTGGGGGTGGTGCACGCTGCAATGGCGGTGGCTGCATACCACCAGAAACTGCCTGATACATTCCTCTCATATCTATCTGCTGGTAGGTGGAAGGATTCATGATTAAATTTGGAGGCTTTGGCATCATGAGATGACTCATTGCTGCTTGTTGATAAGACATTTGCTGCTGCTGCTGCTGATTGTACTGCTGCTGTAGTCTTCTGTTCATAAGTATCCGCTGAACACAACTGATTAACTGTGTGGAGGGAAAGTGGAGTTGTTACAAGTGCATGACCTGTCTTAATGCAGCAAGTATCAAGTTTAGAGTTAAAAATCAATTGGTTAGGGGTACCATGGCTGAAGAAAAAAGCATTATTGTTATCACCATCACTAACGTGATGGCATTCACAAGCTGATTACTGTAGAAACCAGTTAGTAACACCATTTAGGACTAAGTTCTCCTAATGACTTGCCTATTGTATTGCAGGCAGCATTTATGTTAGTTGCCATGGTGATATGCACTATACTGTGAAATTACTCCCATGTATTAGTTACAGCATTTGTTGTCAGGTACCATTTATCATCCCTTTGAAAATCCTACAAGTTGATGGGCAAATAAACATTTAGTGACAAACACCAAAGGAGAAAACACTTCCAGTTGGAGTAGCACCTACTGGGAAAGTTTCAGATTTCTCAAGATTACTTAGAAAGTACTAATGAGTTATGTGGTTTTAAGTTATGTGCATTCTGCATAAAATAATTCCTTAGTGCCAGGAGTTAGAACTTTCCAGTACAAAGCCTGTCAATGGTAAAGGAACACACCAGGAAAGGGTGATGAGAAAGGTTTCAGAAAGATAGCACTGGCATGGATTATTTTGGTTTCTGACTTGTTTTAAGGAAGATTTAATGAATGGAGGAGTGCTTTTGATTTGTTTTCCCATAGAACTAAAATGCTGTAAACTGAACCATACTGAAGAGTTGCAAGTTCCTATACACAATTAGAAAGGAAACATCTTTAAGGAGACCGGGTCTTGTGTAAAGGTCACTGTATGCTACATGTCTATTACCAGTTAGGTATTTGGTTTTCTTTAAGCCACTTAGTCTTCAAGCACTTCAAATACATGAATTCATAGTAGAATTCGGAAGACTGTATTTTGCAATCTACTTTACACGACAGCTCCCTAAATGAGCAATGCTAGTCCAAAACATTGTGTGACTCAGCACTTTCTGGTGTGGAGGAGCAAAGCACACTGCTGGTAATTACTGGGCCCAAGGGATTGATAAGAAGCTGGCATTCTACAAAAACATCTTTAATATCATGTGCTAGTCCAGGTTGGTGTCACTCACACACCCCAATCCAAATAAATATAACTATCTAAAAGGCATTCAGAATTCTTACCATCTGTTGTTTTGTCAAGACATCATTATAGATGGCTTCTCGGCGCTTAATATCAAGCTCCTGGCTTGCCTGTCTGCTTAGGGCCAAGGCCTGTACTTGGGTCTCTGTCAGGGTCAGATTTTCCTTCCACTGAAAAGGAAAAAAAAGACATTTTATTAGTCACTGATAGAAAAGTAAGGGCAATCACGTTCTCGCAATTTTTTCAGAGCTGGATTAATATAGTTGGCATTGAATGACAGCCCAGTTTCCAGGAAATATTCTGGGGAAGTACAGTTTTATAACTATAACCAGAAGTTATTAGATCTTTATATTGCCAGTAAAAAACATGCTTTCCTAGATTTTATTTTAAAAGGGGAAAATGTATGGAGAAGAAAACAGGGGGGGGAAAAACCACTCAGCTGAGCCTATCAGTCTCATTTGCAGGGAGCCAGCATTTTCACTGTATGGTAAATACTGACATGGAGCTATGGACCAAATCGTTGGCACTACAAGATTCTGCTATGCCCACAGGTGCTATTACCCCACCTCATCATTAATTAGCTGTTATTACAAGTTGCGGTAACAGAAATCAGCACTAATTAAAAATACTGCTTTATTAATAAAGAAGAAATAATATGACAATTAACTGGATGACTATTTACAATCAGTAGTCACTTCTTTGCTTGACACTGCTTCTTAACATTTTTCCAGCTCTTGACCAAATTTGGATTAATATCTATTTTACTTACTATAGTTGAAATTATATCTTCAAGGGGCTGAATTCTCACTGCAGTTACACTGTTGGTTGCTTCCACAACTTTTTCTCTTCCTTGATTAATGAGGTCCTGAGAGAACAGCAGACAATGAATTATAAAGGATAGGTGCAATGCAAGAGCTTAAGTTAACACATTTAGAAATGCTTTTCTCCATCACCAATTTATGTAACTACATTTAAAACTTTTTTACACAAGTGAACATACAGAGTTGGGTAATAGGATGGAAATAAATTCACACACGATTAGACTTTGGAGGTAAGTAAATGAACAGAAAATACAAACAAGTCAACTGAAAACAATCTGCTCACTCAGTGCTTTTTAGACGATCAAAATAGTGTTAAACCCAAGTGACAAAATTTTACACCTAACAAACTTTTTGTAGTTGGCATTGTAAAATTATTATAATTGTCACATTCACACTCACTATGACTGTGATCAACATTACTTCTTGTTTTAAATTATACTAGTACATGCCTAATAATATACATATGCTTCCTATAAGTGATCAGCTTCCTATAATCAGAATACACTGTTGGTATAAGCATTTCAATATGCACACACAAATTAGTAGATTTCAACTAACAGACATATCAGAGACCTACTTTAAAAAAATGTGACATTCAGTTAGAAGGCATTAACTATCAGGATGTTAAAAAATTTCAGTAATTACTGATTTGTAACTTAATTTGAATATCTGAGACATGCTCAAAGCAATGTCGATACACTGTGCCATTTGGATTTCACTACCTACCTCTAGCTGTTGGTTACTCATTGCCGACAATGCTCCCAAATTGAACGGAATATATGGAGTTTGAGAGTTGAAATTGATAGGAGGCATATTAGTCCCAGCTGGCATGTTGAAGCGCATGGTCAGACCCTTAAAAACAAAATTGTACTTAGGAATATTCACAGTAGCTAAAACCAAGTTCTATAGCATGCCACTGCTGTCAGTTCTAGGAAAGAATTGAACACACACGAACAAAAGACACCCTACAAGAGAAACCAAAGATCTTATAGATAAAGTTTTAACCCTTAGAACTGTAACCATCTGAGTGTTTTGAAAATTCTTTCCAAAGCGTGGAATCAAAATGATTAAGTTTCCAACCACTCAGAGAAGCCTCAGTACTTGTCTTGAGATTTGAGTCTAGTTCATCTATAATTAACTGGTATAAACACAGTAAGAGAAGAAAATCCTAACAATGTCCTCAATTTGTCTAGTGATACATACTACACTAATGTAAAAGTGTGTATGTGATACGTATATTGTCTGACAAAATACATTGTTTAAGGTTTATATAACTGATTTTTAAGGACATGCTGAAGTACTGTGATCTGGATACAGTAGGATACGTTTGTCTAGCCAGACACCATTACAGATACATCAGCACAAGGACTTCAAAAATGGATTAATCAAATACAGAAAAACCAGCTGAACAGGGTTAGTCTGACTTGACAGAAATGCAGTATGCAGAGTTTTATTCATTGGAAGAAAGAAATACAAGACCCCTTGCAAGGAATAATTCTCAAATACACAAGTCCATTGTTGAAATAAAAGTCAAAAACATCAATTAGATCACAAAAGTTATTGAAGCAGAAAAATATTTCACAAAAATATTCAAACAAATTATACCACAAAGCAACTGAGAGGCATGCATGCCTGGTTGCACAAAGCCATTAGGCTATTCTGGCAAACCTGTATTTCCAAAATGGAGGGACACCAATGCCTAAATAGGCGTAGTGTAACCACCATTGTTCTTTAAAAGAACAAATAATCCCACCTTCTGCAAAAAGCAAAGACAAATACTTTTGTTTTAAATAAAACTGAATTACAGATGCCAATATAGTAAATTCTTTCCTTTGGGATTGTTAAAAAAGCAACTATGCCAGGCAGGTATAAAGCTATGCCTTTGCAAACAACTAGGTCTCCATAAATCAACCCTATATAATTTTATCTTGGATATCACAGAATCTATCCTGAATAGGTATTATTCTTTTTCTCTTAATCACAGTCTGATCTGAAGTGGTTAACTTTCTCTCAGAGTTCATAATCTGGTAGTTATATAATGAAGTTTGACAACTCTGAGGAGGCTTCTTTCAGAATCTATATGTATATAAACTGTTACTCTGTTTTATGAAGGGTATGATTTAAGTATTAAGAATAGTAGCAATGTGAATTAATTAGTAACATTAGGAGTTGGTAACTAGCCAGGTGTATTAATAGCACTTTCAGCTTTGCCATAAACCATCCTGTGTTTGTTAAGGATTCTCATATACTGTAATTCACATATAGCCTAATTTTTTAAATTGAAAAAAGGTCTTTTTACTATAGAATTCCTATTAAATACAAATGAACATAGAATTCTCAAAATACTGGTAGGAATTACTCAACAATCTTCCAAAAATCTAAATTTTGCAGGGCTTCACATTTGAAAAGAAATAGAGAAAATAGATTTTCAATTGCTTGATCATTCCAGTCCTTAGATTCTAAGCCCCATGCATAGAGCCCTGCACGGATACAAAATTTATATCCGCAGCTATAAATCGGTATCTGCAGAGCTGAAGGGTTCTACCGGGAACCATAGTGGCAAAAGTAGCAACATGTTGGGCCGCCGCTCCCAGGAGCCAGCGCCCCACGCTGGCAGCTCCTCCGGCATGGCAGTACCACCCCAGCCCCACCCACTGGGGTGGGCACTAGGGTCACTGGCAGCTGTCCCTGGTCACGCTAGTGTATACAAGCGGCTTGCAAGCTCCCAGACAGGAGCTGCACACTGCGCAGGGTTGTACTCATGCATGATGCTCTTGTATCCTTCAAGCAGGTTGTTTTGTCTAATGGAAATGGTACTACTTTACATGTTTTTTAAAATAAATGTCATGAGGTCTTATGCACTATATAAGATGATAAAACTGGAAAAAGGCACTTCTAACAGTAAAAATTATTCAGAAGCCTTTCCCCCTCTCCCCCAGGTGTGAATGAAAGGGTTTCTTGGGTATTTTTGTTCTAGGTCCTGTTCAAAATTAAGTTTGGAAGACACATGAAATATAGTAAATTAAGGGTTTTTAATCCCTTTTGGGGGGGGGACTCATAGGACATTTTCCTCTGACCATAGTCCCCTACCCAGACTGGGTATGGTGTTCTTTCGTGAGAACTTTTGTCCTCAGGACAAGACATTTAAAAAAAAATAGATTGAAAACAGATGACAGAAACGATAAACAGTTCAAGACATGAGTTCATGGTCCTTTCTGGCCCTACACAACTGCATATCGATGATTGTTAAACTTGTATCTCCACTTAGAGCCATCCAGATGTTTTAGTGTCATATCTCACACAGTACTTCAGTTCCCTCAGATAAATTACATTGCTACCAAAAATCTCCAACTACTCTACCCATCTGTGAACTCCTGAAATTCTCTCTAAACTGAGTCAGATGCCCACTTAAAATCTTCAGCAATTTTCCATACTTCCCATTTTGTGAATTCAAAAGAGAAAGTAGATTAGTTATCAGATCTGATCACCCAGGTACAACATCTTTCAGACTTTCAAGCATTTTTCACTTCTGCTGCCTTTACATCCTTTAGAGGAATACTCTAGCAACAATACACCTCTACCCCGATATAACGCGACACGATATAACACAAATTCGGATATAACGCAGTAAAGCAGCTCTACCGGGGGGGGGGGGGGGGGGGCTGTGCGCTCCGGTGGATCAAAGCAAATTCGACATAACGCAGTCTCACCTATAACACGGTAAGATTTTTTGGCTCCCGAGGACAGCGTTATATCAGGGTAGAGGTGTACTCCTATTTACACCAAACAAACCAATACTTAAGTTCTTATTCTCCTTGTGCAGTATGATAATGGAGACTAGTTTCAGTTTTCTCTGTTCTCCCAGTGGGTTCAGTGAACTGTAATTATTTTCAAGACTTTTGAACTAAGTCACAAATTTATAAGCATATTTTAAGAACAGATATTTTTATTCTCTTAACACTAGAAAGTTCATTCTACTTACTGCAATGACCATTCCCACTAAAACTTTCTGTCTTTCTGTCCATAATTCAAACCAAAGTAATTACCTGACCATCATTGGGTCTCTCCCTTTTTGACAGTTTTATAAAATCCTTGTTATGCACCCTACTTCCTTCTCCCACTTTTTTTATAACTACCCAGGAATTACTAGATCAAAAAGAACTGTCTCTAGTTTAAGAATCTAGGACTTTGGGAATGAATAAACTGCAAACTCTCCGGCCAATTCCAATATTTACTTATGCCTCAACTGGATTATATTTTCTGGGGTTAGGGAAAGGTGGAGGGCTTGTTTTGAAACCAGATGCCCATTTTTCCATTAAAAAAATCTCAAAAGGTAGAGATTTTCCATAAATTTTCCAAATGAAATATAGTAAAGAATGTCAGCTGGATGTATAATATAAAATGTGAAAACTACAAAGCTAATTATTAATAAAAAAAGTAACAAACACTAAGTAAAAATATCTTGAAGCAAATACATACAAAAGTCCCCCACCAAAACAGCATCTATTTTTTCATTTTTCATGGTCTGTTTAGCTTTTATAGAGGTGATATTTAAAATTACCATTTTAGATAATATTCAGAAGCCCATTTTCAAGCCTATAATAGAGCTATTTCTACGAAGATTCATTGTGCTCACAGAACAATCAATTTCTTTTTTTAAACTGAAGGTTATTTTCACACACACGACACCCACTTTAAGTTAGTGCAGACATCTTTACCTTTTTTTCAGCTTCATATTCTGCCCAAGCTGCCTTCCTTTCCTCTTCAGTCAATTCTTCTTCCTCTTTATGGTCTAGGAGGGAATCATGTTCATGATAGCCCACTATATGTTCTTTGTGGATTTGAAGCAATTCTGCCAGAATTGTATCCTGATTAAATGAAAAAGTACCATGAAATGAAGGTCACTTGTTAAATATTTTTATCTGTAATAGTGCTACAGAATATTTTTGTTGAGCATGTGCAAGTCATATTTCTTTGACCTGACTTTCACAATAGAGCTCAAAGCACTTCATATATAAACAAAACTAAAAGAAATTAAAAAACAAAACAAAAAACAAATGCAGTTTTCCTGATAAGAAAGGTAATGGAGAAACAACCTCATGCAACAGATAGTCAAATCACTTAATGCACCCCTACAGTATGCCCAGATTCCACAATGACTGATGCAGTATAGAACCTAAATAGAATGAAATGTGCCAAATAATTGCTTTTTTAAGAGATGCTTGTACGCTGCCCCTGACGGGAGGCTATGATAATCTCCTTCAGTGATGAGGTAGAGCCTCCCTGTTGGATTTTATGAGTTGGAAAGTATTTGAGTCCAAATTGCATATTTCAACCTAAAACTCCTGAAGCAGTTTCACTACTACACCACCAATAGCGCCTGGAGGAGGCCACCTTTTTCAAAATGGCGAGATGCATGTGTTGGGATATGTAGTCTCCACACCTCTATATTAAAATGTCACATTTCTGGGTTCCATGCGCTGGATTTGGCCAACAGGCCATGCTTTGGACACTCACATTCTATACTATCCTAATACTTTTACACTTTTATAATAACTAAAATATTTAAATGACCTCAACAGTTGCAAATTGTTTTATTCAAAGTCCTGAATATTAAAGGTCCTATGGAGCGGTGTTAAAAATTATTACTATTTTTCAAAAGTCACAGTCACTAACCTAAAAAACCCTAATTTATTAATTAAGCAAATAAAAGAGATAACGTGGCAGGTAACTAACATACAGTATTTAGGTGCTATTGTCCTTGCTAGGAATACAGATGCCAGGTAAGGAGATAATGTTATCTCAATTAAAAAGTGAAATAAAAACAAATGGAGGGGAAAAGAATGGATGGAACAAAGCTGCTTGTATCTTAAATTAAAGTTAAAGATTTAGCAGTCTTCATTTTTACTGAGTCAACATTTCCTTCTCCATGGGCACCCACATGACAATGCTTGGTGTTGAAATGAAAGCAATGCCTCTGAGGATCAACAGAAACAAGGCCCATAAGATTACTAGATCCCGCTCCTGTTGGGAGCGCAAAGTGCAGACTGTGTTCCTAATCTGAAGAGCTCACAGTCCATATAGACCTAAGATGGGAGAAAGGGAAACAAATACAAGTAGAAGGTATGGAACTGATCCACGGAGAAAAAGTGACTTGTAGCCAAGATCACACAGGGAGCCTGTGGCAGAGCCAAGAAGCGAACCCAGATATCCTGAATCCCAGTCCAATTCCTTAATCACAAGTGACTACTATCTGTTTCTACACTTTATACTGCTACACAGGCAAAAAACAAACCATAATTTTGAGTATTAAAGCAGTTAACATCTTTTTTTAAAAAGTCAACCTCTTTGTTTCATCCTTGTCCTATCAACTGGCCTTTTCATGTGGGAGCCACCACATTCTCCTCCAGCCCCTCAGGAGCAAACTCTGTGATATATCCGTGTGACTAAAGGGCACATGAATTAAATAATGGGATTTAGGGGAAGAGAAAGGATGTGGTAATAGGATACACAGAAAACATTTAAGGGAGGTGGGTGAAAGTCCAGAAGAGATTACAAAATTAAGTTAACACAATAAAAGCTTTCTCAACATACTGTAGCTGTACATAAGTGTGTGGAGGGTTCTTATACATGCATATGCATTAGTTTCCATGGTAACACTATTACTGAAAACAATACTGGAATATAATCCACACTCACTTGGCCAACACAGTCATCAAAATGTGGTTTAAATTACATCCAACTGTGTATGTTTGCTTTTCTTTGTCTAAACTTTATTTTGTATTAAATAAAGCGATGACGATTGAAAGCTAAGTACGATACCGCCATTACATTTTCTTAAATGTTTTTACACTGAAAAACTAATTAATTCAATTTTATGTGAAATTCAGCAAAAAAGTTTATTGATTTGCATTAGTATACTCTGAAATTAAAAAAAACATTTAGCAATATGGTTTATAGGTTTTTAAAACGATACTGAAATGCAATTTTGGTGCTGAACTGAAAATTGCTGAAAAATGTTTCCAAACTTCAAAAATGTTTCTCCCAGCTGTCATTTTCAATTTTTCATGGAAATAAATGCAACAGAAGAATTGCATCTAAAAGAACACTAACCCAGGAGGGCACACAACCTATATACTGAGTCATAAAATAAATACCTTTTCTCAACCAATTCAGTGACTTATAGAAAAGAAGCAGAGAAATTTACTATACTGGAGTTAGCAGCTTTTTAAGAAGTCACAAATTTTCTCTTCTTAGACTACAATGAAAAAGCAAACACTTGCTAAATCCCGGACGACTAACGCTCACATATTGCAAACTACTGCTAAAGAGATACAATGCCCAACTCAGCCAATCCTACATTTAACAACATAAATACTATGGCATTAAGGCAGGAGTAGTCAATGAGGTGGAAATCCAGGGGCCAAATCCAGACTGCCAGATTCTTTTGAACAGACCCCAAAATCTTTTCATGTACTTACTCTAATCATTTTTTATTATTTTCTTTGGAGTCTGGACCTTGACTATATCTTGACAAAAAATAATGGACTACATCTGCATTAATGCATTGCTTGCTTTTGCTGATTGGGGGGTGCTGCTGGTGGCACTGGGGACTTGAGACAACAACAGGAATAAATGACAGAGTACACACTACTGGATGCTCCTGGGGCCCTGTATCTGAGGCAGACACGCTGCCTCTAGAGTACCTCTCCCCACCTGGCCTTTGGTCTGCTCCAGCATCACCTCTTTGGGGAGTCTAGTGCTAGTGGCCATAAGCGGTGAAGTGACAACTACTTGAACTTGTCACTTTGAACATATCTGTTACAAAATGAAAAAGCCAAAACAACCACTGGGGAAAAATCTTTTTACAGTTACTTTAATATGCGCTAAATCAGGGGTTCTCAACCTTTTTCTTTCCGATTCCCCCCACCCCCGACCCAACATGCTATGACATAGTTTGACTTCTATTTGGGGAGGGGGGCAGAGCCTGGCGGGGCTTGGGGCAGCTCCGCACAGCAGGGTCCGGGGAGGGAGCACCACCTCCATCCCCCGACTCATCTCAGAAGGCCACCCGGCCTGTCTCGGTTGGGAGGGGCACACAACCAAAAATTATAACTCAAAGGGGGGAGGAGCTCAGCTCAAAAAGTTTGCAAACTGCTCAGGGTGCAGGCAGGGGGCAATTAGGGGCTGAGTACGGGCAAGAGGGTAGCTCAGGGTGGAGGTAGCTGGGGCTTCAGCCCCAGGGCCCCTGTAAAAGGGCTTGTGGCCCAAAAGGGGGCGTGGACCCCCAGTTGAGAATTGCTGCGCTAAATCTTTCCCCCAGCACATAATCCTGTGGGAGTTCAGTGTAAAAATTTGAGAGAATCTATTTAAAAATACTATAATAGTACTCATAAGTCAATTTATTTAAAGCACCCACCTCCATTGCTAAAAAGCCCAACGCAAAGCAAAAAACGTTACTATATTTTTTATTATATTTCTAATGTTAACTGAGAAAGTTCTGTTTAAACTCTCTCTTTCAAGGAAAGGTAATAGCTCCAGTGTGCCTTCTACCCTTTTAATCTGCTGTTCTACAAAACTAAAAACGCTTTGAGGTGCCCAAAACTTCAATCTGGATTAGATAACTAGTCACCAGCCTAACAGAAATCTACACAAAGCCCACTGCACATACAGTAATTATTTCTATACTTACATCATCTAAATTTGAGCCACTGATTAATCAGCCATAGTGCACCTGGTATGCTTTTCTTGGACTGACAGAGATAATTTTTAATACAGTATTTTTGCAAAGATGCAGAGATAGTGGATTAATAAAAATTTGCTTTTAATCAGTGAAAGTTAAGGCTAATTTAATAATTTTTGTGTACTTTTATACAGAACTTTTTAATATAAAAATAGCCTTTTAAACACAAAAAATCAAGAACTGAATCTGCCTTCCTCATGGTTCCTTTTCTTGTATTTTGCCGACAGCGTAAAGCTGAAATTGCGCATGTTAAATGCGCGTAAGATGCGACAGACCTGAAATAGCACTGTTAAAAAATAAACTAGTATCTATATAACAAGATTCCAACAACGTTATTTTCTGTGTCACTCTGAAGCCACAAATGTCAACTGAGTCAGTGTAAAGCAAAGGTCCCCAAACTGTGGGATGTGCCCCCGCTCCCGCAGGAAGGCACAGCTAGGGCCCAAGCCAGTCCACACGAGGGGAGTGGGGGATGGGGGGCTCCACCCTGCTCTGCTCCTGTCCCCGGCCACACGTGCCGGCTCCACTCCTGGCCCCGTCCCCAGCTGTGGCACCAGCCTTGGCCCCTTTACCGCTGTCCGCATCCCGCCCTCCTGGAGCCGTGGCCCCACTCCCTGGGGGGGGAGCATGGGAGGGATTGACGGGACGCGGACAGGGGTAAGAGGTGGGGCGTAAGGTAAAAAGTTTGGGGCCACTGGTGTAAAGTGATGGACACAGCTACAAGCATGGTTGAGAGCTCTTTTTGTTTAGAGTATCACCAGGTTCAATCATCAATGCATGCTGTGAGAATGAGACGGAATGTGAGAGTTTTGTGGAGGTTGGAATATGACAGTTGATCAGGAAAGATGGGAGTACCAGCTATGTGAGGCAAGAGGTGGCTGTGCCTCCATCCAAGAGGCAGCTCTGTGTACACACAGCAACACTGCTCACTACAAACACAGCGCACAGAAATAAAAGCTCCATTTTTAGCTTTTTTTACACATGAATTTATGAATTATACCTCTATGACAGCCGGGGCTTTCAGCAACTAGTGTTAAATTAAAATCCTAGCAATAGTGCTCTGCCTTACAGAGAACCAGACTCTCAATACTCAAGCTGACTAGGAGTACTGAAGAGTCAATGTACGCATTCCTTGGAAAAATAACAGGAGTACTTGTGGCACCTTAGAGACTAACAAATTTATTAGAGCATAAGCTTTCGTGGGCTACAACCCACTTCTTCGGATGCATCCGAAGAAGTGGGTTGTAGCCCACGAAAGCTTATGCTCTAATAAATTTGTTAGTCTCTAAGGTGCCACAAGTACTCCTGTTATTTTTGCGGATACAGACTAACACGGCTGCTACTCTGATTCCTTGGAAAACATATTATACCACAACAGCAGCATATCTGTGTGATAAAAAGGTAGTACTGATGGGGACTGAAGAAGAATATAGTCCACCAAAAAACTGCATAGTAGCTACTTGTTAACTCTTTTGAAGGTGACAAGAGTCACACAATCACTAGCGTACATACTACATCATAAACAAAATACAATGAAAGATCTAGCAGTCATGCCATCTTTATTCCAAAACAAACACAAATTGTTATGCAACAGTTAGGCCAGTACTGTTAAGTGCTAATCAAAAAGATGTAGCAGTATAATCATATTTTTAAAAAGCAAAGTTAATGGGCATTAACAGCCTAAATACCTTTAAAAATCCAGCCTTACGTAAATAAGGAGTTCTAATACCATGCTCACCACACTATTTATTTGCACACACCAGTGAACTGAAAATTTATGTTCTGGGCAATTATCTTAACATTCTCCCTGTAGTGACATCTGCCTCCAATCTTTCTTTATTATATTTCATACCAAGGATCTGAGCCTTCAAACCCTTACGTGATTAAGGGTGGTAAAATGAGACTCTGAGTGAATGTCCTTTTTCTAGTAGCACTTTGCAACCATAACTATAGCTCAACTAAGTTTTTGTCCTGAGTTTCTATGACTTTTGTAGGAGCAATACGTTTTTGGATTACACATGTAGATCTCATGAAATTGAAACCAGCTGAATTTTTAAAAAATTCAAATTACACAATCACTTGGATGATTTCTTAAAAAAAATCCCAAAGACTAAAATTTTAGAGACAAATTTCCACCTCCTTCCAGTTATCCTTTGTATCATATAAATGTTGCTAGCTATGTTAAGGAAACATACATGTTATATATGCAAATTTTGCATAAATATTTCCAATGCCAAGTATATGCCTATAAGCAGTGGTTATACTTCAACTTGTAAGCGTCATTGCTTTTGTTTAGTGAGAAGGCTAAAAACGTGCACAAGTTATGACATATGCCTTGATATCCATCAATACAGAAATCTGTAAGGTGGCTTTTCCCCTGTTCAATATTTGATTAAAAGTATTACTGTCTTGCCTTTGTGAAAGTTTTGTGATTTTTCTTCGTTTTTACGTAATCTAAATAATGATAAAATTTTTCACAATAGAGGATGTGTACACTGAAAAAAAGACCCACAGCGAGTCTTATAGTCAGGGTCAACTGACTCAGGCTCGAGCTACGGGGCTAAAAATATCAATGTAGATGGTCAGGCTCGCGCCGGAGCCTGGGCTCTGACGACCATCCCCCTCAGCGGGTTTCAGAGTCCAGGCTCCAGCCCGAGCCCGAATGTCTACACTGCTAATTTTAGCTCTGTAGTGTGAGCCCCAGTCACTTGACGCAGGTTCTGAGACTTGCTGGCAAGGGTCCCCCCCCCCCCCCTTTTTTTTTTTTTTTAAAGCAGCGTAAAAATCCCCATTGTTGATAGATGTTTGGCTGCGTGTGTTCTTTTAACATGGTGTCCCAGCTCTGCGCAGACAGCAGATTTTGACTGACCTGCCCAATAAATTCACAGACTCAGTTTTCAGCGAAGGAACTTGGTCAGGTTTATTGCCAATGAAGCATGGTGCTCAATGGTTACAGGTACACTAACACATGTATGCTCGAGATAATGGACCAGCTCAGTGAATGGCAGGACTTTCCATTTTCCCCTCGGCCAGACAAAGACACTTCCTCTGAGATACATTTTTATACACACATACAAACAAGTTATGTGTTGCCCCCTTGACGTGGCTAGTTACTGCCCTCTGATGTACCTAGAGACCACTCTCTGACGTAGCTAACCACCACCCATTACCTTGTGCCTGTTGGTTAGATTAAAACATTTCTATCCATCATGTTGTTATCCGGACCTTGTTTTTAAAATGGGTCAGTGTGTTTTTGTTACCTTTGGGGAATGTATTGGTATCGAGGTGCTCTGGTACCACCCTTCTGGAACATGTTTGTGTGCATGCTTTGTGCCTAGCACCTCTTAGGAATGTGTTTTTGCAATATCAGCCCTGTTTTTGCCAGATTCTATGTGCAGGCCCTGCCTAGCTCACAGCAGGACTTTGTTTTATATCAGCAAATCTTTGACCACTACTTTAGCCCAGGCCTCTGATACAAGGTCTTATGTCTCAGGCCCTCTTACTACTACACCCATAATGTCCCCAAATATTGCTCTTTATTTGGAAGCAATATTGTTATATTAGAAAATCTGACATTAAAACATTCCTTGCAACTCTGATGTTTTGTGTTTTTATTATTGACGATCTCTTAAAATTCAACACCCGAGTAATGAGATATTGTAAAAGCCCATTATGGTGAAAACAGTAAACACAGATGTATTTAACTACCAGTAAAATTTTACATGGCATGATGTTTAAAAATGTAACTGTTAGCTATATACAGATTAATTTTGCTAACTGCCAGGCAAATTTATATACTCCTGCTTTTTTGTCATGTGGATCTGGCACATAATTATAGTATTTTTTCCTCCACAAATTACTCTTTATAAGGAAACTGTGTATGTGTGTGAAGATATACATCTCAAATTTAGAGCACTAAGAACACAAGCCAAAAATTTACAGACACTGAGAATATTAGAAAACAGGCAATTTTTGTTTATCTAACCTATACAAAGTCTTTAATTATAAAATTTCCAAAAGCACCTGAAGAATCCTAACATATTTAAAGCAAAAGAATTTACAAACAAATCAGCTGCTCAAATCATAAATTATAGGTGATAAAGATAAGTCTAGGAAGTCTAGACTCAATTTAACTATGGAGTCTTCAACAATTCCTTCTTAATGTATGCAACTCCTCCTAGCAGAGCTGGAAAAGCCCTGCTATTGGGCTTTAATGAAGTCAACAAGTGTGCTGGGTCTGCACTCAACTATCCTTTTCATGAGGAGACCTTAGAGAAAGATGGCTAATCTACATTTTGATGGCTGTAGAGAAAGATGGAAGAGAAAATACACCACCCAATTCACAATCTACTCCCTTTAAAGAACTAGCCTTAAGGGTTTGACTATATATTCACTTAAATTTCAAAATCCATGTTTTCAACATTTGTTCATGTATTGGGGTTTGGAGGGGTGTTGTTTTTCTGGATTCTAGCTGTAGTTCCACATATTGCTTCTAGTACATTTGCATGATTACTATGGTGCATTTCTTGCCAATGCCAAGAATTACAGAGGCAAAAGTTCCTTATCTTACCATCTGCATGGTAATAAAATTGCACAATGACATCATTGTGCAGCAAACTATGCTTTGAAGAAATAAAAGCTGAAGGGGCCTGAACACAAGGGAGAAAATTATACCCCAAACCTGTAAAAAACAAAACTAAAGCCTCACGTTAGCTTAAATGCCTATCTTGCTTTTCTGATAATTACAAAGGAACAGTTCTGTCTTTGTAAGAAAAGTATAGGCAGTTCAGTGTCAAAAAGAAGAAATGCAGGTAAATGTCTGTAATAGGTTTTACTAGCCTTTGTTCCCTACTAAAGGCTGTAGAGATCAGATCGTGTATGCTAAATTTATCAGGAACAAACTATCTAATTATGCAACACGACTTTGACCAAGATTTTCCTCTCTGATTACTGTGCAATTCATGAATATTATAATAAAATGTTTTCCTAAATATAATTAATGTTAGATGCCTCTTATTTCTGTTTTGATTTTTGCAAAAGAACCAAGCATGAACCAGATATTGAATTTGTCTCATTGTTAATATTGCAGGTATTACAATTATAAAGCCAGAAATAGGCATTGCTATTAAAATTACACTGAAATAAGGAAAACACCAATATAGCAGGAAGGTAACAGAGAAACTCTAATGCTAGTAAACTACCTGAATTCAAACTATTAAAGAAAGAATCACAGAATCACAAAAATGTAGGTTTGGGAAGGGCAACCTGCAGCCCGCCTGCGGCCTGTCAGATTACCCTGATGGGCCGCGAGACAGTTTGTTTATATGGACTGTCCACAGCCACGGTCGCCCTTAGCTCCCAGTGGCTGCGCCTGCGGACAGTCAATGTAAACAAACTGTCTCGTGGCCCCACCAGTGGATTACACTGACGGGCTGCGGGTTGCCCACTATTGGTCTAACCTGTTCTTAAAAACCTCCAATGACAAAGATTCCACAACCTCCTTAGGTAATTTGTTCCAGTGCTTAACTACCCTTACTGTTAAGACATTTTTCCTAATGTGTAACCTAAATCTCCCTTGCTGCCATTAAGCCCATTACTTCCTCTCCTGTCCTCAGCGGATAAGGAGAACAATTTATCACGCTCCTCTCTATAACAATCTTTTATGTGTCCCGCCCCTCCACCCCCTTCTCTTCTCCAGACTAAACAAACAATTTTTTCAATCTTCCCCCGTGGGTTGTGCTTTCTAGACTTATCATTTTTGTTGCTCTCTTCTGGACTTTTCTCAATTTGTCCACATCTTTCCCAAATGTGCTGCCCAGAACTGGACACAATACTCCAGTTGAGGTCTGCTGAGTAGAGGGGAATAATTACTTCTCGTGTCTTGCTTACAACACTCCTGGTGATACATCCCAGATTAATGTTCATTTTTTTGCAACAGTATTGCACTGTTGACTCATAGTTAGTTTGTGATCCATTATAGCCCCCAGATCCTTTTCTGCAGTACTCCTTCCTAGGCAGTCATATCCCATTTTGTCTTTGTGAAATTACTATTCCTTCCTAAATGTAGTACTTTGCATTTGACCTTATGGAATTTCATCCTATTTATTTCAGACAATTTCTTCTGTTTGTCAAAATCATTTCAAATTCTTATCCTGTCCTCCAAAGCACTTGCAACTCCTCCAGCTTGGTATCATCCGCAAATTTTATAAGTGTACACTCTCTGCCATTATCAAAATCACTTATGAAGATACTGAATAGAACCAAACCCAGGACAGATCCTTGTAGGACCTCACTCAATGTGCCCTCCTGATTAACTGTGAACCACTGATATTTACTCTGATTATGGTTTTCCAATCAGTTGTGCACCCATCTTATATTTGGTTCGTTTAGGCTGTATTTTCCTAGTTTGCTTATGAGAAGGTTGTGTGAGATTGTATCAAAAGTCTTACTAAATAAAGTTGATAAATATCACATCTACTCCTTCCCCCCATCCACAAGACTTGTTGCCCTGTCAAAGGAGGATATTAGGTTGGTTTGACATGATTTGTTCTTGACAAATCCATGTTGACTGTTACTTAACTTATTATCTTCTAGGTGCTTTCAAATTGATTGTTTATTTGCTCCATTATCTTTCTGGGTACCAAAGTTAGCTGACTGGCCTATAATTCCCTGGGTTGTCTTTATTTCCCTTTTTATAGACAGGCTCTATATTTGTCCTTTTCAGCTGATGGGACCTCTCCTCTCCTCCATGCATTCTCAAAGATCTAATGCCTCAGAGATTTCTTCAGCCAGTTCCTTAAGCATTCTAGGATGTATTTCATCAGGCCCTGGTCGACTTGAAGACATCTAGCTTGTCAAAGTAATTCTTAACTTGTTCTTTCCCTATTTTAGCCTCCGATCCTACCCCATTTTCATGGACGTTTGTTAGTCATTTGATAACTGCTAAACTTTTAGGTGAAAACTGAAACAAAAATGGCATTTAAGACTCCGGCCATTGCTGAATTTTCTGTTACTGCCTTTCCCTCCTCAGTGAGTAATGGGCCAACCCTTTCCTTAGACTTCCTCTTGTTTCTCATGAATAATCATAAATTCACAGAACACCAAAAATCACAGATATTAGAAGGAAAACTGGTGAAATTACAGTAAGTAGGAACCATAGTTATTAGGACTGAAACCAGTAGTGTGGAAGAAGGCTGGTGCCCTATGCTACTTTTGTATAGATTTATGTTGATGTTTGTCTTTATGTTAAAGATGCCTAGAGCCTGAGATAGACACTTTTTAAAATAAGGTACAATTCAAAAGAAATAAAATAAGTAACAGCCATAAGTAAGACACAATCAACAATGACATTTATATGTAAAATGTATGGATCAAGAAGCAGTCAAAATGGTTATTGGACTACTCAAGGATTTGTAGGTAAAATAACTCAGTGCTGGAAAGGATGGAACCAAAAAAGAATTAATCAATTTACAGTGAAGAAATAAATACAGCTAAAAAAAGCAAGGTGAATGGAAGCCAAAGGAATTAAAGTAAAACTCCAGGGATTCATCTTCAATTTTTTCCATAGTAAATGGGGAGGGGGGGGGAGAATGAAAAATATTTCACATATACAATCCCCTAATATAAAACTGTACCTGAGAAATACCTGATGAAGCTGGAATATTCTGATTGCTGTTAGAACCAGTCACAAATATCAAAAGAGGTTGCCAACTTGTGATGGCAAAGTAGGACAGGAACGAAATCACTCTCCATTAGTTTTAATGAGAGAAAACAATATTTTTTAGGTCAGTTGGAATCTTAAGTGATTTTTTTTCTCCTATGTGTAGTTTTGTTTTCTTTAACTATATATTTTTTGTAGGCAGATAGTATCCAGGACTTTCAAGAGATGACAAGTAATTTGCATGCCCATATCTGATGGTCCTGCAAAAACAGCCTTCTTTCATTGCACACCTCAGCCCAATCCTCCTCGCCCTCTCCAGAGCTAGGCTGCTTGACTAAGTCCCAAAATTCTACCCATCATAAATTTATAGCTACTTCCAGTTACTCACTGACCCTACAGCAATGGTTTTGGGGGGTGTGGCTGCTGATTTTGGAAGAGCCAAGTATAGACTGTTCGTGGGTGGGAAGAGGAGGAGTGGTTGAGGAAAGCTATGAGAATAATGCAACATTCAGGCAAGGAACCTGGCACTTGTGAGAAAGATTAAGCAGAGGAGTGTAAGGAAATAGCTGGTTTTGGAGGAGCATCCAGTTTGGAGAAAAGAGATCATCTGATTATGGAAAAAAACAAAAACAAAGTTAAGACATAAAACAAAGCTATAGAAAAAATTACTGCAGAATCCAAAGTAACTAAAAGTAGCGAACTGCCCAATTTCTCCCACTGAATCTAATGGAGATGGAATTTGATTCTGCCCTAATTTATGGACAGAAAAATGCCTGGCTCCATGTTCAGAGTAATTTTTCTTTTTTATGTTTAATTTTGAAATAAGTGTCAAATTAATTGTACTTGAAAAAATATACAATTGGGAAATCATGGAAATATACACAAGTTGCTCTTTAAGAAGGACTTTCACAAAAACTGATTTTTAAAAAAAATGACAGGTTTCAGAGTAGCAGCCGTGTTAGTCTGTATCCGCAAAAATAACAGGAGTACTTGTGGCACCTTAGAGACTAAAATTTGTTAGTCTCTAAGGTGCCACAAGTACTCCTGTTATTTTTAAAAAAAATGGTTTATATTTCTCAAAACTTCACATTTTAAAACAGGTTTGTAAGGTTTCAGCATAAACTGACCCATGATGCAAAGAGACACTGGGTGTCATCTATGCCAGAGGATCTCAACCTTTTTCTTTCTGAGCCCGCCAACATGCTATAAAAACTCCATGCCCCACCTGTGCCTCAACAACTGTTTTTCTGCCTATAAAAGCCAAGGCCGAGGTTAGGGGGTAGCAAGCAGGGCAATTGCTTGGGGCCCCACGTCACAGGAAGTTCCACAAAGCTAAGTTGCTCAGGCTTCGGCTTCAGCCCTGGTTGACAAGGCTCAAGGCCTGGGGCTTTAGCTTTCTGCCCTGGGCCCCAGTGAATCTAACACCGGCCTTGCTTGGCAGATCCCCTGAAACCTGCTTGCAGCACCCCAGGGGACCCCGGACCCCTGGTTGAGAACTGCTGATCTATGCCACACTGTGCTGTTTGAAAACATACATTAAAAATTATATACCTCCTTTGACAGATTCATGATTTATGCAAGTTTGTGCCCACTGTGCAAGGCAATGAGTATCCTCAGGGAGGCTCTGAGCACCCTTAATTCTCAACTTCAGTAGGAGCTGAGAGCGCTCAGCACCTCACATGACTGGATATTAAACGATCATACCCAAAAATCTAGTTGGGGAGGAGGGAGAAAAGGAAAGAGAAAGGAAAGACACCTTACGAGTTAACAGATAACCAGTATTCTCAGTTAGTGTTGTGAGGGTACAGGAAACAGCACACAAGAAATTATTCTGTGCAAGCCAAATGTAGAAGCTGCTAAAACGAGGAGATAACTGATAATTTATAGCCTTTCAAGTGAAAAGTTACAAAATACTTAGAAGTTTGTACATAGCATATAATGAAGTGCACATCCTTAAAAGAACACCAGACTGGCAACTGGACTGGAAAGAGAACCAAGGAACAGCCAAGCAGAATTACAATATACAGAGATTTTCTTTTTTCTAGCAAGGTGACTTGTGTATGAGCATGAATTCACTCCCTGGACCATCTGTCTCTATCTGGATGATAGGAAGATAACTAATGTGTGAAGTTTAGTATTTAAAATTAAACGTTGACACAAATTGTTCTGAATATTAAAACCAGCCCTGAAGACTGTTTGCTCTCAAGAAAGACTGCCCCAGCCAGCAATCTACTCACATATAAAATAAATTATAAAACCTAAACCAATATTTGAAATTAAGTGTTTTTCAACAAATGAATGTTTAAATTCTTGTGCTGAGTTAAATCAGTACAACTTTCTTTTTAAATAGATTTACAAGATGTCTCTAGTTCCCCATCCCATATGCTGAATGGGTAATTTTTACCTTTTGTGTCAAGGTGGATAACTTAACCTCATGTTCAGTCTGTCTCTTCACAACTTGCCTATCACTTCAATGGGATGAGGAATTTAGTTGATGTTTGCAAATTTGTTCTGAAGATGAAGTATTATAATATCAGTTTGTCAACTCGTATATCTGTCTTTTTTCTACACTCATGTCTCTATGTCAAGATATTCGTTCTAATGATACGGACTTTTTATTTAAACAAATCAATTTATTTCCAACATTTAACTCCTTAGTGGTATTTTAATATTCACAACTAGATAGAATGTTGTGAGCATTACTAAAATTGTACATTAGAAAATACATAACTTTCAGAGTACAATTACTACAGAAGATGGTTTGCTCAACATTCCAAAATCACTAAGCATAATCAGATCATTTCATGATGACCAAAAACACTCCAAATTTTACTTAAGAGGCATTTTGATATATTATGAAGACCTATTGTTAAGAATATACAAATATCCTGAGATGCATCAATTATTCTTTGGGGAGCTATCAACATACAGTAAATAAAATAATAAAAATAGCATAATATATTAACTTTAAAAATAATTTCTTTTAAAGCAGATGTTAATTCTAAACTGATGAAAAATAAATAAATAGAGAATTTAATTCACTGACAAAGTTACAATAAAACCACTATTAAGAAAATGATCTATGACTTACTGCTTGAATTGAAAAACTTCATAATAAGAAGGGTTTAGATAGAGTCGATAAAGTTTGTTTTCAAGTGTTTTAAAATGACCACGCTATAGGGGCTCTGAACTAGGCTAACATCTCCTAAATCCCTCTGACAGCTGCATGGCACTCTAGGTGGTCTAGTAAAAATCCATCTAAAAAAATATAGTGTCTGGCCTAACAATTCAAGGAAAACCAGTCTGGTGTTTACTAGAATATGATTCATTATTGTTAATTTAAAAATAGATCATCTTTAAAATGGAGAACATGCCATCTTTCATTGAAAAAGAAACATGGTCACGATAAAACAGGAGAAAAGCATTCTCCCCCCTCCACCCGGACAGTTTACAATCAATTAAATACAGTAGCAACCAAGTCATTTAGAAATATCTATATTTTCCTCACATGTATACTCGGAGTTTCTGGGTTTGACTGGAGCCAGACGGAAAAGTGTGATGAGGACTACAGCATCTTTGCTGACAAGCTGAGACATTGAATAAAAGCAGCTGAAATTGAAAAGCTGAAGAAGGCGAAGGGAAGAATCTCAAATGAAACGAAAAGCTTGTTGGAGAAGCAGAGAAATATGAAAAGGAGCTCGGATAACAACCTCGAGTACCTGTATTCTGTGCAAGCTTATATGGCGAAAACTGAAGGATGACTTTGAGAACTTCCAGAAAGAAAAGCTCCTCAAAACAGCTGAATTATGCAAGAGCCTCAAGACATGCAAGCAGGAATTGACGCAGTACAGATTGAGCATAACAGCACTGAAGAACAAGGACGGAGAGACAGTAATGGATAGAGCAGGGATGGAGGATGTCTGCAAGGACTTCTATACAGAACTGTTCAAATTAAGAATCAACATCCCGCTCCCAACACTCCAAGAGTCAGAAGAACGCGTCTCCCCAATAATTGTCAGTGAAGTCCAAAGCGCACTATACCAGATGAAGAAGGGAAAAGCTCCAGGCAAAGATGGAATAACGTCAGAAATGATTTCTGCAGGAGGCGAAAAACTTTGGAAGACCCTCGCTTTAAGGTTCAGTCGGTATCTTGAAGAAGGAAAAATACCATCAAGCTGGAAGGAGGCGATCGAGAAAATCTTAAGAACTACTGCCCTATATGCCTGCTCTCTCACATCTACAAGCTCTTTACAAAGGTGATAATGAACCGACTCTCGCAGAGTCTGGATGAACAACAGCCGAGAGAGCAGGCAGGGTTTCGAAGAAATTTTAGCACGATCGACCATATATTTACCCTTAGCCCTAGAAAGAGCGAGGGAATACAAACTCCCACTGTGCATTGCTTTCGTCGACTATGAAAAGGCCTTCGATAGCATCGAGTTTAACGCAATTTTAAAGGCGCTCATAGAGCAGGGTATTAACATGCAGTACATCAGTTTGTTGAAGGAAGAGAATACTGGATGTACAACAGACATTACTCTCCTCAAAACTCCCCCCCCCCCCCCGGCATCCGAATCGAGAAAGGCAAAACTATTCACCGCCTGCCTCGAAATGGTTATGAACAAGATCAATTGGAGGAGTGGTGTCAACATAAATGGAGAACGATCATCTCTGATTCGTGGATGACATTGTACTAATTGACGAAAGCACCACCCAACTGCAGAGCATACTACGAAGACTCTACAAGAAAAGCAGTCAGGTCGGCCTGAAGATGAACCGCTGCAAAACAAAATACATGCAATCAGACGTTTTACGAAAAGCCCGAATAACAGTAACAGGAGAAGAGATTGAAGAAGTGGAACAGTACATATATTTGGGCCAAGAAGTTAATATGCACCAAGATCTAAACGGAGAACTCTCGCGAAGGATTCAGGCAGGATGGTGTGCATTTAATTCCATCAAGGACATCCTCAAAGGAAAAAATCGACAAGATGCTGTATGGCAGTGAAACGTGGGCACTGACGAAGAGAGAAGAGCAGTGGCTGTTGGTAGCTGAAAGGGCAATGAAACGAGCTATGTTGGGAATTTCCCTTCTGGATCGCATCCCAAATGAAATTATCAGAGAACGCAGCGGTGTGAAAGACATTGTCGTGGAAAGCAGATATAACAAGATGCGATGGGCGGGCCACACAGCACGGCTCACAGACAATAGGTGGACCGCAATCATTGCTGAGTGGTACCCGCGAGAACAGAAAAGACCACCCGGTCGGCCTCCAAGAAGATGGGAAGATGACATTGTTAAACGTTTTGGACGAACGTGGAGAAGAAAGGCAGGAGTGCAAAAAGAATGGCGGACGTGTTGTGACCGGTGCAGTCTTAACGACAGTTGAAGACCAATCGATCCAGGTATGCTCGGAACATTTGCTCTTTAATTGCTTACAACAAATTTAAATTAATTCTGCATTGCATGGTTTTGACATCATTTCTATTCTATTGTATTCTTTTCAGGTTCTTATAGCGCCTTCATTACTGTAGTACCTCAGTGCCTAACAGAAATATATTAAGTTAAATGAGTAGCTTCTACCATGCCTGGTTTCTTTCTTTCTCCCTTCCTTTCCTCAGGAATTGCATGGGAATAAAAAAAAATTAAATAGTATTTTTTTTTATATGTTAATATTAGCAAATGCAATGTCAAAAGAATATGTCTTGCACTTGGTGGTGGGGTTTGTGGTCGTTCTTAGGTCCTGCTGAAATTTGGTCCACTTTGTTTCAATATTATGAAACCATTCAATACTAATTCAGCTGAAACTGGAAGAAAAAAAAAAAAAAAACTACCTAAAAAAGCCCTAAATATTTTCTCCAAGAGCCAACTACATAAAACTTACAAATAATACTGAAAGAAATATGATCACTTTACTAAGTAAAGGACCCACTTAAGTTATTTTATACATGGAAAATGTAAAGTTGTATGAAATGACTGTTATACTAAGTGAAAGACTTAATTTCACAATAGGTTGGTTACTCAGGAATTAACCTTTATCAGACTATATTTAATGTTACATTTAAGATCACAGTTAATAAAAATACATTTACTATAAACAATAGCTATCTTACACTTACCTTATTTTCAAATCTGTTTTGAAAACAATGAACAAAACAAGTGCTCTGTGCATTTATGGCTATAATACATTTTCTTTACTTGAAGTTACTGTACGACTGACAGATTGACTTAAACCCTGAAGAACAAGGTTTAATAGCCACTAAAAATTTATCATTCAGTGTGATAACTCTGAATATTCCTGACATCCATGTAAATATCCAATCCCTTTTTGAATCTTGGCCTCAAGGACTTCCTGTGCCACAGTTTAATCACATGTTGCGGGAAAAAGTATTCCCTTTTTGGGTAGTGAATTTCCCACCTTTTAAAGGAATTGAAGGTCCCCTTGTTCTTGTGTTGAGGGTCAGGAAGAAAAGAAGATCAATTTACCTTCTCTATATCATTCATTATTTTATATACTTTTATCATGTCCCCTCTTATTTGTTTCCTTTTAAAAGTAAACAATCCCAAACTTTTCATAACACTCTTTCCCTCCTAAGAAAGAGAGCATTGTCTACTTGAACAGGCTTAAAGATTTATGAAAGATTTGTGAATTATGTTACCTTTGGCAGCATGGGTGTATCCCTCTTCTTTTTCTTTTCTGAATTAGGGTCATCCAGCAAGTCTGGCTCAAAGGTATAAAGCTCTGTAAGCTCATTCATGGTAAAGTGACGTTCAACCTGCTGCTGGTCAACTACTCGGAAAGACAGTGACTGCTTCGTTACTTGACGATCATATATCTTGTCCTCCATTGTTCCCTAAAAAACCCCAAATATATTTGTTTTTATAAATCTAAACACACAAATGGGATCAAGTTATTCTGTCACTGAGAAAAACAGGAATGGTAAGAACACTACTCTATCATTAATGTTTGTTAAAACAGCTAAAGAACTTTAGCCCAATACATCTCCTGTAGTTTGCTAAATTGTTTAAAAATGAATGTAGTCCCTGAATGAAACACCACAAAGGAACATGAACTGCTGATGCAACTAATGGTGCATGTCTATTTATTAGAGTAATCAATATATTTTAACTTCTTTAGCTCCCTGAAGAAATCAGCTTTTGCACAACCTCCCTAAATTGTAGTTTTAAAAATATTAATATGAAAAAAAATGATAATTCTATTGCATTGTTCACCTTATTTTAAGTTAAACAAAAATAAAAATCACACTAACTAAGAAATATAGATGAGTTACATTCAACGACAGCTTTTTTTAAAAAAAAAAAACTTAGGGGACACGGGTCAGGGCTTAACTGAACATGAGTTCTGGTGCGATATGGTGGGTAAGAAAATGTGACCCTTGAATGTATAAGCAGGAGAATAGAGAGCAGATGTAGGGAGGGGTCTTATATAGTATTGGCATTCTATATAAATTAAATGAGAATTGCATGTGTAGTTCTGGTGTTCACAATTTTAAAAAGGATGTTGACAAATTGAAAATGATTCAGATAAAAGCTACAAGAATGATTTAAGGTCTGGAAAAACTATCTTATAGTAAGAGACTAAAAAAGTTCAAGCTATTAAGATAAATAATTAGAAGATTAAGATATGAATTGAAGACGACCTATAACTACCTAAATGGGAAAAAATTCTTGTAGTAGACGGCTCTTGAATCTACCAGAAAAAGGAACAAGATCCAATGGCTTGAAGCTGGAGCTAGACAAATTCAGACTAAAAATAAGGCACAGATTTTTAAACAGTGAGGTTAAACAAAAATAGGAACAAATTACCTATGGATATGGTGGATTCTCCATCACTTGGGAGTCTTTAAATCAGGACTGGACGTCTAAAAGATATGCTCTGGCTCAACCAGAAGCTGTGAACTTGATGCAGGAATCATGGGTGAAAATCTACGGTATGTATTATGGAGTAGGTCAGATTAACTGATCTTAATGGACCCTTCTGGACATAATATACACAATTTTTTTCTTTTCTAATGGTTTGACAATCTTAAGCCCCAATTCAACTATCTGATCTACACTAATGGACCCCTTTTCCTGTGTCGCCCCACACTGACTTCAACAAGAGTCCACGAGGATGTAAGGGTCCATCTTTACAGATAAGATATCAGGATCTGAGCCTTAAAGGATGAATGAGAAACATCCAAATCGTACATACCTGAGCCAAGAACCTGTACACAAACACAGGTTTGTTCTGCCCAAAGCGGTAAACCCTGAAGATACTCTGAATATCATAGGATGGATTCCAAGAGGCATCAAAGATAATCACTCTATTAGCAGCCACCAGATTAATTCCAAGGGATCCTGCTTTAGTGGAAATAATAAACAAACGGCCTCTGGAACAACAAAAAATTATGAAATTTAATATTTTACAAACTGACTTCTCTTACCTTGGATTCCTTAACTATTATAAACATGAAGTTTTTGAAATGCTGTAACCTAAATCCTCTGGGGTCCTATTATGAATTATTCATAAATTATAATGATTCAAAATCTTCTAAAACCATGAAGTTGTGAAATTTGCATCTGTTATGTTCTAAATAAAAGGGCAAAGTTGCTAGCCAGCTGTCAGAACTACAGCTCAGGGACTTTAAGAAGTCATTTGTTACCAAGCATTGTTCCGAGAGAAAAAAAAATTTTTTCTTCAGACATTTGAATTCAGGATCAAATGTAAGAAAATTAGTTATGCCAAGTTAAACCATCATTAAAAAATGAATACATGCTGGTTGGGGTTATTGGAACTATTATCTGGAAAGCAGACTTTAAAAATTCCTTGGCATGAAACCGTTTTTAGGACATCTTTTATAAAACGATGCACTTTTGTTTCTTTACATGTCACTATCACCCAAGATTAACTTAAAATTAAGAACGCAAAAAAACTCATGTAACGTTAAGATTGATATTTTAAAAAACACAAAATGCTGGGATCTTTAAGTTCTAACAACAGTAATTGTACCTCTTTGCAAGTATGTAATATTTTTATTACTGCATAAGTTTTAACTTGTGACTTAGCATGTAAGTAATGGCAGAGTTTTGGGAATGTAACTTAAAAGTCACTGATTACTGCAGTTTAAAGTCCAAGTTTTAACACTGCATGAATTAAGTTTATTCCATTTATTGCTTTTTAAATATACAACTGGCTGCATTACAGCTATTAATCTGAATGTTGACATGTGTATTTGGGAAAATTCATGAAACAAAAGAGCTTAAATTAATATGTACAATATGTATGATATATCAGAGCAGAGGTAGTTCATGAGGCACCAGGGCGTGGCGATGCCCCTTCTGCCTTTACTCCAGATATGAACTTCCAATGCTTTATGGAAACTCTGAATCCTTATTAAATTAAACATAAACAACCATAATGCCGAATTCAACTGTGTTAACTAAACAGATGGACCCTGCAGAGACCATCATCAACATACCTGAAAAACTCATCTTGAGTGAAGTGGACATTGGGAGAGGTCAGACCCAGAAAAGCAGTAATTTGGTAAATTTTCCATTCTCAATCCTGAAAGTTCCCCAAGTCCAAGACATTTGGGATGTAGTGAGCAGGAAGAAAATATTAGAGAGAGGAAGACATAAGTAGGACAGAAGCAAACGGTTTCCCCTTGCCTAAAATGGTATTAATCTATTTTGAGACAACATTGTTTAGAGACACTTTTCTGTCTGTACTGATAAAGAAAGTATCCATGGATGACAAGGTTGTAGCTTCACAGATTTCCTCTATGGTAGCTGATGTTCTACTCTGACCAGGATGTTATTGTGGAACAAGTTGAATAGTCTTATTTTCCTCTCTCTCTTCTGGAATCAATCTATCTGTGGCTTAATATGCTTCAGCGATACATTATTTGATCCACCTAGCCACAGAGTATTTGGATGCATTCAAGGCTGGACATTTAGGGTAAATGGAAATGAACAAAGATGATGTTTTTCTATACTGATCAGTTCTACTCAGGAATATTTTAATTGCTGTTCTGACATATGCTGTATTTATTCTTTCAGGTGTCAAAGATTCAAAGTAAATGAAGACAAAATGATTTCCTATGAGATAGGAAAAAGTTAACCTTGATTACCAATAACTACTTTGTCATCATGGAAGATACAGTAAGAAGCTGCGTATTCCTAAAAGAAGAGATTTCCAAGACTGTTCTTGCCAACCTGGTTACAACCAAGAATAAAGTTTTCATGGAAAAGAAATAAAGGGCATTTCAGGCCACCGGATGGTTCATAAGACCTTGTACCACTCTAGGCCAATTCTAGATAAGAAAGATACACCTAATGGTTGGTTTGGACAGTTATACTACTATAAGCTACTTTGATGACATCAGGTATTTAGATGAGCATGAGTTTATGGCATAGTTTAAAACTGAGACATGAGATACTATGGAAGGAAGTCTAAGATTCAAGTCTAGGCCACCGTGCAAGAAATCCAAAGAGAGTTGGAATGCCTGATTTCCTGGTGCTGCTTTTTGTATGTTAACACACTTACAGGCATTCTGATCAAAAGCTTGCATACGCAGAGAATATGACAGCCTGAATGAGGTTAGAAGAATATTACTTTGGAGAAGTATCCCATTTTGTTCAGTTCTTGCTACTCAAAGCCAAAGTTTTAGGCTCAGTCAGTCTGGAGCAGAATGCAGGAGCAGACATTGGAACAGGAGATCCTGCCTAATGGAAAGATGGAGCAGGGACTTTTGCAATGTTTCCACTAGGTCTAAATACCTTCTTGGCCAATTTGCAGTGAGAAGAATGATAGATGTTTCCTCTTTTATCTACTAAATCACTTTCTTTCTAGTGGCAAAAGAGGGGGAAGAAGGAAAGAAGCCAGTCTAGCTATCTGTGAGTCAGTGTGGCCTCAGTAATCTGTGGTCTGCTTCCCTGGTGAAGAAAAGCCACACCTCTGAGTTTCACCTGGATGCATATACGTGCACCTGGCTCTATGGATATCAGAAAGAATACTTCCTGATTCAGGGACCATATAGAATATTGAGTGTTTGCAGATAGTTTAACCAGTCTGGTTATGTGTTCAGTGACTTCTTTATGTGGATCATTTTAATGGAGGCCAGCTGAGCTTTTGTCCAGGAAAAAAATCTGTATTGTTTCAGCATTTAGACTTGAACCTTTTGTACTCCACGACTGATTTATATATGCCACAGTTGTGGGGTTTCTTTTTTTGTCTGAACTAGGACATACTCTTTCCCTTAGCACTCATAGAAATGCTGAAGAGCCAGCCTAACTCTATTTAGATCTCTTTCAAGATGTTGTTCAGGAACCTTTCTGCCTCTGACCTTTTTATCCCTCTTTGTATTTTGATGCTCCATGTGTGCTCTGCAATCTGAAATACTGGTATCAGTAGATAAGATTTCAGAGACTGGGTAGTGGAAGGAAGATCCTGCCATCATATGGGTTTTTCTATCACCATGGAACCATAGAGTTTAAGGTCAGAAGTGACCACTAGATCATCTAGTCTGACCTGATGTATATCACAGGCTGCCAACCCCACCCAGCACCCCCATACTAACCTCAACAACCAAAATTAGACCAAAGTATTACAGCCAACAGGAGACTAGACTACTATGTGCTACAGGCAGAGAATAGGAGGGACTGAGGTACACCATGCCCAAGGCCCCTGCAATGGCAGGGAAATGATTAACTGAGGGATTGTCATTCTTTTCTTTCTTTTACATCATCTCTTCTTGGGAATGTTTCCAGGCCTCTAGAGGAATCCCTGAAGCTCTGTCATGTACTGTCATGTCTCTTGAACTCTGATGACTCCTCAGATAGAAGATAAATGCAGGTAAAGATAAATGGATGACCTTCGGTTCTGTGACACCTTCCAGAATAGTGCCTGGAACTTTTCAATCTCTACTGTTTCAGAAAGACTCTAGTTCTCCTTGGGTCTCCCTAGGTGGATGATTCTCTTGAAAAACAGATAAGTTTACTAGGAACCCTTATGCTTGAAGTACAGAGAGGATCCTAACGTAATTTCCTCTGTGGTCCCTGAAAAAGATGCTATGATGAATCTGTCTTTAATGAATGGTCATAGATAAATCCCTAGACTCCTTCAGTAAGTTAGTGTAACCAAATGGCTTTGTGAATACCAAAGGAGCAGAGGACAGATTGAAAGGTAAATGTTATTTATTAAAACTGGTGATTTTTGTAGGCAAAATGAAGAAATTGGTGAAAATAGGGACTGATTAGAAAATGCACATAAGGTTCTGTTGAGCCCACGAAGTCTTCTGAAGAGATTCCAATGGTAGCAAAAGCTAGAGTCTCCATTCTGAATTGTTTTCTTCTTCATCAACCTTTTTACTCTCTTGATCTGGATTTCCTCTAGTTCTTTTCATACTAAGAAAAATCTGGAATAACACTTTGAAAGTGCTTGCTATTGCTTGAGGATGGAGAGGGGATGATGAAGGTGTTTAAAGGTCCAGAGTAACTAAGTATTCATGTTGCACGATCGCCTGTCTGATGCTGATTAAAACTAGATGTCTGAGAAGTGGAATAGCCTGTCTCTAAACCAATTTGTGGATGGAAGTAATCCTAGTTGCATTAATACGTAATGTTTGGATTGGAAAGAGGGATTGGACCCATTCTCTGATCTGGACTTCCACTTGGCATCTCTTTTCTGGTATTTGGGGGGGGGGGGGGAGGCGAATGAAAGGAGCTTATGCCCTTATATAAGGCTGTAGCCCTTCTTGAACTTCATTGGATTTCTCACCAACCAGAATTCTATCTGAGAATTTTGAGGCACAGAGGATTTCCTTTGAATAGTTATCTGCTACTCAGGAACTAAGCTAGAGTCAATGCCAGGTCACTGCATTAGCTTCAGTGGCTCTTGTTGCCAGCCTCCTAATGTCCCATGGATCTATTCACTATGAACACTCTACTTAGCATATCACTTGAATCAACCATGGTTCTGGGAGTTAAGGATTTTTAGGTCATCTGCAGCATGTGGTTGCCCTGTAAGCCCCGTTGGGCTGCTGAAATAGCTTCAAGGTTCCCTCTGTGGATGGCTTCTATTTTTCCATCTAGGGAAGAAAACCCCCTCACAACAGGTATTGACATATACTTTAACTTTGATGCCACTGGTGCATGTATCTTAGAGAGGATAAAAAGAGAATATTTGTGTTCTAGATCCTGTAGATTTTCAAAACTGAGGCAGAGACTTTGGCATGAAAGCAGAAGGAGAGTGGTCACGCTCAATGGCCTCACTGACAAATCTGAACAGCCTCCCATATTTGCAGGAAGCATGTCATGGCTCAAATGTCTCAGACGGGGGCAGTGTCAGGATCCAGAAATGTTAGCTTTCTGTATATCTGATATGCAATTTTGAAACATTTAATAAAAAAATTCAGACAGAAGTTCCATAATTGCTATTGTTACAAATAAAACTTAAGATGACTCTAAATTAGACTAGAGGGGAAAAAAAATCTGTTTTTCAGTTTGCTTTATTCATCTGATAAAAACTTAGTGTATAGCTGGTTTCACTGTACAGGCAGTCTTCTTCCCCCTGTTTGTATAAGCCTTTCCAATTGCAACAGAAGAAGAAAAATTTTAAGAAAGAGGGAAATATAATTATAAAACCAAAACCAAATTGACAGAGAAATTGAGGGACAGGTTTAATCAGTATGGTTTAAAGTTTATATTTCAAACTTCTCTACACACAACAAGGGGCCTGAAAAAACAAAACAAAACTAGCTAGAATTTTTCCACAAAAACCAATGTCAACAATCATGAAAAATATCAGCCAACAGTTAATATATTCAAACTGTTATATGCATCTGAAAATAGTCTTTTCCAACCATAACTAAATTATCCATGAAACAGTGCTACAGAAAGAGAACATTTATATTTATGAAAATTCAAAATTGTACACAAATAGCTATGAAAATGCAATACAAAGCATACCTGTTACACTGAGAACTGTTTATTGGAGAAAACCTAACCTTGTTGAGGAGATATAAGTGATAACCTTTTCATTCATTTTAGAGCTAATTTAGTAAATATTAGTGAGATGCACTTATTGTCAGGTTAATGGGCCAATGCTGCAACAGAATGATTCCTATTTGTTCCATTCAGAAGTTGGCTGAATATATTCAACATGTGCAAGGGATAGTAAGCATGCCACATCAAAGGACAAGGCATGTGGCATAGAGTAAACCCTATAATCAACCAACTTAATAGGAAACCTTTAACAAAATGACAGAAGTCCTTTCTTCTCAAATAAAATCCCAACATCAAATGCATTTCTCCTCATTAAGGGCGGAACCACACATTGTCAAACTCACAAGTCAAAACTAAAAGTTGTTTTTAATTATTTCACTGACTTAACTCAAAGTTAAGAAAAATCAATATGAAAGCTTATTGTGCTACCCCTTATTTAATTCATTAATTTTTGCAGTCTTGTCATCTCCATGTTTAGTGTAAATAGTTGTCTTTAAAATTCATTCACATGGGCCAGTATTGAGAGAAAGTGTCCAGAGACAAACTACATTACTAATTTAAATGTTAACAGGTTGGTGCAGTGGCCTTGCACATGCATAGTTTACATTACACACACAAAATTCTCTCCTGGGTAAGACTAAAATTCCCAGACAAAAATTACATTAAGATAGAGTTAATGTTAAGAGTACATATTAGTAATGTAGGGTAATGTACATTATATGGATTTTGCAATTATCCCAAAGCCAGGTGTATATACCCAGGAAATTCAGAGTTAATGTTAAACATAAAAGAAAACAAAAATTAAAAGTACAAAAATACATAGTTAGGGTACTGAAATACCTTAACTCTGCCATATAGTGGTACCATGTAATCTCATGACTGAAGTTTAACACCCCCATGAGGTGCGGTAGTATCAATATTTTTTACACAGGGGGAGCTGAGGCACAGAGACTAAAGGCAAAATTGTCAACTAATTCTGGGTGCTCACTTTGAGATACCTAGAGCCTACTATTTCAGCATAATTAGTATTTAATAGCATTTTGTATGTCCAGAACAGAATTCCCATTCACCTCTGATGCAATTCTGCAAATCAAACCCCAGGTGTCTCAAGTTGGATACTAAGAAAATGAAGGGACACACTGTGAAAGTTTTAGTTTACATGACTTGCCTATAACACTGCTCTACAGCCAAAATGCTTCTGAAATAAATGTAGTCAAACTTTACTAATTCTGGGTCACTGAGAACGAAAATGATGCTTAAAATTGTTGATTGGCTCAGTATATACGACCCTTGACTTGGGAATGGTGGAGGATAAGTGAGTTATAAAGGGAAGGGATCTCAATTTAAACCAGAAATGACTAAAATACATCTTTGACTGGATCTATGAATAAATCTATGACTGGGTTTGGACAGTACTTGCTTTTTAGGCAAAACAATGAATGATGCAATCTGAAGCTGGTATTGCATCATACATGATATGAATTGCATCATGTTATTCCTAGAAGTCATGGATGATGCAATCATAACGAAGCTTACATCACTCTGCTGAACAAATTGCCCTATATCAGCTCTAGAAATCATACAGTGTCGTGCTCTCTTATTTGTCAGTGTTTGATTTTGCAAAGGGACACATTTCTGTTTAGCCAAAGTGAGCAGAGATGCCTCGTACTTGTGCAAACAGTGCAGATAACTTCTGCTATGTTTGTGGTGAAGTGACTTTTGCATCACAAAAGCGCAGTATAACCACTATGGTTAAGAAAGCCTATCACCTTTATTTTGGCTGCAAAATTGGAGATCAGGACAAGAAAGAACTGAATGACCTTGTCAGGGATTTGGAACTACCCAAGAGTAAGGCAGAGCTGTTGGGCTCCAGACTACAGCAGTGGAATCTCCTGGCAGGTGATGTTAGGGTTTCCATGTTCCGTGACCGTCAAAAGGATCTTGTCCCATACTTCTTCATGGAAGGTGATCTTGTAGCCTGCAACAACATCGATGGTGTGATGGCAGCCCTCAACATCGTTCACGATCCAGATGAGTGGAGACTGTTCATTGATTCATCGAAGACGAGTCTTAAAGCTGTTTTACTGCATAATGGCAATGTTTTGCCGTCAATTCCAGTTGGTCTTGCAGTCCATATGAAGGAAACCTATGACAACATGAAACAACTTTTGAGGTGCATAAACTATGACCAACATCAGTGGCAGCTTTGTGGCGATTTGAAGGTTGTTGCTCTCTTGCTTGGTCTGCAGACTGGATACACAAAGTACTGCTGTTTTCTCTGCGAATGGGATAGTCGTGCAAGAGATTCCCACTACATCAAGAAAGATTGGCCACTCCGACAGTCATTGGAGCCTGGGAGGAAAAGTGTTCAGCATCCACCACTTGTTGAATCAAGGAAGATTTTGTTACCACCCTTACACATCAAGCTGGGTCTGATGAAGAACTTTGTCAAGGCCATTGACAAAACACAAGCAGCTTTCAAGTACCTCCGTGGAAAATTTCCAAGGTTAAGTGAAGCTAAGATAAAGGAAGGTGTCTTTGTTGGTCCTCAGATTTGTGAACTTCTTCGAGATGATGCATTTGACCATGCACTGCGTGGCAAGGAAAAGACGCCATGGAAAGCCTTCCAGTTAGTGGCAATAAATTTTCTCGGAAACAACAAGGCAGACAACTACAGGTTGTTGGTGGAAAACCTCCTCAAGGCATACAAAAGCCTTGGTTGCAACAGGTCACTAAAGATACCTTTTTTGCACTCTCATCTAGATTTTTTTCCACCGAACTGCGGAGCAGTGAGCGACGAGCACGGCGAGCGATTTCACCAGAACATTGCAACAATGGAGAAACGCTATCAGGGCAAATGGAGCCCATCAATGCTTGCAGACTATTGCTGGACAGTGACAAGAGATGCTCCATTTAATGAATACAAGAGACAAGCCAAGAAGCGCCGAGTAGACACTGACTAGGACTAAACTATGTACATAATAGTTTTTTGCCTTTTGTTTCATAATAAATTTTATTTATATAACCCTTTTGCTGATTTTTAAAGTGTTACATAAACAGGACAGGTGAAATATTATCATGTAAAGCAACCATAAACACATGAAAAGACCTAGGTTTACAATTTATGATTAAAACTCTACTATCTACACAATATACATAGACATAAAATGTAAAAACTTAAATATCTTAGAAACAGTAGCCAATCAGTTATTTTAATTATCATATTTGAATTCAGCACATCAAAATACATAATAAATAGCACATTTTATCTCTGAAGCAGACGACTTCTCAAAAATTGTAGACCAGTGTAATCAGAAGCAGACACGCGACAGAGAAAATTTCAATTTAAACTACATAGGTCAGCAAAGTTATAAGCAACTGAAAACAGGATCTTGTAACAAAGTGCTGGGCAACTTACCTATAAAATATCTCTCTCACACACACACACACGAAGAAGGGGCAACAGTACAGGTACAAAACATATGTAAAATATCTTTAAAAATAATTAAAGTTCTATCACTGGTAGGATATTTTGGTAACTGCACTATCTTAAAAAGAGTTCATAAGTTAGTATAAGTACAAAACAGATATAGGAAGAAAAGAGGTAGGAAATAAAAAGCTACATAGAATGATCTTACCTCACATTAGTTTCATCATTAAATTCTTCAGCCCATTTCTTTCTTGACTGAGCCGTGGTTGAACCATCTAAACGATAGTAGTCAATATTTCTGAACCATTTTCCTTCACCTAGAAATTTGAAGGTAAGGTGATTAAATGACACCAGCACAATATGAAAATATTAGTAGCACAATGATTTAAATACTGATCTTTCAGGGCCAGATTGAGACTAAAAGTTAAGGGAGCAATCATGCAACCTCACATGAACCAGCTATTCTATAACAATCAAAATCTTTTACTCCCAAGGAACTTGCTTCTATGATGTCCATGCCCCAAAGTACATGTGCACAAATAAATGAAGAACCCATAAGGGGATACCTGCCATTGCTGCTTGTCTCAGTTGAGCTGTGAAAATGATTCATTGTAACCTGAATTATGAAATATAATCCACAGCAGGATTACAGAAAATAGTGGTAATCATAATTTGGGACAGTAAGTATTCAAAACCTTTACTCTAATAGTTCATATCTCTTGTGATACTCCCCAATATGCAGGTAGCCTTGCCCAAAATAAGAAGTGCAGAATTAGAGTTAGCTAAGAATGAAATGAAATTTATTTTCTGAATAGGATTCTACCCCCTATGTAGGGTCCAGCAGTATTGTCTTCTTCAAGGAAAAGTTCTCAATTTAAAAAACTTGAGCTAAGTGATACTGCCACAAGCAGCTTTACACAGCTTGCAATTTAGAGAGACAAGGACACAATTAAGATTTATACACCGAGGGCAAACTTTAATTGCAATATTTTCAGTAACCTTTAGTTAGCTCTTCTAAGATTTGCGTGTTTCCCAGCCCCCTTTGTCATATCAAATTTCTAGAGGTCTGGACACGTTTGCAACAAAATCAGGCGAGTTTCTTGTTTAACCTCAGTGCGAAAGTTAATTGTAAAAAGTAACTACATTTAACCTTTAGGCATTATGCCAGTAACCCTAATTTTCTAATTGATCTTTGTAGTTTGTATGTTTCCAATTACTCTAGGCTGCAGTCTTTCTCATACAAATTGTACCCCTTAGGTAAATGCTTGAAAGGGGATTTCAAAAAGTCAAGGTATAATCATTTTGGAACTGAAATTTAGAACAGCTGCTTGAGTTTAATTAGCCTGTGAGTTATGGCTACTTCTTGCCAAATGTAAAAAAAATTACAGCTGATAGAAGCAGATTTTTTTCTTCCCTTTTAGAACTAACCTTTCATTTTCTCTGGAGGTCAAGGTTTATTTACACAAAATGAACCCCACTGGGCCATCGATTAAAATCAGAGCAGCTCTTGTAGGAAGTAGCAATGCTGAGTGACAATGAATTATGAGAAAATGCATGCTAAGTCATGCCAGAGATGTCTATATAGAATTGATGACCTAGTTGTACATCAACAGAACCACCACAAACAGGAAAAAACAAAGACCATGTAAAATTAGCTCAGGTTATATGGACAGGCTATAAAGACATATACAGCTCAGAGGTCACAAATGACCGATGTTCTGAAGCAAAATACTGGAAATATTCTTTAGAAGCTTGCTATATGGACAACAGAGCTCCAGGTAATAAAGCAGCAGTGAGCAATAAATACACATATAAATAGACAGCAGCTGGAGATCTATCTATTTCTAGCTAACTAACTATGATACTGATATTTCTAAGCCCCTGTATCACTTGGTATTTAATTGCCCAACACCATGCTGCCAACATTTAAGGAATGTTATATGAATTCATATAAAAATAGTGTGAAGGTCTTTTACTGCAAGATTACAGAGATGATGTAAAGCAAAATGCTACAGTACACATGTACATCTCTGGTTAGAGGAAAAAAGTCCACACTACCGACACATTACTAAGAAAATATGATTAATACAATATACCTTGTCCCATGTGTGAGAACATGAAAAAGCCTATTTCAATGCAACACAAGGGAGCAGGTTTAGAAATGTGTGTGTGATTAAAATCTCAAAATGTTAAATTTTTCAGCACAGCCACTGTCATTTCCTTTAATAACCCTCTCTTAAAAATGAGGATCAGACTCAGTGTTTTTCCATTTGTAAAATTGTTTTCATTTTGTATGGCCCCTGACTAAACCTTCTGCTCACTATTTCTAGAAGAAAAACATCCTATCTGCTTAGAATATAACAAATACATGAAATATAGCACACGCCTGAAATCAGTAGCAACAGCCTAAGATCCACAGCAGGTGAGGTATACAGCATGCAATCGGACCAATAGCCCTCCCATATTTGGTGATGTTGGGAAAGAGTAGCAACTCTTCTGGTCTGAGAATGAATTAGCTATTTCATCTCCCTTCCATCTAGAACGAACAAAAAAGCTAAAAAAGAATAATTAGCTTCACGATTTTAAAGTCTGTTGTGCAGGTGACAAGTTGAAATGTGAAGGAAATGTGAGCATTACTGTCACAGGAAAAGGGTGATAAGCAGCGTTCAACCTGAGTAACAGATCCATACTCTTTAGAGGGTTAATAAACTAGCTGTATAATGGACTCCTTCATCTGGACAACCCTAAATGATTAAGAGGAAAGATTCAGAGTATCACATACTGGTTTCTATTTGCGAAGTTTAAGAAACTAATCTATTGTTTCCATTCAGAATGCTCTCTTCAAATATCCAGAACGTTTATTTCAAAAACAATTTTTTTCAAACAAGACACAGCACACAGCCCTTATTCAAGAGTATAAATGTGCCAAATTGAAAGATTTAAAAAGGAGCCATTTTTGAGATAATCAAATGCAAAATAATTAAACACCTGAAAAAAATCTTAGATAAAATATAGCTTCCTCAACATGTTAAATAAATTTAAAAACGAGGCACACATTTGAAACCAAGCCTGAGAAATGTTACCAGCAAATGTACTTTTTTGGTGTTATGCATAGCTGACCACAAGGTTTAGAATGGAACTAACATCTGAAACGAACAATATTTACCTATTATATTTTACATGTCTGATTAATGTCTGTGCTTCAGTTTGATTCTCATAATACTCATGTGAGGTAGGTATTATCATCCCCTTCTTTTAGATGAGGTACAGATAGACAGGTTAAGTGACTTGCTGAAGGCCACCCAGTGAGATTGTGCCAGATGTGGGATTAGTATGCAAGACTTCCTGGCCCTCGGGCCCATATTCAGTCCACAAAACCATATACCTTTCCAACTACAGAATTAGCATACATATATTCAAGAACAAATACATGAAGGAGTTTAATAACTAATTTTCTTAATGACTTTCATAGGCAAAAAATAATTCTTCCTTCTGCAGATGCCTCCATCACCAAATTAATTTTACAGAACAATTTTGAGGTGGAAAGATGAAAATATTACAGATGCTACACCAAATTATACAATGTGTTGTCCCAAAAATACAAAAACTAGCTAAAGATCAACTTATTTATATTGGTTTTGGCAAGTCATCTGGAGAATTAAATCAATTTTACACAAATTTATCCTTCTAGAGAATGTTACAATAATCAAATAACATCTTGAGATAGACCCAATGTTTCACTTTTTCTTTAAAAAGGAGTTTGGACCACAATATGTCAGATATTGGGTTTTCTACAGAGATATCCCCAGTGACGAGCAGGGAAACCAGAGGAATTGGCAATAGGTCAGTTAAGTGAAAAAAAATCAGTGTACCCTGGATTGGATTAAAATTCACACCTATACTATCTGTAGCAGGAAATGATATTAAAGAAATTCGCTTTACTGTCACTGTTTTGGAAGATATAGAAATGCTATACTAACCTTTATAAATAACAGGCTTATCTTTGTCAGTTTTGTCCCTGCTTGCCAGTTCCAGAAAATCTTCTATCAAATCCAGTGATATTAGAGACTGGCTAAAAACTAGACTGAAAAGAGAAATACGGAAATATACAACATTTTCCACTAAAATTCATTCAATACATGTAATTATTGTATTGTTTTGCTTTACTTCTCTTCCTTCACCCTGATCATGATCTTTAAAACAGAGTGAATGTCTTTGGTGGAGTATAGGACAAGCATGGAACGCTCTTCTGATAAAAATAAGTTAAACACACACATCGCTAACGCAAATTGAGCTACAACTCTGAGCTCAAAATAAGCGTTAACAAAGGGTGGACAATAAAGAATGCTAAGGCAGAATAGTATATTTAAACAATTTAAAAAATTTCCACAAATCTATATTATTTAACATGACTTACACTTTATCTCCAAGCTCCTCCGCCATGCGAAGAATTTCAAAGAGAAGCACCATTTTCCCAGAATGTTCCAATACTTCAGCATCTGCATCGGTGACAAAATCTTTGTACCAGTCTGGAGCTGGGCTGCCTGGGTTGGAAGAGGATGTGGCTTTACCTGTAGAACAAAAATACTATTAAGCTAAAAAGAATCTCCTTAAATTGAAGGCATGAGACTTTTCCTAAAATGCAAATGTTTAAAAACTCTTAAGATTTTAAAGATTTTAAGACTTTAAAAACTCTTAAGATGCCAATTTCTAAAAGTGACGCCAGTTTTTAAAAAGGGCTCTAGAGGTGATCTCAGCAGTAACAGGCCAGTAAGTCTGACTTCAGTACTGGGCAAACTGATTGAAAATATAGTAAAGAACAAAACTGTCAGACACATAGATGAACATAATTTGTTGGGGGAAGAGTCAACATGGTTTTTGTAAAGGGAAATCATGCCTCACCAATCTACTAGAATTCTCTGAGGGGGTCAACAAGCATCTGGACAAAGGGGATCCAGTGGATATAGTGTACTTAGATTTTCAGAAAGCCTTCGACAAGGTCCCTCACCAAAGGCTCTTGAGCAAAGTAAGCTGTCATGGGATAAGAGGGAAGGTCCTCCCATGAATTGGTAACTGGTTAAAAGATAGGAAACAAAGGGTAGGAATAAATGGTCAGTTTTCAGAATGGAGAGAGGTAAATAGTGGTATCCCCCAGTCCTATTCAATATATTCATAAATGATCTGGAAAAAGGGGTAAACAGTGAGGGGGCAAAATTTGCAGATGATACAAAATTGCTCAAGATAGTTAAGTTCCAGGCAGACTGTGAAGAGCTATAAAAGGATCTCTAAAAACTGGGTGACTGGGCAACAAAATGGCAGATGAAATTCAGTGCTGATAAATGCAAAGTAATGCACATTGGAAAACATAATCCCAACTATATGTATAAAATGATGGGGTCTAAACTGGCTGTTACCACTCCAGAAAGATCTTGGAGTCATTGTGGCTAGTGCTCTGAAAACATCTACTCAATGTGCAGCGGCAGTCAAAAAGCAAACAGAATGTTGGGAATCATTAAGAAAAGGATAAGAAAGACAGAAAATATCATATTTCCTCTATATAAATCCCTGGTACACCCACATCTTGAATACTGCATGCAAATGTGGTTGCCCCATCTCAAAAAAAAAATATGCTGGAATTGGAAAAAGTTCAGAAAAGGGCAACAAAAATTATTAGGGGTATGGAACGGCTGCCTTATGAGAAGAGATTAATAAGACTGACTTTTCAGTTTGGAAAAGAGACAACTGGGGTGGGGGTGGGGGATATGATAGAGGTCTATAAAATCATGACTGGTGTGGAGAAAGTAAATAAGAAAGTGTTCTTTACTCCTTCTCATATCACAAGAACTAGGGGTCACCAAATGAAATTAATAGGCAGCAGGTTTAAAACAAACAAAAGGAAGTATTTTTTCACACAACCCAGAGTCAACCTGTGGAACTCCTTGCCAGAGGATGTTGTGAAGGCCAAGACTATAATAGGTCCATCAATGGCAATTAGCCAGGATGGACAGGGATGGTGTCCCTAGCCTCTGTTTGCCAGAGGCTGGGAATGGGCGATGGGATGGATCACTTGGTGATTGCCTGTTCTGTTCATTCCCTCTGGGGCACCTGGCATTGGCCACTGTCGGAAGACAGGATACTGGGCTAGATGGACATTTGGTATGACCCAGTATGGCCATTCTTATGTTCTAAGATATAGAAGGCTTCTCCCTTCAACCAAAGGTTCTGCTAGTTAGTGGTATGGAATTAAAGAAAAAATTTAAAGAGACTAGTCTGTTATCCTCAGAGGGTCATTAGCTGCCACACTTTTTCTGTGTTATGTACTGTTTTAACACATAGTCCTGTCACCTGCCATTTTCCTAAAGTAGCATTCATCTTCTTCACCCACAACTAATATTTGCTTCCTAAAACTCAATCACAGATTTTACAAGAATAATATAACTGCTTTTAAAATACTGATCTTAAATCCCAAGCAAATATCTACAACCCTCAGAAAGAACACTGTACTTGGGCCTGGGGGTTATCTAGTTCATCCAACCAGAGCTATGCAGGATTGTTCCCAACAATACATTTTCTTGCATTTAGGGGGTAGGAGGTGGGGAAAATAGTTTTAAATTATCTCAATGATGAGACTTAAAAAAAAAAAAAAAAAAAAAAAAAACTTGTTGCAAAAGGCACAATATACAGGAAGTACCATCAAAACTAGAGTTTGGAATTTATTTCTTTTGCAACAGTTAACATCAAGTACAAAACACAATTTTTTTTTAAACACATTCCTGTTAATGGTGTCATCCATATTTGCCTAGAAAAGGGATTCTAATATTTAGTTGTTTAACAAAAAAAGCAAAGGAGGAGACAATTTTTATATGATTATTAAGAATCCATACTGAGGTAATACTCAGAGGCCTTCATCAGGAAAGATCCTTTGTACTAGGCACTGTACAAGTACACTCAGAGTCTCTCCCCAAAGAGTTTACATTTTGTTTTGGAACATAAATGTCTTCCTAATTCAAGTCTATATAATGTTATTGACTTGAGATCATAAATAGTTGTCTAATCTGCTATTTACATAAAACTTTTAGTTAACTTGCCACTTCTATACCCTAATAAGCTGACTTCACTCAAACTTCAAGCAAGTGATGATACTTTACATCTGAGTCACTCTTCCTAAAAATGTAAAAGATTAAAAGGGGGTAAATCTGACAAGCTAGAGAGAATTAGGAAAGTCTGTATCTCACTGTATTTCTGTGCCAAAATAACTGCATACCCAACAAAACAAGCAACATTTGTTTAGTTCTAGATTTGCCATTCAACAACACCTGGTTGTGAACTATTTGAAATACAGCATGCTCTCCTTCCAGGGTATCAGAATTCTCTTTATCTATTGTGAAACACCGCTGAATTCAAATATACATGAAGACTTATTTGCAACCTCATCATTTGATCCTGAAATGTAGACAGGAATCAGGAGCTGACTTTATTTATGTTACCTAAATTCTTTTTATGGTGTTGTATGTTTCTGCCTTTAATCTCCTTTGCATTAGTGTGATAAATATTGATTTATTAGAATTACAATACAAACCTTCTTTCACTTAAAAACTTTGATCTTACTCAAGTATTTACTTATACAGAATATTTTTCTCCTATTATCTTGCTACTAATTCAAAACATTCAACTTTTAAGACCACATATAGCAAACTAGCTGAAAGACAACTTCATCATGACAGAACAGTCATCCTCAACATTTCTGCAAATACCTGCAAAAGAACTCTCATTTGAAAATTTCTTTGCACCGATTTTTTTAAGCATACTTTTACATAAATGCTGAATTCTGTCCCTAATGTAGGTTGGTGTGACTGTGTTTAAGTCATGTTAGTGTCATTGTTTGGTGTTAATACCTGACACAATGCAGCATGTAAAGGATGCAGGCTGTGCATGTCTCACCTACAAATTTCCTTTTTTGAAAGTATATATGTATCACACAACATTTAGTTGTACTGCTGCTATATGAATTTTCTTTAAAAAGTTAAATAGACTGTGAAATCAGCATAAGTGTATGAAAGAACCACTGTATACATCAGGGGTGGGCAAGCTTTTTGGCCCGAGGGCCACATCAGGGAGTAGAAATTGTATGGCGGGCCATCAATGCTCACAAAATTGGGGTGGGGGTGCGGGCTAGGGCTGAGGAGTTTGGGATGTAGGAGGGTGCTTTGGGCTGGGAACGAGGGATTTGGAGAGCGGGAGGGAGATCAGGGCTGGGGCAGGGGCATGGGGAGAGGCTCAGGGGTGCAGGCTTCGAGCAGCGTTTACCTCAAGCGTGGTGTGGCCCCCGACCCTGCACCCAACAGAGGGACAGACAGAAAGGGGAGTACAAAAACTATGAGACAATATTGGTCAGCATGCTAGACAGTGGTTTCAACACAGCAGCAGCCTAACATCTTTAAGCATTTTGTACCCACAACAAAGGAGCGTTTAAGGAGGGTTTTGAAGAAGTACTATGAAGTAGGTGTTGAGGAAATTTACAGGGAGGTCCCCCCAAGCATAGGAGGATGTGCAAAAGGTCCTTGTTTGAAAATTTAACAAGTGTGTGATGGAGGCTGGCAGCATGGGCTGACTGAAAGCAGGAGTTGACATCTCAATAGTGAATGAGTAAGGATAGGTAGGGTGAGGAGGGGTTCTGAAGAGCCTTTAAAGAGAGGACAAGTATCTTATGTTTGATGCAAAAGCATAAGGAGAGCTAGTGGAGGAATGCAAAGAGGGGGGACATGGTCAAAGTGATGGGCAAGGAAAAGTATCTTTACAATAGCATTTTGAATGGATATGAGAAGGGCAAGATTACATTTATCACTGCCACAGAAAAGGATGTTGCAGAAATCAAGATGCGAGACATCCATATCCGAGAGAGGCTGAGATTTTAGTTTGGACAGAAGGAGGCAGATCTGGAGTAGAGGTAGATCTAGGAGAAATAAGATGTAGAGGGAGAAGCGAAGGCAAACAAGGAACACCACAAAAAATTGGGAGGGGGTTGGGGGGTGAGGAGAATTCTCCAAAGGACATGCTGAAGGAGCAATCAGAGAAGGAGGAGAACTATGAAAGGACAGAGTCATGGAAGCCAAGGGAAGATAAGATTTCAAGAAGAAAATGGTCAATAGTGTCAAAATCAGCTCACAGTTCAAGGAGGACAAGGATGGAGTATTAGTTCAGCACTTTGGCTAGAAAGAGGTCATTAGAGAGACTTTGGTAAGAGTGGTTTCAGTGGAGTGCAAGGGTCAGAAGATAGACTGGAGAAGAACCCCAGAGACTGACTGTAGACAGCACATGCAATAACTCAGAGATGAAAGGAAGAAGGGAGAGGGGGCAATAGTTGGAGAGGCAAATGGATCAAAGGTGTGTTTTTTTTTAAGATGAGAGAAACTGAAGTATGCTTGAATTGTGAGGGGGAAAAAAACAGAGGAGAGTCAGAGTATTGGAGAAGAGTAAGGAAATGGATGAGAACGTGGGTAGGTGAGCAGGAGATGGAGGGCATGGGGTCACTGGGGAAATTAGAGGAGGACAGTAGATGAGAAACTTCTGTGTCTTTGAGAGAGGAGGAGGGGAGAACTATAGGAAGAGAAGGGAAGGCAAGCCTAGCAGAGGGGGAAGGTCACATTGTATTTTATCAACTTTTTCTTGGAAGAAATCAGCAAGATCCTGTGTGGGAAGAGAAGTGGAGACGGGAAAGGAAAGCAGTCTTCATCCCTTATGTTACTGAACCCCATCCTTTCGGACAAGACCCGGGACACGATCCAAGATCCACCAATAAATCCAGATGAGTCAAATGCCAGTGAACGAGCCACTTAGTTCAAAATGATACCTGCATATGCGAGGGGACAAGCCTATACTTATATGTGAGATGGGATCACATCTATTCCCATCTTAATCTCATTCCAGAACTTGCACACAGGAGACATACTCGCAGCAGTCTACAGTGCAGGTGGACCTTTTATATCTGAAGCAAGATGGAAACAGGGCAAAGCCTCCTCAAACTCACACTGTACCAAGCATCCATTTTAAAACTACGTATATGAAGTTAGATGAGGTCATGGATAGTAGAACCTTTAGCATTACCCACTAACATTGGAGTGATTTGTGATTAGTAAGAAATGGTATGACAGATTATCTCCTTTTTATTATTATAAATTAATGCTGGTAATATATTCCTATATATATTATCTATATATAAAAGGACCACCACCCTTTTACAACTGTATTTTAATCATAACTGTTTATAAAAACAAGGGAGAACATAAATTTACAAATGTATTTAAATTATGAATTCAACTTCATTGTCATAAAAGTAATTTATCTAGGAAAGGTTATTAAGCCCATAAAATGACACACTGCCAAAACATTCACTTACAAATGATTCCCATCACTCAGCAGAAACAGAAAACAAGATTATTTAAAAACAACTGTTTGAAAGTGAAGTTTACAGATGTATGCAGGCTGAACAATAATCTCAAAACAGCCACCTTATTCTAGCTCTATTACAGCCATCTGCTAGCTCAACATCTAAATAAAATTCCAAATCCATCAATGTAGAATATTGTTGTTACTAATCTTTCTGTTCAGATTTCCTCATAGATCCCATTTAGAAGAAGGTGAAAAGTAACATTTCTCTATCATCCAGCTGCACTGTTCACCTCTGAATTCTACTCTGACTCGACCTTAAGTTTTACAAGAATGGAACAGTTGGTTTGTGTCACCTGAAGCAGGATTGCAGGGCATTTTGCTCAAAAATAAAAGAAAAAACAATTATTTGTTAGTTGCTCTGTCACAACACAAACTCACCCTTAGGCTGATTTTCCCTTTGTTTTCTAAAAGATATATCATTACAAGTGTATCTATATTGGGGTTTGTTTTGGGGAGGGGAATTGGTGGGGAGAATGGCTTTATTGAACTGAGGACTCATCAGTTGTAACCAGGCATAGTATAAGCATGGACTGTACTAATTCCCAGCCTTGTCAAGATCACCTTTTTCAAAATGATGCAGCATCATATCCTGGTTTACTTGTGCATTACACTCACCTTCATCTGACTTTACAGCCAATGGAGGGTTGTTTGCAAGTTCCTCTGTGTTTCCTTCTCCACCCCCACGAGATCTTGAATTCCAGACTTTAATCACTTCAACATCATTATCACTTCCACTTCCACTTGAGCTACTCTCTTTCTTTGCTTTTTTCCCCTTGGATTTTTTTTTCCTAGAAACATAACATTGTATGTTCACTATTTAAAAATCTGCAGGTGAGAGATCCAACAGCTGTAACAGTAAAAAAAAACCAAAAAAACAAAAAAAACCCCAACAACCCACAAATATTGCTTAAATTTTCGTAACTTTAAAAGAAAAGAAATAAATCTAACAGAATTTAAGTTAAGCATGTATGTTTCACACAGAAAAGCTCAATTTACTTAGCATAATCATCAGAGCTTAAACTCATTGAAGTTTCATCTGAATCTGAAGCTATGAACTCATCCAAACTGTCTTCATCAAAGTAGCCCTGAAAAACAAAATTAATATTCTTAGAACACAGATTTTATTAAGTACCATCATCTAGACTGAAGCCTCAAACACTTAAACATCTGTTTATTCTTCATTTAAACAAATGAAGAGTTCAGTGAAAGATCAACATTTCAAAATGTTTTAATAATGACAAAATTTCCAGGAAAAAAGAAATACTTGTCATAATTGAAATAGTCGGCAAAATCACTGTGCCCCACAGCAACAGAAATTTCCATTAATTTGCCAAAAATCTACCTAGCATTTTTCATGTCTTATTTGGAAAGTTTTCAATAGAGGCAGAAGTATGTATTTTGATGTATCTAAATTTACCTTATTTTCTTTACTAATATAGTCCAGCTGCAAACACCAAGGGTGAGTCCAGATTCTGCTTAACATCTGGAAGTCCTGGAAGAGCTTAGCTCCAGCTTTACCTCTTCCACCTTCACTGCTACTACCTACACCTGACAATAAAGTTCAGATTATAGAATGAAAGCTTGAAGTAAGTTTGCCATATACTGTTCCCCCTTTGAACAACACATTTGTTTAGTATAGAGTGTTCTCTCTCCAGGTGCACATCTCACATTGTAATTTCTCTTTTAAAGAGGTCAAATTACCTAGTTACAGGATTTTTTCCTAGTTAAAATGGTCAAAATTAGATTTCCATCTTTTTCTTGATAATGAGTTACATGGTAACATTTTTACAAAGGAGTGCATTCTCTCCTCAGTGGGAATTCATATAAATCCCAGTGAAGGGGCACTCATGTTTATTCAAGTTTGTAAAAGCAATTATTTATAAAACCTAAGATTAACATAAATGTTATGATTTTTTAAAGTTTCAATTAATTCAAATCATTTTCCTTGCATATTTTGTAACTTTAAAACTGTCCTAATGTAAAACAGCCAGAAGGTGTAAATACCTTGTCTATTTTAATTGACCAAGCTGAATTTGCTGCAAAAAGTGAACCGCATTTGTGGTGAACGACTGGATTAATTTTTTTTTTTTTTTTTTTTTAATAGCGTAAAGCAGAGGTGTCCAACCTACGGCCCACCAGAGCATTTCATAAGGCCTGCAGCCTGCTTCAACACAATATAGTAACAGACGATTCATTAGTATTTTGTCGTCAGGTTTACATCATTTTGTGTGTTCTATGCTGTTTTTTTCCTGTTTTCTATAATGCTGATACACGTTTTATGCACTGGATTTCTTTATTTGTTTTTAAATAGACAATACTGTACATAGAAACAACCTATCTAAATACATACAAAACAGAATCTGTTGGCTCACACAAGTTTGTGCTTAGGTTTATGTGGCCCTCCTGTGTAATAAGGTTGGGCACCACTGGCCTAAAGGGTTGACAAAGAAACACTATCAACTTGAAGTTTTTGAAACTGACTTATCTGTACAGTGAAGCCTGTTGAAACAAAATAACTGGAAAAATCTTACATTTTCTGAATCACAAAAATAAATGCCTGTGGGTGAACCAGACTCAAAACCTTATTCAAGAATTTCAGTCAACAGGCTATAGAATAAGACTGTAGTAAAATAAAGGCATAAGGGAAAGTATGATAGCAAGCTGCTTTTTGCCACATTAAAAAGAGTTACTCTATAGTTAGCTCCACGTAATAATTATTCCTTTATGTTCCTAATAAAAGGTAAAAATAACACTGTGGTAGCTGGGATGGCTCTCATGGATTTGGAAGGGTCCCTACAGAAGTGCTAAGTTCAGATGCCCTAACTCCATGTTACAGAAACAGAGAAGAGACCATCTCCCCTAAAATCTGTCATGCAATTAACAAAATTATTACAGATGATATATAATATTTTCTACATTAATGAAAAGTAGAAAAACTATTTTCAGATTTGGAGTAAAAACTAACTTTCTAAGATTATGTATTCTAGTGGCAACTTGTACCACATCTGAAAGTACTTCAACAAAACATTGAACTTTTTACTTTTATTTGTATTTGCAGGTAAAAAGAAATTTCTTCTACTGGAACTTCACTCTCAGTAGAAGGATTAAGTTTTCAGGTATTTAACTAATACAAATCAAAAGGTACTTTGCTTAGTTGAAACTGCTGGAATACCAAATGCAGAGAGTGGCACTTAACTTAGGGACCAGTCAAATGGCTTAGAAGATAGCAATATGGATGGATATTAACAAATTTCAGCAGACAAACATGTATAAGAAGCCAGCAAGAGTTTTGAAGAATTCGCAAAACTACTTCTATTGCTTTGATAGAAAATAGTTGTTATGAGGAAGCAGGGTGTTTTCACCTACTGAGCTATTTCGATGAAACTTACAGCTGACTTATTTTTAAGCACATGGATAACTTTAGGAGGATATACATTTGGAATGTTGTAGTAACAGACAGAATACAAATATATTTTCCTTCAGTGCATTTATGTAGGTGAGAGCCAATACAGAATAGAGGTTTCAGAGTGGTAGCCGTGTTAGTCTGTATCGGCAAAAACAACAAGGAGTCCTTGTGGCAGCTTAGAGTCTAACTAATTTATTTGGGCATAAGCTTTCATGGGCTAAAACCCACTTCATCAGATGCATGGAGTGAAAAATACAGTAGGTTGTATATATATTACAGCATATGAAAAGATGGGAGTTGCCTTACCAAGTGGGGGGTCAGTGCTAACGAGGTCAATTCAATTAAGGTGGAAGTGGCATATTCTCAACAGTTGACAAGAAGGGGTGAATATCAGAGGGAAAATTACTTTTGTAGTGCTAACGAGGCCAATGCAATCAAGGTGAACGTTGCCCATTCCCAACAGTTGACAAGGTGCGAGTATCAGCAGAGGGAAAATTCCTTTTTGTAGTGACCCATCCACTCCTAGTCTTTATTCGGGCCTAATTTGATGGTGTCCAGTTTGCAAATTCATTCCAGTTTTGCAGTTTCTCGTTGAAGTCTGTTTTTGAAGTTTTTTTGTTGAAGAATTGTCACTTTTAAGTCTGTTATTGAGTGTCCAGGGAGATTGAAGTGTTCTCCTACTGGTTTTTGAATGTTACAATTCTTGATATCTGATTCGTGTCCATTTATTCTTTTGCGTAGAGACTGTCCGGTTTGGCCAATGTACATGGCAGAGGGGCATTGCTGGCATATGATGGCATATATCGCATTGGTAGATGTGCAGGTGAACGAGCCCCTGATGTTGTGGCTGATGTAGTTAGGTCCTATGATGGTATCCCTTGAATAGATATGCGACAGAGTTAGCAACGGGGTTTGTTGCAGGGATTGGTTCCTGGGTTAGTGTTTTTGTTGTGTGGTGTGTAGTTGCTGGTGAGTATTTGCTTCAGGTTGGGGGGCTATCTGTAAGTGAGGACTGGCCTGTCTCTCAAGATCTGTGAGAGTGAGGGATCTCCTTCAGGATAGGTTGTAGATCCTTGATGATGCTGACCCCCCCACTTGGTAAGGCAACTCCCATCTTTTCATGTGCTGTAAATACATATATTGCTTACTGTATTTTTCACTCCATGCATCTGATGAAGTGGGTTTTAGCCCACAAAAGCTTATGCCCAAATAAATTTGTTAATACAGAATAGACTAAGTTATAGGGTTGATTAGTGATGAGCTCTACAAGACTATTAAAACACTGTGTGTGTTCTGCTTTGAAACATACTCATGTAGGTATGTTTTTTAAATAAAGGTTTTACTCCTTATTTAAAAAAAACAAACTGAAAAATAGCTTTTGGTTTTTAGACCTGCAATTTTAATAAATGAAATTACCAACACTGGCCCTTGATGACTATTTAGATTAACATCTTAACTGAAATAAAGGAAACAGCCCACACAAAGTTTGAAGAAGAGAACCTAGCCGGCAATTTAGCTAAGACACCACAAACTACACCCAACTATAATCCAAGCAAGTAAGAGAACACTGTGAATATCATATCCAAGTTGAACATCTGCGGTAAATCACAGTTTGATACAAAATGCAATTAATCTTTTATCATCCTTTTCTTGAATTAAACTTGGGAGGGTAACTGCAACAGCAAAAAAAATCATGAACAGTCACTGCAGCAGGTATATACAATCAATTTAAACTGTGCCACATACTTCAGCCTGTCCAATGCTAAAAAGATTGAGTTAGTACATTTGCATGATGGACTAATTTAGTAGCAGTTCTAAAAAGCAAATGTATGCTAGGTTATTCATTAGATAAAAATATGAGTATCATCATCATGACCCCATGTATTCTGCAACTACAGAATTTAACATGAAGGATATTTCATCATCATAAAATAAATTAGTGTTGCTACACAGTTAGGGATTGTTGCTATAGAACTTTAGAGCTGCTGCTGTGGAATTTGGTCCAATTGTGCCACTGAGTACATAAGGCCTTTGCTAGCTTCTTGAGTTACCATTATTGATGGTAAATACGACACTATCACTTTAAAAGTGCTGCTGACACTTGCAGGTCTTGCAAGATGCTGAACTGCAAGCCCCAAGAAAACCACCAACATTTTAGAGTCAAGAGCACAGCAGTTCACAGCATTTGAACATGCCTTTGCTCAAGCTGTAAGATTTTTTAAATTCAACAAGTTCGTGTATGTCCTTGCTGCTTCTAAAATACTAAAGGAGTAAAATATTAGAAAGGCAGACTGATCCTGAGACATCACGGAAATCTGATGACAAACTTAAGTCTTTTCACTACCAGACCAGTGGGATGTGGAATGAGATGGGGGAGGGGGGGACCTCCATCTCATGTTTGCAAATGAATAACTTGAAAGATTAACAAGTACTGCCCTCGGAACAAAGGCACGCTGAAAGATTCTGAAATACACTTGTGTCACTGCACTTCAATTCTGAGTTGCCCTCGTGCCAATCTTTGTGGTAGCTGGCACAATGTAAGGGACAAACCAGGTCTAGGATGCGATCAAATCAACTAATTTCCTCTGGAAACAAATGTGGGGCTCCAGATGTAAAAGACTTGTGTAATAATCCAAAGTCCATTTGAAATAACGTGTTTGCTTAAAAAGTACCAGCAATTAGTCCACAATGTATGAATTACTTAAATTATATTTTTGGGGAGGAAGAGAAAGGAAAGGAGTAATGAACCACAAACAAGAAATGTAAGTATTCATATTCTTCAGTAAATATTTAGTTATATGTAACCATTAGTGCCAAAGTGGACTTCTGCAGCAAACCAAAAGGGATCATTTGTAGCGTGTTATGAAAACATGGAAAAAAATGATTAAATGATGATTAATCACATTACCTAAGTGTACTTTAGTTACCTACCTGTCAAGTGATCCAAGTAGTACTGATACAGCTTACACTGAATAGATGTCATTCTAACTGCTAGAACATATTCATATTTTGGTGGCAGGAACTTTGTTAATGCTGTGTAATCTTTCCTCTGTAATTTTACAAAAGGATGTTAGTCAAACAGGTAAGTGCGTATAAAGCAAATGGATTCTTATTCAGAGTTTAAAAACCTTTGGCACCTTAAAAGACAAAATGTACCACACAAGCCATCTCTAGGATGTTTTCTAACCACAGAGAAAAAAGTATAATACACAATGAAAGCTAATTATACCAGCCCATCTGCACAGGACCATTTAATCTGGTGCAGCTAGCTGCACACTACACATATCTCCTCTATGCACACATTTTAAGTCTCTGCTATGTCAAATGCAGTTTCAATAGTTGTTTCCAGTGACTGCTTCTCTTCAGCATAGTTACCCTTCTTCAGGTCTGGGTGAACGAGACCCAAATGACAATGTTTGTATATGGACACTGATTGTGACTCCACAGGAAAGTCACGCATGATTTTGGAGGGTGGGTGTGATTCATGATTTTTGAATGCTTGTTTGGCAATGCTATTTCTAATCCCTTTCCTCATTCACTTGCCTACAGTCTCTGCTTCTCTTCATCTGCCTCCTCACCCTCAAAATGGTAGGTGTTGACAGTTTGGGGGCTGACAAACTCCCCACGGTTTGTCACAGGGCTACTTCCTTTGTGGCAAACCAAGAGAAGTTTGTTGGACCCAGGGACTAGTTTAGGACATCTAATAATGCTTAAATATTACATTATTTATGTATTAAGATTTTCATAGTTGCTGCCTTCCTTCTTTCTGATATGAGCAGGACAGCTCAGTGGGAATGGCTGGTTTTCCAGTACTGTACTACTGTATATTTCGCTTCAGCTGGGTCAGGCCCCTCTTGCTACTGTGTACATTCCAGTGGCTTTCCATTTTCAGATGTACTGGTGCAGGAGATACCAAAAAAATTTCCAGTGTGGACCATTTTTTTTTTTTTTAAAATAAATAGACACTGCCTGATGTACCAGCCCCCTTCCCTATTTATGACCACGTGGCTCACCATCACACCCCTTCACAATCATTTATAACATCTCTGTGGCAATGCTAGCAACTGCCTCAACACGAAAAAGTAATACACCTCTACCCCGATATAACACTGTCCTCGGGAGCCAAAAAATCATACCGCGTTATAGATGAAACCGTGTTACATCGAACTTGCTTTGATCCGCCAGAGTGCGCAGCCCCGCCCTCCCAGAGCACTGCTTTACCACGTTATATCCGAATTCGTGTTATATCGGGTCGCGTTATATCGGGGTAGAGGTGTATTGGGAAAGGATTTATGTATTTTTAGTTGTCTTTCGGGCAACAGGTGTTTTGTCCTTTTAAAAAAAGTTAATCAGTCTTCATCTCCCCCGCCCCACACTTCCATCTGTTTTGATTCTCTCAAATGGAAACTGGGGAGCCAGCTTCAACAGTTAGACAGTTCTCCATGGACCACCATCTTACCATACATTTTAGGAAACAGTAAAAGGCAAGCTGGTTTTTTAAGTTTAAATTCAGAATATTTCAGAACTGAAGTACTGATATCCTACTCTATAATATAAATTACTTATCCAGTAAGTCAGGAAAACAATTCTCCAAGTTGTATGTGTCCTGCCTAAGATACACTGACAGGGTTTGTAAAGACTGTAAGGCTTTTACAAGATTTTCTGTTTATATGGGATTTCTGAATTATTTACAATTCAAACTAGTTATGAAAACTACACATTGAGTCAAAATGATAATGAGATTACTGGACTATGTATGTAGCAATTGTAGATGCAAATTTAGAGGACCCAGACCATAATATTTTTTAATTCAAAGGAAAGTAGATTACTATAATATTAAGTTACTTGAGTTAACGTGGTGGTAAAGTATTTCCATACCTGAACACATCCAGCTAGCATCTCATACAGTATGTGGGCACGCTTCTTCATTACCCTAACATCTACCATGGTGGAGTCTGCACACTGACCATTCTGGATTGGATTTATAAACCGATTTCTGAATTCCTTAATTGATCCAAGCAAATTTTCCTTGATAAAATTAACCATGCAGTGATCTGGAAGAGAAAGATCAACTCCAGTTCTTTAAAATTAAGTAGTTCCTATGGAAAGGTTTGTTTTAAGAAAAGAAGAAAATGGGTGTGTGTACACCTTTCATAAACACTTTTTTGTTAAGCAAGGTAATTTAAGGCCAAATTTTTCCCAAATGAGTCCTTAATGTTAAACACCTACCATCCATATTTAGGCACCTAAGTACTTAGATTTTCAGAAGTATTAATCATTTTTGAAAATTTGGCATAAATGTCGATCTGATGTAAGACTTATCTGGAATGTCGTACTGCCTGTGGGCTTAAATATGCAGGGAAGCAATGATATAGCAAAATTATATTTATAGTAGGTTTTGTAATAGTTGAAAACAAAATTATGGCAGTCAGCAGAGGCACGCATTACCGGGAGATTTCATTCTAAATTAACTAGACTTCCAAGAGTGATTTAGCATGTAAAGCAGTTTACATCTCTAATACATTTACATCTCTCACACATTTATCCAGAAGGTAAACTAAAAAGTAATGAAAATTATTCTATTAGCTGTAAAGTGTGGTCTGGTACCACCAGGAACACATTATTTTCTCCTACTTCAAAACTAAATATATTTATAATAATATATTACTATACTGGCAGAAATGTATTGAAGGAAATGTTTTCTGCACTGACTATAGAAGCATTTACTTACATTCTATAAGATTATTCTGCAGTGGTGTTCCTGTAAGAATTATCCTCCTCCTGGATCGTATAGAATTCATAGCCTTAGAAACAGCAGAAGCTTCATTTTTTAATATGTGCCCTTCATCACATATAACAAAGTCAGGGCCTAGAAGAAAATCAAGATGTCTAATGCAATTAACTTTATTTTCTGTAATCACTTGGACACTGGCTGTACAAGAGTCTGAATTTGCTCTATTAACAGGCAACCATATGCTCTTTTTAAATAAAGCTCTCTAGATTTAAGGGCATTAAAGCCCATACTCTTGGCTTGCAAATGCATTCACAGTAGTTGATTTTTCCAAGATACATAGCATAGTGCACAATGTATTAGTGGGTAGGATTAAGGAAAAAGTTTTACAGTACATTCCTATTAAAAATGTCTAAACATACAGTATAGACAAGATGAGTGAGGGAATACGTTTTATTGAACCTGAGGAAGAGCTCTGGGTAGCTCAAAAGCTTGTCTCTTTCACCAACAGAAGTTGGTCCAATAAAAGGTATTATCTCACCCACCTTGTTTCTCAAATATCCTGGAATCGACACGGCAACAACACCACTGTAAAATGTATCTTAGTAATGCACGTTTTCTCTGTCAAATTTCATAAGCACACATTTTTAAAAGTCACGTTACACTGCCATCTATTGGTGACTGATAAGAAGTTATGAAGAGAACCAAAGTCCAACAGTAACATTCTGTATGAAGACAACAGAGCAGTATGCAATATCCTACTTGACAACAGATAGAGCTGAAAGCCTGATGAAAGTTACCCAAGTGGTAAGCTTGATCTGCCCACTGGTAAAAGGCAAATTTTATTTGATGTCAAATAATATCAAAGGCCCAGCTCAAAGTTCCCCCCAAACATTTTTTTACACTAATTTCATAATTTCAAGCAAAGCAACAACTTCATTTTTATTGGGTTTAATGCCAAGACATCTCAATCACTTCTTGATATTTAACTTACACAAAAATTCTTAAGATTTAAATTTACAACTACCACTACAAATTCGGATGCCAAGATAGCAAGAGAAAAAAATATGAAAACTTCTTTTAGGAAGCCAGCCGCCTGATCAATCCCTCATAAAGAGAGTGTGTTTCCAGTACAGCTTTGCAAAATTCTACCTGCCCATTAATCCACGATAAGTAGTCTTTTCTAACAAGTAACATACAATTTGTTTCTTTCATTATCACAGTCAAAGCCAAATAACTAGGTTTTGTGCTTAGATTAGTACTTTTTCATGACAAATATGCATGTCTAATCTAGGCCATTGTAGAATAGCTCCTCATTCTCCTAGAAGCTAATGCTGGGATCAGAGACCCATAACTCAAGGTGTACCTATTAAATAACACAATGCATTTATATTGTATTTTCCATTAAAGAATCTCAAAGTGCTTTACAAATGGAGAAAACTGAGGCACAAAGAAGCCCAAAATCAAATAGAGACAGATCTCAGGGCTACTAATCATGTGTTTTAGTCACAAGACCACGCTTTCCTCATCAGTAAGAATAAGCTGGCAACTCCTTTGTGACTAAATGCATTTTGCCCAATGCACCTTCATGAAGCCAAAGACGTAGAATTTAAAATTCATTTTTCTTACTTTGTGGTCATTGTCATTTGCTCATCCATTAATTTTTCCCATGCTGCTGTGAAGGACCAACCCAGAACAAGGACATGAGTTTGGACATGATGGAGATGGAGACAAGGCAGAACACAATGAGCCATCAGAAAGCCAAGAACTATTTAGGGTCTATTCATCAGAAGAGTGGTGCAGGTAAGCTACACTCAAAGACAATGTCACTATTCTTAATAAGGATAAAACATGACATCCACAGACCATCTTTTATTAACTAGCCCATAACTCAAGGTAAGATCGATATCTTTGCCTTAGCTTCAGCTAAAGAGAGTTCACAGCTTTTCTTCACTCTTGTTATACTTCAGTGGCCACCCTACTGCATGAAACAGGGAAGCCAAGGCAATCCTGTCTGTAGCAGGGAGATTACCTATTAGGTAAACAGTTTTGCCATGGCTCTCCACTTCAGGCAGCTGCAGCTTTCCAGACTCCCAACCCGCTCAAAATATCTAGTTCATTGTTGACTTCTTCCCTCCCACAGATACTGATTTTTCCTTAATTTTTAATTTCCCTACTCAGAAAAAAAGCATCCAGGGATCTGAGCTTCCCAATTAGTAGAGTTGCACATTAATCAAACCACTGGAGATGCATATAAGTTTCGTCAGTATGTCTTTAAATATCTTTTCACCCTGTTTTAGGTTTTTGAACTAGATCCTCCTTGCCCTTTTTTTAAAATCTCTTGTGTTACCCATTCAATTAAAATTGTTGGAGGAGTTGTCTCTGCATGGCGACCATGGAGGAGTGGTTCCCACTGGTGCCGGTGACCAGTGCCGGGGTGGGGAAGACGAGGACTGAGCCAACATGGCCAGTTTCCCTTTAGATGGCACTGAAGGCCCCAGTACCAAATGGTAACCAGTGGCCACATGCTCCCTTCCACCCGCCAGCACCAACGCCACCGACTCTTGTACTGTCTGTGACTCTGGTACCAACAGCGAGAGCAAGTTTCTGGCCAAAGCTAAAGCCTCAAGTGTGGACGGCATCGCAATAGTCCCGGCACCATGCTGACCTGCCAGTGCTGACAGTTCGGCCGGTACCAGACTCAACAGAGCTCACATAGGGGCCGGAATCAAAGCATTGACCGAGCTGCCAGAGCCAAGAAGTGACCTGATACAGGTCACATTCCGCTCTGGTCTCCATGTCTGGCCATCCTTGGGGTCGGAGAACGTCCTCTCTCGGTCAGCAGCTTCTTCTGATTCTTCCTTGGCACTGGGGATGACAAATGGTGCTGTGACTCCTGGATAGTGGGAGGAGCACTCCTCACTGACGCTCAGATACTCGGTGCCAAATCCAAATGGCACGGTTCCAAGGAGGGTCTCAGCTCTGCTTCCATTAGCAGGGACTTCAGTCTAGCCTCCCCGTCCTTTTTGGTATGGGGCTTAAAGTCTCTGCAAATTTTGCAGAAGTCCCCAATATGAGCTTCACTCAAGCACTTAAGACAACTGGAGTGCAGGTCACTCAGGGGCATAGCCTAGTTTCAAGAAGCACAAGGCTTGAAGCATGGTGACCGAGGCATGCCTCGGTACTGAGAGCAGATGCTAAACAGAGAGAACTAACTGAACTAACTACCAAGAAGTAACTAACTATCAACACTGGCAACCAACTAGCAAATACTGAGAACTATGTACAAAACACAGAGAAGACAAAGTCCTCTGAGAACTTGCAAGATCGAGGGGAACAGTTCCAGCAATTGTCATGCGTGGTAAGAAGGAACTGAGGAGGTGTGGGGTTGGCAGGGCCCTTTATAGCAGCGCAATGGACGCGTAGCACCAGAGGTCACCACAGCCGACCTGATGGATACTACTGAAGAAAAAAATTCTGGCGACTGTGCTCAGGGCGTACACACACCTGCACTGGAACGGACATGTGCAATCACTTGAAGAAAAAACAAGGTTGACCAAAAGGGATATTTAACAGCTGAGGAAAGGTCATCAACATATTTCTTGCACCTGGTATCTTTTTTCATATGGGTACATCTCATTCATATCCGCAAGAGAGTCCTAACTTAAAATACTCTAATCATAACTGCAAATTTATGTAAGATAGCTATGTTCTAGAAATCACCCACGCAGAAACTAAGTTAACTGTAAATAAAATAGCTTAGTGGGTTCATTTATACATCATTAAATGATTTTCCTAAAAGTATATTTAAAAAGAAAAATACAAAAACATTTTCAACTTGCTAGAGTTCTAAATTCAGCCCATCCCCTTAAATGGACAGCTTAATTGCTACATTGAGTCCTTACATTAACAACATTCACTTACCTGGATCAACCAGAGCCTTGTTAAATATTTCCTTAAGTTTTCTACTTTTGACATTCCTGCCTTGTGCAAGATTACGGTACATCTCATAGCCTATGATCATAACGCCTCCATCTTCCTGCCATCGCTGCAGCATATAGGATCTTTCTTGAGGGCGTTTTACAGTTGCTAGTTCAGAGACCTTTTGAAAGAGAATACTGGATGTTGTACTCTGCTTTTAACAAAGACAAAACAGGAGCCTTGCAGAGTGCTACACAACTTTTACATACCTAGATCACACTTACTACATCAGTACAAGTAAATTTTCTGTATACATAAAACACAATCTCTAGTGTGTATTTCGAATGGTGTAAGTTTATCATAATTACTCAAACTGTACAGCTATATAAGGGACTTAAAAAAAAAGAGAATTCTTAAAAATGAAATACCTCTAGTTTCTCATCATCTTCTAAACCTTCTTGCCATTTTTCAAACTCATTCAGCCAGTTCAAGGCAGTGTTCAGTGGACACACCACGAGAGCTGTGCTGAAATCCAGTTTATCACACAATAGAACTGTATGGAGAAAACTCACTACCTGTAAAGGGAACCAAGCAAACTATTACTTAGTATGAGAATACTTAAGGGGAAAAAAAAGTTGCACACAGAACCACCATCATTACACACACATCCATGTCCAGTCTTCATTTTCTCCAAATAACATCTAAAGTTTACAAACAACCATCTTCCTACCCAAACAGCCTCACCCTTTTTTGGGGAGTAGTAGTTAAACAACTCACTTTTCTGCTTTAAACGATCTCCTTCAATCCTCTCATTTTCAAGATCAAGTCTAACTGTCTCTGGAACTTTGTGTGTCTCAAATTTCCTTCCCTGGTTAACTTATGCCATACATTTATTACTCTGTGTGTGAAACAGGTCTGCCAAAGTTCTTAATTTATGCACAGCTTCCTAATTTTGGATGATGTCTCCAAGTAGTTGATCCATTTCACAGGCATAAAAATCCTCTCACAATTTCATTAATCATTTTTGTAATTTTTCAAGTTTCTATTAGGTCATGTTTGAGCAGAGCCATCCCTAGGGTATGGCAAATCGGGGCAGCCACCCTGGGCCCCACGCTTTGGGGGGCTCCGCAGTGGCTGCCCCAAATCGCCATACCCTAGGGATGGCTCTGTGTGCATGTTGTGCAGGGGGTGCTAGGCCGGCCCAGGACGAGGTAGGGTTATGGTGCGGGGGGCCAGGCTGGCCCAGGGGGTTAGCGAGGGGCCTGGCGCCGACAGTGGGGGTCAGGCTCGCACTCCCTGGCGGGAAGCCGCAGCAGCGGCCCCAGCCCGCCCGGCTCTGCTAGCTCCTGGCGTCGCGGGGGTGGGGTGGGTCTGGAAGCTGGAAAGAGGCGGGAAGAGGCAGGGTGGGATGGAGGATTGGGGGAAAGGATGGAGTGGGGGCGGGGCCTGGAGCGGAGTGGGGGGGGGGGGGTTGTCCCAGGCTCCGCACCTCCCTAGGGACAGCCCTGTGTTTGAGCCTCCTTTCTTTACCAGTGAGAATAAGCCCACTCCTTAAATTACTTATACGGAAAGATTGGAGTTTCTTGAAACTTGCCACCAATCTTGCATTACGTGCTTTCCAAGTTAACAATTCCTTCAATATGGTGACCAGTTCTGTAAACCATGTAACAGTTCATTCCAAACTTCAGGACTGTGCTGCAAATATGCAACGTTCAACGGACACTAAACTGCTTTTAGCCCTTGGAACTATGCTGCATGCCATCACCAGGGGGAGAACTAGTAGACCTGCTCTTATTAAGATGAGAGTTGCTGTTAACATCTTATGCTAAAAATATTCAAATGTGAAAGGAAAGAGTTCCCATAGAAATTGGTAATTTAAGCCATCCTGGAGACTTTGGCCACTCATTTTACTTGACTTTCATCTTATTGTTATTTCAAGGTATTATAGAAAATCTCTTAAAACCTGTCTTAAATCTACTTCTTACAATGGAAATAAGTGGAGGACAAAAGAACACAGAAGCAGCTAACGGTTAGAGATGAAGTACTGAAAAATAATTGTAAAAGGGGGGGGGGGGCGGAGGGATCAATTGTGATTAGATTGCAAAGAACGCCCATGAAGACACAATGTATGTTTGTTATTGGCCTTCTGTCCAATTATAGGAAAGTTACACCCATTAATTCCTTAATCATGTGAGCAGTTATAGGTGACAGAGAAAAACAAACATTCTGCTGTGAAAATATTTCCTAATAATAGATAATTATCAACTGAAAGAAAAGAGTTATCAGATGATCCAACTAGCACATTTGTCACTAATAGACTCCAATATTTTGCAATGTCCAGTATAAGGTACTAAAGGTTTGTCTAAACGTTATATTATGCCTAATTCAGAATTCGGAATTGTTTTAGGAAATACTTAAAGGTCAATTTCAAGGTTTATGTGAAACCATAACACTTCCTATGACTTAAGACTGACAAAATAATCATGTGTGACATCCATAAATGTTGATACTCTTAGAAGCATCATATCTTCCAAAAGGATGCTACTTCTAAAGACAGCAGTCTCTTCACACTGGAGATGAGACTATTTTTTTTAATATATTAAAATCTATACTGCATCTGAGAGTTGCCTGACTTTAATACAACTTCATAGCCCTTGAGAAAATAAGGACTAAATCTCTACAGAACTCTGCTATAGTAGTATCGCAAATGAAATCATTGACAGTGAACAGACAAGTATCTCAGACATGACCAGGGGATAATCCAGGAGCCACTGAGGAAAGGGATCAATTTAAATAGCACACACACTGAAGAAGGAATGTTTTAGAGAACATACCCTACTTGAAAAATAAGAGTAATGTTAAACAAATTCAGAAATATGGGTTTCAAACGAACATAACAGATGTGTGTTCATCCCCCTCTAGCTACATATTATTTTGGAATGCAAAGAAGCTGTATGTATTAACTTTATACAAATCATACGCTTTTAATCTAATTTAGTTATTTTTAGGCAAGTACAATATGCACATTGATAGAGCTCAGGGTGCATGAACATATTTTATGAACGGCAAATACATATTAACTCCAACTCTTTGAGGAAAGAGGACCAATCTCTACCAACACGCACTTCCTCTTTTTAAGCAACCTCATCAGGCCATTGCCCAGGAGAAGGGGTGGGTCTTACACTGTGTCCTGAAAGCTATTAAACTTGGCCTCTGGTTAGACCAGCTGAGGGAGTGGGTTCCAGAGTACAGGACATGCCTCATCAAAAGTCCTTTGCCACTTACCTGCAATGTTTTTCCTAGACCCATGCAATGGGCAAGAATGCATCCGGAACCTGCAGATTTCTTTGTTTTTTTCACAGATTCACAACAGCAATCCCACATGAACTGAACACCTGGAGAGAATTTTTTTTAAGAGCTCCTTTAAAAAGTATTAAACATTTTAAATTTACTAAAGAACTTATCTGAAAATATATTTTTATATAAATCAGCAATCAGATTAAGATATTTCCAACACAATAAAATAAAAACCCAAAGTTAGCAGCATTTCCCAAGTAATTGTATATAAGACACCAGTTCAACATGTAGGCCCTGCCAGCACAAGAAAAAGAAAAAAAAAAGTTTGATTAACAGAATTCTCTTTATATTTTCTTACCATCTACTTGATGTGGTTTCAGTTTGGTAACTATGTTTCTGTGAACCTGTACTATAGGTTCTTTGGTTTCTTCATCTTCATCTAAAACCAGTTTAGTTGTGATCGGACACTTTAGAGGTGAAGCATCTTCTATTTCTATCACCTGGAAGCAAACAATATAATGTATTATAGGAATGCTTTGCACATGAATAATTCAGGCCCTTTTAAACACACAAGTTCAATGAAATAGCAAGGCCCTATTTGCTAAATCCAAAAAGAAAGATTTTAAGCAATATACCCCTTTTATCTCCTAACATCTCTGTTCAAGATTTGTCTCCACAAAAAATAATTTAAACAATTGAGACACGAAACAATAATTCCTTGTTTATTGATCATTAACCTTAAATAGAAGAGCCTTATTCTGCAACAAATTACAAGTATGAATGTGTGATTCATGGTGTGACTGTCCCTTTTAGGATGATCAGTCAACACCTGTTCTGTGGTGTGTCCCTTTAAGACAGTGGTTCTCAACCCGTGGCCCACTTGCGGCCCAATCAGCACAGAGCTGTGGCCCATGCGACATCCTCAGGGCCATACAGGTAGTACATATATTGTGTGGATGTGGCCCACATAACACAGAGAGCTGCATATGCGGCCCCACAATGGAAAACAGGTTGAGAACCAGCGCTTTCAGATGCCTGACCACTAATCCTTACTATCCTTAAGGGGCTTGTCATCCTATTACAAATGGTTACACAAATCTATACCTTTTAAACACTTCAAATTCCTTATCCTCAGCTAAATTTATGTCTTTAAACACCATCAGCAATTAAACTTTCAAACAATATCTCATGCAAAAGTAAAAATAAATAAATGAGATATACCTCTCTTAATTTCTCTCTCTCTCTTTCTCTTTCTGCAATACGTTTTCTTCTCTCTTCCTCCTCCTTCAGTGCATTTTGTGTTTCTGTTCTAAGCTTATCATCTTTAAGAATCTTTCGTATTTTCTTCCGGCCTTTTCCAGGAGATTTTGAATCATTGTCATCTTCATCCTCAGAATTACTCTATTGCAATTCCAAACAATTAATCATTAGTATAAAATCTGAGACACAAGGACTATTATAATCCTGACTTTTGAACAAATGATCAAACTTTGTGACACAGTTCTTACCTAAACAGAAAAAGGAGTTTTCAAATTGAGTTATCCAGCATAATTTGAAAGATCCTTTAGCACCTTGTTTTGACAGATTAAGGCATTTCAAAAACACAGCTTACATTATTTTAAATTATGCCTACACAAAGATGGTAAGTGGTGTTTTCAAATGACGTTGCTAACAATGAAAAAAGCACTCTTTTCCTTTTCAACTAGACATACCCATACCTGGACCTAAACCCACTTCTACCACCAGCAATTTCAGTTGTGATAACACAAAGGGAAGCGTATATTTTCCTCCCCATTACTGCTAATTCAATGTGGTATAACCAGAAAAATCCTGCAAAACCTGGTTGACTCCTTGCTCCAGCTATTGCCACTGGTTAGGTGGATAATGACACTTTTAAGTAAAGGGGAATTTCTTAACCAAACTTGAAAGTAATAGCTGTGTGTCTTCACCTAACTCCAAAACGTAGCTGGTTTTAGTTTCTATGAACGGAATTTTATCTAGTCTACTCAACAGTTTTCTTATTTAAGAAAAAATAGTTATGTAACAAACAGTTCTGTTTTGGCTTGTTTTACTTAAAGTATTTGTTTTTACTGTTCATATGGTCTGTTTTATGGCTTGAAAGAATATAAATCAAAATCTAAAGAGAAATTAAGTATGTCCTAAATCAAATAGTTTATCATCAGGAACACCTGATTTTAAAATAAAGTCTGATATCTGAAATGTCCTTCATTCACAGGGTTAACTAGCTACTTCTAAAACAGAAAAATCAACCATTAGAAAGTCTAAGGACAATGAAAGAAAAAAAAATTCTTCGACTGGTACAATCTATAGGTTTAAAATGTGAGTACTCTGTTAAGCAGTTAGAGAAAAAAGGGATTATTCTGATTGAAAAGTGATCTCTATAGATCAGCAGGTTGGAGATCTGCAGGCAAAATCAAAAATTGGAAAGAACTCTCTCACTCCTTCACTGTAATGGCTGAAAACTGGACTGTTCACTGTAAAAAAAAAAAAAAAAAAAAAAAAAAAAAAAAAGATGTTTCTTTGAGCTCTAAATGTGACTCCTTGGGAAATATTCTGAAAAATAGAAATGTAACAAAAACGTTGGATTTTCCCCCTCACAAACAATATATTGAGACAAGTTTTAACTGAGACCTGAAATAATAATCCAGTTGAAAGAGCCTTTCAAAGCTCCATTATGGATATCAACTAAAAATATCTGGATCCTGAAGTAGAAAATATGCCAGCTGAAACTATTCTCTTCAGACACTAATTCACACAAGTTTCATTATTTCTAAAGTGAAAGAAAGTCGTAAGGGGTTTATTTAAAGTTTTGAAATAGCTACTAACTAGTCTAACCAACACTACATAAGGGCATTACTGTAAATTCCCACAAAAATGTATACAGAGTTAGTGTGTGTTATACCCTGTTAAATTAAGGGACAAACTTCAAATAATACATGTATTTTTTAAGTTTGTGACCCAACAAAATATTTGCTTGATACAACAATTATGGAGAACAACTTTACTAAAAACAGCCAGGATTCTCTCTCAACGGATTTTGATGGTTTAACAGCTTGTATCTATCCCTTAGATCAGTGGTTCCCAAACTTGTTCCGCCGCTTGTGCAGGGAAAGCCCCTGGCGGGCTGGGCCAGTTTGTTTACCTGCCGCGTCTGCAGGTTTGGCCGATCGCGGCTCCCACTGGCCACGGTTTGCTGCTCCAGGCCAATGGGAGCTGCTGGAAGCGGCGCGGGCTGAGGGATGTACTGGCTGCCGCTTCCAGCATCTCCCATTGGCCTGGAGCAATGAACCGCGGCCACTGGGGGCCGCGATCGCCGAACCTGTGGACGCGGCAGGTAAACAAACCGGCCCGGCCTGCCAGGGTCTTCCCCTGCACAAACGGCGGAACAAGTTTGGGAACCACTGCCTTAGATAGCTAAACAAAGTATTCATCAGAATAATTCCTTTTCCCTTCCTTTACCTAAGATTATGATGACCTCTAAAATAGCTAGCAATTATAACTTGTGTGCTAATGAATTCTCTGTTTCTGTGAATTAAATAAAGATACAAAACTCAACAATCTGCTTAGTACATATTTTATCTTACACTATTGCACCTGGAAGAAATTAATATATATTTTTTTATTTTCTATTTCTTTCCACTTGAATAAACTGAGGATCTTTCTGCATACACAAGACAAACATACTTGGTGGTTTCCCTTTTTAATCTCGAATATTTATTATTACTGCATGCCTGTATCTTTCTGAAAACGTCCATTGATTAAACAAAATGTACATATTATTCTATAGGTTGTCATATACAGAAATATATTATCTGTGCGTTCATAAATAAAGAGGACATTCCAAAAAAAGTAAGATTTTAGATCACCTGCTTTACATTTTTTCCCCACACTGTTCAGAGTCAGACACTATAATTGCACTATATTGTGAGATATAATGAAAGGTGTTCAACTGTTACTTAATGTGTGTTTTCAAATTTTGTCTAAATGCAAAATATATGTCTTGTTCAACATTTAAAAGATCAAAACCACTGGCTAGAATCAGGCATACTGTAGACAGCTGTTCCCCACAGAAGTCTGCCACTGCTCCTCAAACTGATCTCTTAATAATCCATATCCCTACCATTCCAGCACAGGGTCTCTGACTAAAGGGTATAAATAAAACAAAAAAATCAAGTGTGTAGAGATTTATATTATGTATTGTTAGTATTAGAATAACATCCTATTTGAGGGTGGCTGGAGATGTGGTAAGACTGGAAATGGGAAAAGAATGACCAGCAAAGAAAGCGTGGGAGGAAGAAGACAGCACAGATGAACATAGTAGACCAAGGATTCAACGTCAAGAGAAGTTTGAAGAGAAAGGGACTGGAAGTCAAAGACCTACAAACAATTGCCACGGACCAGAAGGCGTGGCGAAGAATGGTGGGCACCTCCGACCCCATGTAAACAGGAAAAAGAGTCAAGAAGTGAAGTTTACAATAGAATAGCATCCAGAAGGTCGCCCAAATCAGGAATGGTGTCCCAATGCACTGGGGCTGTACAAACACCTAAGAGACCACCTCTAACCCCAACAGATTACACTTTAGTTTAAAACAAGATGCAACCGTGGAAATATTAGAGGGATGGGGGAAAGAAGATGTGAGTGACACTGACAGGAAAATAAGATTACAAAAACAAGCTGCATGTAAAATTAACAGGTTTTAAATATTTTTTAATAAAGAATGAATTAATAAAGGAATGAATATTAATAATATCAGTAATTCTATTTGGTACCTATTATCAACTAGCAATATATTGGAAGTGTCACAGAAGAAGAGAATCTCAAGTATGAGTTTGAAGGCTGCCAGAGTACTGGGCTTTATGGATTAGTTTGTAGTGTATAAAGAATGCCATCAGCGAATAGGATCGTTTAGACCAAACTTTTTTGTGATATACTGTAATTTAGGTTTGGATTGAAGTCTCATAAGGCAGAACAAGTGCCAAAAATAAAGACTCTTGAAAGACCTCAGAAGCTTAGGTATACAGTCATCTGCGATTGAAGTTTAATCTTCTTTGGCAGACTCAATCACCTACTAATAGTTCAATGTAAAACTTGTAATTGTAATAAAGAGAATATTTGAGTTAAAAATTTTAAATGTTACAAGACACACAGAAAATGAAGACTCCCTAATTGCACTTTGTGAAAGCAAAATCTAGTTATCATTAAGATTATGATTTTTTCCACGGAGGTTGCCGAAGTCACGGAATCCATGACTTCCAGCGACACCCATGACTTCAGCTCATGGCGGCTGGGAGCTGTGGGATAACCCGGCGCTTGGAGCTCCCGGCCACCGTGGGTGGTGGGGGGCCCCCGGAGCTCCGAGCGGTACCCCACAGCTGCCTAGCCACTGCGGGTGGTGTAGGGACCCCCTCGCACCCCCCAAGTTAAGCTCCCCATTTTGTCATGGATATTTTTAGGAAAAGTCACAGACAGGTCACAGGCTTCTGTGAATTTTTCTTTACTGCCCATGACCTGTCCGTGACTTTCCCTAAAAATATCTGTGACAAAATCTTAGTCATCATCATGTTTCAACAATTTGGTCAGAATATAAGGCATTGCTATATAGTACCTTATTATTGTTTTCGCTAGAAGAATCCTCCTGAACCTTTATGCGTCGTCTTTTCTTTTTCTGCTTGTAACTGCGCTGATTTTCTTCTGCCTCAGCTTTCTTAGCAGATCTGAGAAATTGAAAAAAAATCTCACTGATAAACAGAAAAACAGTGATGGATCAAATGTTTAGTTTTCCTCTTATAAAATACTCTACTACTCAATACAATGGTGAATTTCTCTCTTTTCACCCTATAGACTAACATTATTTACAAGAAGAGCATCACTATTATATCAATTTTCTAGATTAACTGTTTATTCCTTAACAGAAATGCAAAACAATATGTTCTTCTGTAATGTGGACCCCTTTACTATTTTCAGATATGCAATAATGATGAGTTATTGACCTTATCAGGCAATAATGTAGTAGACTGCACAGTTTACCAACTGGGTCCTATAATTTCTAAAGGGGTAAAGGAAAATGCCACATCATAGTTTTGTATTGAGTATTGTGACACCTATATTGTAACTGGTTTGTACACACATCACTTCCATAGCAAAATAGTATCAATGTTAGTGGTTTATTTTCCAACTGTCTCTTTCACACTACACAAACAATAAGATTACATCCTAGTCAACCTCCAATAACCTCACTAAAACTCAAACCTTAATTAGAACCCATTGTTCCTTGACTGCACAAACTTGTTAGAAAAATACCAAGTGTTTTTAATCGTCTTATCGTCTCACCTCCCAACTCTCCTAATTATACTGAGACATAAAAGAGGAAGTTTCAACTTTGACACTAAACTCAACTTCCAGGCTTTTGAGATAAACTAAATTGTAGATACCGAAATTCTGTAAGATGAATAACTAAAATTTAGTGTCTGATCCAAAACCCATTGAAGTCAATGGCAGTCTTTGGATCAGGTTCTTAGAACTCACATAAATGTTTCAGACATGGCATGTGACAGGATTGTACCTTCCAAATAATCAGTTTAAAAAAAAAAAAAAAAAAAAAAAAAGCGCTCAACTGAGATGACTAGAACTAAAGTTTATTTATACCTTGTTCTAGGACGTTGCTCATCTTCAGATTCACTGACTTCTTCACTAACTCCAGATTCATGAAATTCTGAGTCATCTGAATCATCACTGCTCACTTTAAGAATAAAAAAACAACAACATAGCAACGTCTGTTGTAACCTGAAGTAATATCAATATAGCTTTGTACTTGTAATTTGTTTGAAATTAATTTCTGCTGCTCGTAGCACTTGTACATTCTTGGTCAATAAATGCCCTCGTGTGCAGCTAATAAAATATCTCAGTAAGGTAGTGCAGCAATAGTTGTTTCAATAGAAAGAGCAGAGAAGATAGCATGAAACGCCTGAAATGCAACTGAAATGTCACACATATGGCTTTGAACTGCTACATATTAAAAATCCAATGCAAATTTTAAAAAAATAACTCAAAAGGTAATAAAGAGGTCTTTTAAAGGTATATTGTAAGTAATATGTTTTGTTAGAAACCCTAATATTAAGAGTAATATTTTATTATTCTTTTTAATTCACTGAACAGTTTTGCTTGGATTTGATTTTCCTTTATTGGTCTAGTACAGTGGTCACCAATCAGTCGATCGCAATTGACTGGTCGATCCTGGAAACTCTCCCAGTCGATCGCGATCTCCGGATAGTTTTTCCCATTAAAACAGGAGAGGGGGTAGTTGAAGATGAGGTGTACATAAATAGATACTTATTCAAAACAAGTAAATACTCCCAGGGCTGTTAAAGCCAATCAAGGTCCCCCAACCCTGATAATGACAATGCAGATTCAGGGTGCATTCAGAGGTTACAGCTGTTACTCAAGAGCTGCAAGAGCAGGAACAGAGGATCTACAGAGCCATCCCGCACTGCTTCCAAGGGTTGATCGTAGTGTTTCCTTCAAGCCCTGCGCAGTTCCTTATTTATAGCCATTGTAATCATGCTTTGTGCATAGGAAGTGGAATGTAGTATTTATCAATTCATATTAAAATAAGTACTACAAAAATCAAGTCAGTGACGTAGAAAATAATCCCAGATTAGGACCTTTCTAGCTGAAAGGAGTTGTAAATGGAATCAATCATACCACCAGTAAAAGTTGATATACATAACCAAGTTTTAAAACATGCACAAATCTGAATATTTTATATGAAAACAAGAGCTCAACCCAGATTGAGATACTGTGATTGTTGGTGAAGTGTGTGGATTTAATATGCTGATGCAAAAACAGAGTTCGAATACATGTTGCTTTACTCAGTCACACTAAACGTTCACTGCAAGGGCTAGTTTGTTATCTCCTTTTTATGGATTTTTTGGATAACAGCACTGCCAATGCCAACAAGCAGTGTCAGGATCAACAATTTCTAAGAAATAAAAAAAGGCAAATGTAAATCCTTTGTGCTTAGAGTTCAGTTCATTTCTCCCATCTCATGCAAAGTGTACCACCTCTTTATACCAGATTGCCATCTTTAATGATTTTATCATGAGCTCATTACGTTTAAGTCATGAAGACTCAAAAAGAAGCCAGTATCTATAGTTCATAATTCTGGGGGGCCTGACTCATGATTTTTTAATGTTTGACATTTATAAGCAGCTAAAAATATAGTATGCTATTCAGTCCTATTTTATCATTTAAGATTAATTTTGAACACACTGGAAAGCTATACGAGTTCCTTCCTAAATGGTATATGTTGCAATAAATAAATAAAATGCTACTCAGTAAATAACAGAATATGAGTAACTGGGAGTTAGGTTTTTGTTTGTTTTATGTACTTATTCATAGATTCAAGGACTGGAAGGGACCTCGAGAGGTCATCGAGTCCAGTCCCCTGCCCTCATGGCAGGACCAAATACTGTCTAGACCATCCCTGATAGACATTTATCTAACCTACTCTTAAATATCTCCAGAGATGGAGATTCCACAACCTCCCTAGGCAATTTATTGGAGAGGTATAATAATGGAGAACCAAGTCATTGAGCTATTTGAAGTGAAAGAAATTTTATTGCTCCAGGTCAGGGTTGAGGTAATTGAAGAGACTTATGACCAAAGGGTTCTAGAGATTGGTCCGGCCATGCCTTGGTCTGGCATTTTATTTGCTAAAATACTGTAAAAGTTACAATAATATCACAGAAGACACAAAAATGAGAAGTTTTATGGGGGAACACTATAAGCATAATACAATACAGGATAATACAGCCTCCCATTCCACCCCAAAAATATTTTCAGTTCAAATACAATAATTTAGACTATGAAATTCCATAATTCATCTTTAAGTACATGGAAGACTACTCATGTATGGTATACTACCATTACTGCAACACTAAAAATATAACTATACTTTCAAATTGTGCAATAGGGATAATTTGCTTCCAATGTAAACAAACCATTTACACTCTGAAATGCCATGGTTATTGGAGTTTGCAGTTGCAATAGCGGTGCTGGTCCCCATTGGTCCCATGGTTATTAGATGTAAGAGATCTGCACTAACAGTCATTCCCTTGCTGCTCAACCCAGAAAAAGCTAGAAGAGCTACATTCTTAGCTTTTTTTAAGACAAGAAAAATGAGAAATAAACCCAAGTTTTCATTTAAGAGTTCCACCTGCCGTCCCATTGTGAACCACCTAAAAAGACTTGGAGGGATGTAGAGTTTAACTCTCTAGGATGACGGAAATTTCTGGTGACACAAGGGCCTATGTATAGTGTGAGGAAGAGATAGCAGTTGCAGGAGGAAGAGGAGGAAAAATTGGGTTTTCCTGAATTATACCTATTTGATTTGGTATTAAAATTTCAGGACTCAACCAGATTAACCTAATTTTTTAGGGGGTGGGGGGAAGAGAGGGAGGGAGATTAAATAGGGAGGAGGGGATTAAATAAGAGTAAACTATCCTGGAATAGTCACTGTGTTATAATAAACCTAGTAAATGAACAAAAACAGACAACAGTAGTCTGGGACGACAACACAGGAGGAGGTGTGTAAAAAATATATTTTAAAATTCCTAGTTCAAAATTTGAGTTCTGTCCAAATTGTTCTAGTTTTAGATATATTGATTTAGTTTAAATGGACTTTAAGAAAACGTGTTTGAGTTAACATCATTATTTTTGAATTTGCTAGCTTTTGCTCTTCTAAATAAATCTTTCAAATAGTTTCAATGATAGTTAGTTTTTTTAATTATTATTTAATGAATCAAGAACTTACCAAATAATTTCATGGGGCGTTCATTGTCCCATGATTAGAGATTATAATTAGAGTATTTTGAAAAAAAAAACACCACCACCACCACCTTAATGACAAAAGTTCAATGACAACAACACTGTTTTCCCTTATCTGCCTGTAGAGTTGATGGCACTGACTTCCTCAATCTCAACTGCAAAACAAGAAACAACTAATGGTGTGAAGGTGTAAGACGAGGTGTGAGGAAGACAACTTGGAATTCCAGGAAATCTTTTCTTCACTGGAAAGCTCCATTGTGCCACATAACTGAACGTATTTCATCGAATCACAAATACATCCTGACACACAAACATTTAAATTTTGTACCTTTCCTTCTATTTCTGCGTTTGCCTTCTTTTGTGTCTTTAGATTTTCCCTTTTTTTCTTCCTCAGATTCTCCATCACTCATACTTAGCTTGTGTCTCAGCAGTCTGTGTCTATATCTAGGCTTCTTAGACTCTTCATCATCTGAATCGGATTCAGAATTATCTTCCTTTTCATTCTCCTCTGTCAGAGAGAAAAGTCAGCACAGAACTCATACGGGTAGCTATTTGCTCATTTAAGTTGCATTTCATCTATTAAGTATTTCCAGGAAGATGTGATTGAACGAACGCACATATGCACTTCCCCTTCCCACCCCACTTTATCTTTGCAATGGAAACTGTTTGATTTTACAGTTATCACATGGATTATTAACAGAAGCAATTTTATTTTCTAGTCATACATATCTCACATACTTTACTCCTGAGGAAATTCTGCATCACTGCGCGTGCGCAGAATTCATGTCCCCCACAGATTTCTGTGTTTCCCTGAAGAAAAATGAACTCTGATGGGAAAGCAAAGGGAAGCTACAAGAGTGGTCACACACCCCTCCCCGGCAACGCAGGCAGGTCAATTTGGGTTCCTGGAGCAGCCAGTAGAGACGTAAAGCACAGTTGGGGGGGGGGAGGGGAAGGGAGGGAGGGCTTGGCAATCATGCCTGAGAGAGAGAGAGAGAGAGAGACACACACACACACTGTCCCTCTCGCTTGCTCTTGCGGCATGCTCGGCATGGAGGGGCAGGGCGTCGGGGTGTTTCTGAGGAGGTAGGCATGTCCGCTAAGGGAGAGCAGAATGTAGCAGCCGGCCTGCTTAGTGAATTGTTCCCATTGTCTTTGTGAATTCCCCCAGGAGTATAAAACAGGTGTAAAAGTTTTAAGGCTCCTTTACACATTGCCAGACTGGTGTAAAGGACAGTATGGCCTTATAAATGCGTACTGATTTAATGATTAGAACTGAACTAAATTTTTGGACTGAAAAAATTTCCTAACAAAATGTGCTCCATGAACTGTTTGCTACTGACCTATCTGGACATGGTCAGTAGTCAATATAAATTGTGAGTTTGATTCCACAGCCCTCAGTTGCTCTTCAGTTGCCTATGATGTAACACTGAGCATATGGCTGCATATATTTGATGTCTAATAACTAGAAATAAAAGGTCAAACCTAGTTACATTACTATTAGACAAGGGGGGTTTAGGGATTTTCTCCAGTGCTCCCCACTCCCATTCTCCATCCATTGTATTGTAGTTTAAATAAATTACCAAAATAATTGAAACCAGCATGATTATATTGCATTATTTTGACAAATAAAATATGCAGAATTTTAAAATGTTGTACGCATAATTTTTAATTTTTTGGTGCAGAATTCCCCCAGGAATAATACCTGTATGTCTTCTTGTCTTTTATTAATCAAATATTGCTTAGCACATACTCGGTTCTAAATTGGTTATAAAGATATGATCACAAAGTAAAAGTACACTTTTACAGAAGTCAAACAGAGAAACCCACAGAACCAGTTTAGCAGTTGGCATCAAAAAATGTATGTTCTTTGGGGATTGTTTACTGATTTTGCTGTTATCTTTCCCTGAAAGACTTCTGAAATTATGACAGATTCTAAAGCACCACTTTTTTCTGCCACATTTTGGTGCTCACCGTCATCTTCTGCGTTTTCATTTTTCTTTCCAGTTTTCTTTTTTCCTTCATCTGATTCTTCATCTGAAGATGCATCCTCATCAGAGGAAAGATTGGCTTTGATTTCTTCTAAAAGCATTTTCTTGGCAATTCTTTGAAGTAAAACAAAAAATACTATGTATTCCATCGCTTACACAATAAATCAATGAATGACAAATGTAATCTTATATAATTCAGAACTTCAGTAACAGGGTTGTGAGCTCAGAAAGAATTATGAATGGAGAGCAATCATGGTGGTAACGAGAGGATATTCTAACTGACATTTCATATGTTAAACATGGTAATCTGCTTTGAAAAAAGTTCTTTACAGTGCTCTCAAATAAGCACTTTCCAATTTTAAACCATGTTTATTGCAGATTTGCTCAAATGTGTTTTTTTAAAGCAACATTTAATAACGTGGGCCCATTTTATTCCTCCCCACCTGTCCCATCTTCCATGTCAGTCATCTTTTCTAATCAACAGTGATGCAATATTAAGTTGAACAATTTATTTATAGCTCTAATGGCCTCAAGAACACGTAAGTGTTTTGGACCAAGTCTCTAAATGATTAGAGACAAAAACAGTGTTAAAGCAACAGTCAATCTCTGCACACTTTCCTCTATGTATTTAATTAGCGGTAAAGGCAGTATGCACTGAACACCTTAAATTCTGAAGGTAAAGGATATGCACTAAAACAATTTTTTATACTATAACTCCACATTTTGCTCCTGACAGATGTTCCTGAGGTATGTGTTACAATCCTTTATGTCTGTGCCCTTGTACTTCAAAGGAGATGCAGCAGGAATAAGTGCAGTGTTTTATAGGGCACACACGGTTTCTCAAGAAGATGTGGTTGCAAACGGCTGGGAAATCTACATCAGTGGAAGACCAGAGAAAAGGGAGGAGAGCAGTCTCACATCCCCTCAAACATCTGCCAGCAACCCTCTTAGGCATAGTGACCCACAGATGAAGAAAACAGTGATTTGTCAAAAGTTACGGGTCTATATAAACTTGCAGAGTCAGACTATTATCCCACTTCCTGTAGAACAAAAAAAAGGTTGATCAACTTCTCATAGCCTCCCATTCCACCCCAAAAATATTTTCAGTTAAAATACAATAATTTAGACTATGAAAAATGTATTATTTACAGGATCTTTCAACAAATTCAACAACAGGAAAATCCAGTATGAAAATACATACAGGAAAAGTGATGTACAAATAGACAAGAAAACTGTGGACTTAATCTGATACTTTACTTCGGGGGGGGGGGGGGGGGGGGGAAGAATTGTCCCTCATAGGGGATCAGGTCCTATGGAACTGCGGAATAAAAATAGTAATATTTTTTAATATATTTCTACTGTCTGCAATGTTAACTGCAAGACTTCATGTATTTTCTCAATCAGACCCGATCATTTTAGCAGTAATGATGAAAAGCATTTTATATTTTCTATATATATTATTCAAAAAGGGGAAATATCTATACCTAATCAGAAACCAAGTTCAAAAGCCAGGAAATTGAACAGTTCTATGCTTCATTTGGAACTGGCACAGAAACAACTGACCCTACTGTGTTGCTTTTTATGTCACATAATTCAAGTAATTAGTAGTCACACTGAACTATAAAATATACATTTTATTTTATTTAATTTTCCAGGAAGTAATTTGTGCCCCAAAAACAATGCCAAATTTTCCAAGACCATTCTATTTTATTTTCCCACGGTTTTTGCAATTACACTTCAACCATACAATATTTTCCATCTTTTAATACATGTTAATATGTTTTCAAATAAGAGTTCAAGACTAGCATGTTCAATTGTTATTAATTTAAAAGAAAGGGGGGAATTAAAAAATTATCCAAGAGCATGAAGATGTTTATGGTTGGTGCACTAAGTCACACTGATCTGCAGCATCCAGAGTGGAAATATTAAGACATTAAAGAATTATTTGACCCATATATAACTATATGAGTCATGGTGTAAAGCTATTTTTAAAAAACAAGTTTACCTAAAGAGTTGCTTTTAATTACTTATATGAACAGACTTAAATTTTGTGGACCTGACCCAACATTTATTGAAGTTCATATGGACAAAGTCCCATTAATTTCAATTAGCTTTGTATCAGTCCGTGTAGGAGAAATAAGACAAGAGAGTAAATTTTAAATATTAATGAATGTGTGTAAAATCTGACAGGAGGAATAAATGGTTACCTGTATTTGAAAATTAAATCTTCCACATTTTGTAGTTTTTATTTCAATACTGTACTTATTTGCCCAGATCAGTTGTAATTTTCCTTCAGAATACAATGGCTTGGATTCTCAAAAAAGGGGAACTATTTCCTTATTTTTAATTATTTTGTAACTTTCATATATAAATTATTTTAATCTTAAAGTATAATCTAGGTAATGCGGACATCACCAGTAGGTTTGCTAGCTTTTACATAAGAAACCCACTCAACACTGGGACAGGATTAAGGTTCTGAAATGAAAACAAATTTGCAAAACTTAAAATTAAGTTCAGAAGTCTCAACATACTGTCCTGTACCAGTACACCTAAATGATTTCACATTATCCTCAATAGTGCTAAAAGAGTTAGTAAAATTGAAATTGGATAATAAATTCTTACCTGCATTGCAAGCCATCTTTTAAATTATATTATATATATATATATTTTTTAAATAAAGTGGATTTTGACTCTTAAAAGGAAGGGTTTTTTCACATTTACAGAATAATGTTTGCTGAGAGAAATCTAAAGAATACATTCATCAGAATTTCTTCACAAGTACAAACTCGAGTATGCACACATAGAATACTATTTCTTCTCTATTCCAGACTGCTCCTAAGGATCCCAAGGTCACTGTCCACAGTACGATCATCATCTGAACTTCCTCAAGCTGAATAATTTTAATGATTACTAATTAATAAGCATTTCTGAAGTTGGCAGATTAATAACTAAATACTTTTATGTTCCACAAGATATTAAAAACACTCATTTTTCAGCTAGTGAATGAAAGTTCAAACACTTCACATCAACAGGGGATGCAACTATTTATTTAGTAGAAAAGATTCAAATTATGGGCCTCAAAAACTAGATTCTCTCTAGTATGTTCCACTGAAGTGGTGCTCTAGTCTGAAAATGTAAAGCATGTTTAGAAATTCGGACAATTTTTCCACTTTTGGTGTAATCAAAGGATTATATATAATGAAATGGGTAAACAATACCGAAAAGACAGTGCTGAACAGATCAAACCCTATAAATGCTTCTGGTAAATGTTTGGCATAACAGTATTCACATCATCATGTGAAACTGGATGTTTAGTTCTTGAAATCAGTTTTATTAAGTTAAATTATATCTTCCCTCAAAGTAATAAAATCTATTCCAACTTCAAATTCAACTTCCAAATCTTTAGAAAGTAATTAAGACTGAAGATGAACAGTTACCTACACTGACAAACTTTTATTCTTTTCAGCACTTGTTTAACCATCAAACTGTAGAAGTGCCAAGACAATACAGGTTATGATAGTGTGAAAATCTGTTTCCCCCAACAAACCTGTGGGGGATTATTTATTTATTTTCCTCGGAGCAGAGAACTGAGGTGGATTCTTAGCCAACATCAATTACAATTAAATGCTATAAAACTTTTAAATGAAAATAAAAACAAAAACTGGGGCCATGCGATCCACTCAATAGCACATTGGGCTGCAAGTGAGGAGACTTGGATGCTATTCCCAGCTCTGCCACTGACTGTGTGATCTTTAGCAAGTTATTTCACATCTTTGTGACTCTGTTCCCCATGCCCTGTAATGTCTAAATAGGCAGTAATCTTTGGGCAAGGACTGACTCATTTATAGCTTGTCAAAAATCTTGAGGATAAAATGTTGCCACTGTAAAACAAATTTAGCTAAGAATTTAACTAAAAATAATTATTAACACTATGTGTTAACATTCTTAATTAAATTAAATCAACTCACAGGTGGGGTCCATAAACACACATTAGTTATATGTATAATCGAATTGTCCAAAGTAAACTGCTAAAGAGACAAAACCATAAGGCTGTGCTAATAGAAAGCACCATCCTTTAAGACTGAGTATTAGAAATGTAATTAAATGTAACCTTTAGCATACTTTTAATATTTAGTTGTATTTTTATTTATAGTTTTATATACATATGTTTGACTGACATTTAGTACACACACAAAAATGCTTTCCTTCAGATTAATAATCTACCAAATACTTTGTTCTATAGACTGTACTATGCCTTTGTTTCAATGATCTGATTTTCAAACTCTCATAGAAGTATTACAATTAAATTAAATGCTTGGACAAGAAAAATGTTTTACAAAAATTTATTGCATCCATCAAATACTTAAAGGCATTCTTCATTAATACACTATTTACCTCTTAATAAACAAAACTACTGCAAACATATTAACAGTACCATTTAAAAGATCAAAAGGACCAACAATAAACAAATACACAACATAAAATGACAGCATACAGCACTGCCTGTCATATTATGACCCACTCAGATATTGCACTTTGGCAAAGATGATTTCAAGACTTTAAAAAAAAAAAAAAATTATTCATGTCATTCACATTCAAATGTATTCAAACAACAGAACTTCTAAACTAGAGACTTGCAACCATGAGTGCCCACACTATAAATATCTCATTGGGTACTAGGTACCCTCTTTGGTCTGGTAGAAAAGAGGCAGCTTGTCTGAGTAAGAGAGAAAATATTTTTTTTAAGTTGGGTTAAGAAAAAAAAAATTTTTTTTTAATCTTCTCAAAATGTTTTCCATCTTTTTACAATTTTGTACCAGTGATTATGGTACCAAGTACAATGAGTATTGAATGAAATATTAGTGAATTCAGTTATTAATTACTTCCTGAAGGTTGGAAAGAGTATTTGGTAACAGTTATCTCCCCCTACACTCAGAAATGTATATTCAGAATATTTCCTAGATAAAAATTTAAACAATTATTCAGTTTGAAAAGTTACATAAACTGATTTTAACACCTAAAAGAAAATGTAATGATATTTAGTGATCCAATCTATTTTGTTCAAGACCTGTTGGGGTTGTATTGAGAAAGAGGATAATCCCCCCAAGCTAGTAGGTAAAATCTACCAGTTAACATTTGTACTGTAAAATGCTGCGCTTTCTATGATAAATATTTGCTTTAAATCAGCTGAATTATCAACCACAAATTCTTAAAAATGTAACAAAGGTAGAGTGAAATTAAAGTATATTTAAATAAAAATAAGGTTAACAATGTTTAAATGTTGTGCTTATGAACCTGTGCTGTCAGTCCCTAAAAAGTTATTTTTTTAAAAGTGAATTAAAATGCTTAAATTTTAAAACTGAACATACAGAAGAGCTAGATTAGCAGCAATATTTCTGTACCCAACTGAAGTCCATATAACAAAATTATGTTTTTAAATTCACTTCAGCTATGTAACAAAAGGCAGTTACTTTGTGGAACAGACACCATGTTCTATGCTAATAAGGCTCAAAAGCAGAAAAGCAGACTCCATCAACAGTTGTGTTGCAAAGTTACAAAGTCGGTCCCACATTTACTACAGGACAAAAAAAATTCAGTTTCAGAAATACTATATAAAAAGTTTTCTTGGAAAAACTTAATCTAACTACAATAGCTTCCAAAAAGAAACTCCTGCTCATAATTGAGTGTTTCGCATTGAGTCCCTTTAATTTAATACTTTGTTTATACTGTTACTAATTAGAAAGCCAAACTTTTACATTTTATTTTATTCGCTATCCAAGCTACTTTTTGACGACTACATTCTAATAGTAAAATATTACATACGTTTAAAAAAACAACAACCTAAAACTAAAGTTATATCTATTAGTTTTTATAAATTTAAATTTTAAAACTAAATAATATATAGGCCCAGATCCTGAAATCACTCATGCACATGCTTCACTACGCATGTGAGTAGTTCCCTTGATGGAAAGTAAGCCTATGTATGAGTGCTTGTAGCATCAAGACCTTAACCATCACGTAGGTGATTTCAGGTACTCATCAATGAATTAAACCTCATTGGTTTATCTTTCTAATGAGAACAGGTGGTTTTAATAAAAAACAAATTATGTAGCACTAATAATCAAGATCCACTATAAAGATTTTATCACTGTATATTGCACAGATGCCAATTTTTATCATCTATTCATATAAGTAGCTGAAATTCACATTTATCAAAGCAGGCTTTTACTTGTCTCAATAAAGAGCTTATCACAAAACCCACATTTTACATAGGAATATAAAACAGACAGTGCTGCAATGCATTTATAACACACCCTATGCAAGGTGTGTTAGTTAACACTTCTAAATATTTTCTTTGCATTTCTGGATTTTGGCCTCTGTTTTCTGGCCTCTCGTTCAAACTTGCGGGAAGCCTGTGAGCGAGTCTTTACAAGGCAGGCAGTCCTGGTTTTTACAACCTGCTTGCTGTTCCGCTGCGCCGGTTTGCGCCCACGCCTAGGGTGTGTTATAATCTTTTTAAAGTCCTTATGGATGGAATCATACCTATTCTCAGGATCGTCATCATCCTCCTCCTCCTCCATTGGAACAGCCCCCGATTTAGTCTCTCCTTCATCCCCTGGGAAAAAAGTCAGAGAAATTTGACATAAGGATAAAACCAGCAATGCACATATAAATTTTCTATTATATGTGACCTATTGTGTCAATCACACAATTTAAAGATAACATGGTACTAAATATCACAACCCTACCTTAAAAAAAAAAAAAAAAAAAAAGCTATCTTAAGTATTCCCCCATACAATATCTAACAGTAGAAAGCTCTTTGAAGCAAGAGCCTTGTTAACATCTACTATTGTAAGTGGCAAGCAAATCTTTAATACCATATAAAATGAAGCCATAATCTGTATAGATTTTACTTTAAAATGCACAATAATTGAATGATCCATTCTTCAGGTATTTTAAAAATAAAAATTTAAGATTTTATTGTTCACGACTGGACCAAATTCACATAGACTGAAAAGATAATGGCAAATAAGCAACAGTACTATCAACTTCCAAGTATACAAGAGCTTGCTTACTCAGAACTGATCTGCCTAGTCTTCACAAGAACTATTTCAGCAGGAAAAGTTTCTCCTGCTGATCTACTTCCCTCTCTGTACTACCAAGGAAAACCACATGACACCCATCCGTCTTAAAGCAAGCACATTTATATATGAAGACTTATATTTTGAGAACTATGTTCATTAGCCTTAGAGCAACAATATCAAAATTCAGCTTATTATACAACATACCTCACAAATGCAGGAAGTTAATGTACCTATCTTATCTATTAAAACCAGAAGTCAACTTAAGCAGGAGGAAATTTTTTCCTTCCTTAAAATTACATATGAGAGAGGGGAGCGTCTTGACCCTGCCACCTACCTTTTTAGTTCACACTGTATTTTTTCCTTAAAATGTTATTAAGTCTTTTAAAAGTTGGCTTGCAAATGGAATTATAAAATGACACAAGAGTATCTGGCAATGTGTGCTAAACTACTTCCAGTATAGTCTATGGACATTCAGTCTACCCACTGAAAATTCATTTTTTAAAAACAAATTTCTGATGGTCCAGTGATGTCTAGCACTGTTACTAACAGACTGTTTTTAGTTAGACACGTTGATGCAGCTACAGAACACCAATGAAAAGAGGAATTGGTCCATAAGTGGTAAAGTAGATACTTCATATGGCTTTCAAGGTTCTCTAGTTGATGTAACATTGCCATAGAGTGGGAGCCAGCCAGCAATCAGCAGTAGGACTGAATATCAGGGGACCTACTAAAGAGCGGTGAAGTGTCAGTAGTTCTTGCATTCAATACTTCCCTCTGCTCGGTTAGTAGGAACATTCAACAGATATTGCTAGTGTGTTGGTGGATTACTTTTAAATTCCACTTGTAGGTCACTTTTAATATGTTAACACTTGAAGCTTCTCTTCCTTTAGAAGTCCACTCCACACACAAATTATTTTCTCCTCTGCTTAAAGTCTCTTAAGGCTCAATTCAATTCCAATGGGAATCAAAGGTGTAAAGAAATCCAAGGGAGCTGGACAAGTTCCTTAGTACCCAACTCTTAACTTCATGCCATCATGTGCTTGAGCCTCATCCACCATTTCCATATGCTTCAATTCCCCCACACACACACATACACACCCCTCCAATAACCTTTTTTAATCCACAGGTATAAGCTTCAGACGCTCTCTCATTCTTATTGTTGCCTGACCTTTTTTAAGGTTGATAATGTTTAGATTAATGACCAATTGATCTGACTGCAATAAGGTTCTTCCCCCAGAATCAGGCTACACAGAATTCACACTAAGGAGTTCGATATTTTGTGGGGAGTTTCAGGGTGAGTAACAAGCATACTCACACTGAGGGCAAAATAAAACCTTAGATACCTTTATTAAAATAATGGAGAAAGCTAGAAATGATCCAAGCCACATAAGATAAAGATAATACAGGATCAGGTAATCTGTGGTATCATTCTATGTATAAGCTTTAGAATTGCATGCTCACACCCTTAAGCTGGGGACAAATGGACCAACTCTGTCTCTGGCATGCAGTGTCCAATGGTACAAGTCCCGCAATGAGTTGAAGGGTCAAGTAGAAAAGAAGCAGACAGCAATGGAAGAGGCCCAGTGGGAAAGGGAAAGACCAGCCCCGGACCACATGGTGACTGCCCTGTTACAGGGCCTAAGCATCATCTGCTCATATGCTTACATGTAGCCTTTTTACCAGTATAATACTGAGGTGTACTTATTTTATATGTTAACATATTGATATGTGGGACTACCATTTCAGCGCATGATCATACCGTCATCCCTTGCTTAAGTGGATTTGCAGTTATTACTTCCATGTTCCTTGTAGTAGCACTTACTGGAACATTCTAGCTCCTACTGTTGAGCAAACGTCTTAGTTCCCCAAATCTAAAGGTAACCATTGATCTGTGCTAAGGGAGACGACCTACTTAACCACAGTTATGCTAACTTATGCTCCAGCTAATATCTTACAGGATATAGGCCTGTAGTCTTCTTGCATTACAGCAGAATAGAACAGAAGGCAAGCCAGTGCATATAATGGGGTGAATATCATGGGCAAACTTGCCCTATGGGCTACACTGCTACTTACTTCTTTACAATTTTTTGATATCATTCGTGTAATATGAGTCACAAAATGATGAACCGTTTTCCTTATAGGGTATCACTATTAGATTATTTGATGTAATTTTATGTAAGGACTTGGGGAAGAGGAGTCTCTCTTTAAACTGTATAAAATTCTTCACCTTGCACTTTCATGAAGCTGCAGAAATAATGTTATCTTGTACATTACCATTATGGTTTGTGGTATACTCCTCTACCATATACGTATGCTTGAATTCCTAAATGCTGCCAGACATTGAGATAATGGTTTAAGTTTCCATTTGTCACCCTTAGATCCTTGTCTGAGTAGTATCTTGAAGTTTATGGCCCGCCCATTTAAGGAAGAAAAACATTCTATATCTTTAATGCTATTCTCTTTACATTTTTATATTAAATGGCATGAACCTGTGTAAATTTAATAGCCCACTGAAAAATGGACTAATAGTACTGGCAAAAAAGTCAGGTATAGTGAAATCTTTTATTAATGCTCCACAATATTGACCTATATATCAAGCAGCTTCACTTTTGAAGCTCTGCTTAACAACTACTGTATATGTCATGTCAAATTGTGTAGTGGTCTTTTGGAGACTAAGATTTCCTACTAGCTAGGTAGATGATTGGAAAGATAAGAACTGTTGGGTAGAATAATCAGCAAATGAAAATTAGTAGCGACTCAGGCACCACTGTTCACTCTCACTGCCATAGGTGGTAAGAGAAATTGAGGGAAGGGCTACAGTTGCTTCACCCTTTCTCCCCGGCACTGTAGCATGAGTAGACACACAGCACATACATGGCTCCAAAAGACATTTCTAGTCCAAAGACTCCAATCTCACATGCATGCGGTGCATGCACAACTGCACTGGAATCCATACTGACACATACTCGAAGTATTGGTTACCCTAAAATGACCTGTTGAATTTGAATAATGGCTCAGTGTTAAGTAGCTCTTATAACACACCAAATCTCCTCTAAGGTATTCTTTAGGTGGAACACAAGAGAGAGGTACAGAAAACTTTATGTTAAAATTTGTGCTTACTGCATATTCAGAGCTGAATTAATCGCACTGATTCCAAATCAAAATAACTTAAAACAGGAAACATAGAATAGAACTGGAACTATCCGCAGTTGCCAGACTTTCTGAACAGTCTAAATTCTTTAAATAAGAGACCAGCGAAGAGCCTTAAATTTTTAATTTAAGAATGGTTAAATCAATCCATTGATACTAGGTATATTAGAAGCTCCTACATTAACAATGAGCATAAGATCATCTCTCCCTAAAGCAGAAGATTTAAAAAACAAAAACAACCCCTAAAAGACTGAATCTTCAGAATTTAACAACACCCATTATACCACTGCTTGTTAGGTAAATTAGCTTGTTCCAGCTCCACTCTAATTGTACATGAAAATCAACTTTTTTACAAGATTTCTGCCTAACTCTTTTAGATTTTGACCCTATTATAATCAGAATAGTAATATATGAACAAAATGTATCAGTAAATACTACTCTAAAAGCATTAGCTCAATATATTAACAAAACTGTGCTCTTTTATAGTGCCTTCTATCCAAAGATCTCAAAGTAATTTACAAACATTACTGAATAAAGTACCATAACACCCTTATGAAATTGGCAAGTATTCTCTCCATTTTACATATAGGGATAATAAAACACAAAGGTTCAATAATTCCCCTGAAGTCAAACTGTCTGTGGCAGAACTTGAAACAGAACTTGGGAGTTCCTGAGGTCTGTGCTTTACAGGAACATTGTCAACTTGAATTTTCTGAATTTTTTTAAAAAAAATTAATTTTCTGATACAGTCTCCTTTGAAATAGATTTTCGATTTTTTTGGTTTTGTTACTTTTTTGAGAAGGAAGACCAAAAAGCAACAATGCCCTCTCGTCCCCATCCTTCCCTCTCTGTGCATACTCCTGCCTACTGAATCTTCTGTTTCAGCTACAGTCTCACAAGTCATGGGGAAGGGTGTGAAATGCAGTGAAATCAACTACAGAAAGAAGTACTATAGAATGTCAATGGAAACTGTCTGGAAAAAGTTTCTCTCTCAGAGTAATCTTAGTAACAATAGTAGATATAAATTGTTCAGCTGGAAATGAAATTTGATAGTGTCCTTTTAGCCTCAAGATCACCCTTCCTCTTTATTTTTAGGTTCTCCAAGCCTAAAAGTTCCAGCTGTGCTGCTTTGAATTTTTTTTTTTTTTTTTTAAAGAATAAAGGACTAATCAGATGCTGATCAAAGGGTGTCCTCCCCTCAAGTCTGGGCAAGAAAAAGAATTAGCCCCCATGCTCTCAGAAGCACTTTTAAAATGCATAAAAATCTGCTCAAGTAATAAATAGCAGCCTGATAGACTTTAGCAACAGGTGTCACTTTAGTTAAATAAAATTACTAGAATCTATTTCATGGGAAACAAAGATAATCAGGCCCAATTTAAAAAGTGCACATGCATAACTATAGTTAAACCTCCAAAGGCCACATTATACCACAAGGCTTGATACTCTTCTCCCTTACATGACACAAAGCTAGAAGATCTGATGTGAGCTCTCCTGTTCTCTACTACCTAAACCCAATTCATGTTCTGTATTCATTAGGCAGACAAAAGCAACTAAGAATAGGCATAAGAAAGCCAACCTACAATGCAACCCACTTGGTATTACAGACTCTGGCTCCAGTTTTTCAAATCTCTTCCTAGAAAAGGTATTAAAATTAAATAAAAAGCCAAGGTGATTTGTAAATTAAGTTAAATGGCTGTTTGCCAAGTTTAGTACAAGTCAAATAACTGGTTGCAAGTGGCATCACAAAACATATGATCACATTAGAAAACAGGTTTTAGAAATATGGCTTAAGTTTTGGAATGCATAGTCACATTTATAGATATTTTCACTTAAGCATTTGCACTACTAGATTATTAAATCAATATGACTACCCAACTCATACTATCTACCTCCCCATATTAATATACTAATCAAATTGTAGACCTTTGCACACCTGAAGACTGACAAAATCCTGTGTTGGAGGACAGTATTAAGCTTTCAGTCACTGGCTTAATCTTCTGCTCATCACTGCTTCCATCGATTGCTGAATTCTGGTCATCATTTTCTTCCTCATCTGATGAGGAGGAACAGGTGATGTCATCCTTCTGTTTTTTAGAAATTCTTTTTTCCACTTTTAAGTTACCCTTTTTATTCTCCTTAGCGGAACTCTTTTTACTCTTTTTTTTATTGTCTTCATAAGGCTCCTCATCAGAAGAGGACAATGAGTCATTCTGTTCTTTTTTGGAAGTTTTCTTTTTGTGGCTTACTTTTTTCTTTTCTTTAGCTTCTATTCGTTTTTTATTCTGTTGAACATCTTCAGAAGAACTCTCCTCTTTCTTTGGGGACTTCTCAGCATCTGAAGATGAATCATTCTGCAACTTTTTCAATGTTCTCTCTCTCAAATTTCTCTCTCTCTTTTCCTCAACTGCCATTTCATTTTTACTCTTATTTTCAGAGGAAATGCAACTCTTTTTCTCTGGGGATGATTTATCTCCATCAGAAGAAGAACCATCTTGTTCTTTCTTATTTTTCTTTTTCGAGTTTTCTTTTTTGTTTTCTTTACCTTCTGTTCCTTTTTTATTCTTGGTTTTGTCTTCTGAAGAATCACAACTCTGCTCCTTCGCTGCAGACTTCTCAGTTCCATCCAAAGAAGAATCATTCTGTACCTTTCTCTTTTTCAAATTTCTGTTTTTCTTTTCTTTTGTTTCTGCTCTCTTTTTACCATCAGAAGAATGGCAACTCTCCTCTTTCTCCAGGGATGATTTCTCAGTATCAGATGATCCGTCATGCTTCCCCTTCGGAGTTCTTTCTTTTAAATCTCTGTTTTTCTTTTCATTGACTGCTGTCCCCTTCCTAATTTTTTTATCTTCAGAAGAATGATTAGTCTCCTCTTTCTCTGGGGATGACTTCTCAGCATCATCAGATGATTCAACCTGCTGTTTCTTCAAATTTATTTTTTTCTTACTAGTAGATCCTTTTTTATTCTGTTCTTCAGAAGAAGAATCATAATTCTCTTCTTTTCTGGGGTATTTCTTTTTGGCTTTTTTTGCAGACTCTATTTTACTCAAACTCTTTATCTCTCTTTCTAACTCAGAGTCATAATTTGAAGAATCTGAAGGGTTCTGTCGTTTCTTTTTTGCAGAAGTGGAGCCTTTAGTTGATTTGCCTTTTTTGGCAACTAAATCTGAACCAGAAGTGGAGCTTTTTCTTTTGCGCTTTCCATTCTCATACTTCACTGGTTGTTTCGTTAGATCATTTAAAGCATTCTTCTGAATATTATTGGATGTCTCACTATTGCTATCAATATCTGAGGAACTATGACTCATCATGGCTACTTCTTTAAGGACTGCTGGCATCTCATCTGAATCCGAACTTTGGTCCAATATGTCTGATTTTTTTGATTTAGAAAGCTTATTAGGTTTAGGATGATCAGTAGTATTGTCAGAAGAATTTCTTTTATCTTTTTTTCTCATTGACTGGGTTGATGATTTTTGCTTGCGCTTCTCACAGTATGCGTCATTGCTGTCCTCTTCTGAATTAGATGTTAAAGGATTCATGTCTGTTTGACGCCTCAGAGGTGTAGTCTTCACACGTGGAGACCTCCTGAGATCAGATTCCTCTACCAAGGGGACAGTTTCATTTTCAGGTGAGCGTTCATTACCAATGTAATGATTTTCTTTTCCAGAATCACAGTTTTCTGCCTTGGGTATTACATCAGCATTCTGATCTCCCTTTACTGGATTACTGTCTTGATCTTCAGCTTTAACTGGAGAATCAGAAAGGGAAACAGGAGTCAGTTTTACAAACAATTCTTTTCTTACTTTAGCTGATGCTTTTAACTTGGTACCTCCTTTAATGTCTTTTGAAGCTGTAGCACATTTTATATTAACATTTACTGTCTCCAGCTCTGTTGATGTACTTCCATTGCCCTGTTCATCTGCTGCACTCTGAGTTTCCATAGCCGATTCTAGAGTCTCAAAAATATCTTCAGGGACTGATGAAGGAACAGACACAATATCCATGTCTAAAGCCTCAGTACTATTAGGTTCATATTGAGGCTCTTCATTTGTCTCAGACTTTTTATCTTCACTGCTAGTATTCTTGTTTTCTGTTTGTTGTGTTGCTGGAACATTTTGGTCCATGGGCTCATTGTCAGGCTGTTCTGACACAGCTTTTTTCACTGACTTTACAGTGTCCTCTTTCAACTCTGCATGTTCCTTTCCTTCATCTCTTTTCACTTCATTTTTTTCTAGTTTAATATCAGTTTTTTTCTCTTTGGTATTCTTCTCTTTGATTTTAACATCCAAAGCTTGAATCTCTTGATTCAGACCTTCTTCTAATGCTAAATGAACTTTTTTTATGTCACTCAAAACAGATTTAAAAGCTTTCAGCTGACGTAGCTGTATGGTAGAGTTTATTTCTGAATTTTCTGCTGCCGTTTTCAAAAAACTTACAAAACTAGCGTTCATATTAGTTGTGGTCTCAACCAGTTTTTTTGTCTTTTTAAGCATGTCTTTTGGCACCATTAGTGCTTTATAGGAATAGGTTAAAGAACCAGAATATGAGTCATCTAATTTCTTTTCTTCTCCATTACAATTTGAAATATTTCTCTTTGGAGAAAATTTGAGTGTGTGATCATATATTTTACTTTTTTCACTCTCAACTCTGATCTTCTTCTTGTTTTGTTGCAATAACTGTTCTAAATTTTCAAAAACACTGTCACATGCAGTGACCAAGTCCAACAAAGGTTCTGGGTGGCAAATGTAGCAATGCCATTGGTTATTTTCATCCATTATGGCTGACAGCTCCTTTCGGCCCAGATTGCGCAAAATGCACTTTTTGCAGAAGGCATTATGGCAAAAGTCGCAGCAAATTAAATTTCCACCTTCAGCACACCATCTGAAATGATGATTGGGAAATGTTAAAATGCTACCCAAAAACAAATTACATTAATTATTTAGACAAATAAAGTTTAATTAAATCAAACTTTAAAAATTATCAAACAGTTATAATATTTTAAAGTTACTAATCAAAGGCAAAAGTTTCATTTCAAAAGATAGCAAGCAGATATCTACTAATTTAGAACATTATTGAAGCACAATAATTAACAAGAGACATCAAAAGGCAGTACATTAAAATGTTGAACTAACAGTTCAAAAAACCAGAAATATTCAAGTACAGCTCCAAAAACCCTTGCCTAGCCTCCATATGTTAGCAGGAGAACCTAAAAAATTGCCACATGAAAGAAACTTAAGTCTTCCCTGTTCAGTACGAGAATTAAAGAGTACAGTCTTTTGTAGTACAAAGATACAAACTGCACCTCCCTTTCTGACCTATATCACAGGTACAGGGCTACTGAGGCCCATTTTGCAGGGGTTCATGAGGTACTGGATGGGGTGGGGGGGAAAGGTTCCTGAACCGTGTATACTCAGTGTACGTAGGAGAAAATTTTTCTTTTTGGAACATGTCTGGAGCACATAGTCTGACCAAGACCAGAAAGTGAATGGGATAGAATAAACCTATTCTTGGTTTACTGGACAGTTACTGGACAGATGCAAAAGTTCTGAGTGGACCATATCTGGATAGCAATATGAGACAACATGGCCTCTGGTTGATGACATAATAGCAAGTGAGGGTTTTAGCTTCTACCTCATATATATGTTAGTGGGTTTGCAGTTTACAGACCAATACATCAAGATTTCTCTGGGAAAGTGAGCTTCAGTGGCCCATTGATAAATGCTATTTATGGGATAATGATCAGAAGACAAATATAAAGCTGGTGTTGGAAACTTAACTAAGTATACATAAGCTGATGTTTAGGTTTTAGTCATGTGATATTCAACTTTTAACCAACAGGGCTAAGTACTTGATTTCCTTATATTTATGTTTTCCTAGTTTGTACTAAAATTTAAAATTGAAATATCAACATAATATTATGGGTCTGTTGGCTGGACAGTGGGCATTTCATTATTGCTTTAATTGATGTGGGTAATATTATAGTGGTGTTTACATACTTACCTACACTGTTCATCCATTCCATCTGAATCACGGCTAATGTCATCGCTCATATAATATTTGTAGCAAGTCTGCAAGGGAAATAGGTGGACAAGGAATTTTTTTCAATTAAAGTGAGATGGAATTTCATAAATCTTTATGACTTAATCTAATGAATGCATTAAAGTCAGACTCTTAAAATGTTCTTAGAACTTCAGATCACTGTCTATAAATGAAAACTAGAAACCCCTTTAAAATTTTCTCTCTCATTTTCACCTGCTGTTTACAAAATTGTAACTAATTTAACAGTCTCCAAAGACACAGCAGCTCCCAAACAATGACTTTTCTGAATTGAATGGTACAAGCCTTATTTGAAAATTAAATGTGTTTGCCTTCTTTTGAAGGCCACAGTTTTTTTGTATTCTAAAACTTCCAAGTTGACTATTATTTTTTATATTCAGTTTTGGTCTACACTTATGTCTGCATAGCTACATTGGTCAGGGGCGTGGAAAGAAAAAAAGAACAAAACAAAACAAAATCCCTGACCAACATAGCTAAACCAACAAAACCCCCTGTGTAGCTGCAACTATGTCAATGGAAGAGGGCTTCCACTGATGTAGCTAATGTCAAACTGAAAGAAAAATTTCTGTTGGTGTAAGCTGCGTCTACACTAGCAGGCTACACTGGCACCACAGTAAGAACCAAAATTACATACCTTCATTGGAATGTAGAATTTTATTCAATCTATCATTTCAACCTCATGTTGTTGTTGATGTTAGCAATGCAACAATTAGTACAGGAACAGAGCTTATGAAATTACGCTTAAAACTTCTTAAATAAGATTTGTGTGCCACCAAAGGCTGCTAAACATTAAGCCCACTTGATTAATAGTAATGACTGCAGTTCCTGAATTTGTTAGGTCAAATTCTGAAGTCCTTATTCAGTCTTTATTTAAGTAGAGCTCCAGTGACTTATCAGTTTTCCTTGAATAAGGGCTGCCTAAAGACTGTAGACCAAATTCTGCCCTCACTTGCACCCACTGTCTTCGCAATCCTGAAAAACAGCTTCGGAATCTGCCTATATGTGGTGTGTGTGAAGTAATGATGCACCCTCACCTGGAATACAGAGTTCAATACCTGGTCATCCTATGTCAAAAAAAGTTATAGCAAAAACATGATTCAGAGACACACAACAAGAATTGTTAAGAGGCGCAGGAAAATTCCCGCATTATGAGATATTGAGAAGTCTGGCACTGTTTACCTTAGTTAGGAGACAAATAGAAAGGAAATGACACAGAGATAGAAAATAATGAAAGATATAGAGAATTCCTGATCTGTTCTCCCTTCTTATGATATTAAAAAACAAGGTGGCATCCAATGAATTTAAAAGAAAGGAAATGCAAAACTGATAAAAGTAAATATCACCTCACAATTAACCAGTAGAACTCACTGACACAAGGCATAATTGAGGTTAAGAGTTTAGCGAGATTAAAAAAATAGATTGGACACTTATACATGTAACAAGACTATTCAGAGTTACAATGGTAAGGATTAAAAAAAATCAAGAGTTTTGGAAAGGATTCAGAGCTTTACTGGGGACTGGAAGCAAGGTTCCTTGTGGACTGGTTATTCTGTAGCTACTTTCTTCAGAGTTTTTGTAATTTCCTCAGAAGCAGCTGGTATTGGCCCCATTGTCTGAGTCAGGATACTGGACAAGATGGACCTCAGTTCAGATCCAGTGTGTCAATTCTTAAGGATACAGTACTGGACTAACTAAAATACCTGAAGGCCAAATACAGGCCACATCACAGACCCTATATGCCACTCCATCAGCTTAAAAGCATTGACACAACAGGGCATGGGTGAATTCCCCCATTGCAGGCACAGCATTGGGCCAATGTAAGCCACCCTATACTGCTTCCTTAAAAGGCTTTAATGTAGGGGCATGATGGAATGGACATGGGCTGGAGGTGATCTACCCATAGTGATCAGTGCTACAGAATTCTGGACTGTGGTGCTGACCATTCACAGCCAGTGGGAAAGCTGCCATAAATTAGCATATAAAACCATAAACACCAAAATTAGAGTAGTTTCATGATATATTCCAAACTTATTAACACTTTAAAAATAAATTCCAAAGAAACCACAATAAATTAAACATTTGTGGTGTATAAGCTTTATCCGTGTAACTTCACATGTTAATACTTGCTTTTCCCTTTTCTGCTACCAGTTTCCTTGTTTATGTACATTGCAAAGTTTAAAAGGCTAACAAGAGAAAACAATACGCACAGAAAACAAGTAGTGATAGATCACTTTTTTTTTTTTTTTTTTTTTTTTTTTAAATAAGAAGGCTCATTGAGTACAATTCACTCATTACATACCTTACAGATAAGGACTTTCAGTGTAGGATGTCTATAGATTGAATCCTTTTGAAAATGGTTCACCTGTTGCCCACAGGCTGTACAGCTTACAATTCCATGCAGTCCTTCCTCTATAGAGGATTATAAACCACATATTAGTTTTTAAAAGCAATCTATGAACAATTATTGTGTTTCCTTGTTACAACATTTTGGTTTGTCAAATTATTTGTTTACTTCAAAACCCACTCTAATGCTTTACCACCCAGCTTTCGAGGAAACTTTCTATAACCACTCACCTTTTTCTAAAAGGCTAATGAAGAGTTTTTGGGCCATTATCTCCTTTCCGGATAAAATTTATCCAGGAGAAATGTCTTCCTTTGTGAGGTTATACATTTGGATTAAATTGTTATTTTATGAGGACATACCTGAATTGTCAGTAAAAATACATTTAATCATGGTCCTGCATTGTACAGTAAAATCGCTCAACTTTCAGTTATTCTTCTTCATAAAATACCATGGCAGTTTATAAATAAATATTTTAATTATATTTCCTTCAGATTTTTAAATTTATTTCTGAATGAGAAATAAGGAAAACAAGTCTATGAAACAAGTTAAAAATATAAATAAAATCCTCTCTGGTTTCGTGTGAAACATTATATAAGATCAAAATAGATTAAGACAATATTTTGTAGCAATTGTACAGGACACCTCCAGACCATTCTGCTCAACACACTGTCCTGGAAGTTCACATTTATCTTGTCATCTATAAATGTTTTCTGTATTTGAAATGACAGTTTGACAAAAATACACTTTGACCATCCTATTGGTAGCTACCACTCCAGTTTAGTCCTGTTTGCTGTGGTAGGGCTTCCACCTGTAGTGTGGTCTTTTAGTACAAACTGTTCAATTTAACAACTTTTATTCTTACTTATAAGCAGTGACGCTGCCAAGAAAAAGGGGAAGCCACCTGAGAAAACCCACAGCCACTGTTTTAAGTTGGTATCAAGCAGTAAAGCAAGAGAAGGCTGCTGGATGACTTATGTCAAATGCAACCTGCCCGCCTGTATCAATTCAGGAGGTTGTGAATCCAAGAAATGAGACTTCGTTTAAGGCTTTAAAACACATACACAGAATCAGGCACAAATACCAAAAAGAGTTCAGGAACCTACTGAACTTTTCCATAACAAAATACAGACTACTGGCAAAGATTCAGAGATTTTGAAATTGGAGACAGAGCCTTAAATGGACTCAGAGCCTGTTAGGCTTAAGTAAAGAAGAAGAAAGCTTTACAAAGAAAGGTGAAAACAATAAATCTCATTCAGAGTCAGAAAGTTTCAGCTGTTGGGTACATCAGAGTGGGTTAACAGACTTGAGAATATTTTGGGATTCTTAGAACAAAGTACTTGATATGAAATGGAAAGGGCATTTCAAATCCTTAAACCAACTTCAGGCTTAAGATGGGTTTTGTAAAATAGGTACAGCAAGACAGCTTTCCAGCCCCTGTTGTATACTCTTGGCTTTTCCTTCCTTTGGCTAACAAGAAACACATTTTTGTGACTGAAGGAAAATAAGTTATCTTATTTATGGAATTCTCTATGCTAGCACTTGAGTCCCGAACACCTCACAACAGGATATACAAGTTTGACTTGCTCAACCCCATTTTTTCCAAGAACTAGTCTAGAGGCAAAGATTTATGGTGTTTTATCCTGCAGAACTGCAGGTTATAGCTGGATCAGAATCAGTATATTATCCTTAATTTTGACAAGATGGTAAGATCTCTTAACTGACAATTCAGCTTACCAGGAAGAGGACAAGAAACATTTGGCTAGTATTTTCACTTTACAATCCTGTTCAGCACCACATCTATAAAAAGAATACATGAAGACCTGACTAATCCCAGGCCAGTTGCACCATTTCTGTAACTCCTCAAACATTTTGAAGATTTTATCCCTCCCATAGTGTCTAAACTGGTTCTTATAAAGGTCAGAACCAAAGAATAGGAAAAAGCTGTAGTTTTATAATATTATGGTATTGGCAGTAAAATTCCATAGTTGACATCCTGTTACCAAGGAACTCCATGGCCACTCAAGCCTCATCCTTTAGGACCTTAAGCTTGGTTCACTAGATTGATATGAATACAAACTGTGTGGCACGTTAGAGTGTGGAAAGCAGCTCTTGACAGAGGTGTGCCACTTTGAAAATAGTAATTAAAATCCTGAATTTCACCTAGAAGTTTCCTGGCTGCCAAAGCCGAGTATGAAATATATGTTTAATATTCTCTTGCTCACAAGGTAAATGCCACATCCTGTAGTAAGGGGTGTGCCAGATACAGCCTATTTCAATACTGTAGACTACTAGTATGGATGACCATGACAAGATCTGAATCAAAGAATATTGCCATTAGTATATCTGGTCAGTGATTTTATACTACATATGCTATTATCAGTGTTCTATTTTCATGAATATCAGAATATTCAAAACTCTGTCTTCTCCTCACAGAAATTTCACCAGATTTGCATGGTAAATAAATACCTGGCTATATCAATATTCTGACTGTTATGCTTGTTTTTATTCAAGCTATACTGCAAGGTTACAGTATTTTTTTAAAATAAAGTTACAAGGTCTGTGTTCTTGCTAAAATGGTTTACATTACCATCATTAAAAATATTTCAAGATAAAAAATGAGGCCATGTTTATCAGTACATCTGCAGGCAGCAAGAGTCTCAGAAACATTCAATTTAACCAAAACTTTTATGTGGGTGGAAAAGGAGGAATAGTTAAGGAAGACAGGAGCTAGATGGTTATGAGGCAATCACTAATTAAATACAGAGCCTTTCACAACTAGGTCACAAGACCAAATGTGGCCCAAGATGATAGTTGTCAAAAGTCATTATCAGCCAATGAGTGCTTGATGTCTAATGTAAGAGGAGTTGCTAGTCTCTGTCCATTACACAGTGGACAGGAAACAACACACAACACATTACCAAAACTGTCACATTTAGAAGACAGCCAAAGATACAATGGACACTATTCTAGAGCAGTGGTCTCCAAACTTTTTTGATCACACACCCCTATCAGTAAAAATTTTTGAGTACGCACCCCCCGCCGCGCCTGCTCTACCATTTTTGCTGAAGCAAAAAATAAAAATAAAAAAAAAAAGCCGCTCGGACTCCCGCCCGAACTGATGAAGCAAAAACAAAAAAAAGCGCTCCTCCTGCTGCGCACCTCCACTTTGGAGACCACTGATCTAGAGGTTAAGAGACGTAGTCCCTCCAAAATATGGTGGAAGCATACTACCATGTCAGCATGGGGAAAATCTGCACTGCCACAGCCTGTGCTATGCTTGTTTCATGGTTAGAACGAGGGTTTTCATTTCCAGGGGTACCAACTTGGCAGTTTTCACAAGTACTATATTCACATAAATATGTTAGAAAAAAATACAATTAAGTTTCCACAAAGTAATGAATGCTATTCACTATGTAAAATTTTACATAACACTGCACTGTTGTTTTTATAGTGTTTTGCAATCTGCACAGAGCAATCACTCACCCCTCAGCTGGACATGAAAAAGTAGAAAGCACCAGCAAAGACAACACAAAGGCCTTCTCTATACACAAAGTTGCACCATTTTAATTAAAGGTGTGACACTGCACCAATTTATCATCATCCCCTTTACACACATTAATATTATCACACCTTTAGTTAAACCCATGCATCTTCTTAGTTCATACAAGCTTAATGATTCTGAGAGAAAATTAATATCTTTTGGAATCAAAACCATGAAGGGGTTCCAATGTGAAACAATATAGAATTTCCAGGAAGAGACATGAAAAACTGTAGAGTTTCTGCAAAACTATCCTCTCCACATCCCACTCATCCCTTGCATGCATTGGGACCTATAGATATTTCTGCAGGAAATATATCATGTAAAGATGACATGAAACATTGCAAAACAGAAGGTTACTACCGCAAAAACTGAGTTGTCCAAATGCATTACCGCTGCAGAACCACAATGTAGGAATCACATACCACGCTCAGGAGCCAAGAAACCTTTAACAGTATAACCATTATAGGGCCCTTGGATCTGAGCATTCTAGAAAATACTACTATAAAAGGTCACATAACCCTTCTACCCATTCTCTGACCCTCACTCTTCATGAGTATTTATAGACTCTGAAGAAGGAAGGGCTGATATATGACTCTTCAGAAGCAATATATTAGGAAAACTCCATTTAACAGAAGGTAACCTTCTGTAGGGAGTACTTATTTTACTCCTGAGGGAATTCTGCACCACTGTGCACACGCAGAATTCATGTCCTGCACAGAATATTTTATTCGCCACAGAAAATACATTCTGCCGAAGAAGTCCTGCAATTACGTCTTTCACCCACCTGGAGCTGCTGTGGCGCCGGGACAGCAGCTGCTTCCAAGAGGGCGCAGCCTCAGCTGCACATAGGGAAAAGAAGAGGCTGTGTTCCTCGTAGACCCTGCCTGTGGGCCCAGGTCAGGAGGCATGGGATATGGGTGGACGGACAGCATGGGGCACATGGGGCTGCTGGGGCCGGGGGGGTGTCACAGACTGGGATTCAGAAGGGCTGATGGAGAGAAGACTGGGGGGACACTGAATGGGAGGAGGGTGCAGGATAACATGGAAGGGGAGTGGCTGAGTGGGGATGCAGGATAATTTTCAAACACTCTCTGTAATTCGGTTTTCTTTCAGGCCACTGATAACGTTAAATAGCATAGGGCCAAGAACCAGTCCCTATGGGACCCTACATAGAAAAAACACCTGCCTGATGATGGATTCCCCATTTACAATTACATTTTGAGACCTATCCGACAGTTTTAATCCATTTAACATGTGCCACATTAAAAAACCCCTAAAATGATATAAAATCAATCAAAATGTTGTATGGTACCAAGTCAAATGCGTTTCACAGAAGTCTAGTACATCAAAAGTATTACCTTTATGAACCAAACTTCTAGTCTCACCAAAAAAAAAAAAAAGAGGAGGTTACATAAATGTAACTGGAGGTTCTTTGAGATGTGCGGTCCCTATCTGTATGGCACTGAAGGGTTATATAAATGCACCATGCATCCAGAGCCAGAGATTTTGAAAGTTGTAGTGTCCATTGGTCCATGCATGTGCCCTTGCTACACCTCATGGTTTCATCTGAAGTGATAAAGGGCGGGGCGGGGCGGACCGACCACGCCCTCAGTTCCTTCTCCATCGCAAACCAAGAAATCTACAGCAGAGGAGGAGGAGGGTGGGACTGGAATACAGATAGAGACCACACATCTCAAAGAACTCCAGTTACATGTAAGTAACCTCCTCCTCCTCTTCTTCAAGCGATGGTCCCTAGTGTATTCCACTGAGGGTACCTAGCTAAGAGGAGGGTGTGAAGATGATGATGGAACCGTGGAACGGAGAACAGCTGCACCGAATGAGGCATCCGTCGCAGAGTCTCGCATCAAAGCGTAATGGGAAGAGAATGTATGTACTGAACTCCATGTGGCCTCCCTACATATGTCCGTAAACAATATGTCATGAAGCGCAGCTGTGGGCAATGCTTGCGCTCTCATGGAGTGGGCTTGTACCCCAAGGAGTGGAGACAGTTCCGATAACTGATAATAGGGTGTAATGCACCCTGAAACCCACTTAGAAGCCTTCTGAGTGGAGATTGCTTGCCTTTAAGTCTTCCCACTCTAACGATAAAAAGTCTAGGACACTTTCTGAACGATTTCATCCTCTGCAGATAGAAAGTCAGGGCCCAGCAGATGCCGAGGGAGTGAAGGTGGTATTCCGTTGCTGAGGCGTGAGGTTTTGGAAAGAAAGAGGTTAAGCGTACGAACTGGTTAAGATGAAAGCAGGATACCATCTTTGGCAGAAACTTGGGGTGCAAGCTCAGGGAAATTTTGTACTTATGAATATGGTAGAGGGGGAAGGTCTGCCATCATGTCCCTCAGTTCGCCAATCCTTCTCGCGGCAGTAATAGGTACCAGGAAGGCACTCTTCATGAAAAGGTGAGACAGGGAGCAGAAGGCCAGAGGTTCAAAGGGCTTTTTCATCAATGCCAGGAGGACAAGATTGAGGTGCGATGGGTTCAACAGGAGGATAAGTCCATAGGAGGCTCTTCCAAAACCTGGTAGTCAGGGGGGTGAGTAAAGGGAGTGCCCTACCACAGAGGGGTGGAAGGCACTGATAGCGGCTATGTGTACCTTGATGGAGTTGAGAGTGAGGCCTGACATCTTCAGGAAGAGGAGGCAATCCAAAAGAAGAAGGATGTCCACATATTCAGGAGCAAGACCCCTCTGTCAGGCCCATGATGTGAAATGCTTCCATATGGCCCTATAGGACCACCTTCTAGGCTTCTCTCTGCTACTTGAGAGGATTTCTTGTACTGCTGATGAACATTCCCGCACTACTAAAGATGTCCATCCAAAAACCAAGCTCTGAGGTGAAGTCTGTAGATCGGGATGCCGGATCCTCGTGCCATGTTGAATGAGGAGTTCCAGGAAAGTTGGCAGCAGAAGCTGGGAACACGCTATTGTGGAGAAGAAGGGGAAATCAGAACTGGCAAGACCAGAACAGGCTGATCAGAATGACAGTCACTCTCTCCCGTCTGATCTTGTGTAGGACACGCCTCAGGAGCAGTAGGGGAGGAAAGGTGTAATAGATCTGGTCCAACCAGTGGAGGGCAAGGGCATCGCATTGGGAAAGGGCACCAAGTCCCCCCGCCAGAGCAGTACTGGGTGCATTTGCTGTTGGCATGGGAGGCGAAGAGGTCCAGGTAGGAGTCCTCCAGTAGTCGAAAATGTTGGTGATCACGGAGTCGTGGAGCTCCCATTCATGGTCAGTCATGAATTTCCGGTGAGAGAGTCTGCAATTACATTCTGCATCCTGGAAAGATATGCTTCTAACTAGGAATGTAAATAGGGTTTAAAAATAGTAACCGTTAAAACTATTAAAATTCTATCGGTTAAATGGTTAGCCGTTAAGGATCCACATAGTCGGGGAACTAGGGGTGCGGTGGGTGCTGCAGCGCCCCCAAGTCTTATGCTGGGCCCAGCTGCTGGCCCGCGCTGGCAACGGAGCCTGGGATGCGGGGCGGCAGCAGAGCCCCTGGACGCTGGGCTGGAAGCTGGGATGCTGGGCAGCAGCCGGGATGCCAGGCGGCAGCGGAGTTTAATCATAGAATATCAAGGTTGGAAGGGACCTCAGGAGGTCATCTAGTCCAACCCCCTGCTCAAAGCAGGACCAATCCCCAACTAAATCATCCCAGCCAAGGCTTTGTCAAGCCTGACCTTAAAAACCTCTAAGGAAGGAGATTTCACCACCTCCCTAGGTAACCCACTCCAGTGCTTCACCACCCTCCTAATGAAAAAGTTTTTCGTAATATCCAACCTCAACCTCCCCCACTGCAACTTGAGACCATTACTCCTTGCTCTGTCATCTGCTACCACTGAGAACAGTCTAGATCCATCCTCTTTGAGTCGGCAATGTGACGTGGCCGTGAAAAAAGCTAATGCGGTCTTGGGATGCATTAGGCGAGGTATTTTTAGTAGGGATAAGGATGTGCTGGTTCTGTTATACAAGGCACGGGTGAGACCTCATTTGGAGTAGTGTGTGCAGTTCTGGTCTCCCATGTTTAAAAAGGATGAACTCAAACTGGAACGGGTACAGAGAAGGGCCACTAGGATGATCCGAGGAATGGAAAACCTGTCGTATGAAAGGAGACTCGAGGAGCTCGGTTTGTTTACCCTAACCAAAAGGAGGCTGAGGGGGGATATGATTGCTCTCTTTAAATATATCAGAGGGATAAATACCAGGGAGGGAGAGGAATTATTTCAGCTCAGTACTAATGTGGACACGAGAACAAATGGATATAAACTGGCCGTCGGGAAGTTTAGGCTTGAAATTAGACGAAGGTTTCTAACCATCAGAGGGGTGAAGTTCTGGAACAGCCTTCAGAGGGAAACAGTGGGGGCGAAAGACCTCTCTGGCTTTAAGATTAAGCTTGATAAGTTTATGGAGGGGATGGTTTGATGGGATAACGTGATTTTAGTCAATAGGTCAATAACGTGCCATCGCTGGTAATTAGTAACAATGGTCAATGATGGGATATTAAAAGTTACTACAGAGAACATTTTCCGGAGGGTCTGGCTGGAGAATCTTGCCCGCATGCTCGGGGTTCAGCTGATCGCCATATTTGGGGTCGGGAAGGAATTTTCCTCCAGGGTAGATTGGCAGAGGCCCTGGAGGTTTTTCGCCTTCCTCCGCAGCATGGGGCAGGAGTCGCTTGCTGGAGGATTCTCTGCGACTTGAAGTCTTTAAATCATGATTTGGGGACTTCAACAGCTGAGTCAAGGGAGAGAATTATTCCAGGAGTGGGTGGGTCAGCTTTTGTGGCCTGCATCATGCGGGAGGTCAGACTAGATGATCATAATGGTCCCTTCTGACCTTAAAGTCTATGAGTCTTTGGAACCCCCTTTCAGGTAGTTGAAAGCAGCTATCAAATCACCCCATTCTTCTCTTCTGCAGCCTAAATAATCCCAGTTCCCTCAGTCTCTCCTCATAAGTCATGTGCTGCAGCTCCCTAATCATTTTTGTTGCCCTCCGCTAGACTCTTTCCAATTTTTTCACATCCTTCTTGTAGTGTGGGGCCCAAAACTGGACACAGTACTCCACTGGACACAGTTGAGGCCTCGCCAATGCCGAATAGAGGGGAATGATCACATCCCTAGATCTGCTGGCAATGCTCCTACTTTTACAGCCCAAAATGTCGTCAGCCTTCTTGGCAACAAGGGCACACTGTTGACTCATATCCAGCTTCTCGTCCACTGTAACCACTAGGTCCTTTTCTGCAGAACTGCTGCCTCAGCACTTGGTCCCTAGTCTGTAGCTGTGCATGGGATTCTTCCGTCCTAAGTGCAGGACTCTGCACTTGTCCTTGTTGAACCTCATCAGATTTCTTTTGGCCCAATCCTCTAAATTGTCTAGGTCCCTCTGTATTCTATCCCTACCCTCCAGCGTATCTACCACTCCTCCCAGTTTAGTGTCATCTGCAAACTTGCTGAGGGTGCAATCCACGCCATCCTCCAAAACCGGCCCCAGGACCAGCCCTTGGGGCACTCCGCTTGATACCGGCTGCCAACTAGACATGGAGCCATTGGGATCAACATGTAGTGATCAATGATCTAGTCAGCTTTCTATCCACCTTATAGTCCATTCATCCAGCCCATACTTCTTTAACTTGCTGGCAAGAATACTGTGGGAGACAGTATCAAAAGCTTTGCTAAAGTTAAGGAATAACACGTCCACTGCTTTCCCCTCATCCACAGAGCCAGTTATCTCGTCATAGAAGGCAATTAGGTTAGTCAGGCATGACTTGTCCTTGGTGAATCCATGCTGACTGTTCCTGATCACTTTCTTCTCCTCTAAGTGCTTCAAAATTGATTCCTTGAGGACCTGCTCCATGATTTTTCCAGGGACTGAGGTGAAGCTGACTGGCCTGTGGTTCCCCAGATCCTCCTCCTCCCTTTTTTTTTAAAAAAAAGATGGGCACTACATTAGGCTTTTTCCAGTCATCCGGGACCTCCCCAACCGCCGTGAGTTTTCAAAGATAATGGCCAATGGCTCTGCAATCACATCCGCCAACTCCTTTAGCACCCTCCGATGCAGCACATCCGGCCCCATGGACTTGTGCTCGTCCAGCTTTTCTAAATAGTCCTTAACCACTTCTTTCTCCACAGAGGGCTGGTCTCCTCCTCCCCATACTGTGCTGCCCAGTGCAGTAGTCTGGGAGCTGACCTTGTTCGTGAAGACAGAGGCAAAAAAAGCATTGAGTACATTAGCTTTTTCCACATCCTCTGTCACTAGGTTGCCTCCCCCATTCAGTAAGGGGCCCACACTTTCCTTGACCACCTTCTTATTGCTAACATACCTCAAGAAACCCTTCTTGTTACTCTTAGCATCCCTTGCTAGCTGCAACTCCAAGTGTGATTGTGTCTTCCTGATTTCACTCCTGCATGCCTGAGCAATATTTTTATACTCCTCCCCGGTCATTTGTCCAACCTTCCACTTCTTGTAAGCTTCTTTTTTGTGTTTAAGATCAGCAAGGATTTCACTGTTCGGCCACGCTGGTCGCCTGCCATATTTACTATTCTTTCTACACATCGGGATGGTTTGTTCCTGCAACCGCAATAAGGATTCTTTAAAATACAGCCGCTCTCCTGGACGCCTTTCCCCCTCATGTTATTCTCCCAAGGGATCCTGCCCATCAGTTCCCTGAGGGAGTCCAGGGTCCATATTCTGCTGCTCTCCTTTCTTCCTTGTGTCAGGATCCTGAACTCGACCATCTCATGGTCATTGCCTCCCAGGTTCCCATCCACTTTTGCTTCCCCTAGTAATTCTTCCCTGTTTGTGAGCAGCAGGTCGAGAAGAGCTCTGCCCCTAGTTGGTTCCTCCAGCACCTGCACCAGGAAATTGTCCCCTACACTTTCCAAAAAACTTCCTGGATTGTCTATGCACTGCTGTATTGCTCTCCCAGCAGATATCGGGGTGACTGAAGTCCTCCATGAGAACCAGGGCCTGTGATCTAGTAACTTGTGTTAGTTGCCTGAAGAAAGACTCGTCCACCTCATCCCCCTGGTCTGGTGGTCTATAGCAGACTCCCACCATGACATCACCCTTGTGGCTCACACTTCTAAACTTAATCCAGAGACTCTCAGGTTTCATCTCATCGTTAACCCAAACCAATAAGACTGATGCTTATTGGTTAACTGGTTAAACTTTTACATCCCTACTGCCGACAACAGGATCTTGTGGGCAATGCACCAATCCTAAAGACGAACTGCCTCCACACAAAGCGCAGGCCCCTTGTTGGTTGATGTAGCAAACGGCGGTGGTGTTGTCTAACATGATGAGAACATAACAGGAGTGGATAGATGGGAGAAATGTAGGACACGCTCTCCACACTGACCGAAGTTCCAGAATGTTGATGTGCATCCGGGATTCCAGAGCAGTCCAACTCCCTTGAGTCATGTGCTTACTCGTGTGGGCGCCCTATCCAACGAGGACACCTCTGTGATGATTGTCGTGCTTGGTGAGGATAGAAGGAATGGTATCCTGGTGTAGACCTGGCCTGGGTCTGTCCACCACTTGAGGGAGGAGAGAACCTTGTGGGAAACAGTCAGTAGGAAGTCCATGGTGTGACGTGTGGGAGAATAGGTCCTCTGGAGCCACAACTGTAGGCAGCAAAAGTGGAGACGAGTGAAGGCAGTAACATATGTGCCAGCTGCCATGTGGCCAAGAAGAGAAAGAGAAGTCTTAGGCTGAACAGAAGGACTCGAAATCACCTTGGAAACTCAGCTCTTGTAGGCTCTGGAACCTGTCCTCAAGTAGGTAGGTGCATGCCAAGATTGCATGGATGTGGGACCCAATGAATTTCAGGGACTGTATAGGATCCAAAGGCAATTTTTCAATGTTTACACTCACCCCCAAAGAGGAGTGGAGTGTGAGCAGCATGGAGGTCAAGGCGCAACCCTCCCCTTTTTATTATGCTGCTAGCAGCCAATCATCGAGAGATGGGAATATAAGGATCCCTTGGCGCCAGAGGTAGGCTGCCAGTACCAAGAAAACTTTGGTGAAGACCCATGGAGCAGTGGTGATTTGGAACGGTAAAATCCTGTATTGGAAGTGACAAAGGCCTGCCGTGAATCTCAGGAAACGTCTGTGGGTAGAATGGATATCACGTAGAAGTAAGCGTCCTACAGATAAAGGGCCATAAACAACATGCCTCTTTCTAACAAAATAATGGTGGCTGCTATGGTGACCATATGAAACTTTGGCTTGCATATGAAGCGGTTGAGACGACAGAGATTTAAGATCAGTCTTCTTCTTCAGCATGGGCAGCAGGTGGAAGCCCCAATTCTGCCACTTCCAGCTGCGGCCCCCGGGCCGTGGCCCGAGACACAAGTGCCCCCTCCCCGAGAAACCCTGAACATGTGTGTCCTGTCCCCCCACACCAGAGGAGCCCTGGGCTGGCTGAAACCCCAAGCATGCCCCTTCCTCTCCCGGCTGGGAGGAGCCCCGGGCTGGCTGAAGCCCCGAGCCCCCCTCCCACTTGTCCGGAGCGCCCTGCCCATGCCCAAAGGAGCCCTAGGGCAGCTGTAGCTACACCTCCCCTCCCCAGACCACAAGCCGCCCCAGGGAAAAGTGTCTCTCCCAACGCTTTTGATATGCCCCATGCAGGTTCCGTGGCGGCTGAGATGATATTTCAAATTCAGCTTCCTGGGTTCCTCAGTAATCTCTCTGGAGTCCGGGGAGATTACTGATGAACCCGGAAAGCTGAATAGCACATACTGCCTCCTCAGCCGCCCCGGAACCTGCATGGGGCATAATAAAGCAAAAACGTCATCACCAAACAGTGCAACCAGGGGTCTGGTGGCTGGGACAAGGGAGGCAGAGCCTCTCCTGGCCTATTATATCCACTGCCTATGTTCTTGGGGACTAGGAAATAAGTGAAATAGAACCCTGTGGCCAGACTGGTCACAGGAACACGTTCTATCATTCCCCTTTGCGGTAGGGAGACCACTTCTAGAGCAAGGATACTGTCGTGAGTGTGGTCCCTGAGGCGAGGCCAGAGGACATGGATGAGGTAACGTCGTGAACTCGATCATATAGCCATGTCAAATGACATCCAGGACCCATTTGTCCATTATTATTGCACTCCAAACTGGAAACAAGTGTGCTAAATGCTCCCTGAAGGGGGTGGGTCAGAAGTATGGCATGAGGTAGGGTGGTTGCCGGCTCTCTAGGTGCCCTCTGCAAAGACCGAGTATGAGATACTATAGGTTGTGAAGAAGAACCCGGAGGGCGGGGCCATTGGGTCTTGCCATTTGCGAGGCAGCTCACAGGACTCCTGGTGGAAGAAATGGGGAGCTCTAGAATGTTGCACCAGTTGCGGGTGGTAAAACATGCACTTGGGTGCAGATATGTAGATACCCAGAGATCGCAGAGTAGCTCTGGAGTCTTCAAGGGAGTGAAGGGAATCAGTCTTCTGACTGAAGAGATAAGATTCATCCCCTCTCCCCCTTACCAGTAATGGAATGCGTCTATGCCCCACCACCACCACCCTTACTGCATAGTTGGCTCAGCAGATGAGATTGGGCTGAAGGCAGAGCTGGAGGCAGAACTGGGGATGGGGGAGGAGCTGAGGTTATAGGCGGAGCTGGCCTGGGGCCGGACCTGCGACTGGGTGGTGCTCCCTCCCCGCATGGGGGCTGATACAGGCCCCACCATACACCCCCTCAAACATTGCTCCATGCCCCCCGGGGGGGGGGGCATGCCCCACAGTTTAGGGACACTACTCTATGCTATTCTGGACTTCCCCTGGGAAACCTGACAAAGGCAGCCATGACTCCCTCCGCATAGCGATCCCCATAGCCATCATCTGCAAAGAAATGTCTGCTACGTCCAGGAATCTTGTTCTCACAACTAGTTTCCCCTCCTGTAGGATAGCCTGGAAGCGAGCTCAATCCTGCCAGGGAAGTTTGTCTGCAAAGTCTGGCAACTTCCTGTAGGTAAGGAAATTGTATTTAGCTAATAGAGCCAAGTAACTGGAGATACGAAATTGGAGGCTGGCAGAGGAGAATACCTTGCGACCCAGGTAGGACCAACCAGGCAGATCCGGAAGTTGCTATGGAGAGCCCCAAGGAGCAGAGTATCAATGGCTCTGTTGCTGGGGAAAGGGAGGGTACTGCCATTGAGTCAGCAGAACCTTGGGGTACTTTTATTGGCAGTATGGGAGGGGCAGACTCTGTCCAAGTCCTCCAATGCTGAAAAGTCAGTCTGGTACGAATGGTGGTGCCATTGGAATCAGCAGAACCATGGAAGCCATAGAGTAACAGGTAAGTCTAATGTAAGAGAGCGTACTCCCCTAGAAGGTGATGGCACTTGAAAACACGGAGACCTCACCTCCTCCATGACAAAGAGCTCATGAGGCTCAGAGGCCAACTCAAGTCTCCCTGGTGTCAGTGGTATGCACTGTAGTCAGAACCAGAGCCAGAACGGGAGCCGAACAGAGGACTGCCTCAGAACCAAAGGTTCCATTAACTTCAGCAGTGCCAACCTGGAAGGCGTACATGGCTCAGTGGATGGAACCGGCAGATGCAATGGTCTCTGCAACTTTTTATCATGCTTGGAAGCTTTGGAACGTGCCACTTCCCTGTGGACAGAACTCGTGGACGGAGCAGTATCCTTCTTGGGCCTGGAGGAAAACTTACTGCCATTATATTCACTCACGACTAGGCCCCGGCCCGGGGTCCACAGCACTGGTACCAGCAGAACCGGACTGGAGCTCCGTGGTAGGAGGCACTCTCCTCGATTGCTCAGACCAATCTACGAGGGGGTCCCCTGATCTGGATCCAACTGCAGCTTCATGGCAACCTCCATGAGGTGCTTCTTGAGGTTGAGAACCCAGCCTTCTTGGGTATGGCTTGGGAAGGAGAGGCAGACACTGCACTTGGATGCAATGTGTAAAGGCAGCGTTGGTGCTTGTCACAGACTGAGCACGAGCGAGGGCAGAAAGCGCAGCTCTTGAACCCCAGTGTCTTCAGCATAATCCAGTACCCAGGCATGGGTGCTGGAGGAGTGGAGGGAGACCGGCAAAATGGCATCCCAACATCCTTAAAATACTAAAAACTACTACTAATACTAAAACTACTACAAAAATAACAAAAATACCATTTACAAGAATAAAAGAGTCTTTTTTTCCCTGTGTTTTAAAAGGTACATCACAAGAGACAAGAGAACAGTAGAGGCTCCAATTCAGACCATGTGGCGGTAAGCAGGAACGACCTCAGCGATCGCCCTTTATCACTTCAGACAAAACCATGAGATTCTGTCCTGAATGTAACATCTAATAATATAATTAAAAATAAACCATCTAGTTAGAGGAAAGATCAATGTTCAAAAAACCCCTAAAAAAACCTACACATGCACACACAAAAGAGCAAGTAAACTTTTTCACAGTCATTTTTTTTGGTTCCCATTAATTACCCAAACTACACATGAGGAAGAAAAAAATTATTTATATAAACTAATATACTAAAAAAGGAGTAACTAGGCTGGAGTAAGTTACTGATTACTATTTTTCCTATGTGAATTACAAAACTGCCTGTACTATAAAGAGGGAAAAGGAATGTAAAATCACTTATTTTTATTTTTTTCAGAGTAGTTTATGCATGGCCTCTTGCTTGTTCTTTTCTATTTGCCAAGTCCATAAAAGATGAACTTATATTATCCATTAGCATCTATGTACTTGCATATCAATTCTAGTAGAGGTCAAGGAAAATTGGCAACTTTCCACATATGACCTAAGGTATATAACTAATAGCCAGAGAAGTGCCAAGAAATTAATCTGGGATTTCAAAACAAAAACATCTTCCTCACCAACTAACCTTCTGTCTCTGCTTACATGTGTATGGATTTCTTGGAGCCTCAGAAAATACATTCAGTGGAATTCCAACATCTTTCCCTAGCAGTGGCATGCATGACATTTTTAATAAGGCATGCAGTTATACTTGCATGCCTTAAGAAGTCCAAAATTGCACCCTCCACACACTGTCTTCAGATGTACCGTATGTACAAGGTCTCACTATGCGGAGGATGCCATTTTGTTCTACAATATGTGTTCAGGGGCCAGATGGAACTATCCTGCAGGTGAGATTCAGCCCACAGGCTACCAGATCGACCATGTTTTTTTAAATTCTGGGGTATGCAATGGTATGCCACTGTTCCCTAAAAAAGGATATGGCAAAATAGCAGAGTGGAATCAAACTCTTGGGAATAGAGTGAAGAAGATTTACACAGAATACCTAATGAAGCATGCTATGGCTACCCAAGGCAGGAGATTTTACAAAAACTAATCTTAGCTTTCACTGCTGCACTGCAGGAACAGCAATGGAGGCTAATTTCAGCAGGACAGAACCCTTAGTGAACTAAAAGCCAGAAGAGTGGAGGTATTTTTAGGAAATGTGTACAATTTTTGGATGTACCAAATGTGGCTATAAACAGCAGTTTAAACCCATTTTAAACATGTTATAAAATGTATTTACCTCCACGCTTTTTGGGAGCTTCAGGTTTCATTTTAACGATATTTCTGCTTCTAAATTCAGGCCCTTTAAAATCATCTTTGTCTTCATTCAGCACTGGCTCTGGTTGTACAACCACTGTACCTAGAATGATTTCATTTAAAAGTTGGAAACCATTACATATCCAAGTGACATTCCAGTGAAGTGCAAGACTCCTGTTTAAATAAAAGCCAACATTGCATATATTTTTCCCCAACAAGCTATATGATGACTGACTGATAAACAACACATATCCTACTGCACGTGTCCATATTACAAATATCAATACCACACACCTCGAACTGGCACTGATATTGCAATTTTAGGACAGAGATCAAAAACTGAATGGACCCTGGAGAGCGAACTATCCTCTCTACCCCCAGACGCAGTCCATGAAGAACAGAATAAAGCATAACAGTGAGACAATGTGGGTGAGCTTGCAATGCAACTGTTCTGTGGCTCCAGGAGTTTTAGGACAGCTAACTGAGCATCTCTCAAAAGCCATAGAAATTTCTTCCCTCCCCCACCAACAGGACAAAAATCTCATTTTCTTTTTTACAAAATTCTTAAATTTACTAATGTTTAAACAAAACCGAACAGTGCTAACCAAAGTTACAGGAAGAAAAAAGTGTAATCTCATATTTAGAGCTGGGTTTCAATCCTGTGTCTCCTGGGAACTTGCAGTAATACAACATTCTGTAAAAATAACCCTACAATGACTGCTTCTGGCACAAGGGGCAGTAGTGGTCTCTCTGGGATACTCTGGCTTTTATAGAGCTAAGAAAAGCAAGCTCTTTTGTTGTGGTTTTTAAACCATGCTAAAACTAAAAATATGGTGTAGAGGGTGTTTTAAAAGTATTGTACCTAAAAATAACCCAAAATTACAAGTTTTTTTTAGTTTTGTTTTTAAATATATTTCAAGATCTGGCCTAACCTCTGATACTTTTAAGCAAAGGATAAATTTTTCAAAGTCAGTCACTTACGAGAACTAAATCCCATTCTCAAATGGGACTTAGATACTTATGAAAATTTTACCCAGAATGTTTACAAAAAAACAAAACCAAAATACCATTTCCTGTTTCATGTCTTTATTTCCACAAAAATATGGATTTCAATGCATATTTTGAATTAAGTAATCAGTGCATCCTGGTAGATCCAGTGATTTATGTATGTGGGGTTCAAAGCAGACATTTAAAAACAAAATATTTTAACCTTTTGAATGCTATAATCATAGTAGGTCCTCAGTATCCTGCTTGCTAAGGTTGGCACATTCCAAAAAAAATAAAATAAATAAAACCAGACAAAGTATGCAACATTTCCCTTTGTGGCTATTATGCATATTCCATCATAGTCTTGACACTAATTCACAGAATTCAGACACACAGAAAACGCATGATCTACCTTTAGGTAAGCTTTTCATATCAACATCATTTTCTGAGTTTTCATTTGAAACATCTTCATTTACAGTTTCGGGTAAGGTTTGTTCATCATCTGATCCAACATACTTTGTTACAACTGTAGGTTTCCTGTATGAACAGAAAAAAATCCACATTTGTGATAAATATTTTATAGCAATTTAGGTGTACATGGTGCTTTGCAATCAAACACAATCTCCTTGGATCAGGAACCTTGTAATTTTAAATTCTATTTTTTAATCTAATTTAAACTGCATGAGATGACGAAGCAGAGAGAAATAGACTGGGCAAGAGTGACAACAGAAGAGGAATTTTGTTCTTAGAGATACATAGGTTTTTTTTTAATCCACCCAGAGAAAAGATATGTTGTTTTGTTTTACATATTTTAAAAGGCTCTGAAGGACAGAAACCTAAGGTTTACCATAAGACAGCAAAAGACAAGAAGGAATGTGATCAGTGTAAGGTTGCTAAAATGCAGTTATTTTTGGCCACACTGAGAATTTGTTTTCTTTAGGCACAAACTGATAAGCAATTACCTTAGTGCATTACTTCTTGAAAGAGAGCAAAAAAAAAATTAATAAACTGAAGTGCATCAGACTGGCAGTGTATGCCTGAAACACCCCATACTGTTACCAGGTACTGATTTTATTGGTAAAGAGTAAACTGGGTATTACTGACTCACTGAGGCAGGGTAAACTCATTACCCCACTTGGATACAAAGAAATGACTTTTTCAAGGGAAAAAAATCCTGGGTGTGGGGTGAGTAGTCCTGAAGGAGGAACTCAATGAGCATTTATGCCTGATGAGCCTTGAGATAGAAAGCAAGATACCATAAAGACTTTGTTAATCAAGCCATACTCCAGGAAGGGGGTAAATTTGGACTTGACACAGGGAGCCTCCTCAGCTGGTGTAAATCAGCCTGAGGTTAATGGCTCCATGCCAATCTACACTTTATGGTAATCTGGCCCTGCGTGGATTGTTTCTGTAGACCAAGTTAGGGAAGGCACCTAGTTACAAATAGTATTATTCACATTTTCCTTTTCAAACTAACCTTTTTGAACGTGATGATCCTAAAGATTTGGATCTTTCTGAAGAGCTATTGCCCTAAAAACAAGAAAAAATTTGAAGTCACAAACATCTGTTAGTGTGTGACCAGAACATACATCAACAAAAATTTAATTTCTTGGATTCTTAGGTATACAGCAGCAACTCAGAAGTCAATTTCTACCTGGGTTTAAACAAATCATATCCCATTTCTTGTTAATACTACATTTCATATCAAGGGCAGCAGAACAAAAATTAAAGTTTTGCTTGTAAATGTAGTGTTGTAATTAGCTGGGTTCAATGATGAGACTTTTTAGTTTATAAATTACTACCTGGATTAAGATCTCTTAAAATTTATGTATACTTTGAACCCCACCAAGCATACACTGCATCAGAAATTATAAAGGAATATTATTGTGATTTGAGAAATTCACAGAATCATACACCATATTTCTTATGCACCAAATTTGCAGGAAATTGAGGAAGTATTAAAAATAGTAGAGGAGCCTTGCATAAGATTTTATTTCCCTGCAATCCCCCATCCCAAAGGGTCCATTTAACAGTTAAGGCTCGCACTTCACAACTTTCTGGGCTAAAGACTGGGTGTGGCTCACTCAAGAGCATATCATCAATATTCGCGAGTCACTTGAGGGTGTGATTAATTGCACTGTTAATAACAGAATACCAATTGAAATGATAAATATTTTTGGATTTTTTTTTTTTTTTTTTTTTTACATTTTCAAATATATTGATTTCAATTATAACAGAATACGAAGTGTAGAGTGCTCACTTTATATTATTTTTGATTACAGATATTTGCACTGTAAAAAAGGTAAACAAAAGATACTGTTTTTCAGTTCACCTCATAGAAGTACTGTATTGCGATCTCTTTATCATGAAAATGTAACTTACAAATGTAGATTTTGTTTTGTTATATAACTGCACTCAAAAACAAAACAAGGTAACTTTTAGAGCCTACAAGTCCACTCAGTCCTACTTCTTGTTCAGCCAATCGCTAAGACAAACAAGTTTGTTTACATTTACGGGAGATAATGCTGCTCGCTTTACGTGCGAGATATGCTAAACCTTCGTATGTCCCTTCATGCTTCGGCCACAATTCCAGAGGACATGCTTCCATGCTGATGATGCTCATTAAAAAAATAAAGTATTAATTAAATATGTGACTGAACTCCTTGGGGAGAATTCTATATCTCTTGCTTTGTGTTTTACCTGCATTCTGCCATATATTTCATGTTATAGCAGTCTCGGATGATGACCCAGCACACTGTTCGATTTAAGAACACTTTCACTGCAGATTTGACAAAACACAAACAAAGAACCAATGTGAGATTTCTAAAGATAGCTACAGCACTCGACCCAAGGTTTAAGAATCTGAAGTGCTGTCCAAAATCTGAGAGGGACAAGATGTGGAACATGCTGTCAGAAGTCTTAAAAGAGCAACACTATGATGCAGAAACTACAGAACCCGAACCACCAAAAAAGAAAATCAACCTTCTGTTGGTGGCATCTGACTCAGATGATGAAAATGAACGTGCATCATTCTGAATTGCTTTGGATCATTATGGAGTAGAACCCGTCATCAGCATGGAAGCATGTCCTCTGGAATGGTGGCCGAAGCATGAAGGGGCATACGAAAGTTTAGCATATCTAACACATAAATACCTTGCAATGCCGGCTACAAAAGTGCCACGCAAACCCGTTTTCACTTTCAGGTGACATTATAAATAAGAAGTGGGTAGCATTATCTCCCATAAATGTAAACAAACTTGTTTCTCTTAGCGACTGGCTGAACAAGAAGTAGAACTAAATGGACTATGTAGGCTCTAAAGGTTTACATTCTTTTGTTTTTGAGTGCAGTTATGTATCAAAACAAAATCTACATTTGTGAGTTACACTTTCACGATAAAAAAATCACACTACAGTACTTGTATGTGGTGAACTGAAAAACAGTATCTTTTGTTTACCTTTTACACAGTGCAAATATCTGTAATCAAAAATACACCTCTACCCCGATATAACGCAACCCGATATAACAAATTCGGATATAACGCGGTAAAGCAGTGCTCGGGGGGGGGGGGGGCTGCGCACTCCGGCAGATCAAAGCAAGTTCGATATAACGTGGTTTCACCTATAACGCGGTCAGTTTTTTTGGCTCCCGAGGACAGCGTTATATCGAGGTAGAGGTGTAATAATATAAAGTGAATACTGATCACTTCGTATTCTGTGTTGTAATTGAAATCAATATATTTGAAAATGTAGAAAAACATCGAAAAGTATTTATAATAAATTTCAATTGATATTCTATTATTGTTTAACAGTGCAATTAAAACTGAAATTAATCGCAATTGTTTTTTTAATCGTGATTAGGGGTTTTTTTTTAGTTAATTGCGTGAATTAACTGCGATTAATTGACAGAATACTTCCATGAATAGGGGTATAACTTACTGTTATGCAATTTGCCAATCCTCAACCATGATAATTCACAAAATTGCAGCAGCTCCCCACTTCTCAGCAAAGATTTAATAGTGATTAGAAGCCTCATGATAGTACAATGTGATACCTTCCACAAAGTATACATTTATTCATGCATTATGAAGGATCATAGGAAAAATACGGAAATAGTCAAAACTATGAAAGCACATTGAATTTATTATTTTACTTTTTATTTTTAAATTGTGAATGCTTAATTGCTGCTAAGTCATAATGGAGGTCATTCATATACATTTAAAAGGTTATATTGTGGTTTTTTAATTCAACTTTTAGAAAAAAAGTTCCCTAATCAACTTTCACATTCAGCAGATATGGTAGTGTAATCCAATACAGATTTTAATTCAAATTTAATCAATATATTTTATACCAGCCATTTTTGTATTACAAGCATTACTATAAATCAAATGCACCATATACTTTATTCCTACCTCTTCCCTGTTGTTTTCCATTGGAGTTGGACTATTTTCAGGCCCACTACTTTTACCTGGGCAGGGGGGGAAAAAGTATAATTCACTGAATGGTAGAAACCACTAACAATTCTTTAAATTATAAATGATGGTTTGGTATAAACATTTTATCAGCATTATTAAAAAACATTACTAATTGGACAATTAGTCAGTGGGGATGAGTGAGATTTATATCATCACAATAAAACCTTTGCATAACACCACAGCATCATTTATTGCGCATATGCCAAATAATTTACAAAAAAAATTTAGAATTTTTTTTTTTTTAAATGTCATTGCTACTATTTTTCAACCTTTTCCCACCAATAAAGAACTCATACTACAGGAGCCAGAGGGCAACTATATATGCTTTACACGAAAAGCAGTAACAACCAATAAATTCCTGAAACCTCTGTACATAACATTGTGACTTTAAGGACTGATATATCAAGGACCTAGCTAGCACAGCTAAAAATAAGTGATGTATCCCATTTGATATTGTGGATTCTCCTTTTTCCAGATATACCAACCTATTTCTAGCCCTAATGGGTTGTGGGATATTAAACCTTAAACATGTCATTGGTCCAGGACTGATTATTACCTGTTCTGCACCCCCACTTAGTGTAATTCTGAGAGAAATGTTACAGGTTTTTTGAGGGGGAGAAGGGAATATTTCTATTTCAGCATTCTTTATAATGCAGCTATATGAAATTGCTCAAAGGTTTAGAATGTTAGAAGTAGTCTCATAGGAAATGGATTAATGGGAAGTACAAAAATGTTATTTTTCATAAGGATATCACGTGATTATGATAGATTAGGCTCATAGCACTCTTTACATTATAAGACCTATTTTCAGTTGCTTATAACTATGCAAACTGTTTGGGTTGAATTTTTCCACACTGGCTGTGTCTGCCTCAGGCTTAATGTTTTTTTGGAAAATTTCAACCAATACAATGCAGGTGTTTATGAAAATGAAAGTAAGGAAAAGTATGTTTTCCATGTATTAAATTCTTCAGACCATTTCTCTTAAGTGCTCTCATGTCCCTCTGTTTTGCAGCAAGATGTTTAGCTGGATTTTTCTTGCTAACATCCTCAGGCTCTGATCACCATGTGGTGTCAGGAAGGAATTTCCTCCCCAAGTCAGATTGGCAGTGACTTTGGGGAGGGGTTCACCTTCCTTTGCAGCATGAGGTGCATGTCACTTGCTGGGGTCATCTGGGTATCTCTCACTTAATCAATTCCCTGCCATTGCAGGGGTTTGAGGCATTGGTGCAGCTCAGTCCCTCCTATTCTCTGCCTCTGGCACATAACAGTTTAGTGTCCTGTGGGCTTTAACATTTTGGTCACGTTTCAATTGTTGGGTTTAGCATGTGGGCGCTGGGTGGTGGCACGTGACATACAGGAGGTCAGGCTAGCTGATCTGGTGGTCCCTTCTGGCCTTAAACCCTGTGACTATTGTGACAGATATTGCAACCATATGCAGTGTCTTTGGGAAAACATTATATTATGCTTATGTATCACTGTGGGCCAGGAATTATATGTATGACTGTGTTCTACTCCATGGGGATGAATTACTACAGCTCCTTCAGGAACTAAAACACTGTAGGGTGATTAAGGAGAATCACTCATTGTACCAGACAGGTACCACCTGCTGGGGTATTTGTATACAGGGACTCAAACTGGGTTACAAGAGACTAGGAAAACCAAGAAAGGGCTTTTGGCTTAAAAGGGCTGCATTTAAACTGACTTCTTTCTGATCTAGCAAACAGACAGGACCTTCTGTCCAAGCGGGCCCGAACCCTTGTAGAAGGGTTGGAAAGACTCTGGCCTACTAAGGCCCTATAAGAATAATGGGTAACCTATGATAAGCTTTTAGCATGCCTGAAGGAACTTTTCTCCCCCTCCCCCGCTTATAATGCTTTTACCTTAAGAATAAACATGGTTGCTTAGAAAGAGCAGTATGGTAACTTCTAACTGATGGTTATATGCTGTTCATAGCCTTTGGACAGAAAGCAAAGCACAGGTAGACTGGCCTTTAAGTAGACTGGCTTGCTAGAGATATCAAAGTGCAGGGAGTTGGGAAGGGAAGCCTTAAAATCCCCATCAAGAGGAAGAGAGATGCATGTCTCCACTTGAGAGGCGACGGCTGAGTACCTAAAACCCTAAGCGGGTGCCCTTAAGAGACCAAGAGAGGGGTATAAGGTACACTCATGCCAAAATTGTGACAACTAATGACTTGAAATTTGGCTGAGGGGTGACGTGCTAAGGATGTCCCTCTTGGCAACCCCATTAAAATACTATTTAACCAAAGTTAGGTGAAACAATTTCAGTTTGCACATGCTCAGCAGAGAATACTTTGATTTTAGCAGTTACATTTCTGAAGAATCCATCTTCACTGAGCATGCTCAAATCTCACTGCACCTACGTGTAACCGGACTCTCACCATGCCCACAGAGTGACTGAGCATGTTGCACCCCCTCGCATCACAGTGCTGACCAGACTGAACATGTCATCACCACACAGCAATTGAGCATGTTCTCTCCAGTCTAGGGGTACAGAGCTGAGAGAGCATCAGGGTGGGGAATTGAGAGCAGGGAGCCTGTCTTTCCTATGTTCTCAATGACACCTCTACTCTCTTGTAACACATCCAGGCAGTGCAGTATGAAGGAGGAAGCTGCCCAATTCAAATACACAGGAGACAGAAGCCAGACTGGGCAGGAAGGACGTATACTGGCACACAAAGTCTGGTGAGACTGAGACAACAGTTATGCAGTTGGACGTGAAGCGGCTGGAGCAGGAAGCTGAGGGGAGACTGACTTGCTGGGCAAGAAGACTAGGAGTCAGAGTGGGGAAGGGGTAGACAGACTGGACAAGGAGAATGCAATGAGGAGCAGGAGGACAGAGAGTGGGCAAGGAGCTCAAAAGGGAGTGAAATCAGAACTGGCTGGGCAGAGACCATGACTAGGTGTGGGGAGGGGATGAGAGAATGATGAAGTCAGAGATCTGGACAGCAAGCCTGGAGGGGGAATTAAGAACTTGCTGGGCAAGAAGACTGGAACGAGAAGCTTGAGTAGAGCCTGGGAAGATAAGGATACTAGGACTGGTGCAAGGAGCCGGGGAGGGGGAGAGGAAGGACTGGAACACCTTGGAAGGGATGAGGCAGAAGGGGGTCAAGTTTGGAGGAAATGGGCAGAAGTGGCTGTGACCACTAGAGAACACTCCCCTCCAGAGCCTGGAATGGCAGATTCCTGAGTCTCACTATTCCTCCTCTGTCAGCAAATATCTGTGAAAACCACTGGTTAAATGTGTGTTTGATGTCCCTCTAGTACTGATCCACATAGAGGATAACAACTTACTATTGCTATCAGTTACTCCACTAGTTCAAGTGGCAGAAGTCTGTGTAGTGTATCTAAAGGTTCCACCCATGTGGTGTTGTGATGCCACATGACAGCAAACTGAAAAAACAGAAGTTATTCTTAAAAAAAAAAAAAAAAAAAAAGAGAAAAAGTTACACACACAAAAACTAAGTTAAAAGACCACTAAGGTTGCATAATCAGGCACACAAAATTTAGGAACTTCCAAGATTAAGGTTGCCCAAACAAGCTTCATTCAGTCCCCTTGTGTGCATGCTTTACGATATAGTGTTAAACTATATGATCACATAGTATTTTTCTACAGGACTGCAGCCTCATTCAGTGCACTGGATAAACAGTGATTAATGAGCAGCTATTCAATATTCTGTTTTCTCCTCATTGTTCAATTTATTGTAGACTGTTCAAATCCTGTTATGAAGAAAAAATTATTTCCACATGGGCTTTTCTATGGTGCTCATCACTATAGTAAGCTGAGTGCTTCAAAGAAAAATTAACTGGTCTTCTCAAAACTTCTGAGATGAGGGGGTGATATTATCCCGCTTTTACAGATGGGGAACTGAGGCACAGAGATTATGGTCAAAAGCATCCACTAATTTTGGGGACCCAATTTGAAAATCCTAGGATCTGATTTTTCAGAATACTTTCAGAATATGTTCAAAGGACAACTCCCATTGATTTCAATTAGGAGTGTTCAGCACTTCTGCCAATCAGACTTCAAGATATCAAGCTAGGCACTCAGAAAATGAGACACACACAATTAGCAAGCACCTCAAAGGTTTGGTTTAAGTGACTTGTTTAGCATCACACAGGAACTCTGTGGCAGAGGCAGGGCCAAAATCCAGCTCTCCAGGACAACAATGAAGACCATAAGACCCTCCTTTCTCTTTCTGAAATCCTCTGCCTCATTCACTAGACACCTTCCAACAAATGCGGACGGTGCCTTTAAACACAATCTTTTTTTATTATACAATTCATCCCCAGAGCAGGGCACTGAATGAGGCAGAGGTCCTATGGAAAAATAGCATGCAACCAAAGGAGTAAAGACTATCATTATTCGTACGCACAAGGGAACAGTAGTGTTTTGTAATAATATATATGTGTGTGATATCACCCACACACACCCTTGAAATTTGTCAAAAGGACTAAGCAATCGGTGTATCTCTGCTCCACGGTAATTCTCTATTTCACGGACAAGAGCTAGATTCACATTTGTAACTACACAGGACCGGGAAAGAGGTGCTGCAAACAGTATCCTCCTCAGAACAACGTCACAATGACAGATATTATCTGTTTATCCATGTCACAGTTTGGTTTTGGCAAAGGTGCCCTGAAATAAAGTATTGAAGCACCAAACAGAAACTGAATTGTACAGTCAGTGTTGACACTACAATGCAGTAATAAGGGGACAATATTGTCAGAGATGCTATACTTAAGATGAAATTTTAAGCAGAACTCCCTTTGATTTAATGGATATTATCAAGTATAGCAGAAGTTTGTGACTTTAACAGAAGTTTTACATAACCCAATATGAATATAAAGATCTTCAGTTGATGTAAATTCTCTTAGCTCCATTGAAATCAATGCTGAGTATCTGACAGAGCACTTATTTTTTTCGTATAAAAATAATTTTTATTTCAAATATTCCTAAACAACATTAGAAATGCAAAACAGTTGCATCCTGTTATATCAGGAGAACAAGAAAGCTGAAGTAACTACAAAGTGAAAATGACCACTCTTATTTCACTATATGATCTGAGAAGTACAAGAGAAAAATCACAGGTGGTAATCAAGTAAAATTAGATTTAAAATTTCTGTCAATTTTAATAAGGTAAATGAGTTGTTAGTGAAAAGTTAACTATTTCTCTTGAAAGCGTCCCTTTAGAGATCCCATGGGTCTGTCTGAAAATAGAAGAAACTATATTCCTCAGCTAATACAATCCCAACTTTCCTCACACAGTCACTTCATAACAGTTTTTAAGTTCATTGCTATGGAAAGCGTTTTAAGAAAGTTGGAGTCTGAAAAGGTCTATATCTATAACAAAGCCAGATTCCTACTATACCTTAGATTATAATTTTCTCCTGTGTGTTTATTTTAAAAGCTTTCATTATTGAATGTAGTTAAAATGAAGTTTGTTTGTTTTTAAATCCAGCACTTACCTATTAGATTTTTTGGAGATACCAATAATTTTCAAGAAGAAACCTAATCATTTACTTTAGAAGAGCCCTTCTGTTTTCAATGGTTTCTGACTTAATTGTGAAAACACTTTGTGAATTAACATGAAAGCAACTCCCCCACACTCTGTTCCACAATTGTGAGGGTCAAAAGATCTTAACTTCAGCAGAAGAACAAGATATGTCTATTACACAGTGTTAATATAGGGAACCATGAGAAATCTGAACCAAAAGTATCCCAGAGGAAGATACAAACATCCCAAACCCCAAGAACACACAGTTTAACTTCCATGAAACGGAATACTGAGGAACAAATACTGGGATACTTTTTTGTTGTTTTTACAATGTTTTAACATACAGAACATTTATATTCACAAATGAAAAGCAATTTATGCCAAGAATCTACTGTATATTTAGCCAAATATCTCCACTTAAGAAGGAAACAGCAAGAACAATATTGCATATCTGTACATCAAAATGCATTTTATTGCACTACATTCCAAGATGTTGAATAAGAGTGTACATTTAAAAGAGGGAAAATATATATATTTTTACCTATACTTTTGCTCACAGATAGTCTTGGAGGCGAGTTTGCGTCCTCAGATTCTTCGGATGAGTGAGCCAAAAAGTCATGAAGCTTCTGCACCAACGTATTCAACTTGCTTTCACTGATAAAACACAGAAGTGTCACTTGAAATTAGTCTCACTATCTCATGCTACTTTATTAATTAATATATAGTTCAAGCTTGAAATGAATGCTGCTTGTTCTTAAGTACTACATATCCACAGAAGAACTGAAGACCTTCCAAAGCAAGGCTTTGTTTTTTACCAAGGCATCTATCTCAAAACGGGATACCAAAATAAGCAAAAATAACCCACTTGTAATTTTGAAAAAAAATTATAAGTGCAGATTTGGCACTGAAATATAAGCATTTAGGACTACATTAGTATAAAGTTAACAATAAAGCATGTCACATTTTTAAAAGCTGTATTTCATGTCATTAAAAAAATGATTTACAAAAGCCAAGAAAAGTGCATTGCTATTCAAAGAAATTAAAAGAAAAGAACATAGCTAAAACATTGTGCTTAACTAAGAGATTCTTTAAATAACAGCTAAAAATTTGAATCACTTATATTGGTCTGTCTGTGGATACATAACCCAAACAGCAATTGCTAGCAGTTTCTCTACACAGCCTAAAGAAAAAAAAAATTGTAAAGATGCATGGAATCAGACATTATTTTAACTAATCCATACAAAGCTTACATCAAACCAGCCATCCCAATTTATTTACTGAGTGTCTCAGAAGATAACCAGCAACATGTGTATCTTGTCAAAAGACAATTGTGTAGGATCACGATTGCCTGATATCTTTACTTGAATTAGTTTACTGATACGATTGCCAACAGAATTTTAAATTAGCCAGTTTTATAGAACAAGAACCATTGGTCATTTCTCTCCCATGTACACAAGTTTTCTTATGAACAAGACAAGGCTCTAATTCACCAGTTACCTTATTAGCACTGTCTATTTAAAAAGGTTTCTTGTCTCAGGCCCTCCACGTATTTTTCTCCCACCTCCTAAAGCAGTGGTCACCAACCAGTCAATCGCAATCGACTGGTCGATCCTGGAGCCTCTGCCAGTGAATCGCTGGCTGCTAAAAGTCTGGCGGCGCAGCAGGGCTCAGCAGGCTGCCTGCCTGCCCTGGCCCCACGCCACTCCCGGAAGCGGCCGGCACAGGTCTCCCCATGCTGCCCACGCCCGCTGCCCCCGCAGCTCCCATTGACCGCAGTTCCCAGCCAATAGAAGCTGCGGAGTTGGCACTGGAGGACGGGGGCAGCGGCAGCACGCAGAACCACCTGCGGGCCCCCAGGCCGCAGAGACATGCCAGCTGCTTCCAGGAGCGGCGTGGGGCCAGGGCAGGCAGGCAGCCTGTCTTAGCCCTGCTGCACCACCGACCAGAAGCTGCCTGTGGTAAGCGCCTCCCAGCCGCAGCCTGCACCTCGCACCCCCTCCTGCACCCCAACCCCCTGCCCCAGCCCTGAGCCCGCACCCCAACTCCCTCCCAGAGCCCACACCCCTCACCCCCTACTGCACCCCAACACTCTGCCCCCACTCAGAGCCCCCTCCTGCACCCAAACTCCCTCCCAGACCCCACACCTCTCACCCCCTCCTCCACCTCAAAACTCTGCCCCAGCCAGAGCCCCCTCCTGAACCCACTCTCTCCTAGACCCAGACCCCAACCTCCTGCCCCAGCCCTGAGCCTGCACCCCACATCCAAACTCCCTCCCAGAGCTTGCACCCCTCATCCTTTCCTGCACCCCAAGCCCCTATTTTAGCCCAGAGCCCCCTCCTGCACCCAAACTCCCTTCCAGAGCCCATACCCCTCACCTGCACCCGGCTCAGCCCCAAACCCTCTCTCACACTCCAAACCCCTCAGCTCCAGCCCAGAGCCTGCACCCCCTCCCACACCCAAACCTCCTGCCCCAGCCCGGTGAAGGTGAGTGAGGGTGGGGGGAGAGCGAGCGACGGAGAGTGAGGATGGGGCCGGGTAGATCCTGGGTTGATCTTAAATTCAAAAAGTGATCTTGTGCGTAAAAAGGTTGGAGACCACTGTCCAAAAGCTTTCCTGTGCTCATATGCCTTTTTCCAGCTGTTTGTACAGTTACTGAAAAATCATACCTAATCAGCTAGACTAACCCCTGTGTAAGATAACCCCTTAACACTGCCATTAAAGGGACACATCCAAATTGTGCTTTTTAAAACTATTTTCAGGACATCCAATTTTCTGACTGTGTACACTTTAAATGGTAATTTTTTAAAATTTCTTAATAAAAAATCAGAAATAGAATAGAACCATTAAGTCCTACAGTCTATTCCTTTGCCATGTAGCATTGTTCCCTACAGTATATTTGCTAATGACCTGCATTCACAGTGGTGTTGTAAGTCTTAATTTTATAAGGGTAGCATAGAATAGGATAACACTTTTTTTAATGTCAATAAAAATGTTTTAAAACCTTAGCGTAGACAGAGAAAGTTAAAATACACTAGGGTTTTAAAACATGTTAGTTAAAGTGCCTTACAAACATTTAGGGTATATCTAGACTAAGATAAATTAGTAAAAAAAAATTCCTAATCTACATATACTCCAAAAATTTTGAGATCCTTAGATGGAAGTGCTTTAAAAATACAAACTATTAATTTGTGACTTTCCAAAATGTATTATTTAGAATTACTTTCCTCACGCATCTTCAAAATACAGGTATGGATGACCTCAAAATTAATTAATTACTCTAACTATAAATTTCTATATACCCTTCCTTTTTACTAAACTACTTCCACATTCCTCTTTGAAACCCCTCTCTTTTTAAGTTATCCACACATATAACATATTGAATTTTGAATGGTTCCTGACAATCAGTGGTGTAGAAACCGCTGTTAAATTAAAAATCTTTCAAGAACATCTCTGAGAGCAATTTTTGTTTTCTTCATTAGCTTACTTTATCAGAACACTAGCTCACATGTCTGCAGATTCTTTAGTCAGTTGTAGCTTTTTTAATATTTAAAGTACACAAGATTTTCACTACCTTTTTTAGGCAACTATAAAATGTTAAATCATTATCACTTTCCACTTTAAAAGGTAAAATGGCATCTTGCAGCATAATGAGTACTCAGTGGCCACAATTTAAGTAGCTTTTTACTGATTCTAAAATCTATGCAGATTTTTTTTTTTAAATTGCAGACAGAGGTTGGGTAAATTGTCATAAACAGGAGTACTAATTCACTTTACTCTCCCATCCTCTATAACTTCCATTTCACATAATAGAGAGACAAGGTGGATGAGGTAGTATCTCTGACCTGAAAAAGAGCACCGTGTAGCTCAAAATCTTGTCTCTTTCACCAACAAAAGTTGGTCTAATAAAAGATATTACCTCACCCATCTCGCCTCTTTCATATCCTGGAACCAACATGGCTACAACACTGCAATTTCACACAATTAAAATTCTGGGGAGCTGGATGGCTAAAGTGATTGGTAACAAGAGTGATTTTCTTCACCTCAAAATCACTGCTGCGTATAGCCTATGTCAATAGTGACCAATGTCTGTTCAGTATTAAGTACTTACAACATTTAAATATGTTTACTTCCAAAAATGTCAGTTAAGTGGTAAAGTCAGTTACAATGTGATGGATTTTGCATCTGTGAATTCATATTTCATCTACAGTTGGGATTCTGATAAGATGGAATGACTAAAAGAAATATAACTATTTCTTTAAGGGACTGAAAATTAACTGATTTCAAAGTTAACATCTTTCGTTAAGACAAGCACACAGGCGATAGAGGAGATGCAAACGAGGGCTGAAAAATCTATTATGGCAGGAACGCACCTTCCAATAAATATATGAAAAAGAAAGGCAAAGTAAATAAAATAAAACCCCTCAAATCAGTTTAAACAAGACCAGTGGACATTAGAATGCATGACTTTAAAATATACAATTGTTATTTCATAAAAGCAATGATGACCCCATCAGAGAGAACATTTATGTAAATAACTCTGAAGTGTGCCTGGTATGATAAGCTAGCCATAGCCAGAGTGAAAGGGGAGAGAGTGGAAGAGTGGGAGAGAGGAAAAGTGAAAGAGTCTCCAAAATGTTCCCTGATCTAATAGCAGACAAAAATTGAAAGTGTTCTTATTTCATTGTAAGTAAAACTATAGTGAGGCTACCTAGTTAAGGTTTTCAGTTTCAAACTGGACTTTATGCATACAGTTAAATGTTTTTAAAATGTTGTTTTCTCTCTAGTCTCTATGAATCTTGTTTGATGAGACCATTACTTTCAGACAGTCGTTTCATAGGGTTACCATATTTGAACATTGAAAAAGGAGGATACTCCACGGGGCCCCGGCCCCGCCCCTGCCCCTGCCCCCAGCCCCACCCCTTTCCCCGCCCCCGCCCAACTCCGCCCCTTCCCTGCCCCCATTCCAACCCCTTCCCCAAAGTCTCCGCCCCCTCCCCTGAGCGCCCCACATTCCCTCTCCTCCCTCCCAGCCACACGAAACAGCTGCACCAATTCTAGAGTCAGGCACTCCACTAGTGTAGACTCCCGGACGGGGGTTTGATTGCCGAAAAGCCGGACATGTCCGGGAAAAACCGGACGTATGGTAACCCTACCATTACACTATCTTCTGCCTGATGTTTACCTACAAGCTCATTGAACAAGCTGGTTATTTCAAACACTTCAGCTTGTTTTTATCAGATCCTTTTCTTGAGTTGTATCAATCTGATTACTGATCTCTCCCATCTGCTGAAGTTGCTCCCACAAAGGTCACCCAAGCAATAAAAGGAGACCGCCTTCTCCTCATTGTTCCACCACAACAAATATGCTTGTAGGGAACATTCCCTCTTGATACCCCTAAGGTGAACTCCAGGGAATCTGGGGCAAATCATGCTAAGCGCTGGGTCTTCACCTTTTCACCCACTAGAAAAATTTAAGTCCAAGGCAGACCACTTTCAGGGAAAAGTGTAAGACACATCTCTTTTTCTAGGTTTTCCAATAATTACATCCCGTTTGCATTGCAACCAGGACCTTCCTTTTTCTTCTGTTTAAGCAAGTTAGGAAGAAAACTTATCTCTTCTAGGTTTTTCTCTTTTAAAAAGTCCACGTGGTCTTCCAGGCACAAGCCCAAGACACTACTCGCTTTATACTATTTGAAGGCTGCCTTTTTCCCCCCAGTTTTACCTTCTCTTTCTGTTTCCATCATTCAAATCCAGATCTGATGGCTCCAGCCTTTGTGGACTGCTTTGGTAAGCCCCCCCTGCCTCCGGACCCCGAGCCGCCGGCCAGGCACTTCCCTTCCCGGGCTCCAGCTGAGCTGCTCCGCTCCTCCCCTCTCAGACTTTAAGAGCCGAGCTGCCCGAGCCAGCGCTACCGGCTTCGGGCAGCCCCCCCTGCCTCCGGACCCCGAGCCGCCGGAGCAGAGCAGCTGGAGCCGGGTAGGAGAAGTGCCTGGCCGGCGGCTCGGGGTCCGGAGGCAGGGGGGACTGCCCGAAGCCGGTAGCGCTGGCTTGGGCAGCTCGGCTCTTAAAGTCTGAGAGGGGAGGAGCGGAGCAGCTCAGCTGGAGCCTGGGAAGGGAAGTGCCTGGCCGGCAGCTCGGGGTCCGGAGGCAGGGGGGGCTGCCCGAAGCCGGTAGCGCTGGCTCGGGCAGCTCGGCTCTGAAAGTCAGAGGGGAGGAGCGGAGTAGAGCAGCCGCGGGAGAGGAAGTGCCCGGCCGGCATTTTCCCGGACATGTTTGGCTTTTCGGCAATTCCCCCCGGACGGGGGTTTGATTGCCGAAAAGCCGGACATGTCCGGGAAAAACCGGACGTATGGTAACCCTACGTTTCAGAACTGTCACACAGATAACCCTGAAGGGACACTACACCCAGAAGAAAAGATGTCTAGAGCCTTACCCCAATTCAGAGGTCTCCATCAAAAGGGCAGAGACTACAGAGTACTCTCCCATAAAATGTGTCAAGGCTGTGGTCTGACAGTTATATACATGAAAAATGACTCAAGAACATGGAACAGACAAATTGAAAAGGGCTGAAGTAGACAATGTATACAATTAAATATTTTACTCATTTACAGATAACCAGTCATAGCAGAAGTGAACAAATCTGCCTTGCACTAAGTACTTAACACATCATACAGTATACAAATACTAGTCCAAAATACATTGTAAAAAAATCAAACCGTCCTATAACATAAAAAGTATGTTTTTACTACTATATCTATATAAAACAATTTAAGTTATGTCCTTTGTGGTAGTTAATTTAAATGTTCAAAACTCATTAACAGTTTTCAACTGGGGCAGCAGTTGTGGTAGCTCAAAATATTGGGCTAAAACTGAACATTTTTGTAAATGATTTCAAATGTATATGCTAATTAAGCAATTTCAAGTCAGTCTTTGCTTACATCTGTGACTCAATTACCAGAACAATTTAAATTAAATTTAGTTTGGTAGCAACCTGAAAATTCAAACCATGAATGTCCTCAAAAAAAGCAGACTATCAAAGTACTGATTTTTTTTAAAAGACGGCGCAGGCATCATGTCCCATATTACTGTATTATATCCTGAGGTGCTATTCTTAGATTTCATTAACTTATTACTTGATTAATATCTTATTTCGGTAAGAACTGACTTTATAATCACCGGGGTCTAATCAAAGGATACCCAGCAAACTTTAGGCCATTTGGGGACATGAATGAAATGCCCTCAAAGTATAATGAGTAAGGAAAGCAAACATCACGAAAGCCTCTCTAGAGACACTAACTGTTCATAAAAGGGAAATGGAGAACAGGTGAACAAAAGTTCACTAAGAGAATCTGTACTCTATTCGAGGAAGATTAAACAATTTAGTTTTATTCAGACGGTATCCAAACTACCTGACAATAGCATGGGTTTTCCTGAAGGTTGCACTGTTGCACTAAAAGGGTAAACATTTTTCTTTTCAAATAACCAAGTTGAGAAGTTGATAACTAGGAAGACTACTTAGGACAAGCTTGAGAATAGAAAAAAATAGGTACTGGAGAACAAGTGAAGGAATGTTAAGCATACAGTTTTGATAGATAAAAATACCATATGGCAGTGTTTCTCAACCTGGGGGTTGTGATCCTCACAAGGGTTGCTGGAGAGATTTGGGGGGGGGGGGGGTCACAAGCACAGCTGGTGTTAGGGGATAGGAATCAGGGCAATTGCCTGGGGCCCTACGCCACAGGAGACCCTGCAAAGCTAGTTTACATGTTTCAGCCCCATGCTTGGCTGAAACCCTGAGTCGTGAGAAGTTGAAGCTGAAGTCCTGAGCTTAATCTGTGTGGAGGGGAGGAGGAGACAATTATTTTTTTTTTTAAATGTCCAAAGGAGGTTGCCAGCACAAAAAGGTTAAGAAACACTGCTATATGGTAATGCTAGATTCCCCCCAAAAAAGCATAATCAAAGCAAAAGTTTAGCATAAAAAACCAAACAGAAACAGACAGGCAATAGTCATTTTCATGTAAAACAGTTTTAGATATACAGAAGCAAGGATTACATCCAATGACAGATAAATACTTCACTGCTTTAATACAAAAATTGCTTTTATTATTTTCTGTTTTTTCCTCTGAACTGTTTCCAACAAACTCTCTATGATGCTGCATCATTACCTCATTTTGAATGAAGGCCTCCCTAGGACGTTGCCAAATATCTTTGTCATGGACTAGCGACAGCCAAATAGGTCCGGCAAAGGGTCCCAGGTTAGTGTTTCCTCACATTAAAGTCTAAAGGTTGGTCTGTATTTCATTTATGCCTGAAACAAGGACACACCAGTTCTTAAGATATCAGTTGTCTTGGTTTGCTCTATTTTCTCTCCAGAGTTTACTGCACAATTTTCATTCCTGCTCAGTTTTCTTGGTAACCCTATGTTTCTGTTAAATGTGCAACTGCTGATAGTAAACAAGCAATAAAAACTGTTTAGGCAGAGGCACCTTTGGTCTACATAATATTTATTTCACAGTCTTATCCAGGCTCAAGTCTCTTCACTTCACCTTGATCTTGGATAATATACACTGACCACCACAATTCCTCCCTTCCCCGCCCCCCTCCATGCCCCAATCTATTTTAGTCTTTAATACAGTACACATTTGCACAGAGCTTAATTTCATCCTAAAACCACACATACTCCTGCCTCTGAAGAGTTTCATTTTTCAATCAATGCTTCAAAAATTAGCATTTCAGCAAAAAACAAAAAAAATAATGATAACAAAGGCAACTCAGATACTATTTTGAAGACTTCTTCCTATTCAGATTTTCTGAAGATGTTCCCCAAACAAGATTAAGTTTATCCTATCACATTCTTTGTGAAGACTGTTACTGTTAAATTCATTTAGATATATGTCTGAACTGATCTTGCTCTCCTGTCCTCATCCGGTGCTCCAGCACTGCCTGTTTCCACAAAGGTGGCAACCAATTCATATATTTATTTGTGGACTATGACCCCTTTCTCTCAGGCGCATTCCTGAGTTTTAGTTATCATTTCACTAATACATATATGAATAAGGTTTGTTTTCGGAGTAAAAAAATCCACATTTGAGGACTTGTAATTCTTCTCAATATTCAGCCCGTTAAAAGGAAAGGGGGAAGCTAAATGGACATAGAAACTGAAATTCTGGATGTAGAAAGTTATGTTCTTATACTTAGTGTGCTTTTATCCATCTGAATTGCCTTGGTGATGTTGTGCAGTTCTTTCATACATACCCTCAGCTACAACCATTCTTCCTGACTTCTACTTTCTCTTCACCTCTTTCAAGTAGAGAAGCACCTCTTTCTTGTTAAATTGGGTGCAGGCTGAACTATCTATATACACTCACAATTCTATCTGATGAATGAACCTGCTTTGCGGATGAATGATATTTCAGACAAAATGGAATTGGGGCGATACAATTCTACTTCACTTTCAATAGACAGGCAGTTGTGATAAAAAAAATCGCCACTGAAAAGAAACCTGACTTACGGAAATAAGGGATGAAGGTGAGATTAAAACTTCCATGGCTTCTGCAACTAAAGATGGCTGGCGATTCCTTCAGAAGACAGACAATTCTCTAGCAGAAACTCCATAGACAAGTTAGTTGTGGGTTTTGGCCCAAGAGTGGTCCGTCAGTTTTTTTGCAATGACCCAGTCAGCATCAACACCACCAAAGGTAAAGACAATAGCGGTAAACTTCTTTCCACAACTATGAGACAGTAGAAAAACAGTCTAATAATTAAGTCATAAGTTCCCTTCAAAGGTGATTTATGAGTACTTGATAGTCTGATAGCCTCCTAAATTCCCTCAAAGAAGATAAAAATGACTGTGATGGGATCCCCGGGGTGCAGCCTGGGACTGAGAGACTGCTGTGCCCCCTGAACTCTCTTCAACCTGGGCGGTCTCTCATAATGCCTTGCTAGTGACCAACAGCAAACCCCTCCAGGTGCTGTGATCACTCAGCACAACCACATGTGGAGCCCCACAGCCAGCTAGATTGCATGAATGATCCCAGAGCCTCTTATGAATCATACAGAGAAAAGCACCAGAGCCAAATCCCCCCAGCTCCCAGCACTGTACCTCAGGAATATACCATCTTGCACTGCTCAAAATGAGCAGTGCAAATTTATTAATTGGTTCACCACTTCATCAATGGAAAGTGGATCTACACCAGCCTTTGCAAAACCTGAGCAGATTTGCCACACACTTCATACAAACTCACTGGTAAAGATAAACGGTAAAACAAATGTATTGACTACAAGTGACAGATTTTAAGTGATATTAAGTGATAGGCAAAAAGTCAGAGTTAATTACCAAAAGAAAAGAAAATGTAAGCATGCAGTTTAAACTCTCAACCCTATTAGGCTGGGCAACATCTAGATTAAGCAGTTTTTCTCACCCCACAGTTCATAGTACACATTTCACCCTTGAAATCTGTGCCAGTCCCCTCAGTTGGAGTCTTCAGTCTTGTGAGTGTCCTTGTTGCTTACAGTGTAGGTGGGTGAAGGAGAAAGGCCAAGCATGAGCCCCCTGTGTTTGGTTTTATACTCTCAGTCCACGTGCTTGGAAAACACAAGTCCAGGCATGTCTGGGTGGGCACTGCTGAGTCTCCAGGCAAGGTTGAGCAATTCCCCCGGTGTAGCCTCATGCAGGTGAGTCATTGCATTGTAGCTCCCTTGCTGGACAATGGCTGGTGATGGGTTGTTTGACACCCCACCCGGGTGTTGGCTACTTTCCTTTCTGTTGCCTCTGGGGAGATTCCCCAACTTATAGCATGTTTTAGTGACAACCATACAACACAATTCTCATAACTTCATATGCATTAATGATATACATATACAGATAGAGAAATGACTTTCAGCAGATCATAACCTTTCCCCCTATACTCACAGGGCCTGCTTTATATGCAAGATCACAATCATATATAAATGAGGAATACGGGAGTTACAGAGCGCTCCCCCAAGGTACAGAATGTCACGACTCCAGGTTTTCTTTGCACTTCAGAAGAACAAATTTTCTAAAGAATGTTTCTACCCTGTTTGTGCAGGCAGAATCATTCATATTCTGCCCTGAAATAAGTGTTCAGTGGGTTCAGGTGATCAAAGATGTCAATGAGGTAGGCTAAATATGCCACCCATATGAATTATTTAGAGTGTCAGCAAGGGGAGTGTAGGAGGTCAGGTTCGTCCCTCCCTGTCCATCTGGGAGGGAGGCCACGTCCCCTTGCTGTAGGCGTCAAGTTCAGGGGGAATTAGCACTGGCAGCTTGAGCTTCTGGCAGGACAGAACACCAAACAGTTAAGTAGCCGTGCCTTGCAGTCAGGGCAAAGCAGCAAAGGAGTCTAGGGACCCTGCCCCTAGGCACGGAGGAGCACCAAACAGTTAGGTGTTCAGCTCTCTGTCTGGACAGACAGCAAACAGTCTGATGTCCTAGCTCTGGCAGACAGCAGACCAATGTGGGCATCTTGGCCTGAGATGGGGAGGCTGCACCCCAGGGGTGGAGTGGTAGGGGGACCTGAGCCCACCCAACTCGATCGGATCCCAGCCCAGGGCTGGGCAGAGTGTTCTGTCACTGGTCAGCGGGGATCTGCCCAAAACATGCTGACCTAGTTTCAGGTCACAATACAACCGGATTATCATCTGGTTCCCCTGGGCTACTTCCTACACTCCCATTGTGCGGTACTTGGGTCTCAGGGTCATCATCGGTCTTCCCGGGGTAGACAGCTAATAGCAGCCCCAACAGCTCCTCGGCATCCCCGGCACCTGGGGCTTTGGTGCTGTAGTGGTGTCCATCAGGCTCAAGCTCTAGCAGCAGGTGGAAGATGTCCTTCTCCTCTGGCAGCTCTGGCCCAACTGAGCTTGAGGGCCCACCCATTATACTTCTGGTTCCTGTCTCGCCCTTTTATTTCCAGCGGGGTGGGTGTGGATGCCCTGGCTCCACCCACCAGGGGCTAAGTGAGGGAGTTTCCCTGTCCATCTGGGAGGGAGGCCATGCTCCCTCACTACAGGGAGATCCAGGGAGATCGTTGATTATTATGGGAAATCTCCACTTTTGCTTGTAATTAAAAGAATCAAGTTAACACTTCACTTGTCACTACATCTCTTTCCCATCTGTGAGACAGAAGGAAAATCGTCTCACAACTCTTCAGTCGGAAAGGATTGTTGGTAGTTACAGAGCAATGCAAAAGTTCTGAATTCATCTATGACCTGACACAGACATTCAGGCATTTTCTTATCAACAGTTTAGCAGTTTATGAAACAGTGAGGCAGGGATGTATTTGGTGTGATGTTCTTCATCAGTGGACTAGTACACTACCCTTATCTGTCACCACTTTGGCACTATGCATCCAGATAATCATACACAGCTCTTACGAAATGTGGAAGTCTAAACACATTTTGAAATGTCTTGAATGGCATTCTACTGTTGTGCTTTACAGAAAATCAAGTCTCCAACAGAACCATCAGAAACCTACCTTACAAAAATTAGCTGTGTAGCACCAGAGATAGCAAACCACCCCTCAGATCAGGCAGTATCTTAGGGCTTGTCTACACCACGCAGCTTTTAGCGCCAGGCTGTGTCGACACAGCCTTGTCACTAAAAGGCAGCGTGTGTAAACGCTCTTTGTCAGTACTTTGTCAGCACTTTTGCCCACAAAATACTTCCAGCCCAGGAGTGGCGTTAGCTTTGTCAGCAGGAGACAAAGCCGCGTTCACACTGCCACTTGCGTTAGCAAAACTTTTGTCTTTCATGGGGGGTGGGGTGGGCTTTAAGTACCCGTGAAAGACAGAAGTTTTGTCGACAACTTCGCAGTGTAGACATACCCTCAGAGAGACATCTTCAGACTTCTTTTGACTCATCAAGCTGAATTGCCAGCTAGAGACTTTTCCAAAGTTATGAAAGCAGTTTCTCTCATATATCTTCACTCCTGTCACAAACATGAGAAACCATGTTATCTGGTAGGTGTTTCTAACCCTAACAAAATTCTGAAACAATCATATACACCATACACAACTGTGTGATTTGCAGACACACCAAATAAGTCGCCTGAAGGGCACTGGTGTTGACACTGCTAGTCTGAGTAATCAAGCCTTGTTGATTTTTCAAGGCTTCAAGCTTTCTCTGAAAAAAAGCCTTAGTTTTATCTTTCAGTGACAGCTGTCTTGTCTCTAAATGTTAGAAGAACTTTCAAGGCACCATATACTCTGCAGCTAGAACTTCAGAGCACACTACATACCATGGTTTCAAATCAGTGTAAAACAATACATCATGTTTGCCATTATATTTTTGTATTTTTTTTCTTTCTTTCTGAGCCATCATTGGAACAACTTGCCACTGCCCTATTCACAAACCAGTTCATCTTTCTGTATCACCCGTCAGCCAGAACGGAGGTCCAATGACATGAAATATGGTCATGTGAGGCTCAGCAGTACACTAAGGCCTTCATGATTACCGCAGATATATCCAATATTCCAACTCAGTGACATGTTTTGTCATGGACTATGTGCATTTGCACCTGCACTTTGCCTCACACAAAATACACTTTTAATAAAGAATGTTTTTCCTAAGATAAATCCAGGCACAGATAGATACAGGTTTCATGCTGTTTTTTCAGCAGAGTAACACACGCTTATTCTGCAATAGTCTACAGTGAAAATATGCTCCTCTCCTTGTTTGGGCTGCTACTGTTTCTATCCTTTGTTGTTCTTCCTTTTTTACCCTTCTTTCTCTGTTTCTCTCCCGCTTCCTTGTCTTTTTGTATCTCCTCTACTTTTTCCTCTGTCTTTCCTTTCCTGCAGCAACTTCTATTCCCTGTACCCCTCCTGTGAGCTTCACTCCCATCTGTTAAAATGATCAGCAGTGCAATAGCTAGTGTTCACATTAAATGTTTTTGTTGCCATTCCATTGAGATTAATAGGGGATAGGGGAGTTCACTGTTCTAAGCCATTGTTTTAGGTTGTTTGCAGATTTGGGAAGGCATTACTACATCTCTTTACTGTTTTTCACATTTGGAAGGTTTTCTTCAAAACTGGGAGGGCCATAAATGTTGTTGTTTTTTTTAAATGAAAGCTGGTATTTTGCACAATCTGAATGTCACATAGGCTACATAAATACATCAGTTGGGCTGGATCTGGCCCATATGTTTGATGCCTGTTCTAAACTCTAAACAGCAAGAAAATAAGCAGTTAAGTCATTCGATGCCCAGCTCTGATCCACTTCTTAACTCCCCTTCTCAGCTTGAACTACCTGCTTTTCATAATCCATAGCCCAAATATATTTCATCTTGAACAACTTGCAGCCTTTGTTCTACGGGTGAGTACGGTTGTGTATGAGGCATGAAGTTGTAGGGCACCATGGGAAGTAAGCAGGGAATATGATTAAAACGTTGGGCTTAAGCTGAGTTGAACCAGGGGAAGAGGTGGAGAGGAGAGCAGCAGTATGAGGGTAGCCCTTGATGTACTGTCTTGGCACAGAAACTGTGCCACTGTACTAATGCCTTGGCACAGAAACTGTGCCACGGGTGACTCTCCCTTTAATCATCCCTGCTTAACCCCATTCTCTCCCACAAGCCCCGTTCTCTCTCCCTGACTCCTGCATCTCTGTTCACCGCCTGATATCACCCCACAGTCCACCCCAGCGCCTACTGCTGTCCAGCAAGCTTTTCTGGTTCATCTTTTCTGGTACAGAGCACAGCTGGCAAGTCAGGGATAGAACTGATTGGAAACCCAGACAAAAATGAAATTTTATTGAAAATAGACTTTTTTGGGGTCATGCTTTTGGAACCCAGGTTGCCAGCGTTTAAAATGAAAGTAACTGAGCAGTTCTGCTGCTAATCTTGGGGAGGTACTAAGGTTATGACAAATAAGGAGAATAACTAACTAGATGTTTAATGTTAAACATTCAGAAATGGCCTACGTCCAAGATATTACCAGAATAGATGTGAAGTTTGAGTGGACTATGCAGAACTCAAAGAAATATGAAGACAGAGAAAACTCTGAAAGGGAGTTATTTTAAAATGTTTCTTCTGCAGTTAGAAAAGACTTCATACAACACCTTTGTAGAAAATTCACCTGTCTTCTGCTGAGTAAAGGGGCCTTTTTCAATGCAGCCTTAATGATGCTACAGATGAATAATGCATAGTTCAATAGAACTAACAACTATGCTTTAGCTTTTAAGTTAATACATTCAATATTTGTCTTGTACAGAGCATATGTTGAGAGATTTGCCCTAAAATCTTGGTGGGAAACCTGATCTCATTTTTCTTTCTTAAGGTAACCTGCATCCATTTACTCTGAATGAGTGATGTTGCAGCATGACATGATGCATGTTGTGTAATGCAGCAATAATTTAATTTGAAAGAAGCCAGCAGTAGATATTTTGTACTCAAACTATCTTTAGTATTGTTTGACTTTTTGAAAATATTTCTAAGTACATTCCAAAGTTATCAATTTTTCACCCCATACTACCAGCACAGAATAATTCCGTGACTAATTTCTTCCTCTAAGAAAATAACCAAGTTTGTTACCCCCTCCTATACCAAATCACACACACCCCAAAACAGTGTGTTACCATTACTCATGAAGGATCCTTTAAGACAGTGATTCTCAACCAGTCATCCAGGGCCCCCTGGGAGGCCACAAGCAAGCTTCAGGGGGTCCGCCAAGCAGGGCCAGCATTAGACTCACTGGGGCCCAGGGCGCAAAGCTGAAGCCCCATCGCATGGGTCTGAAGCCCAGTGCCCTGAACCCTGAGCAATGTAGCTGCGTGGGGGCCCCCAGGCAACTGCCCTGTTTGCTACCCCCTAATGCTGGCCCTGGCTTTTATATGCAGAAAAACAGTTGTTGTGGCACAGGTGGGCCATGGAGTTTTTATAGCATGTTGAGGGGGCCTCAGAAAAAGGTTTAGAACCCCTGCTTTAAGGGTTAATTTGTTCCAGTGACTACACTGCTTCTGTTTTATATTCTCATACTGAACATTTCAAACCAATGTTTCCCAAACTTTGGAGATCATGACCCAAAGGCTCATGGAGGGTGTCTGAGGGGAGTAGTGTGTGTGTGGGGGGGGGTGTCTGAGGAGATTGCTCCTTCTGTAAAATAATAAATCAATTAATTGATTTAACTGCTAGAGGCCTTCAGGCACAGCTAACTAAGAAATTAAAAGGCTTTCAGGGCAGGGAACATATAAGGGGAGAAAATTACCATTTCTATCAGTACTGGCAGAAACCCTACTGGGAGTTTATGGTAAATTACAAACAACTACACAAACAAGGGAAATAAAAGGAAAAAATCAGCCCCCCCCTTTTGTTTTGACTGAAAAATAATACAAACAAATAGAAATGTAATCAAACCCAAACTTCACTAAGAGGATGCTGTACTGTTAATGTGCTACCAACTGCAAAGATGTCAAAATGAGTTTAGAGCTACAGAGCAAAAAAATCCATGTAAACAATTATGATTACTTAAGAATCTTTACTGAGGATCATAATACAAGTTCATGTGATGCTACTTTCCCTTCAATTTTTGTTTTGATTTTGTGGACAAGGCTAGTCAACAATCATGAAGGTTAACTGACAATCATTTGTTTATTACTCATATCACATCTTAAGCATTCAGAGTGCTGTGCAGTTGATGGACCATGCTCCTTAGTCGCCTTCCCCTGAAATGTCTGTATGTTGGAAAGCATACAAAACTAATTATGTATTAATGGTAAAACATAGCACCTGTTTGTCGGCACTGAAGCTGATTTGTGGTCTTGCATAGCATAATTTACTGTATGCAGCAAAGAAAGGAATTTAACACAGCAGACAAGAGTAGGTCCTAGAAAGCAAAGAACTGCAAGAAGCCTCCCCTGCTGGGAGAGAGGAGAGAACGTTTCCAGTCTGCAAGCTAGAGAAAAGTCTGCCTAGATGCTTAGGGTGAACACCTTGTGTGAAGATCAGCTTTCCTGCGGTGGCAGACACTGATCGTGATGCAAAAATAGATCCTTTACTGTGGAGGGGCCGTAAAGGAAAAGGGACTTTCACTGTGGGAGAAACACGTTGGGGAAGGAGGAGAGAGGAGACAGGACCACTGTGGTACCAAGACATTCGCTGACGCAAAAATCTCTACCCAGGGCTGGGGGTCAGGAGACGGCACCGCCCCTCAACCTGCTCTGCCAAGCCAGGTCCCGCTCCGGCTCTCTCCGGGCAAGACAGAGAATGGAAACGAAGCATCAACGCCCCCAACCTTCAGAACGCAGGCTTCGGAGCTGGGCCCCCTCCGCCCCGCGGTGGGACTGGCAGAGGGACCAGGCCGTGCGCCTACCCCGGCCGAGCCGGGGGCGCAGCACTGCCCCCAAGCCCACCGGCGAGAGGAATAAAAGCGCCCACGGGCCCCTCTCCCCCTCAGCCCGGCCGGGTTAAGTCCCGCGCACGCAGGCAGCAGCCAGACCGCACTTAACCTCCGTCCCGCCGGTCCCCTCCCCCTGCCCGGCCTCTCGCCCGCGATCCCTTACTCAGCCCCGCGGCCTTCTCTGGCGATACCTTCCCCAGCATCCCCCTCCACCCTCCTGCGGTACCGGCCCGCAGCGGGGAGCGGCGCTGCCGCCTCTACTCCAAGGGTGGGAGGAAAGTGATTACAGTATCCCCAGCCGCCTCTCCTCAGCGGGGGGCAGTCAGACCCTGGCGGGAGGGTGTTTCGGTCCGTACCTCATGGGCTCCGCGGTCATGTCGCCGCTGCTCGGTACCCCCGGCCAGGCCGGAACCGAGCTCAGGCGCTGAAGGGACACAAAGCCGTTAGTGCCGCCATCGCCAGCGCCGCCGCCATCTTGTCAGAGGGAAGATGAGGGAGACGACCGGCCTCCTGCCGCCTTCCTCCCTCGCCGTATCCCATTGGCTACCTGCCACCCCCATCGATTTTCTAATTGGCCCGCTCGGACTGGGCCTGTTGCTAAGGTCGTTTACGTCATCTTTCGAGCTGTGATTGGCTGTATGAATGGTTACGTCATCCTTGAGGGCTTGACGTCAGGCATGCAATGGTATGACGTTACCCATGAAAAGAAGAAGAAAGCTTGTTCACTTTGTCCTCTCAGCGGCTACATTGGTAACCTATCTCATTCGCCCGGGCAACTGCAGCCACAGGCACTTCGCAAGGCAACATTGTGTCTGTTTCTAGCTATTTTTTGTACACTATCATCACCCTGATACTTAAACATAGTGTCACTCATGACCGAAGTAGAAAATGTCCTCTCAAAAAGCACATCAGTGTAGTAATGTGTCAAACATCAATATAGAAAACGTCTGTGCACTGCAGCATTTACAGATTTAAAAATTAAAACTCAAAATAAAAAAATGGATTAACACTTCAAGTCATTACATCACTCTGCTTGTATGTTATGTCCCTTTCCTCGCACGTTTTGCATAAATTAGGCCCTGATATGACCACTTACGTACATGATTAACTTTATTATTGTACAATCAATGCAACTACTCACTGTTGTAAATTTAAATGAGTAGACACATGGAGAATCAGGACCTTAGACTGTAATCTATTCAGGTCAGTGACTATCTCTTACTCTTTGTATAGTACCCAGCCCAATGGATCTTCAGCTCAGTTTAAGTCTCTAGGCCTAATTGTAATAATAATTTCTTGGGAACACAAAATATTTTTGGGACTCATTAACATGCCACAAGTTAGGTTCACAAGAATTCCTGAATTAAATCAATTTGAATTAATGGACTATAGAAATATGGCATCTGCAAGGGAAATCCAAATGCCACTTTATTCACCAACACTGGAGATGGTAATTATCTGTCCTCAGTGTTAACTGTGGGCATCTTTCCTGTCAACTGAGAAATCAGTGACAAAGAGCAAAATCATGGAAATAACATGAGTCAATAATATATTTACTTGGATTTCTTTGATGGCCTATCCCAATAGTTATAAGTATGTTTAACATTTTAAATATTCAAAGATCATAAATAGAATCCAGCAAATACCCAATAAGCTGTATACAAAAGCACCCTTCCTAAAATACTTGCCCAGCATCACTAAGTAACTTCAGCTAAAGATAGTACTTAAAATAGACAGTCAGCTACAGATTTGTAACTTTTGATTTGCTGCCAGTCTCTCACCTTTTGATTAGAGCAACAGACTTGTAGCCCTGAATTGGTATCCAGGACTGAGCTCAGTGAAGGGCTCAATCCTGCACCTATTGAAGTCAATGGTGCAGGATCAGGCCTTAAAAGAACAGATGATTTTTCAAAAGTTGAGAAACAAGGGGCATAAACCTGTGAAAAACAAGTAATAGCCAGGTGTGACAGGCTCCCCAGCGTGCAGCCTGGGACTGTGGGACTGCTATGCCCCCTGAACTTTCTCCAGCCTGGGCTGTCTCTCACAATGCCTTGCTAGTGATCAGCAGCAAACCCCTCCAGGTGCGGTGATCACTCAGCACAACCATATGTGGAGCCCCACAGCCAGCTAGATTGCATGAATGATCCCAGAGCCACGCATGAATCACACAGAAAGGTACCAACCAGATCCCCCCCAGCTCCTAGCACTATACCTCAGGAATATACCATCTTGCACTGCTCATCTTGAGCAGTGCAAATTTATTAATTGGTTCACCACTTCATCAATGGAAAGTGGACATACACCAGCCTTTGCAAAACCTGAGCAGATTTGCCACACACTTCATACAAACTCACTGGTAAAGATAGACAGTAAACAAAATGTATTGACTACAAGAGATAGATTTTAAGTGATAGGCAAAAAGTCAGCGTGAGTTACCAAAATAAAATAAAATAAATATAAGCATGCAGTCTAAACTCTCAACCTTATTAGACTGGGCAACATCTAGATTAAGCAGTTTTTCTCACCCCACTGGATATTGCAGTCCTTAATATACAGATTTGTCCCTTAAATCTGGTCCAGTCCCCTCAGTTGGAGTCTTCAGAGTGTCCTCGTTGCTTGCAGCATAGGTGGGTGAAGGAGAAAGGCCAAGCACGGGCCCCCTGTGTTTGGTTTTATACCCTCAGTCCATGTGCTTGGAAAACACAAGTCTAGGCATGTCTGGGTGGGCATTGCTGTCTCCAGGCAAGGTTGAGCAATTCCCCTGGTGTGGCCTCATGCAGCTAGGGGCATGTCTTCACTAGCCATGTGAAAGCGCTGCCGCAGCAGCGTTTTAACATGGCTGTGTAGTCATGGCACCAGCACTGGGAGAGAGCTCTCCCAGTGCTATAAAAAACCCACCTCCCTGAGGGGAATAGCTACCAGCACTGGGAGCGCAGCTGGTGCTGGTGCACTGTCTACACTGGCAATTTACAGCACTGAAACTTGCAGCGCTCGGGGGGGGTTCCAGTTGCAGCACTGTAAAGTGTCAGTGTAGACAAGCCCTAAGTCATTGCATTGTAGTCCTAAATCATTGCTGGACAATGGTTGATTGACACCCCGCCCGGGTGTTAGTTACTTTCCTTGCTGTTGCCTCTGGGGAGCTAATATCTGGCTGATCCCCAAACTGTGAGAACCATACAACACAATTCTCATAACTTCATATGGATTAATGATATACTTATATGGATAGAGAAATGACTTTCAACAGATCATAACCTTTCCCCTGATACCTTTACAAGGCATGCTTTATATGTAAGATCACGATTATATAAAAATGAGGAACATGGGGGTTGCAAGATGCTCCGCCAAGGTATAGAATGTCACACCAGGGATGAAACTGTAGGGAGGAAAACAAAAACCACATGACATGCTCCACCTTGTTACACTACTGTAGTGTTTTAATATATACTGAAAGTACTGTATGTTCCATGGCAAACTAGATCTATTTTTTCCCCTTTCTTGCTCTAACAGTCTCTCATAAGAGGAGTCCCTGAATAGACACACGGAAGCAGGGAGGGGTAGAAAGGGACTCAGATTGAATGGAATACTCCAAGTTTATTCATTTCTAAGATCCAGTGGTCTAAAATAATGAGGTTCCAGGCATTTTTAAAATAAAAAATGTTGTTGCCAAAAAGAGGTGGGGGGAGAAGGGCATAGATCTTTCAGACTTTCTGTGCAGCTCTTGATGATGGTATCAAACTTGCTGTCATGAGGTGGACGCGGGGTGTGCAGTAGAAGAAGAGATCTGTATTGGAACATCTGCTCCTTCCTTAGTGGCTCTAATGATCTTTAGGGGTTATAATAATATGTTGTAATAATTTAATAATAATATGTAATAATAAAATAGCATTGTGACCTGAACTGCTTTCTCCTAGGGGCTGGCATGTAAACTCCCAAGGAACAGAGACTGGCTCTCACATCTTTCAGAGAATTCAGGACCTCATCAGTTTTGCATTAAGCAGATCACACCCGTTGAATGGGAGGTCCTCAACTGTTGTTTGGACCTCCTTTGTTATTTCTGAAGATTAAAGCCAGGAAGTCCTGTGCATGGCGATGGAGGTGGCCATTAAGTATGCTGTGGTATCCAAAACATCAAATGCAGCCTGTAGCAGTGTGTGAACTACCAATTGTCCCTCAGATACAATAGATTTCCATTCCTCCCAATGTTCTTGAGGGAGTTTCTCTATACACTTGTGTCATAACTATAAAGGGAAGGGTAACAGCTCTCCTGTGTACAGTACTATAAAATCCCTCCTGGCCAGAGACTCCAAAATCCTTTTACCTGTAAAGGGTTAAGAAGCTCGGGTAACCTGGCTGACACCTGACCCAAAGGACCAATAAGGGGACAAGATACTTTCAAATCTTGGGGGGGGGGGAAGGCTTTTGTTTGTGCTCTTTGTTTGGGTTGTTGTTCGCTCTTGGGACTGAGAGGGACCAGACATCAATCCAGGTTCTCCACATCTTTCTAAACAAGTCTCTCATATTTCAAAACTTGTAAGTAAACAGCCAGGCAAGGCATGTTAGTTTTCCTTTGTTTTCTCAACTTGTAAATGTACCTTTTACTAGAGTGTTTATCTTTGTTTGCTATACTTTGAACCTGAGGCTAGAGGAAGGTCCTCTGAGCTCTTTAAGTTTGATTACCATTTAAAGTTATTTTCCATACTGATTTTACAGAGATGATTTTTACCTTTTTCTTTAATTAAAAGCCTTCTTTTTAAGAACCTGATTGATTTTTCCTTGTTTTTAGATCCAAGGGGGTTGGATCTGTATTCACCAGGAGTTGGTGGGGGAAAGGAGGGGAATGGTTAATTTCTCCTTGTTTTAAGATCCAAGGGGTTTGGATCTGTATTCACCAGGAGTTGGTGGGGGAAAGGAGGGGGATGGTTAATTTCTCCTTGTTTTAAGATCCAAGGGGGTTGGATCTGTATTCACCAGGGAATTGGTGAAAGGTTTCTCAAGGCTTCCCAGGGAAGGGAATTAGCTTTGGGAATGGTGGCAGCGGACCAGATCTAAGCTGGTAGTTAAGCTTAGAAGTCTTCATGCAGGCCCCCACATTTGTACCCTAAAGTTCAAAGTGGGGAAGCAGCCTTGACAACTTGTCACAATTAAGGTAATCATACTTTAACAGAAGTGCCTGGCAATTTGAGATGCATATCTGCAGACTTCATTATGAGTAAATTTTCCTGACAAATAAACCTATTTCTGGGGAGGAATCCAGGTCTCTTGAAGTAATTTTTTGAATCCTTGCTATCTGGACCTTTCATGCACTGCCAGCATTACCAGAGATCCAGGAACAAGATATGTCTTTAAAATATTCAAACCCCTTTCAAGGGAGTTCATAATATCTATCTACTGTTTAGAGGTAGGTGCCAAAGATGCTGGAGTCTGCCACAAATGTTTTTCTTGTTCTAGTAGCCCCTCATTAATGATCATGGTAATCTGACCAGGCATAAGAGGAGTGCAGATTATCTAGTGGCATATGCAGTTTTTCTTGCACAACCTCCACAGGGATGTCTAAAGTCTCTTCTATGTGACACAAAAAATCCTGAAATATTTTAAAATTATCTGGCTGAGTAGGAGTGGAAGGTGTCAAGCTGTCCAGCAGTGGCTCTAATCAAGTGTGAGTACCAACCTCAGGACAGACTGTTAAGAAGCTGGGCACAAACCCCAAATTAGTTGAGAGTTCTATACTTAGGTTTCACCAACAAATTAGCAAGTGTAAACCCCACAGACACTATAATTGCCCTTATATGGAGTCACAGACTTGGGTACTCTGATCTGTTTGCCACCCAGGTAAGCCTACCTTTGTGACAGATGGTCCTTTACACCCAGAATCACAGCAACATTCTGGTTACTCCAAGTTCCCAAGGACCAGTCATTGCTTGCTCTCAACCATGTGGAGGCCTAAGCAGCCACAAGGGACCTTCTAAGCTTCTCAGTACCGATATCCTCAACAGCACAAGAAGGTTTACACTCAGTACCGATGCTTGCAGTGCCTCCCTCATAGTACCCTTACCTCCCAAGCTTCCACAAAGGCCAGTGTAGTTCAAGGGCAAGCCTAGGATGATATCCCTGGTACCAGACTACCCACCCTCAGTTCCAACTGGTTCTGGCCCCCTGTGCCCCATTGTCAGACGTTTCAGATTCTTCCTCGTCGGACTCAGAGGTGCATTCATCTTTATGACATCCAAGACAGAGGACATACTGTCCATCAGAGACGGGAACTATAGGTCATGCCACACTCACAGCACTGGCCTCCTTCTAAGGAGCAATTGCCCAGTCAAGGATGGGTCTCAGGTCCATATGAGTGGCCATTCTGGGCATGTGGGGCACCCCTCTTCCCACTAGGACCCCCCTCTCAACTACCTAGTTCTTTGTCATTGAGATTGCTCTCGGGTTATCGGCACCAAGAGCATCATTCTCCGGTACCCACTACTGAGCAGCCAGAAGTCACTCAGGCAGCTTCCCCCAGCACATGGAGCAGCCACCACCTCAGAATCTTGTCGCATCTTCTTCATCGCCAGATGAGGCTATTGAGGCAGCAAGGAATCAACTACCACCAGAAGACCACAGAGCTCATCAAAATCTATTGAGAAGGGTGTCCTCTATTCTTGACATTCAGGCAGAGGAGATGCGTGAAAGCTGTCACAAGTTAGTGGACATTCTTCCAGAGTGGCTCTCCCAATTAATGAAGCCATTATGGAGTCAGTCAAGGCACTGTGGCAGACACCATCCTCCTTACCCCAACAGCAAAACAAGCTGAACAGAGATACTATATCCCCTCTAAGGGGTATGACCATTTATACTTTCACCTTTCTGCAAGTTCCTTGGTGGTGGCAGTTGCTAATGAACAGGAGAGCATGCTAATGAACAAGGACACCAACCATCGACAGCCAAAGGCAAAGTTTTGAAGAGGCTGGACTTGTTGGATGCAACCTTTCTTCTACAGTGAATCTGCAACTCAGGATTGCAAACCAACAGGCACTGCCGAGCTACTATGACTTCACCCTTTGGGATAGCATTATAAAATTTAAAGACAAGTTACCAGAGGACCGTAGAAGAATTTTGAAGTAATAGTGGGTGAGGGCAAGCTAATTGGCAGAACTGCTATTCAGGACAGTTTAGATGGCACAAACATGGCAGCTCAAACCCTGGCATCACCCATTTCTATGAGATGTTCATGGTTACAGTCGTCTGGGATCTCCTCAGAAGTCCAGTAGACCATCGAGGACCTAGAAGCCTAAAAGATTCCAGGGTGACATTAAAATCTATAGGGTACTATACTCAGGCAACAAAGAAACAACAGTTTAATCCTCAACTGCCATGCAGATACCCGGATTTTGCTTCCAAGTCTCAAGATCCGCTGAGGAGAAAGTACAGGGATTATAGAAGACAACATCCACCACCACTCTCTTCAGCATCAGTGGGCTCATCCTGTCCAGCCCCCTCATCCAAACAGACATTTGATGCATTGGTCGAAGGTGGTGTACCTGTTCTATTTGTTTCCCACCTTTTGTTTACAAATTGTTTATCCCACTTCCTAAGTGCTTGGGCCCAGGTAACATCAGATTAATGGGTCTTAAGCAGTGTTTCCTCTAATTTTTTACATCCATATGCAGAATGAATTTTGTTATATGCACCACTATGGCAGTGATGTGTTGTGGGGGTGGGGCCAAGGGGTTTGGAGTGTGGGAGGGAGCTCAGGGCTGGAGCAAAGGGTTAGGGTGCGGGGGGGTTGGGGGCTCTGGCTGGGGGTGTGGGCTCAGAGTGGGGCTGGGGAGGAGGGGTTTGGGGTGTGGGAAGGGGCTCAGGGCTGGGGTAGAGGGTTGGGTGCAGGGGGTGAGGACTCCGAATAGGGGTGAAGGCTCTGGGGTGGGGCCAGGGATGAGGGGTTCGGGGTGTGGGAAGGGGCTCAGGGCTGGGGCAGAGGGTTGGGTGCAGGGGGTGAGGACTCCGAATAGGGGTGAAGGCTCTGGGGTGGGGCCAGGGATGAGGGGTTCGGGGTATGGGAAGGGGCTCAGGGCTGGGGCAGAGGGTTGGGTGCAGGGGGTGCAGGCTCTGGGGATGAGGTGTTTGGGGTACAGGCTGCCCCAGGGCTGCAGCGGGAAGAGAGGACTCCCGCCAGCCCTCTCTCACCGCAGCAGCTCAGGGCTGGGTGAGAGGCGCCTCTCCCTGGCCGCGGCAGCTCTGGTGGGGCTGGGCCAGGCCAGGCCGAGCTGGGAGTGAGGTGCCTCTCCTGGGCAGTTCCGGCAGGGCTGGGCTGGGCCGGGCCAGGGGAGGGGCTCCTCTCCCTGGTAGCTCTGGCAGGGCTGGGCCAGGCTGGCGGAGGGGCTCCTCTCCCCGGCAACTCTGGCGGGCCTGGGTAGGGGCATCTCTCCCTGCCTGTGCAGCCCTTGATAGCCTCCTGCGCGGCTGCACAGCTTACAGGGAACTTAGGTCTTAAGCATGGTGTTGTTCTTTGAGATACATTGCAACTGTCCATTCCACAACCCACACTCCCTCCCCTCTCTCTATCAGTGTCTATCCCGTATGAAGGAACTGAGGGGGACTGGGGATGATTCCATCTCTTATACTAGCACACGTGATGAGAGAAGGTGCTCAAGCCACCCCGAGAGGTACCACTGAGGAAAAAAGTTCTCCGACAACTGTGCACAAAGTATGCACACACCTACAGTAGAACAGATATGTGCAATATCTTGAAGAACAAGAGTTATAGAAAGGTAGGTAACCATTTTATCATAATTTTTGCTATTATGTTTTGAATAAGTTTAGAATGAGCCTTGCTATGCAATTGGATATATGTCTTCTATTCCTTGGCTGGGAGCTTCTATTCTTATATCATAAAACCCTTGGGACAGAGACTGTATCTTCTACAAGCACAATACTATTCAGCAAGCAAATCTCATCTATGCATTAATCTTCACATCTTACTGATGTGAATTAGAGAGGTTTGTTTGGATAGTGCCAATTTCCTGCATAACTGGGAGGAGGAGGAAATGTTATAATATTTTAGCCCCACACAAAATTTCACAGTAGGTAAGTGTTTTTACTGAAACAGTGACATTAATGTTAGGTTTCAGACTAAACATTCCAGCAAGAGGATTGGGGAAGACAGGGGAAGAGAGCATTTAACTGAGTAATGTTCAGATTATCATCTTCAAAAGCATCCAGCCTAAAACATTAATGCTTAAATTCTGCAGAAACTGATAGGGCCAGCAGAGGTACTTGTTTGTGACCCCCATGTCCTGGTTCATGCTAGCCCCTGTCCATAGTTGGTGAAATCCTGGTCCCATTGACTACAATAGGGGTAGGAATTCACTTTTTTCAAAAAATGAAAGTTTAGGTTCTATGTATTTGGTGACTTTTGCTATACAAGCAATAAAAATAATGGCATTCCAAAGTTTGTGCTGATTTTTTTAACCTTTTACTATTTTTAATCATAAGCATATTATAGTCACTAGTTAAACTTCACAACACCTCTGTAAGTGAGCTTCTAATTGTCTCCATTTTACAGAAAAGGAAATGTAAGCAGTACTCTTTGATGGCCATTGAGAGAGATGATCGAAATGTAGTGTTAAAGCATAGTTGCACAATATGGTTTTGTCCTGCTTGGACAAATTTACCAGTTGGAACCAGATTTAAAATAATCCAGATGACTCCCTTTTTGTAGAACAATCACCTACCTTAGCACCCAAAGGGCTCCCAAAAATTGCATTCAATTACTATTATTCTAAAAGCAGTGTCTAGCATACACAAAGAATTCACTCTCAGTCATTTTTTCAAAGGAGGAAACCGGCAAGTTCTCTTCTCTGCCATACTGAGGAATTAGAGGTTTCAGAGTAGCAGCCGTGTTAGTCTGTATCCGCAAAAAGAACACTTTCATTGTCAGGTCTTGTCTACATAAACAAAAATCACTCCAGTTGTTCATTTTCCACTCAATTTCCTATTTCATTAGAGAACAAATTGCCCTCCCTCCCCTATTCTACTTCTACAATTTTTTTAACATAGTGAATTGTTCTCTTAACTGCAGCACTCCTGCTACATAAAATGCTCTCACTTTGGTTTGTGGGCACAAACTTGCTCTGTTGGCAGGAAATTTAATTTATAAGAACTCTTCCTTCAAAGCATGACTGTCTTGATCTCCTGCGGAGAGGAAAAGGTAATATGAAATGTGGCCACCGCTGTATTACACATGAGCCCCTACGTTCACTGCTGCTGCATTACCCAGAAAAAGCTATTTGATTTCTCTCCACCTCCAGAAGAGAAGTGTAGTTTTATTTTTGTTTTTTTAAAGAAGCAGAATTAAATCTTAAGACTAGAAATGCTTAGTCTGACAGTCTGGTTACATGATTTGGTAAACCCAATTTGCATAGCAGTTTACAGCCAAGCCTAATGTATTTGCCTTATGCTGTCTGCATAGTTTTACATTTACACATAGTCTGTAATTCCAAAATATTTAAAGGTATAGCTACCACAATAGCACAACTGAGGGCAACAGTCAACTCAGATCACACCACAACAGTGCTGGAATGGGAAATTTTTGCTGAGAAGACCAGCTCAGAACCCCTCATTCTTCTGAGCAGCATAATGGGATCTTTAATGTCTGCACAGAACAGACACAACCCTTTGGTCTAAAGGCACACACAGAGGAAACTGATGGGATTCAGTTGATCTAGATGAATTGAAGGGCCAAGTGGAATCTGCTAAAATTCAAACTAATGGTGCTACAGAGTGTAGGTATTTCAACCCTAACTGTTAGATCCCTAAGCAGATCTCCTTGGCACAAGACAGGGACCTTACAGGTCTTTATTAGAACACAATCTTTTTTTGCTCTATTTTAATTCACCTTGCCTTCAAGTCTATGCATTGTATTTACAGTCTTGGTAGAGAAGACAGAGAAATGTTTTACTTCTCACACCATTATCCCCATTTTATAAGTGAGGCACTCAGCCACAGAGATTAAGTGGCTTGCTAAAAGTCACAGAGCAGGAGAATCTAGATCTCTTGACTGTAAGTCCACTGCCTTAACCATAAATGCCAACCTTCCTCTCTACCCACTAAAATGGTCTGGTCCACAGGTTTCCTGCAACTGCCTGAAAGCTAGTCAGTCATATAACTATGTTCTCCTCTGAAGAGCCGATAAAATGTACCTCATGTATTTAAAACTATTACTAGAAACAAGCCTAATAACAGTTAAAGCAACAAAGATTTTACCTTCTCAGAAACAGAGTCCTACGTGGCTATGGTTTGGATAGTTTAGATATCATGACTCTAGGTTCCCAACAGTTGAAGTTCAGCAAGCTTGAAAATATCTAATGGCAGCATTCTTGGAGTATTGATGAAAAAGCAACAGCTGAAACCATTCATAATTGCATTGCAAACATCTTCAAAGTTCCAGCACTCAGTGCTAGCTTGCTTCTTCCTATACAAAATGCCATACTAGATAAGCCCAGTAGTCCATCTAGCCCAATATCCTCTCTCAGGACAGTGGCCAAATGCATCAGAGGGAATGTACAAGAAAATCCGTAAGATCAAAATAGGAGAAAACTACTCTTCTGGCTAGGAAATTCTAACACTGTCATATTTTCTGTCCTAGTCCAGTAGACCCCAGACAGTTTATCTAGTCATACAGACCTAATAGACTTTTTGTCAGCAATGTACCAGAGTGAGAAAAATTAACTTCATTTTCAAAAGGAATTGCAATTTTCTATTTTATTAATAGAATATTTTATAATGCATGTTTAAATTTCAGACACAAGAACAAGGATTAGACTGTAAAACATTTTATTGAAAGTTGTCCAAAATCCAGTCAATCATGTGATTATCTGTGCCACTAACGCTCATCATTCTGAGCTGTACAAAAACATATCTCAATATTTAAATTGAACTATTACCAAAAGACTAGATTAGTGTAGTTAAGGCACTTGAGATGTAAGTTAACGTAGCAAACTTGCATAACAGTAACATTCTAGTTTGAATGAAGTAGTTATTTCTCATGTACTCTTCAGTCTAAAGAAAACTTCCATATCCCTTGCCCCTTTGAGACAGGAAAGAGGACAGGAGGTGAGAAATTACCTATTTATAACATCCTCCATGATAAACTACCTCCAAGCATTTGTCCTGCCCTGCAGCAGGTAGCACTATCTAGTCAAGCTGCAAGAGTTCCCATTAGTACAGGTGCTGGAATTCCTAGTCATGGCCCATTCTTAAGACTATTTGGGCTGAGGCACAAGAAGTCAAGTCTCCTCCTTCTTAGGGATGGGATGGAGAAGGAAGTGTCTCAGGGGCACACTATGCTTGTGAGAAGAAATAAGAGCAGAAAATAAAGCAGAAAGGGCTACTATAAGACTAAGAGAACCTCCACTGGGATAGTAATGTTTATCCTAGGATCATACCTGTATCCCCCTGCACCCAATCTCCATAGTAAGTAAGGCTGAAGGAAACTAGAACAAGTTAAAGGAGGTGGCAAGTCACAGATCCAAGTGATAATGACTGAAAGTGCTCGCATGTCTGCTGGTTTGGCAGGATTCTGAGAATATTTTTAAACCACATTTAGGATCCCTCTGCTTTATCAGCTGAAACTGGCTATCTTTTGGGCTATTTTTCAGATTAGTTTTTCACAATCAACTATTTAGAAGGAAGAAAAGGCTAAGAACATTCCTGACTTTGGGCTATGTAGACTGGACTCACGGTGCCAGCATTTATTGCTTACAGGGGAGTTTCGGTGTTAGGCAGTCAAAGAGAGTCCTCACTGGCCAATTAGTAACAGGACAATGTGTTCAGAGGGGAAGGGCGGATTTCCTAGACCTATTAGACAGCTCAGGATAGCAGAGACTGCAACAAACTGTGGTCATTTTATTAAAAAAATATATCAGTGTCTTTTTGATGATGGGGAGTGTTGAGCATTGAGGGGAATATTAAACCACTCTAGATAACTTAATTCAAGATTCCACATGCATTCACCAGTGCTATATGTTGATAACTTCCCCTTACTCTGTGTGGGTAATCTGTTGCACTGCATTGCAGTTAAATACAAGAGATTCAAGTTGAGGAACTGTAAGATTTGCACATTTGCCACTAGAAGCTGGAGAGTATTCCAGAAAAAAGGAAGAGGTTTCCAGGTACATGCTGAATTTGGCCCCCTCATTCATGAAAGGGTATGACTCAGGCATCAAAGTTATGAAAAAAGGTAAAGGAAAAATGCCAGCGAGAGCAGCAACGGGTAGACAGGAAAGAGAACGTAATTAAAAAAAAAAAAAGGACATACACCCCCCACACCTTTGAGGGAGCAGGAAAAATGAGGCAAACAAATTATCAAACTGAATGTAAGTACTGTTTCTAGTTATTTCAAAGAAACACTAGTAGTCCATATTCTAAGCTTTGAACTCCACTAGGTTTAAAGTAAAATGGTTTAACATGATGTAAAGCTTATGAAAAAAAGACAATCTTAATATTCCATGTGACTTTCAGAGTATACTGCTTGTCATATTAAGGCACTACTCATTTTCTTTGGTTCAGTGTTTAACTATCTCATTCGCTTTAAAGAGAGGTAGCATGAACCATGCGCATTTAGCTCTTCAGTTCCATTACACGCAATTTCAGAGTTGACACCTTTCAAATGCTCCCAGCCTGTGGAATCCTTTAACTCATCAGGAAACTGCAACAAAACACAGGATATTAAAAAAAAAAAAAAAAAAAAAAAAAAAGCACTGAATCAAAGAAAGAAATATTCCATTTAGTTCTCTAGACATGTTCATTCAGAATGATTAGGGGCATATGGGAGAATGTAACATGACATGAACTGGGTATGGTACAGCTGAGGTGGAAGTAGTTGGGGAGAAGACCCTTTACAGCAAGTCCTGTAGTAACTCATATGTTACGTTGATTGGCTCTGGAGGGAACCACATCCATCCCTCCTGGGCTACAAAGTTGATTAACATACAAAGCTCATTGATGCTAGGAGAGTTAAGCTGAAAACGTGGAGGTTCTGACAGTCTCCTTCCATATCAGTCACTAGAAAGAGCAGTGATCCAACTCTGTCCATTGCTCTGGAAGCACGCCCTCATTAGTTCCAAAACACACTATGGATTTTAATAGAATTTTTTTTGAAAGAACAATTGCCCTGGCAGAGAGATGAAAATATCAGCCTATGGAAGCAAGGGCAAATCATAAACTAGCAACAGAAGAGGAGGTCAATGGGAGCTGGCTTCCTAATTCCCATTTGTACCTTTAAAATTTCCCCCCCAAAAGGATAAAATAGTTACAAATCAAAACCTGGTGTTATATAGAGTCCTATTGATTAGGACTTCAGCCAGAGGTGAAAGTAACCCGGTACGGCATACCGGCAAGAGCCAGTACGCCGTGCCGGATCACATCGGCTTCCGCGGCAGGGATTTAAAGGGCTCTGGGCTCCCCGGCGCCCGGGCTCGGACTGGGATTTAAAGGGCACGGAGCTCCGCGGCAGCCGGAGCTCCGGGCCCTTTAATTTGCCCCTGAGCCCCGAGGGCTCCCAGTCACCTCTGCAGCTGGGAGCCCTGGGTTGATTTAAAGGCCCGGGGGCTCCCAGCCACAGCCAGTGCCCCAGGACCTTTAAATCTTGAGAGGCCCTGCCTCTTCCGGATGAGGCCACGCCCCCCTCAGGACTCTGGCAGTACCGGTAAATCCTGTAAGTTACTTTCACCCCTGACTTCAGCCCCTCAAAAAGTGTACTAGATGCTCCATATAACAAATGCAGAGACACAGGCAGCTTTGAAGATCTCAACCCAAGAAATTTAGAACTCCAGGTAGAATTTGGGGTCCAAATCCCTTAAGCAGCTTTGGAAAAAAAAAACAACAACCCTCATCTCTAATGAGGTAACGATTAAGAAAGAGGTGATTTGGAAAAAAAACTAGGAAAAAAGCTTTAAGGTCATCAAATGCTTCACTCCTATTACCGAATTTATGGCGAGTAATGACAGTGTGGCATGAAAAATGTTTAATACTAAGTAATCTTTGGGTTCTTACTTACTCTATACCTGTCAGATTATAAAAAGTACCATAGCACTTTTTCTTTTGTTTTGAATAGGATAGAGGAAATAGTGACTAACTGTTGACCACAAAAGTTTCATTACTGCAATCAACTAACTTTTATGCCGCTAGTTTCACCAAAAAATGAAAAGTGTTTTCAGGACAGCATGTTTTCAGTTTTTCTTCTGAAGTGGATTTCAGGCAAAGTAGTGTTTTTTATAGTCACCCACTTTTGTCAAAAAACTATTGTGAAGGGAAACCCCAATCAGAATGAATGTAAGGTAACAGTTTATTCATTTTTAGTTACATTGTAAACCGTGCAAGTAGCACCCCTATATGGTTATAAAATCTCAATGCTTTAAATCACTGTACCTTTATTTACTATAATACTCTGTTCTAATCAATATAATATAGCCACATCAACACCTATGTATTAAAGCACAACAATTTAAGCAGCAAAAAAGCCATACCTGTATGGGTAGCCATGGTATTTAGATCTGAAGACAGAGAGCAGCCAGCTGAAGAATAATACCACCAGGCCAACACCAGCTACACACATTACTGTAGATAAGCAACAGAATGCAGAATAAAATGATCAGACAGATAAATCCACCCTGAAAACACCACTATGGATAGGGTTTTAAAAATGCTAAACAACAGCTAAATCTCCACCTGCTGCACTCAATGGGAATTTAACTATGGATGTCAACAGGAGCAGGAGCGATTGCTGAGTCCTTTTGAAAAATCCCACCCTGCGATGCTGGCAGACCAGGTGCTAGCTCTTGTCAAAGCTTTAGGCCTCAGCCGAGCACTGACAAATTCACTGCTGGAAACCAGTCTGTTTTTTCCTGTATGTTAGTATGGTTAAAATGGGTACTGAACTTACAACCAGGTGTTTAGACTTTATGAAATGCTTGCTCTGAAACTCTGAGCCTAGTCAGGAGGGATCGTCTCCTGTCCTTTAAGAAGGCCTATCTAAACTAAATGGGCCATTTTGGGACATCACAATACAAAGACTTTGGCTATGTCTATACAGCACACCGTACAACAGAGTGGCTGTGCCGCTGCAGCCGTGCTGTTGTAAGGTGCACTGTGGCCGCTCTTTATCTCCCAGCGACAAAATAAAACCACCCCCAATGAGGGGCGGTAGCTCTGTCGACAGGAGTGCGGCTCCCGACGATGAAACTCTGTCCACAGCAGCACTTTTTGTCGCTAAAATTTGTCGTTCGGGGGGTGGGGAGGGTGTTTTTTCCACACCTGAGTGACAAAAATTTTAGCGACAAAAGTGCAATGTAGACATAGCCTTTATTAATTGCTCCTTCCATCCTTGAAGAAGCTATATGCAAAAGGGCTCGTCCCATCAGCTTGAATTTGGGAAGGAAATACAAATAGCTGACAAGAAAATTTTTCATCTCTTTTGCTGTTTGGACTCTCACAGGGCCAGAGCTATGAAATAGAAGCAGAGATCTGCAGGGTCAACCTGGGTTAGTCCTAAAAAGACATTCAGAGCTGACAGATTACAACAACTCTGTCACCTTTTGAAACCATACACTGCAACTCATTTGTTTATATGTGTTTGCCTGCTTTAACCTTGTAATAACGCTCTCATTTCTCTGCTTAGTTAATAAATCCTTAGATCGTTTACTATAGGATTGGCTACAAGCACGGTCTTTGGTGTGAGATATAAAGGTACAAATTGACTTGGGTAGGTGAAAGGTCCTTTGGCTCTAGCAGTAACCTGAATATTTTTTGATCTTTGGTGTATAGCAACCACCTATCACTAAGTCCAGCTCGCCTGGTGGCAAGATAGACTGGAATGCCCAATGTGACTGTGACTCCCTGGTAAGACTTATAGTGCTTGAGGAGTTCACACTTGTTACTGGGTTTGTGAAATCTAATTATAGAACATACAACCAGTTTGGGGTCTTTGCCCTGCTTCTTGACAATCTGCCCTGAGGTTGGCACTCATGGTAGCGAGCCACTCCAGACAGTGTGACGCACCCTATATTGATAATACAGATCCAGTATAGAAAAGCAAGCCCCTCCATCTCTTTTAATTAGCAAATACTACATAGCACTTATAAAAGTCCATATAACCCAGAGTGCCTTTTTTTCCCTTTCTTGCACCTCACTAAGCTCCTCCAAATGCTTCTGTAGAAACATAAAGTTCACCTCTTTCAGGATATACTATGCACAGTAGTACAACTGCGTAGAGGAAAGCATCTCTCTCTCTCTCTCACACACGTTGTGGAAGAGCAGAATAGGGGAAGGTAATTCCATCCCTAGGTTGGGAAGTAGCAGGGCAAAGGAGACAAAGGCTGGTGTCAATAACTCCCTGCTCCCATCCACAGGGACAAGTGTGCAGGGGGAGTTTGAGCAGAATTAACTGTTGCAGATAAATGAGAGGAGCTAGTGCACGGCCAAATAAGAGTTCTTGCACATTATAATATAGAAGGTTGTGGTTGGGTCAACGTATACTTTTCTGCTGAACCAACCGTCATGAACCGTAGAGAAGGAAATGTGCAAAACATTTCTATAAAACAGACAACACAGACCATATACAAGCATTTTAAAAAAACTAAAGTTGACAGTGTCCCTTTAAGAAGCAGCCCACAAATGAGTGTTTGAGAACCTCTGTGATAAACCATAACTGCCACAATCTATTGGGTCAATAATCTGTGAACTGACAATAGACTGAAAGAACATTAGTCGGCTGAGTTACACAAACCAAATGTATATAATGTTACTTGAGGTGTACATGCATTATCAGGTACTAAAATAGATCTGTGGAATGTGACAAGGTAAAGGCACCGCAGTGTGTAAAGGATTAGCAGGTCGCTGCCTGTTACATTGCTATTCAGGATGAAGTATAAACGGAAGGGGAAGGTGAGTCAAAGAAGAAAGCTGTATCTTCTCCCTTCCTGGTTGGTTAAAGCAAGGAAAGCCTCTGAGGAAATATTGCCCAGAGTTTTCCAGCTGATTTGCTCTGTGTTTCATGATAATTTTGTGCATAACAAACAAACAAATAAACCCTGAGGAAAGGGCTTTAAAAGGACTAAGGTCTGGAGCTTTATGTCCATTTCTTGGATGATGACTTATCTGGATTTTTAGTTAAAGGCCATCTTATAAGATCAAATATATATTTGATAACCTGGAGCGACCCTAGTGCTCATCCCTCCGTTATGAGTTTAGTAGTTGAGCTTTTATTTTTTAGTAGTCTCTCACAGAGAAACGAGACAATAGTTCAACACTATCTTGCTTCTCTCCTCTGTGCTCCAAGTCCACTCCAACAATTGTATGAATAAAAGATGGAATGTGAAATAACTTTGAATTTTATTGTTTTGCTAGATTTCAACACTGAAGGAAGAATTAAATGCAGAGAACCTAAACACCTTGGGGAAAAACAACAACAACAAAAAACGAGCTAATAAGAGTGCCAGCACTGCAGTAAACCATCACACTGGAAACGTTTCCTGAATGCATCTTCCCTTGATGGAGATTCAATTAAGCAACAAAACGCACTGCTTGGATTAAAAGTAGTACTTACTTTTTCTTTTCCCCACATCCATATCAGAAGTAGCAGCTTCATGCAGGAGTACCATTCCTAAAGTAACACCACCATCTGCAAAAGCTGTTTAAGGCTAAACTGACAGACACCATGTATTTATTTTTAAATTTAATAAATCCATTCAATCATAATCACATACATGGCACATACAAAACTTATTCGAAAGATTAAAGACTCCCCAGCCAAGATAGACACTGTAGAAAAATTACAACTAACATGCAGTAATGGTAATATTATTCCAGGAAACACAGAAGAGCAAAAACCAGGAACATGTCAGGGATCTGTTTAAATGCACTAGCTACAAATCATAATTAGACTAAGCGAGCTTGCAAAAAATAGCACTTTTCCTCAAAAAGAGGGAGGTATGAATTAAGACCTTGCCTCTAATTCATATTGCTCTACCTTGTTCACCTTCCCATTCCTGATGAGAAGTGATTCTCAAAAGCTTGTCCATGTTATTTTAACTTCTGTTGGTCTAACAAGATGATAGTTAATATATTTCTCAGTTGTTGTTTAATTTGACAGATACCAGGCACAAACAGCAAAGTCTGGACTTTTCTGTTTTCAGTTTGAACTATTATTCACCAGTAAAGATATTGCTAAAATTAAGTCAGAATTTATAAGCTGGTTATGCTGTATTTGACCATAAGGAGATCTGACATAGTGAAACTCTATACACAACAAAACAGAATGCAAGCCCTACATAGTTTAATTGCATTGTAATATGTACATTTCAGGCCTAATCCTGCTCCCACTGAAAAAGAAAGGGTTTTTATCATTGACTTCAATGGGAGCAATATAGACCCTTCAATTCCAGTTGAAATGACTCTTCAGTTAGTGAAGCTACATGAAAAAAATGACTTAATTATTAAACGATTCTACCAAATTGTGCCTTTTTTGAAGAGCTGTAATTATTGGAAAATTTGGTAGGTACATGGGGGGAGTGGAGACACACAGACACACAAAATGAGAGCACTTTAAAGCCCCCAATTTGTTTTAACATCTTGTCATTGCAATCTGCCCGACACCTCTTGATAGGTGGAATTTGACTAGATTCAGAACCAACAGAAGAGAGTAATAATAGCTAAAAAAAGGAAAGAAATTCCCTCTGCCCCAAAACTGGTCTTTATGGCAACACTTTTGCCTAAGAAAGCATCTCCCACGCTGTTCAATAAATGCACTGAAATTTGGAAACCCTTTCAAAACACAGAGTCACAAAACTCTATCACCAGCTTAAAACAATCAGAATAAATCAAAAGTGCAGTGAAAGAAAACAAAGCTTCCTGGTGCTTTCTATGAAACTTAACATTAATTTCTTCATTCACCTGAATTGACAAGTTATATTGTGGCTACACTGTAATATTGTAAAGAGACAAAAGACTAAGCCTGTCATTTACTGAAATAAAGAGAGACTCGGGGCTGGGGGTGGGGGAAAAGAAAAATAATTCACACAAGACCCATTTTGGAGCCTGATGAAACCGGATACCAGCTGAGAATTACAAGGGCAACTGTAGTTTTTTGTTTTAGTTTTAAAAACTAAGAATGTGAAACAATGAGAAAGTTGATACAAAACTTAAAATCGCATTATTTATATAATGTGTACCTCCAAAATGCTTAGCAGAATTAAACAAAAAAACGGAAAGGAATTGGGGGTGGGTGGGTAGAAAAAAGGTAGACTGCATTTTCAGATGAGAAGAGAGCTTGAGGTGGAGACACCCTAGAAAGTCTGCTCCAAATGGCAACAGCTAAAATAGAGAGGCTCACGCACCAGTGACCTTACTACGGGAAAGGGAAAGGGAAGTGAATGTTGTACTAGATCTTGAAATGATCCAGTAGATGTGGAGCCGGTGCACTAGCTTGATATTATAGTACATTTTCTGCTCTTTGTACTTTGAAAATGCAGACAGGGGTATCTGAAGAGCAGGGACTTTGAGGCTGTAGAGAAGGTTGTTGCTATAGAAAAGGTGAGGAGACAAAACACCTGGACGAAGATTTCAGTAAGGAGATAAGGTAGTGGCATACAGAAGTGATGTGTAGGTAGGAATTGGTGGATTTACAGAAACACAAAAGATCCTTGTGGAGGAAAGTTCAGAAACAAGGACAACTAAGGTTACCAACAGTGGAAGGAAAAAAATTGCACATCTGAGCTGAGGAAAAATAGGAGAGAGGAGTTGAATTGGAAGATACTGAATTGGAAGAAAAACTTTAAAAACATAGGTTGAAGGCAGTGGTGACAAAGCTGTAAGTTTACTCTGTCAAGACAGAAAACAAAAGGTGTGAAACATTAGCATAATAGCTAAGGTTAAGAGAATAATAGGAGAACTTAGAAGTGTGCAGTGGCCCATGAACTAAGCATCTATGTCTTAGTACAGAGGAAAGAATCCACCACCAGAGAGAGAAAGAATGATGAGTTCTGCTTCCACCTACCTATTGCCAGACACCAACACAGGCTGTCTCAAAGAATGCAGTGGTCCACAGCTTCATTTAAGGACATACTGAGTCCCAGGAGAAAGAGAAGAGAACGATAGTAACCTAATCCCGTTGAACTGACAGATTGTGGGCATAAGGAAATGTTGGCTGTTGGCATATTATAAAAGGCACTACTCCTGTAGTGAAGGGAGAAGGTATAGGTTTGGCAGAAAATTAAATTGCCATCAGATGTGTATATTTCATTATAAAGGATACTAAACAGTAGAACAATGTGTGTTTCAGCCACAAATTGGGCTTGGCTGCTTCCATGGATATAGTTCTGTAAAAGACAAAATTCAATTAAGAAAGAAACTTCGGAGCAGAGTTTACAGTAATTAGTAATGGATATAAAACTTGGGGCTAGATTCTGTGTTCTCTCTCTCAGGAACAGAGCACAGAAAAGGTGTCCCAGGAGCAGTGGGGACAAAAGTGGTTTTATGCAACCTTTGCACCATCCAGATACACCTCTACCCCGATAGAATGCTGTCCTCGGGAGTCAAAAAAAATCGTACGTTATAGGTGAAACTGCGTTATATCGAACTTGCTTTGATCTGCCGGAGTGCGCAGCCCGGCCCCCCCACAGCACTGCTTTACCGCGTTATATCCAAATTCATGTTATGTCGGGTCACGTTATATCGGGGTAGAGGCGTATTGGGCTGCTGCAAGGCCAAAAGCATCCTTCAAGTGTATGGTAGAGCATAGCCCCAAGGCTCTTAACTTACAGAAGTGTTACCTGGCCTGCCCTGCTGCCCAGATTCCCTTTAGTGCAGTGTGGAATACTACAAGCATGCCTTCTCCTGCCCTTGCCCCCCACCACCCTCCACCCCCATGATGAGTTCTCTTCCTCTCCCTGTTTGCTGGGTACTGTGAAGAGGAGTAGCATAAACTCACATACACCACACCCCTATGTGATGAGAATTCTCCTCCAGCACCTTATGGGCCCTACATGTTGGGCCCCAGAATCAAGCACTTAAGGTCTTTCCAGGATAAAAAAGGGAAATAAAGAAACCAAAAGAAAGTTACCAATGGGAAAAGTTAAGAACAGAATGAAGAATAAAGCTAAAGTCTAAACAAAAATATTTTTTTAATTATGTTGAAAAAAATATCTGCCACATGTGCCCTTGAGAACGAGATAAACAGAAAGCAATAGCAAAACACAGGAAATGCTGATAAGAAAAATATTAAAAATGAAAAGTATTTTCACTCAATGTGGCTTAGACAATAAAATATTAAGCATGGTTTGTTTGTTTTTAAAAGGTTGCAAACTGAATAGGTTAACAAACAGTTTAGACTACATGGAGAATAAAATTTTACTGCTAGTCAGTTACATTTGGAAAGCTTTGCGTATGTGGGGTTATGTTAGATCCCAGCACAACAACATTTTTGACAGCAGCTCAGCAATACTTTATAACACTCAGAGAATTAAAAAGGAACATGGTTTGAAAGCGTATGTGTCTGTCTAGGTAAAGATCAAGATATGCTGCAGAAATATTTTCACATTTTACTCACAGGTTAGTTGAAAGATCTGTGAAGCAGCATTCATTTCAGTGTCAATATCTGGGGCACAGGCATCTCAAGAGATGTCATACGCCCAGTACAACTGAGAAGCACTTGAGGTGCATCTTGCCTATCTGATATGCAAGGCAGAACTGAAGAGGACAAGACAGGCTAATATAACTTTTTAATGAGTCATAGGATTAAATTCTTATAAAATTCAGTAAAACATCACCAAAAAGAACAAAAGCATGTCTGAATACATACAAATAGAAATAATGGTTTTACATACTAGCTACTGGGTATGTGGGGGAGGTGAGGAGAGAAGAGCAGTTGTACATGTTAAAAAAAAAAAAAAAGGAAGGCCAGGTTCTGGGAGGCAATAAAACTGTTTAACACAGAGAACCTGAAAGCAGCAGAAGAAAGCTGCTTAAAAGTCCAACTGCTGTCACTTCTCCCACTGCCCGGACATGTGTTAGTTTCATTTTTTAAGATGTGTGTATGGAAGTGACAGAGTAGAGCAGCGGAGGGCACATGAAAGATGGAATTAAAATGTATGGAGTCGAAACAAAAAAAGAAGGGATTGAGATAAAAAGTAGATTAAAAAAACCAATTTGGTTAAAATAATGTACCCCCACAGTCTAAGCAGAGTGCAACTGTTGCGCTTCCTCTAAAATAGATTAGTAACAAGAATATATTCTGGAAGAAAGCGGTTAGCACAATATCTATAAAATGTAATTTCAAGTTTGGAAGTAGAAAATAAAACAGGTATCATTTCTGACTCACCAAACATGTAACACGATAATTGGTACTTATCTACCCTAAATACGTATATACTCGATCATAAGCCGGTTCATTTATAAGCCGACCCCCCAAGATGGATAAGTAAAAATGGAAATTTTTTATGACCCGTTCATAAGCTGACCCTATAATTCAGCGGTCAGCAAACTTTGGCTCCTGGGCCATCAGGATAAGCCGCTGGCGGGCCGAGATGGTTTGTTTACCTCGAGCATCTGCAGGCACGGAGGTAAACCTAAGTAAACAAAGTGTCCTGGCGCGCCAGCTGCTTACCCTGACAGGCCGGGACAGCAACTGGTGGGGATTTTTTTTTTGGGGGGGGGGGAAAGAAGCTGGGGTCAGGGGAGTAACCCCTGTGACCACCCCCCACATGACCCCACCCCTAGCCCAGGACCCCCACACTCTCCTCATCCCATCCCGTCCCATCTTATCTGGGGAGGGCCAGGGGAGGATGTCTCTGGCCTGGCTGGAGCTGCTCCGGCAGGCTGGGCAATGCAGCTGCAGCACTGCTCCGGCGGGCCAGACCGGGTGGCGTGGCCGCAGCATGTTCCAGCAGGCTGGGCCGGGTGGCATGGCCACAGCGTGCTCCGGTAAGCCGGGCGGCGTAGCCACAGCCTGCTCTGGGGGTGGGGCCGAGCGGCACGGCTGCAGCCTGCCAGCCCCGGAGCTGCAGCTGCTTCGGAGGCTGGGGGGAGAGCAGCATGGCCAGAATCGAAGAGACTCTGGCCCCGCCACTTCCCTTCTGGCTCCGCTGGCTGTGCTGCCTCTCCTTGCTCCCTCTGTTGGGGGGAGGGGCTGTGTCCCACCTCTCCCTCTCTATACCCGTTCATAAGCCGACCCCCGTCTCTGGTGCTTCCCTTTTTTACTAAAAAAATTCAGCTTATAAACGAGTATATACGGTAATTCTTTTTTGTATCTTCACTTAGCTTTTGATATGTCTACAGCGACAAACGGAAGCCTCCTCTTAAAATGCAGCATACTTGAAACTAAGAAGTCCCTCAGCATTTAAAAAATAAAATAAAAATAGAACTATAGACAACGTAGTGCCCTCTTATGAATTGGCTTTCCCTGCTCTTAATACAGGGTTCTGTCTAGACCATTCCCTTTTTAGTATTAGCTATTACGTGCAATCTAGTCATGAATTAGAGTGAATTATCATAACGAGTTGAGCATGGCATGTGATCTGGCTGGTCAAAATGATCTTTCTTAGTCTGATTAGTGACTACATTTCTAGTTTTATTTTTATGTATTTTATTGCACACAAAAGAAACAGCTACAAAAGACAAAACACTTAAACCAGACATTAAGCAGCCTTTGTTCTTGGGTCATAGGGTTAATACCAGGTTTCAGAGTAGCAGCCGTGTTAGTCTGTATCCGCAAAAATAACAGGAGTACTTGTGGCACCTTAGAGACTAACAAATTTATTAGAGCATAAGCTTTCGTGGGCTACAACCCACTTCTTCGGTATGCATCCGAAGAAGTGGGTTGTAGCCCACGAAAGCTTATGCTCTAATAAATTTGTTAGTCTCTAAGGTGCCACAAGTACTCCTGTTATTTTTAGGGTTAATACCACCATTCTTGTGGCATTGATGCTAAATTATAAGGCACTACAGCAAATAGCAGTCTGGTTGTAATGAAATTCAAACCAATTAGTATATACTGTCACATTTACTCTATGTTCTGTAAGTACTAACAACTATGTAGTAAACTTGATTGGCAAATTCTGACTTCATTGCTTTGTGATAACATCCAAAATATTAATCACAATCCATGGATTTAGAGGACCCACATCTGGCCCTATCATTCTTTTGGCTAAGAAACGGTCATGTTTCCTCCTCCTTCTTAGCCAAAAGAGTGATAGGACCAGATGTGGGTCCCTCTAAATCCATGCTGGAGCCCTGAGGAGCTTTCTGTTCACACATCTTACTCTCAAGGCCCTTCTTTCATGATTCCTATACTTCTGGCAAAGGATAGATAGGTATTCCTTCTAAGCCAGTTAATACAACTCCTCAAATTTGCCCATTGACTGCTCTAGAGCTCCTTCTATAGTATTCCTACTCTTGCTGACTCAGGAAGCGAGAAATCAGAAACAAAACTTGCATCCTGGATTTTGTGTTTTTTAACATGGATCTTTTCACTGTAATCCTACAAAGATAAAGACTTACCACTTGTCCTGTATGGGGATTCTTATGAGCATATGGTGGCCCTCTGATATGGTTCCACATTTGGCCTGATGTCATTGCTAGCACAAAACACTAGAAAGGAAGAAAGGAACAACATAAGACAAATTAGTATGGACCTCATATGTGTCTCTATTCAGTTTTCATCTTTGCAATTCACTTCACCCCGGAATGTACAGATGTTGATGTTGCCTTGTACTATTCATAGCACAGCATCTATTATTTATTGATAATGTTTTCTCACGGTTTGAACTGAAAAGCTTGCAATCAAGTAGTACTACCAGACAACCAAGAAGGAAAGATACATGACCCTCATCTTCACTTTAACCAAAAGTATGGACTTTTCCTTCCAGAAGTCATGTCTTTCAAAAATCATCTGCACTTAAACCTGAAAGTCTGTGGCACAAATAACCCTTTATGTAAAATATTAATGCTGTAGTAATATAATCTGCATTACACTGAACTCTTGGTCCCAGTACTTCTGGATTTTGCCATTATGATCAAAAGACTCTTTACAGTGACTACGTTCTAGCCAAGATGTCCTCTCTTCTTAGAAGAACAATAAGCTCACATTTCAAGGAACATTGGATTTGCCAAACTAGATCAGACCACTGTCCCATCAAATCTGGTATCAACTAATAGCTAATAAAACCACACCAAAGCCATATAGCAGGAAAAAGTTTCTTTTCGATCTTCTGAATGCTATCAACATATGTCCTGATATATAACGTTTGACTGACTGTATCTTGAATAACTTCAAACACTGTTGGTCATAAAATTATTCAGCCCTTTTTATAAATCCAGCACCTGTACCAATACTTAGGACTTTGAGCTGCAATTCCAGAGGCCAAATAGCAAATGTTTGAGTCTAAAGCCTGTATTTTAATATCCTGAAAAATGAGTTTTACTGAAATAGACTAGGGATAATCAGATCACTATAAACTGGGTAAAAAACTCATTTTAAATAAAATTCACACTAATAATGAGTGTGGAGGGATGTGGCATGTGGTCTGGCCTCATCTGTTTGGTTACAAATGCTCTCCTAAATTGCTCATGTTCAGCTTACACTGACCTCAGTGGGAGAATCTGGTTTATAATAAGCCCAGTTGAAGGAAAAAGGTTATTTGTTTCACCACTAAATAGTTTTCCACACAGGAGAGGTAACAAAGCAAATGCAATATTTCCTTCCCTTTAAATTCAATCTGGATCAAGTTGAAACAGGGAGAGGTTAAAAAAAGTAATTTTGCTTACCAAAGCAGCAAAAGCCCAGCCAGTTTTGTTATAGAGAAAATCCAGGTTGCTTCTCCGTAAGTAGACAAGGCCACCAATGACTGCCAGCAGCAGACCCAACATCAAGGGACCAGCATAATTTGGGGGTCTTATCACTCGAATCTATGGAAGCACAAAAGGTTATGTTAAAAAAATTCTTTTTTAAAAAAAAACATGATGAATATGGAGAAATAAAACCATACCAACGTACAAAATACGCCAACTTAATATTTCTTTAATAATTTTAACTGTAGTTCAGAAATTAATACTTTTTCTCTTTTGTTTCAATAATACATACTATGGAGCAAAATCTGTTAGGCCATATTTAATATTCTGCCTGTGATAATAATAAAACAGCTTTATTTTCATAGAGGTGGATGCTTCTACTGGTGGGTGAATCCACATAAGTTTGTAAAGTGATTTGGAAATATTCTAGATGGAGAGCATTAAATTAATGTAATATATTATAATGTGGCATGTAAAAAAAGTTCCCGGTTTTTAAAATATACTTAATCTATAAAGCTCAGCTAGACACAACGGGGCTTAGGACCTGCTTTGAATAGTGTCACTGAGTAGCCAATTAGAATATTTTTCCTTAACCATATTGTATAGCTGGCAAACAGACTCTCCACAGCTAGATTTACATCACAGGAAGGAAATGAAAGTCTATCTGTACTTACATTGACATCAGTCCTATCAGCTATCCAGCGAGCAAGCTGCTCGGCCGCAAAACCTCGCACCTGCAGCTCATATGTGTCACCCCTTTTAGGTTTCCCTTTAGCTGGGAAGTTAATGAAGGTTGGAGCTGAATTCATGTTTAGCTGCATTAAAAAGATTAATAAATAAAAGTAGAAGTGAAGCATCAAGAATTAAGTAATTTAGCCATTTAAACTTTTCTTATTTTATTGCAAGATTATCATTCATATTTTGTCCTGGTGCTTATGCACATAATTAAACAAAAGGGCTATTCATAAAATAGATCTAATGGGTATTTCAACAAAAAATGGTTTAGTAGCTTGAATGCTTTTTTCTCATAAAATGGTCTAGGATATGGAAAAATCCATGACACAAAATTATGTATACAGTACATTAGTCAGGCACATTCTTCTTGGATGCTCCATACTTTCTTCTCTCTTCAGTATCCAGAATGTCCTGAGACACCCACAATTATTTGATACCCAATGCTAGCAATAATACACATCTCAGAAAGCAGTTTGAGATTGGTTATTCTCCCATTAGGTTTAACACAGCACTATTTAATTTCTACTATAATCAATATTCTCATGTCTTCAGTACTCACGTCTGTGGTTGGCAAAGAACTCAAAGAAGGCTGGACAGTTAATACATGTACCTGAAATCTGCTGATAATTGAGAAAGCTCCTGAGAGTTGTCTATATGGTCAAGTACTATTCTTGCCCTTGCTCATAAAGGAAGGTTTTTTGAGTCTTTGTATACAAGTATATCTATAAAGAAATCTATATAGTAGTATCTAGAGGAAACATGTATTGGCATCAAAAGATAATCACATACATCTTAATGAATATTGATGAGCCTTCTTTTATTGTGTTCTAGCATATTCCTATAGTGAAGCAGCTATTTCTGTCATAAAAGACCTGCATAAAGTTTCCAACAGCAAGGCTTCACCAAGATTTCATCATGAGCCCAAACCTTAGACAGGGTGTGTAAACATTTCAGTGGTTCTGGACTGAATTATGCTTTTAGACTGAAACAATCATGGCACTCAAAGCTTGGCAAATCAGCTACAAAATCTGATTTTCCTTTTGAGTTGCTTCAACGATGAAACTGAAATCACAGGTTTGTAAAGATCCAACTGTAAATCTCCAAGATCAAGATTTGATAATTCTCTGAAAACAAATTAACACAAACATAATGTACATTCTGGATCAAGTACTATCCTGAATAATAACTTGTATGATTGAGCTGCACAGGTTCCAAGTAACTTGAAAGAATGCAAGGAGGGTGGCGTTTCTAGTTTCTTCTGATGATTTTGCACTTCTTTCAAAAACAGATTGTGTGTCTTAAGAGACAGACCACAGATTGTTTGCCTATAACTAACATAGACTTTTATTTTTAGGAAAAAATGAAGTAAGTGGACATTTTAAAGAGTAATTTACTGTGCATTCCTAGTAACTTGTCACATTTCTGAAAATCAGATAGACATGAAAATATTTTCAGTTAGTTAAAAAAAAAAAAATCAGTTTTCTGACACTCCTCCTTTAAATGGGACACCGAGTTTCTTAAAAATACCTTTATAAGAAATTAAAGGTTCTTCCGTCCCCCACTGCTTTTAGCGTTAGAAGTCTTTTGCAAACTGACAAACATTTACATTAGTTCCAGTATTTTATAAGTCATTGTAATTCCATTATATTACACTGAATGGCATTACAGGAGTTAGACATAAAAGACCTAATCAGGTCATCCAGTCTATCACTCATGCCCATTCAGCACTGTTCCCTGCATATTATTAGTAGTTTGGCCTATTAGTGCTACTGTCACATTAGCAAACAAATCTTGCATATTTCTCATGGATTGGAGGACTGTTGCGGTTTAAAAAAAAAAAAAATCTCTGCAATTTTTATTTTGCAGCTGTTTCGTTACAGATTGGCCAGCATCCCTCATTATGGTAATACTGTACCATATCTTCTGAATTGTAGATTTCTTTATCACTCCCCCCCAACTAAAAATCACTTTAAAAAATGAAAAATAGATTACCATCTGAAATACATCTGAGCCTTCATCAAAATCCACCATGGCAAAAAAAACCTTATTGGTAAATGCACTGGAGTATCGCCAGGAGTTTGCCAGAATCTGGTATTCTTCATCAGCTTGCCTGAAAAAACATATAAAACCAGATGGTATATTCATGAGAGTATGTCAAAAACAGAGGGACCTATGAACATACTTCCAGCTCTAACATCTCACTGGAAGTAACACATCTCCCATCCCCACCAAAACTCTTTTTAAGTTAAGATTTTAAAACTAACAAGACATGTCATGCTTCACTGCTCATTCATACTGTTTTCAGCACTGGGCACATGGAGTTTTTTGTTTTTAAGATTGGGGGCAGATCTTCTGGACTGGTCAAGCTGCACTGGGCCCACAATTGGGAGGCAGGGTACATGCAAAGCTGATGCTCAAGGCTGTTCTTCATTGTGCACAGCTGCCTGTGCTCCAAGGTGCTGTTGTGACAGCTGAGGATCATCAGAATGCAGCAGAATTCAAGGTGTGCCCTCTTCCCCCAGCATGCTGTACATGGAGGTGACCCAGAGATTCCCCAGACTAGCCATTAAAGCCTTCTTCAGAGTCCCTTTATATCTCTGGAGCAATGCAAAGTGCCAGAAGCAGAACCCAGGATCTGATACAGTATAAATGTAAATAAATACTCTAGATATGAGCAAAATCTCAAACTACAAGGCTCAACAGCAAACGCTAAAAAAAAAGTGTTCAGCCATTCACCCAAAAAGATTAATGTTAACCCTTTCATTTGTCCAAAAGCTTCCCTTTTTCATACTGCACAGCTGCAATTATTGCAGCACAGAGATCAATACAGTTAATGTGACTTTAGATGATCTGTGGATCTGCATATATAAGAGACTGCATTAGAAAAATATTACTACAGTTTATTGTATCTTAGTCTCTCCCACTCTGAATGAAACTGCTCAAATTCAAGAAAAAAGTACGGCAAAGTAGGAGGGTAAAACTTTTACCCACTCAGAACATATGGCACTTTTTACAGTAATCATTAAATTTAAGTATCAGAGGGGTAGCCATGTTAGTCTGGATCTGTAAAAAGCGACAAAGAGTCCTGTGGCACCTTATAGATAACAGACGTAGTCTGACGAGGTGGGTATTCACCCATGAAAGCTTATGCTCCAATACGTCTGTTAGTCTATAAGATGCCACAGGACTCTTTGTCATTAAATTGAAGTTCTTTAGAATTTAATTAAGTCCATACTTGCACACGGCACATTGTCTGTGAGGCTGAAGAGCAGTGAACATCACAACCACTGAGTAATTTCTTGGTGGTGCCTTTACAAGGCGACGAAACTTGTCTCCGTTCATTCGGATAACGGCTCTTTTGCTGGCCCACTCCATCAGCTGGCTAACTTTTTCAGATAAAACCATCTAAAAAATAAAGTAAAAAATGTTTATTTTAAAAACTGGACTGAACATTAAAGAGAGTCTTGTCTTTTGATACTCTGAACCGTTAACAGTCTCATGATGACATTTCAACAAGATGACTGAAATCCAAAAGAAAGCAAGACACACATTATGTGGTCAGGTTGAGAGAGTCCGCAGTTCTTTATTACAACAATGTTCAATGGGAGTTCTGAGTGTTCAGTACTTCCAAAAAATCAAGTCAAAAGCCAATGATCAGGCATTAATGTACCAAGAAAACAGATCCTAATATTGTCCAGTAATGCTAAGCAAGCCTATTGATTTAAATTAAATTATAGATTAGTTTTGGATCACTTCTTGTAACTGAAGAACATTACCTTGTTCAAAAAATAACTGCTCAGTTGCAATGATTTCTCTATTCCAGATACTGTCAATAGGCTCCATTCTCTTTAGCTAATCCAGACAAACCCATACACAAGTAGTGCAATCGTTTTCACGTATAAAAATACTTATCTGCATGTAAGCTTGGACACATCTTAGTGACAGCAACTAAGCAAGGGCCACAATTCTTCCCTACCGATGACCACAGATGACCCCTCCTCAGGCAGGGCCCGGCTCCCCACACTACCCCCCCTCCGGGCGGAGGTCGCTCCACAGGCGGGGGCCCGGCTCCCCAAGGCTGGGCAGCCCAAGGACATGGCCGGGCGGAAGGTAGCCGGGCAGACTATGGCCCCTATAGCTCCGGGGATCCCGGGCTGGTTTCTCCCTCAGCCCAGCTGGCGGCGGAGGGCCCTCACCTCCTTCCTCTTCTGCCCTGCAGCCCAGGGTCCCTCGCAGGCCATGAGCACCACCAAGACTCCCAACATCAGCACTCGCAACGCCGCCATGTCCGCTCCTTCCACCGGCACCCGCCGCCTATTGGCCCAGCGGCTACTCAAGCACTTGCTCACGAGCAAGACTGACAGGCTACTTCCCATTCACATCCTTGGCTCAGGCTCGTTTTCTATTGGTCTAACGTCCTCATCCGTCAGCCAATCATAACGAGGCAAGCTGTTGTAGTTCCATTGGCTGTTTGATGAATTGGGAGGAGTCGGTTCGGAGGGCAAGGGAGCGGAACTAGCAGTCGGATACGGTGTAATAGGGACCGCAGGGTACAGAGGGGAGCTAGGCTGGGCCGGGTGTTGGAGTGGGATGAGTTGGGGCGGCAGCAGCACCATGGCAGTTAAATAGTTGGAGTAAGGACAGCATTACAGACAGGGCACAGGGCAGCATCAGCAGCGCAGAGGGGGTGCCTCATGGTACCGAGGTGTCCAGTCTTGCTTGCACATTATTCTAGGTGCTATCTCAGCAATTATTTCTCTGGGAGTCTCACCTGCAGCTCGCATTGCACGGATAGTCTTTTCCTGTCCTATCACATTGTAAATGTGAATCTTAATTTGCTATCCTCGTGAAGCACCCCAGGATTGCATTTTCAGCATTACTGAGGACTAACAAGGACTTCTCTTCAGCTAAAAGTCCGTTTTCCAGATTGCTTTCCTTGGCTTCCATTTTTCTGAGCACGATCCATTACGTCACTGGTTCTCCATTTCCAACTTTCAACTGTTTGCCCCTGAAATTGTTACAATATTAACTACTAACCATGTGCTTCAACGTCTATGAAAAGTCCATGAGATCGGAAGGCACCGACCCTCTGAAGGAGGATGGGTCTGTTAATACACAGAAGACACTTTATACATTTATATTCGGTTAGACACAGGATAGCGGGAGCAACCAACAGGATGGCTGGATGCCGCTGAAGAAATAGAGCATGCCGGGAATATTATAATTAGGAAAATAATCTTATTAGTAGATCCTCAAATACCCAAGCATACCCTTCTCATGCAGCTACACAATCCTATATTCCTATTCTGTGGTATTTATTTTAAAGTATCATCTTGATCCGTCAAGTTTTATTTCTTTTATGCTGTAATACTTTGTGCAGATTTGGGCCCTCGTGCTGTAACTGGGTCTTCCTAAGAAGACTCTTGCACGCAAGTGGAGCCTCGTTGACCTAAAACAAAGCAGCTTCTCGATCTGTGATCTTGATGGATCATAAAAACTGTCTGGAATATATCAGACATATATCAGTATAGCTATAATAGATCAATATCGATAACATACATAGTTATACACAAATAGAGATTTACGTTATACATACAGGAATGTATGTTCTTTCTGTAAAGACAGGCACTATCATATCTATATCTATAGCAAGCTAGCAATATCAAGAAAGATGGAATGGACTTCCACACCTATATCTTTCTATGTATGATATAGGTATGGATTTAAATTCTATCTTTCTCGAAATATTCTTACTGAGAGATTTTAAATCGGTAGCCATTACATATGCAAGAGTTTACGGTGATGTCAGTATTTAAATATGTTCTTTATACTTATTATATGCACCCGTTTGTATAGATATAAACTGTGATCTTTCAATCACATAACTACATGTTTAATTTTACTCATATGCACATATATTTGGAAAATCAGAGCCACGGGGATTTTACATTATTAAGATCGACACATCAGTGATCAAGTTAGATCATTCCCATGAATCAGTTAAGGATATCTCTGAATATATAATGTAAATCCGTGTCTTTATTTAGTAATTTTTATAATGTAAGTCCCTATTTAATAGGCGCCACAATCTATATTTATATGGTGTAAATTTCTGTGTGCGTGAGCTGAGGTGATCCCTACCCTGCCGTGTAGTAAAACGCTTCCTCCGGTGCTTATTACAGTTAAACTCGGTGTTTTACACACACAAACACGAAAAAAAAATGTGTCAGAAGTGGGATTCGAACCCACGCCTCCATACGGAGACCAGAACACCCAGCCCTCGAGAGAGGAAGGCACTTTAAGCCTTGAGTCTGGCGCCTTAGACCACTCGGCCATCCTGACACTGCTTTTGATATGAGCAGCTGGGAGATCCTTATTGTTCACTCCAGAGTCAGCGCCACTAGGACTGTTCCCCTGATTTTCTAGTTCCCGTGGCAAAAGCCATCACTAGCGTAGGACGTGTGGGGGAGCCCGTGGGAGTACCGGGCCCCCAGGTTCCCGGGTACAGGGGCTTCTTCCCGTATGCCTGTAAGAGCCCCTCCACGCAACCGCGGGAACTACATTTCCTATAATGCCGTGGGGCCGCGCTCAGGAAGAGAGTGAAATACATTTCCCACGGGGCGCATGCGCAGCGTGCGGGCTTCCTGGCTGGCCACCATTTTGTTTTTCACTGCTCGCAAGGGTATAAGGCGAAGAGGGAGAAAGGCAGAAATTATCCGTCTAAGACGCCAGCATGTTGTCTCTGGCCAAGACCGCGGTGCGCCTCAGCGGTGAGCTGTGGAGGAGTCCTCCGGGGCACAGCCGGGCGGGTACCCCCCAGAGTCCCAGTCCCCTCCGAACCGAGAGCCCATGACCCTTTTAGCGCCCCTCTCCCGGGTTCCCTGCCGCTCCGCAGCGACTGGTCCGCACTGGAACCGAGTCCCCTCTGCAGTCAGTTGCCTTCGGGAGCCCGTTCCCCGGCCGGGTAGCCTCCGCCTAGGCGTGGGGAATGGCTTGGGCCCAGGGGTCTCGTATGGATGCTGTTGTAGGAATGAGACCTTGGATTGTTACCTTCCAAAGCAGAGTGGGCGTGATATATCCTGGAAGCCTAGATGTCTTGTGTTTTAGCACATATGTAAACGTTTGGGGAAACGTTTAATTTAAGCTAAGTGGTTTTTAAAGTGGAAGAAAAAAAATTAATGTTAGGGAGACAGTCACAAACTAAAACACAATTTCAGTGTTTTGCCTACATAAAATGCTCTGGAAATAACTTCAGATACAGCCTTCTTGAAGTTGGTTGTCTTGGCCTTGATCTTACCTAATACTCTTGTGAAATTAAATGTAAGTTCATACAAAATTGTTCAGATATTGGGATTTATATTTCAATTAGCATTGTCTACACAGTGCAGGAGTCTTTTTCTTTTTTCCTGTGAGATCATCTTAAGTTTTCTGGCTTCTTTGCTCCTTCTGGAAACACTTGGATTAATTACAGACATTCTCTGTGAAAAATAACGTGTGTATTGATCAGTTCATAAACTAACCATATATTTTAGCATTTGAGGAAGTGATGGTACCTAGAGTGGCACTAGAGATTCTAAATTGAGTGAACAAAAAGTCAATTTCTGTGGGTGTATTTTATAGTTACCTGCTTAATGAAAATTTTAAAGTAGCGTGCCAACCAAATAGAATAAAATGTTAAGTCTCTTTGATGGATTTGTCTAAAATGGATAATTTTCTCTGTTCCAGCAATTGTGTGGCTTTGTAATGCTGCCAGAATGTTACGAAGTCTTGTGTCTATCTTTCTGTTGTAATGAAGAGCATCCTTATTTTTAGTGTTCTGAAGTCCATCTTTTCTAGGGGATGGATGGGAGGACTGCCAGAGACTTGAATAGATGTAAGATGTACCAATGGCCTGATACACATTTTTGACCATTTCTCTTAGCTCGGGGCACTCAGTGGATTGCAGCAAGACAGAGTCACCACAAACATGTGCCTAACTTCCATGATAAATATGGCAACATTATACTACTTGGTGGAGCCCTATTTTGCGTCTCCATTTGGGGATATGTAAGTACTGTATGATTGGTACTATCACTAGTATCTGCTATAACTATAGTCCTGAATTTGCAAGTTGTTACGCACCTTTATAAGGATTTGCCGATATGAAGCAACTTGAAGTATTAGGGCTTTGGGGTTTCCTGAAAGAGTAATTTTGTATGCATTAATACCCCAAAGGGAAGTGATTCATTAGTCCAACTTTAAACCTAGATCTTCAATAGGCACTTATTTTGAAAGTCAATTTACTGCAAGTCTTCAGAACTGTTAAACAGCTTGATTAAATATAAGCTAAGCACACTTCCTTTTGTCTAATAATTCATTTCCAAAATGGGCAGTTGGATGAGTGAGCTATTCACCTCAAGTTTTCCTTTTATGTTGGTGAAAATATTGTGTGGCTGTACTATAAGAGCTAAATATTAGACTGATGCTGTTATCCCCTGAATTTCACAGTATCAGTTTTAAATATAGCTTTCTAATACAGTATGTGACAGAAGTCTCCTTTTATGTATAGTTTATTAAAAGACAGGTGTTGAGGAGTTCTTAATATTTCTGTAATACAAATTACTATTGTAAAATAGTATAAATGTAATACCAATGGAATCAGTGTAAAGGGCTGAATAAGATGTCAAATCTGAGTCTAAAAACAATACTGATAGAGAATGATGCCCCTCAACTGTATTCTTTTTTTAATTTTTTGTTCTTGAACAGTTGCATAGGTTAAAGATACTATAAAACTGTCACTCTAAAAGGAGACTCCTAATATGCATAACTGTTACTCTGTATAGCTTTATTGGATTTGAGGGCTACTAACTATTACCGGTAATAATGGTTAGGGTCCTATCAAATTCATGGCTGTGAAAAATGCATCACGGACCATGAAATCTTTTGTGTACTTTTACCATATAATAGGGTATTTTTTATAGTAAGTACCCTATGCTACAGGGTAAAAGTATACATAAGTACACACTTTTCTCAAACTGGGGGTCCCCACCCAAATAGGGTGACCAGACAGCAAGTGTGAAAAATCGGGACAGCGGGTGCGGGGTAATAGGAGCCTATATAAGAAAAAGACCCAAAAATCAGGACTGTCCCTATAAAATTGGGACATCTGGTCACCCTTCACCCAAAAGGGGGTAGTAAGGCTATTGTAGGGGGAGGCACAGTATTGCTACCCTTCTGTGTTGCTGCTGGTGGCAGTGTTGCTTTCAGATCTGGGCACTCAGCCAGCGGACGCTGCTCTCTGGCCACTCTGCTCTGAAGGCAGTGCAGAAATAATAGTGGCAATATTGTGACCCTCCTACAATAGCCTTGTGACCCCCTTTTGGGTCAGGACCCCCAGTTTGAGAAATGCTGAGTCTTAAGGGCTTTACGTGTTTTTATATTTTACCATTTTTAAATACATACTCATGTTTATTACAACACTGAAATTTAAGATTTAAATATCTGAAACCGTGAAATTCAAGATTTTAAAAATGTGATAACTGAAATTTACAAAAATGAACCGTGAATGTGGTAGGTACCTAATAATAGTCTTTTCAGTCTAGCAGAGCAAGGTATAACATGATGCAATAGCTGAGAGTTGAAGTTAGACAAACTCAGACTGGAAATAAGGCATAATTATTTAACGGGAGAGTAATCGGCCACTGGAACAACTTACCAAGGGTCATGGTGGATTCTCCATCACTGACCACTTTTTAAATCAAGATTGGATGTTTTTCTAAAAGATATACTATCAGAATTATTTTGGGGAAGTTCTATGATGTTATACAGGAGATCAGCATAGAGATGATCACAGTGGTCTTCTGGCCATAGAATTTGACAAACTTGTTCTTATATAACTTTTTAATCTATTACAGGTGGCAACACAAACTGGAATTGAGTGGAATTTATCACCTGTTGGCAAAGTTACCCCAAAAGAATGGAGAGAGAAATAGCCTTTGTTTATTCTGAACTGAAATGTGCAGTAATCCTGAACTGGTCTGAATTTTCATTTATGCCATACATGTAATGGCATCTGTTCACTGATTATTGCCATCTGTGATGTGGCATTACTGGTGTAATAAATATATTTAAAAATTGTTTTGTTCATCTAGGTCTTATTCCTGTCCCATGTTTCATGGCTTGCTATAAAAGTATAGTGAGCAATTTTAGGAATATTGCTTGGTTATAAAATTTTGACTGTTATATATATGATATTCCTTAAGAACCACTGAGATGAGTTTAGGTTAGATGCAGATGATGAAGTAACTGAAGGTCAATGCTCTTAAATGTCTGGTTATTGCAAAAAGATCCATGTGGGCAGACATGTCTACTTGTGTAGACTTTATTCACTTCAGCTGGACTCTGCATGGAGACTTATTGCAGGGACACATCTTTCATTCTTAAATCACAGTTCTTTTAACAAAGAAGCATTGTACTCTCTTTTTTTTTTTTTTTTTTCTGCCACATAGTAATCTTCTTAAGGGCTGCAAGGGGCACTGGTTTATCAAGTCTCCCTTTCAGGAACCTAGCATCCTCTACTTCTCACTTAGAAAGTGAACTTACCTGAGTAAATTTTAAAAGTACCCATTAGCCAGAATAATCATAGTGTGGAGATAGCAGCAAGAAGTGTATGCTTACAGTTTGCAAAAGTAAGTAGCTAGTGATTAATATAGAGGGGAGGCCAAAATGTTGAAAAATAGACTGCCTGTATAAGAGGGCCAAACATGGCTTCTGCTTGACATCAGACTTCTGCTGAAATGGTTCTTGAACTCAGAAGGTCAGTGGGAAGCTGGTAGTAGCTGCCTTCTCGCCATCTGTGGTGCTTTTTGGAGTCGAGAATGCTCTTAAAGGTCTGACTGAGGCTCTGGCTATACCAGAAGCATTTTACCAACATTGGAATGCTGGATGCTATACCAGCAAAGCACTCCTAGTTTGGCTGCAGCTATGTCAGTTGTGCTTTCCACTGGTATAGTGAAACAGCCTATACTAGTAAAAGTGCTTCGGTGTCAGTGAGGATGGGATTTGATGGTATAACTGCATCTACATTAGAGGCTTCTGCCAGCATAACTGTCTGTCAGGGATCACTCTTCACACACCTGATCAACATACCTATACAAGCAGAAATCTGTAGGTTGAATCTGTTTTTAGACTGAAAGGCAGTGGGTGAAATCCTCATTCCAATTGTCTATGGAAATTTTGTCACTAATTTCAATTAGGCTGGGATTTTGCTGATTCTTTGTAAATTTGAGCAGTGCCTAACACAATGGGGTATTAGGACACTACTGTACCTTTTTGCAATGTAAACCAGTCTGAGGAACTAGTTGCAGCACTTGTGCAAGGGCTCCTGATAACTCTGGAATGTTCTGACCATCTCACTTCCTCAGTTTGTTAAAAATTAATACTTAGTCCTGTCATGAATGCAGGGGACTGGACTAGATGACCTCTTGAGGTCCCTTCCAGTTCTGTGATTTGAAACTCAAATGTATCCTGCCATATGAGGCTGAAGACTGACTTTCTAAATAAATAAATAAATAAAAATAATTTTTCTGGCCTAAGTGGAGGTGGGAATATTACTTCTGATGATTATAGGGCCCTTTTTCATTTTGCCAGTATGACAGTAGTGGTTTAAGGCTTGTTTTGATGCCTGATCCCTTCTGATTTTTAAGTTATGCCCCCAAAAGGAGTATTTTTACAAACAAATCTTAGTAACTTTTAATATTTGTTTACTGGCGCAATTCACTGTGCTAAGATCACTTCAGTTAGAAGTGTGCAGGGCAAGTGCCCACCATCTTTCTCCTGCCCTCCATTGTGGTGGTAAAATACATTAATATAGTTGCTTCTTGCTTGTTAAGGTATCTGGTAAAGGAACTACATAGGTCTGTGTATGATGGTCAAAACAAACACAGTACTTAAAAAAAAAAAGTCTGTATAAACTTCTGCAGATAGGTGCTAAAGTGAAAACAGGGAAGAACAGAAGATAACTCTCTCTAATGGAAGTACTGTATGGTACCCACCCTCATATGCTGATGTTATAGTAGGTTTCCAAACTTTAATAACTCTTCGAAAAATAAACCAGGGCCGCAATCAGCCTTGGTGGTCACCTCCTCTTCTTCCAGGGTTGGTGCTAGGTTCACCTTCCTTGTCACAAAGCTCCACTCGCTTTCTTGAAAAAAATTGAACAAAATGACCTTATCTCCCACTGCTTGTGGAAGCTTTGATGTTTGTAAATGAGAATATTAAATTAACCTGCGATGTTTCAGTCCCCTTTTCAAAACTAAAGGGCAGCCACTTGACCAGAAATGGTATTTCCCTAAGGGGAAAAAAAATCAAACTTCCTCTCGGGCCCTGTGCCTGCGACGTGCCAATGCCTTACTGCAGCAAAAACGCTTGACTGAAAACGTCCCCACCGCGTTCCTTTTCTCCATTGGTGGGACCTGAAACTCGTACGTGCCACTCTGCCTCACGAGGCCCGTTTCTCTTGAGTCTCCCCCTTGTCACATGATTGGGGGACTAGACCGAGCTCTGTCACGTGGCTTTCTGCACTGGGATGGCGCAGAGGGGCTGGCAACGGTCGTGGGCGGGGCCAACGTGGCACGGGGCCATAGGGGGCGGAGTCGCCGCTGCTGCGCTGGGGGCGGGAGTTGCTAGCGCTGCTGTTGTGAAGAAGGAGCTCAGCTGGTGGAGTGCTGCTGGGTGAGTCCGTGTGCGCGTTCCCTTGCCTGGCGCTGACGGGCCCGCGGTAGGCGTGCGGGACAGCCGGCCCCGTCCCTTGGCGCGCGCGTATCTCCTTCCCCCGTCTGCCGTGGTCACTGCTGCCCCCGCGCTGTGGTGGGCTTTAGCCCCGCTCCCCGGGCTCGGACGTGGGGTAGGGGAAGCTGTGACAGCCGGCAGCGCGCTCCTCAGGCCCAACAGCCCCGGGCTCTGGTGACATCCCCTCCCGCCGCCCCGCTCTCTGAGTCGCTGAGCCGCTGACCACGCGGACCAGAGCCTCGCACAGATCGCCGTGTTGGGCGCACCAGGAACATGGGGGAAACAGTTTTCCCATCCCGCAAAATGTTTGAGTTATTTGTGTGTTAGGGGAGGTCGGGAGGGAGAATGCATCAGACCTGCAGCTGGTATGAGGGGCTATGCCAGCAGGAGAAGCCTCCCCCATATCTCTCCCTCGCATCCCCTAAGGATTAGATATGCCCAGGATGATCCATGCAGGGTTGTTGTAGCTGTTGGTCCCAGGGTATGAGAGAGACAAGGTGGGTCAAGTAATATCTTTTACTTCCCTTGGTGAAAGAGGCAAACTTTCTAGTGCACACAAAGCTCTATTTCACTCAGAGCTGAAGAGCTCAGTATAAGCTCAAAAGCTTGTCTCTCTTAACAGAAGTTGGTCCAATAAAATATATTACCTGACCCACCTGGTCTTTCAGGATGACCCAGGTCATTTTCGGGAAACATAAGGTGGTGATTAAAAGGCTACTGCTGGCTTAATAACATGCCATAATCAAACGTGAGTCTATTGGTAACACTTTAGATGATTAAAGAGTTCATAAAATCCTTACATCTCTTTTAATACAGTTTGGGATGGTGTGTTTTGTTTTATTTTGTTTTATTTCTCCCAGCTTGTACAGTGAAAGTCAACAGATTCAGTTTCCCTCTTCAAGTCAGTTTCTTTCAACAGCTTGGCTTTTCTAGGAGGTGAGGGGAAGTCTGTTTGAATTGGAATTCCCCTTCTCCTCCCCCCCCCCAAAAATGTAGAGGCACTTAGTGCTGGTCTTAAGTTTTGTAAAGGCAATTTTTGTTTGTTATAAAGTGTAAGTTTAGAGCCAAATTTCAGTTGAATGTTCCTTTTACATTTGTATTTAGCAGCTAGCTACCAGAGTGACTGTGCACTTTATATGTAGTGTAGTTGTCACCGGACTGGTCTCAGGATATTAGAGAGATAAGGTGGGTGACCAATTTTTGGTGGTGAGTGACTCCTGCCTCACCTACTTTGTGCACTCTATAGACCGATGGGTGTATGCTGAACCCAATAGGGTGTTCCCTAGTTAATTGCTTTGCTTCTCTACCAATTTGTTTACTCTAGTGATAGTCTGTAACAGGTGCTGTTGCTTAATTGGAATAGTATCAATATAAATTCCATTATTGCAGACACGGCTGATGCCAAGGGGTTAAGTGATGTCTAACTAGGAGATGATGATAATAATAATAATTAATAACTAGCTCTTCTACATCACTTTTCTCCATCAGATCTCAATGTGTTACAAGAGAAATCAGTATCATTATCCCCATTTGGAATGTAGCTGCTGGCCTGCAGCATAACTTTTGTCTAGTCCAAGCAAAAAGCTGTTCGTTTAAATATAACTGCATATCTATATAATAAGATTCCAGGATTGTCACTCTGCCATTTTGAAGCCTAGAATGTCTGTTGAGTCAGTGTGAAGCAATGGAAACAGCTACAAGCCTGGTTGAGAGCGCTTTATGTTTAGAATATCACCAGGTTTAATTATCACTGGGAGTCAGTCTGTTACCATCCAGTTTTTAAGTTCTCAGCCATGAGTCCACCAAACTCACTTCACATTCTAATGAGAGTCCCTTATGGTAGGAAGAATAAACTAACATAATGAGTGACAGGGAAGGGGAGGCCATCAGGCTGTTGTAAAGAAATATGGAAGGACCTTTGGGAAGGCTGAGGAAAATTTCTTAGCTTCTTCCTAGTCTATTTTTTATACCGTGTTCATCACTGTAATATCACATTAAGCAAGAAGACTAACACATCTGTCGTGTACTTTTTTCTACTTTCTTCCCTCCTTCCTTTCCTCTATCTGTAAGAGGTATTCTTCTTCTCAAAGGGAAACTCCCAATGAACTAAATCCTTCACTTTCTCCATTTGGCTGAAATATTGCAGCATACCTAATGGGAACTATGTCAGTTTTTTGGATTTCTTCATTGGTAATATTGCTGGAAGAGACAGTATTTATACAAAAATAATCTTCAATTTGATGGTGTAATAATAAATTGGCCAAGAAATAATTGTTTCTACTTGATAGTGCAAAGGTATAGTCAAGTGTGTATAATACCACCTGTGAATCTATTGTCTGGACATACACACAAACTATAATTATCATTCTCTACTCAAGTTATTTTGATTAAATGCACGTAACGGAAGAATAGACCTTTTACCTCTTCTTTAGGTAGTGAACATGTCATTTACTGTTCTTACTGTTCTCATATTTTTATTTTCGCTTGGATAATTCATTATGCATTGTTCTTGTTTAGCATTTTTAGACTAATCTAAAAAATAAGTAGCCTCTGTTAGTCTTATTATGTACCCACATAATTGAGGTGTTTAAGATGCATTCTATCCCTTAATGTTTACATGGTCCTATTTGGGCTATATTCATATTCTCCAAAACCCTCCATTTGCCATTGTCTGTAGTGTTTGCTGGAAGGATAGAAGCAAGAAACAGGATTTGCTATTAATTGATCTCAAGTTTTATTAAGCTCTTGTTTGAACTGTAGTAAAAATATTTGCCATTTATACTTTCTGATGTGCATCTTATAAAGAGCTAGAAGCCCTGAAAGGATTTTTCATAATCCATATACCCCAGGCAGGACTCGTTAATATCTGGATTTTTTCAGTTTTTAATTCAAGCAGAGTGAAACATAACCAGTTGAGATTCTCACAAAGCTTAGATGTGTGTTTAGGATGTGCTGTTATCCCTGGAATATCTAGTTACATTACTGCATAGGTAAGCGCAGTGCATGTAATCTGGGGGTCGGCAACATTCGGCACGCGGCTCGCCAGGGTAAGCACCCTGGCGGGCCGGACCAGTTTTATTTACCTGCTGACGCGGCAGGTTCGGCTGATCGCGGCCCCCACTGGCCGCGGTTCGCCATCCCGGGCCAATGGGGGCGGCGAGAAGCCGCGGCCAGCACATCCCTCGCCCGCGCCGCTTCTCGCCGCCCCCATTGGCCCGGGACGGCGAACCACGGCCAGTGGGGGCCGCGATCGGCCGAACCTGCCACGTCAGCAGGTAAATAAAACTGGCCCGGCCCGCCAGGGTGCTTACCCTGGCGAGGCACGTGCCGAACGTTGCTGACCCCTGATGTAATCATTTGCCAGTAAAGACCAAAAAGTTCAATTAGGTTAGCTTCACTGGCAAGCTCTGGTGTAACTTTCCCTCCAGACCACTCAAAAAACTGCACTTCTTTAGTTTTACAAACAAATGCTTTAACAATTAGAAACAATAAATTACCACATATCTGGCAACCTGGTCCTACAAGACATGTGCCTGTTATCAGCCTGATCATATACCTTGTGTGCTATATCCCTTAACCGAACCTTTGCCTGTTTTGTATCTTTGCAGATTGTAATGTCTTTGAGGTAGGGGCCACATATTTCTTTTTCATACAATTCCTAACACATCTTTCATGCTACCATAATACAAATAATAAATATGAATACGTATAAATGAGGAATCATTGGTTTATAAACCTAAATTTGTCTCTAGCAGTTAACAGAATATTAGTATAATACCTTTGGGATTCTGTTCCAACCTGCTGTATGATTTCAGATAAGTCCACTGACCTCTCTTCTTAATTTTTGCCAGCTGTAAATTGAGGTGTTGACCCTCCCAAAGGTATTCTGAGGATGAATATTTGTACAAAACTTAGAAAAATGGTCAGTTTTGCATACGTGCTATGTATCCTTACTGGTCATAAGGATAAAACAGATAATACAAGCCTTTAGTTTATTTTAGGTGGGACACCCAGTTGAGAGTCTGGGATTTTAGCATTCTTGCAGCCTTCATTTTACATGACTGATATTCTTTTTTTTTTTTTTTTTTTTTAAATGTCCACATGGTAACATGCAGTTGTGAGTGATTATATTTTGGACCCCTCAAGCTTCAGTTGATTCCATTTGTGATTATTCTACTTTCAAAATTCACTGTTTGCACATTAGAAAGGGTGGCTTAACTGGTTGTGGTGCTGTATCTCTGTGTTAGTTTATGCCTGATTACAGCTTCTTTTCCTCTTCTACAGGGAAAATTGCCTTTGAGAAATATAGGTTCTTTCCCTTTGTGTCTTCTCAACTACTTATTGCAAACACCTTTTGGTGAGTCCCTTGGAAAAAATGTGGTACTTGGAATCAAACTTAGAGAGACAATCAGACCAAATAATGAAGCCTACAGTACCTCAGTCTAGTGGCAAAGGTCCTGTGGAGTCTAAATATTTTTTATAAACCTGCTACTCAGCTGCTGAGAGCGTCCTCACTATTTGGTATTCTGCTATTACAGAGCTAGCCTATTCCTAGTTTTGTGCTGACTTCATTGATGGTGTCGATATACAAACAAGGAAGTAATATTGTTTTGTGTTTTGTAAAACACAGGGAGAAGAATAATGGGAAAGGATAAAAACTGGCCGAGAAAGGCGTTTCTAAGGATATTACATAGTAAAGAATATAATAAAAAGTACAATAAAAAGCTATCGGGTGCCTTACAAATCCCATTTGAGCCCAAGCTTGTATATGAGATGATGATGCTTTTGACTTTCTTCCAGCAGAGCAGTGATGGATTGAGAACCTTTTGGTTTCTTGCATCCTAGTTGTGTTTCTGTTTAAATTAATGGTAGAAACTGCCTGCTTTAGACTGACATGCTACTTGTTTGTGATGGCAAATCCTAAATTTTCTTTGTAGAAGGTCTACAGTTGGAGCAATACCTTGGCTTTGAGTTCAACCATTTTTTATCTCTAAAACAAAGTGTGATTGGAACCTCTAGTTAATACAGTTTTATAAATGTGTACTTGACAATCTTGTATTACAAGTTACTCACTAGACACTGCTTGCCTGCTGGTGTAATGGTTACGATCTTAAAATTTAGTATATAATAATATATGCTACTTGACATACTTTTCAGACACTAAATAGGATTTTGATTTATAGCTGAAGCTTCAGCCAGATCTTGCCTCTACCATCATCAGACTTTAATCATTCCTTGTAGAATGAGCTGCTTCTCTGAGCTACTGCAGATAAAAAATGCCCTTGAGTTTATAGGTAGCCTGTGTCCTTCTAAATGTATTGATAAAACCATATTGTAGTTTGACCCACTGTAGTCTTGATACAGGAGATAATCCTTCAGCCTACATTCCATAAAGTGGAAGCTACTTTTCAGATTTATTCCATCTCACAAATGACCATGATTTGGAACTTAAGATGGCGACAGTCTGTTGCTCTATAAATGCTATCTATTTTCTGAGTTGCTATTCAAAAGAAGTAAAGTAATGTACAGCATTGGTCCCACAGAAGCCAAGTTCGACATTCATGGCGTACTGCAAGGCTCATCTGTTTACAAAGGCATTTACTGATGGAGTTGCTTAGGGGAACTGGTGTCTCTTTGGTCAGAGAGGTAACATATTTTAGGGCTTGTCTACACTTAAAACGATACTGCAGCACAGCTGCGCCCGCTACTGCACTTCAGTGTAGACAGTGCCTATGCTAACAGGAAGGATTCTCTCATCACCGTAGGTAATCCACCTCTCCGAGAGGTGATAGCTGGGTCGATAGAAGAATTCTTCTGTAGACCTAGCACTATCTACGTGAGGACTTAGGTTAAGCTTAACTACTCTGCTCAGGGGTGTGGATTTTTCATACCCTGATCGACATAGTAAACTGACCTAATTTTTTTGTGTAGACCGGGCCTTAGTTGTTTTAAGTAACCATGGGGTAGCAGTTGTTTGAATGCATCTAGAGATTAGCAAATCCTATTAATGCACGCAAAAAACCCCCAACCCTTAACATAAGCTAGAGAAGTTGTGAAAGTAATCTGTGTGGGCCTTCTAATTCATTAGAATGGTCCCTGCCTATGGGAGTTTTAAAATGCCCCAGGATGGTTTTTAAAAATTAATTTTCAGTAATGTTGCTTCTTATAGCTTGGTAGAATATTTCATACCATATGGATTTGAAGATGATATGGGTGGAACAGTTCAATAAACAATGGTATAGTGATTGACATGATTGGGAATCAGGAACTCAAAAGTTCAAATCCTGTCTCTATCACTCTCAACTCATTGTGTGGCTTTGGACATGTCATTTAACTTTGGTATCTGTCTCCACATGTAAAATGGGGGTAAGATGTATCTTCAACACAGGAGTATAAGGATTCATTATTAATATTTGTGCTAGCCAAATTATATAACATAATTAGCATGTCACAGGCTATTTAATGGAGAGTTTGTCATAATTTAATATTATCACTAGGAAGAAATTGTGATCACAAAGTTCCTCTTCAGCTTCAATCAGACCTTTCTGCCCTTAGAAATAGTACTGAGTGTAGAACCTTGTGACTTAAGGCCACTGGCAGCATATCTACACTGCCACTTTACAGCGCTGAAACTTGCAGCACTCGGGGGGGTGTGTTTTCACAACCCCTGAGCGAGAAAGTTGCAGCGCGGTAAAGTGCCAGTGTAGACAAGCCCTAATTCAGATGTAAATTTGTGTTTGTTTTTTGTTAATTTAAGTTCAAACTGTTGTTTTGGCCATATGTGAAGGAGAGGAAGATGGTAAAAATCCTCTCCTAGGATTTTTATGACATCCTTATTCTAATAAAAGGGTACTTACCACAAGAACAGTTTCAATTTCATGATATCGGAAGTTCCTACATAAAGGGATGGATGAGTGAGTTGTCTTCCTCTCTGGTCACTCTGCTGGAAGGAGAGAGTGAGCTGTGAGTGGAAACTGCATAGTGCCCCAAGCTCTTGCTTATCTTGCTGTCCTTAAGCATGACCCCACCCTATCAGAATACTTGCTATCTGAACTGGCAGCATCTTCTGTCTGCCTTAATTTGGATTTTATACCAAGAAACAGACTCCTTTTCCTGAAAAGCATGTTTTCTCCTGATAAAGGAATCACAGTTTAGCAAGATACAACATAACTGAAAGATATCTTCACAAGTCAGAAAGTAATTGCCTTTTCCTGGTCTTAGCTACCAGGCATAGATGAGAGGAAAAATAAAATGAACTGCTTTCAAAGATGACTCTTCTCATTTCTTTTTCTGCACATCTCTTGCAAAAAGTTTGATGTTGCAAAAAGATGCCTTCTACTTCTCTTGGATACTTACCCTAAAATAATTATTTCTTTCCATATATTGTTTTGTCAAAAATAAAGGTCAAAAGTGACCAGTTAGGTGCTGTATTTTCCAGGAACCAGCAGATCCTGGTTTGTGTGCACATCTCACTTTCAAACAATTTAATGCCCTTAATTAAAAATAATTTTATCAAGCTTCTGATAACTTTTATTTTGGTAGGTAGGTCAGTTAGTAGTTAGAATATTGTACTGAGTTAGGAGCTACCAGGTTCTGGTTACTGATATGCTATATATTGCTGCATGATATCCAGCATCTCACTTAATGTTGTGTTTCAGTTTTCCCATTTGTAAAATGGGGAAACTTCCCTACCTGACAGTGGGGTTTTGTGTCTGAGTTAATATTTTTAAAATGTAGGCCTACATTTTCAAAATGGATCAGGGACTTTTTGGGTACCTTTAATTTTTGGGTGTCTAGTTAATAACACTTTGAAGGGGCCTAATTTTAAGTATGAACACTTGTTTTCTGAAGTTCAGATTCCTTTAAAATGTCTCAACAGGGGGTATCCAAAAAAGTAGTTACCCCAAATCACCAGGCGCACTTGAAAATTTAGGCTATAAAAATTATCCAAGTGCAAAATACAGTATTTTGTCACTAGCTGTATTAGCTTTTGTCACTCTGCCTCAATAGTGGGTGTGTAAACCTAATGCCAAGAGAATGATCAGGATTTATGAAGAATGAAAATTTGAACTGTTCTAGACAAGGATGGCCATATTGTGTCATGGTACAGCATGGTCCACTAATTTCCACATGACTTGCTGCTAATCAGTAAGGAGGTGCAGACTATGCAGATTCCAGGTCTCAATGTGGAGTGTTCCATCCAGCACTGGAGTATGAGTGGTGGCACAACATGCATGAACAGCTGTAATTGGAGGTGGTGTAGTGGTTAGAGCATTTGGCTAAGAAGTCAGGGGCTGCTGGTTTGCCACCTCACCTGCCCTGCAGAGTTACAACAGCTGGGACTCCACCCCAGTGGATGTAGCATCTCTGACAAAATAACTACATGAAACTGGAGCAGAGAATATAGCTTTAAACCCTGACTCAGTAAAAACTGTGGCTCCCAGATTAGGGTAGACCCTGCCCTGCAGAGCCCTGGGAAACTCTTCTCACATAACACAAGAACCAGGGGTCAGATAATGAAACCAATTGGCAGCAGATTTCAAACAAACAAAAGGAAGTACTTCTTCACACAACACACAGTCAATCTGTGGAACTCTTTGCCAGGGGATGGTGTGAAGGCCGAAACTATAACTGAATTAAAAAAAGAATTAGATAAATTCCTGGAGGATAGGTCCATCAATGGCTATTAGCCAAGATGATCAGGGATGCAACCCCACAGTCTGAGTGTCCCGAAGCCTCTGACTGACACATGCTGGGACTATATCGGGGTCGGCAACCGTTCAGAAGTGGTGTGCCGAGTCTTCATTTATTCACTCTAATTTAAGGTTTCGCGTGCCAGTAATACATTTTAACGTTTTTAGAAGGTCTCTTTCTATAAGTCTATAATATATAACTAAACTATTGTTGTATGTAAAGTAAATAAGGTTTTCAAAATGTTTAAGAAGCTTCATTTAAAATTAAATTAAAATGCAGAGCCCCCCGGACCGGTGGCCAGGACTCGGGCAGTGTGAGTGCCACTGAAAATCAGCTCGCGTGCTGCAGGTTGCCTACCCCTGGACTAGATGATTGCCTGTTCTGTTCATTTCCTTCAAGCATCAGGCTTGGCTAGATGGACCATTGGTCTGACCCAGTATGACCATTCTTATGTTCTTCTTGCATGCCGGAAGTATGGGATGTCAGACTAGATTATCACATTCAATCAGTATTCAATGGACATAACTTTAAAAATCAGTTTTATTTGAAAATGCTTCTTTGCCTGTCACCTTTAGATTTGAGTGCAGTTATATCAAATAATAAAAATAATCAAATGAACATTTGCAACAAGTCACATTAACCCTGGTTTTGGTTGCAGGCCTCTGGTAAATACTGTTCTTATCATAAATATCTCTTAACAAGGGAATGTACAACAATAAGTAAATCCTAAAGATCTAATAACATTGTCTAATCTAAGGGTGAAATTCTGCCCTTGGGTCCATATATGAAAGAAATTGGAGAACCTAAACGAGAGGCCATGTAGTTCAACAGATAGGGCATTGGCACGAGTAAGGAGACCTGGATTCTAATTGCAATGCTGCTGCTCAGCTGATGTGTAACCTTCCGCGAGTCACTTCCCCTCTGTTTCTACTCCCACTTGTTGTCTGTTTTGGTTTGGAAGTAAGTGTCTGAAGAGTGCTTAGCACAATGGGGCCCTGATCTTGATTTGGGGCTATAGGCATTACCTTCGTACAAAAAATAGCTAATATAGCAATTTCTGACAAAACTTCAGCCAAGTTAGTGTGATGAGTTAACAGCATAAAAAGCTAAGTCAAGCAACATGCACCCAAGAAGATAAATGGATTTGGAAAAGTATCCAGCCTTTCTAGCAATATGTTGGGGAACTGGAGTACGCATTTTAGAGGAGAAGAGTTAGAAAATCTAAGTTTAAAAAATAAAAAAATTGTTTTTGTTTTTTGTTTTTTTCAAAAGAGCAGTGTGGGAATATGGATGCCTTCTAAATATATATAAAATACTGCATAGGAAACGCTGTAATTCATAGTTGATACTTATATATTAAAAAAAGACCAGTGGCTGGAGAAATTTCTAGTTCCAGAGACTATATTGAAATAGAGGTTTCTCTTGTTTTAGTGTCCTCAGCATAGCCATCCATATCAGGAATGACTAGAGTTCTTAAACATTCTTCAGTATCCTTATGTTCGGGGAAACTTTTTTTCACATGAACTGCGGAGCAAAAATCTTGTGCTTTTTACTAATCAATTATGGTATACAAAGAAGGCCTCAAAGTTTTAACAACAACAACAAAGCCTGCCCTTCTTGACAGAAATTTGTGAAAGTTCTAACAAATCATTGGAGATATATTCTTCTCCTGGTGAGGATCCCTTTTTGGAGGAAAAGTCTTTTTCTGTACATGAAACGTACACCTTCAAACCCATCAAACTGGAGTGATATAATCTTGAGATTAGTTTATTTAGAGATTATGCTGGACAGGACAGTATGCAAACTAGCTGTATAGGTGGTAGGGTTGCCAGGTGTCCGGTTTTCAACCGGAACACTCAGATGAAAAGGGGCCTTGGTGGCTCCAGTCAGCAGTGCTGACTGGGCTGTTAAAAGTCCGGTCGGCGGCACACTGGGGGCCCAGGGCTAAGGCAGGTTCCCTACTTACCCTGGCTCTGCGCTGCTCCCGGAAAAGCGGCCACCAGGTCCCTGTGGCCCCTACGCACTGGGGCGGTCAGGGACTGGGATGCTCCATGCGCTGTCCCCGCCCCGAGTACCGGCTCTGCAGCTCCCATTGGCCAGGAACCGTGACCAGTGGGAGCAGCGAGGGGCGGTGCCTGTGGGCGCGAAGGCAGCACGCAGTGTGCAGAGCTGCCTGGCTGCCCATGTGCCTGGAAACTGCAGGGATCTGGTAGCTGCTTCCTCGAAGCTGCGGTAAGCGCTTCCAGGACCGTGCATCCCAACCCCCTGCTCCAGCCTGGAGCCCCCTCCTACACCCCAAACTCCTCATCCCTGGCCCCAGCTGGAGCCCGAACCCCCACACACACCCCAAACCCCTCATCCCCGGCCCCACTCCCAGCTGGAGCCCTCACCCACCTGCACTCACTCAAGAGTGAGTGACCAAGTGGGGGCTGGAGCAGGGGCAGAGCCTTGCAGAGGCGGCGGGGCATGGATGGAGCCTTGGAGAAGGGGCGGGGCAAGGGTGTTCAGTTTTGTGTGATTAGAAAGTTGGCAACCCTGCTAGGTGGTCATGATTGGGTGCCTGGCTGTAATCAAATTAGATCCTTCCACATCTGAATGTCTCAAAGCACTTTACTAACATGCCTATATTAGGCTTTGCAGCACCCCTATAAGGTGGGAAAGCTGTACTCTTTCTTTTTCACCCCTTGACCCTGTTTTACAAATAGGGAAATATGCAGATTGACTTGCCACACAGGAAATCTATGGCAAAACCCAGAATAGAACCCAGATCTACTGATTTCATCATGTGTTTTAACGGTTAGAACTTGCTTTCTCTTGATATGTTACTTCTGTTCTTATTTGAGATAATATTGACTACAAGATATAATAATCAGATACTGTTTAGTATTAATCTACCATCACAGCTGTTACTATGAATGTTTGTGTAACAATTCTATAGTGTAAACTCTTGCTTTTCAAAAACTGATAGTGATTTATTTTCAGCATTTTTTATATTTATTGTTACGCAGCTTTTAAGCTCTTAAGAATTTTTTATAAATTATTTAACGATTATTAAATTTATTTTTCAATTGCTTAAAGCAATGTAGTCAATTTTTAAAATAATGAGTATTTTTAGATAGTGCTATTATAGTTGCTTTTCAAGTGTGACTTGAAGAGACAGCTTCCTCTTAGCTAAAAGGGGAGTTTAGCCATTGCTTCTGACAAATGGCTAAACTCCCCTTTTAGCTAAGAGGAAGCTGTCTCTTCAAGTCACACTTGAAAAGCAACTATAATAGCACCAAAAAATCTCTCAAACAATTGTTTTTAGGTTAAACAAAATATTAAGTTCAACTAGAAACAAACATCTTTTTTTTATTCCATTTAATTTTTGGATGTTTTTATCCTTTAATTTTTTTCAATAAACCAAGGTAAATTTTGAACTGAGTTTTGAAATGTCTTTTTTTGGCTTTCAGGTGTTTTTTTTTCTTTTCTTTTTTGTCTGACACTATTTGCAGAATTTGACCTAAATTCACAAATAATTTTGGTTGATCCCAAATTAGATTTTTTGTTTGGTGAATTTTACCCACCTCTATTATCAATAAGGGTGCTAACTGAATTGGTTGTATTATATAGTGGCTTTGCTAAATAACACATTTTATAAAGCATTAAAGTAGTACTTCTAGTTTGCTTATATCTACATATAATGCAACTTTACAGATTATACTGAACAGCCTAAAATTTAACTTTAACAGTTAATATTTCCCCTGCCTGATCCCATAATTCCAGGGAATAAATCATGCCTGTGGTTTATGTGCAAATTTTGCAAACTAATTACAATCTAGAAGTCCATAGTGTTGTTTATATAATGCAACTTCCTTCTGCGTATCAGTCCTATGTTACTGGCATTTTTTATATATGGGCTTTTAAAAAAAAGGTTCAAGAGATGAGGGATTTGGCTGGCTGATTGGCTGACATCTGTGTTGAAGAGTTGTGATTGAGCTTAACTTTTTCTAAACCGGGCAGCTGTTTTAGGCTTTGAAATGCTGGAATTCTCCTCCCCCCAAGAGATATAGCTATGGAAGGCTATGCTAAATAACTTGGATTGAAACATTCAGAAATAAGGCTGTGGCTTATCAGGAACTCATGTCAATGGATTGTAACTCCTTCATACCTCTTGGCACGATTCTGTATGTTACCGTATCTTAACACACTGTTCTGTTTGCCTTTATATCATTCCTAATGCACAGAATCTTTACAAATGGATTAACGTTTCCGTGCATAACAAAAAACAGTTGTGGAGAGGCTACCATGAAAGAAGCTTATTAAGCATCCTAAGGCATTTGGAGTTGTGTTTTAAAAAAAAAAAAAACACGAGCAGACTCCTCATAGCTAAAAATTACTAATTAAAAATGAGAATACTAGATGAAAGATGAGGACCCATCACATGGAGTGCAGTCAATAATTATTGTGCCAGTTGTGATTATACTGCATGTCAAGCAATAGATCTGCATTTTAGTGTCCAGACTATCATTTGTGTGCATTATTGTTCTTAGCCCCTTTCACAGTACTGATCTCAGAATTCTTGTTTTTGTAGTAGTTGTAGAAGAATAAAATGTCTTTTGTTTGTTCCACCTATTTATTCATTTTTGTTGTTTGGCCCTCTGAGGTAGTAGCTCATGATTAGTCTAGTTCATGCAAGTGTTAATACCGACTTCTGCACTAGCCGTAAATACAAACAAAGCCAGTGGCTGCTTGGGGCCCCACATTCCCTGCAGACTCCACAGTCAGCAGACTGACCCTGTCTTCTCTATCAATGAGACCAGGAGAGAGAGAAAATAGCTTCCTGCCTGACATCATCTTCTCTTCCCAAACCAATCCCCAGCAGCAGGACCAAAGGCAGAGGTAACTTTTGTTATTTCTGACCCTCCACCTTAGAAGCAGGACTCCAAACTGCTCAGCCTGTTGCCCTTGCAAACCAGTCTTGGTTGGGATGAGAGGATGAAACCAGAATAATCTATTTTAAATGTTTTTTGCAAGACGCATGTGGTATAAACACTTTGCAGTTCTGGTGAAAGTCTGAATAACTAAAAGTAGGAGCACTGCTCGTACTCACTGTTGATGTCTGTGGCGGAAATGTTAAATCATAGAGCCAGGTTTTTAAGGGTCTTGTGACTTTAAGATTTTCCCTGCCTCTTGGCTAACATTTGCTGCATACAGCTCTGAATTTGGCTAGGACAGGGTTTCTCTAACAGGGGTCGCCGCTTGTGTAGGGAAAGCCCCTGGCGGGCCGGGTCGGTTTGTTTACCTGCCCCGTCTGCAGGTCCGGCCGATCGCAGCTCCCACTGGCTGCAGATCGCTGCTCCCAGCAGCCCCCATTGGCCCGGAGCAGCAATCTGCGGCCAGTGGGAGCCGCGATCGGCCGGACCTGCGGACGGGGCAGGTAAACAAACCGGCCCGGCCCGCCAGGGGCTTTCCCTACACAAGCGGCGACCCCTGTTTGAGAAACCCTGGACTTGGATGACCAGATGTCCTGATTTTATAGGGACAGTCGTGATTTTTGGGTCTTTTTCTTATATAGGCTCCTATTACCCCCCCACCCCGTCCCGATTTTTCACATTTGCTGTCTGGTCACCCTAAGTTTGGCAGATGCCTTGATGAAAAACTGTGCTGTCGGATACCTATCATGGAAAGTTGGTGTTAAAGTTTAGAGAGATTAGCTAGTCTTAATTGAGGATTTCAGAGGAAATGTAAGGAAAGCAAATCCAGAAAGTCTCAACTCTTCAAACTAGTTTTTATGCTTGTTGTGAAAGTTAAATATGGGGTACTGTAAAGATTAATTTCTTTGGATCTTTCTCACATTCCAAAAATACTAAAATCCTAATAGAACTAGAAGTTTATGTTACAGGTGTTGTATGTTGTGAGCAAAGAGGTTTGTCTTGAGTTATGTTGCATTGTACCTCACTCTCTGCCAATCCTGACCTGAGACTGGGAATTAACCCATCAGAAACTAAATGCAGAGTACTAAATTCAGAGGAATTGTGCTGTACCTAGTTCAGAAATCTGTTCAAGGGCATTTGGTCAGCAGTCTGGCATTCAGTGACAAGCTCTCTACTAGAAATCAATAGCATGAGGATAATAAGTTATAAGTGAAAGCTTTTAAAAATGGATGCATAATTAACAATTCAATATTTTACTTTTTTATTTTTTTTATTTTTTAGGTTTGTGGCTAGGTTTGCTCTTTACTTTTTCATTTCAGGTTGTATCTTTTAAGTAGTAATCTTGCAACTACAAGGAAGCAAGTAACATACACAAACTGGACAGCATTTAGTTACAGGTTGTATCTTTTAAGTAGTAATCTTGCAACTACAAGGAAGCAAGTAACATACACAAACTGGACAGCATTTAGTTACAAACCTCTATAGTGCCAAGGTTCTATTGCATAAGATCACATTGATCATAATCTTCTTTGCAGAAATACTGAGCAGTTTGTAAGTTATGGACAAACTCAGATCTGATTTACCATTCTGTTTTGTTGAAACTGAAATAAAACTCTGGCAAAATTCTAGCTTGAAGAATTTTAAGAATAATTTGAATCTATAGATCTGTGGGTTTTAACTTTTTTTTATTTATGGACCTCTAAAAAATTTCGAATGGAGGTACGAACCCTTTTGGAAATCTTAGACATAGTTTGTGGACACCTAGAGGTCTGCAGATCACAGACTGAAAACCACTGCTATAGATTTTTTAAAGGAAATTGTAGCTGAAAATAAATACCGAAAAATGTTGCTGATGGTATTCAGACTGGGCCTAATCCACCTCCCCCCCCTTTGAAATCAGTTCTCTGACAAAAAAGAAACTTTGTTAACATGGAGTTAAGATTGCCTTTTGGTATCTTTCCAGAATGTCTTGTTCAGCAACACCAAACCTCTGAAAAACAGGAAATACAAAGTTAAGGTACATGTCAATGAGTCTTTAACTCTGACTCTGGACCTGGCAATAGCCACTGGGAATTATCTACATTTACTCCCACTGTATTCACTGTGTTGTATAGCTGTATTGAATGGTGGAGGGAGCAGCTTGGCATAGTTGGGATTATGGTAGGAGGAGATCTGGGGGTCTCTTCCCCTTTGTGTGGAAAGGGATCGGCCACTCTCTCTCTTCCCCCCCCCCCCGCTCCCCGTTTGTGTGATCAAAGTCAGAAGATGCATGTATTTCTTGAGAAATTAGCATGCCTCATTTCAGAGATGCTCTGTAGCAGTGGTCCCCAACACGGTGCCCGCGGGCGCCATGACATCTATGTGCGCCAGCTTACTGACAAGGGAGTGCCCCGCCACCGAGGAGTGCGGCCGCCGAACAAGCAGCCGCTGAAATGCCGCTGAGAAGTGGCAACGTCAAGAAGCGTCACCGCAGAACTGCCGCTGCTTTTCGGCGGCATTTCGGCGGCGATGCTTCTTTGCGTCGCCACTTTTTGGCGTCTGCTTGTCCGGCGGCCGTGCTCTTCGGCGGCTAGTCGTCAGGCGCCCGCCACACTGAAAAGGTTGGGGACCACTGCTCTGTAGGGTCAGAAAGTTCTGTAGCTTGTGTCAGTAGCAGTGCACTTATCCTGGGGATTATGAGCAGTGAGGCCTCAAATGAGACTGCTCTGTGGGTTTAATGATAAATATAGTGTTAAATAGCATCCCGTGCGTAAGGGTGAAGGGATTATAAAAGGGAGTGAAGGTTTTTTAATATTTAGCAGCTGTGTTGTTGTTTCTGTGGGCTAAATGCTTGAGTGTAGGGCAGGTGTAGGTAGCTCCTGTTCAGTACAGATCTCCAAAACCTGAGTTTTGTCTTTACCAAAGAGAAGGCATTGTGACAGGTTCCCCTCCCCCCCAGGGTGCTACCTGGGACTGGGGTACCACTGAGTCCACCTGACCCACCAGCCTGGGCTCCCTTCACACTGTATTGCTGAGGCAAGTCAGCCAAGTCCTCCCTCAGGCTTTAGACTGCACTTTACCAGCACACATACAGGTAGGGAGAGACACATGCTGAGATCAGCTCTGCATGGAAAAACTCGGCTAAGGAATTGCCCAGTACTCAAGTGCATGCCCCCCCCACCCCCCACCCCCCAGAGGGTAGACCCAAAATTGTACCATCTTGCACTGCACAGAGCACTATATAGCCTATGCTCATGAAATTTGCTCCTCCCTCAATGTGGAGAGAGATATGCAACAGCTTTTTGCCCCCCAGTTATGAATTCCACACACTAGGTTTCAAACAAAACAAAAACAAGTTTATTAACTACAAAAGATAGATTTTAAGTGATTATAAGGGAGAGCAAACAGATCAAAGCAGATCATCCAGCAAATAAAAAAAAACGCAATCTAAGCTTAAGATACTAAAGAAACTGGTTACAAGTAGTAATTTCTCACCCCAAATATTGTTTTAGGCAGATTGCAGAGATTCTTGAAGGCCAGCTGCACTTCCCTGCAGCTTAAACCTTCAGATATTTCATTCACAGACTAGACAACCTTCCAGCCTGGGCTCAGTCCTTCTCCCCTCGTTCAGTCTGTTTCTTAGATGTTTACAGCAGCCATCTTGGGCGGGGTGAAGAACCAACCCTGATTATGTCACTCCCCTACCTTAAATAGGTTTTACATATGGCGGGAATCCTTTGTCTTCCAGTGTGAGTCCCACCTCTGGTCAGTGGAAAAATACTAGTATTATCATGGAGTCCAGTATCAGGTGACTTGATCACATGACCCTGCAGCCATAACTCAGAGGCTGTTTGCAGCATTCCCAGGAAGCCTTTCCCAGTGAGAGATTAGCATCTTCTATGACCTATTGTTCTTCCTAGTGGCCATTTCCAGCCATCAATCTAGACTGATTTCATTCTGTCTAGTGACCATTTCCCGGGTGTAAACATATTTGTAATAGGTGCATCGATAACATTTCTAACTTCAGATATAAAAATGACATATGCATATAAATATGATAATCATATTCAGTAAATCATAACCTTTCCAGTGATATCTCAGGTGCCTTATCTTGCACAAAATATATCATCATTATGCCATACTCATATCATAATAATATTACTATGAAGAATATGGGGCGTAATGCCACAGGCATTAGACTTTGTCCTATAGTGGTCACGTACCCTTTTCCCTGAGTGTTCTGCAATATCTGCAAAGGCAGACTGCAAGTATGTGTTAAGGATGTGCCGGAACATTGCTCAAAGAGGTCAGAGTTAAGGTTGTCTTGGAGTATACCTTAACTCTGTATTTCCTGGTTTTCAGAGGTTTGAATTTTGCTGAATTTGACATTCTGAATGGCCATAAGATACTACCCGGCAACTTGAGCTCTGCATTAACAACAAATTACAAGACAATCTGAGTAGATGTGCAGATTTTAGAGCACGTAAGAAAGTCAATCTTTAAACAGAGAGGTTTTCTTAACTGTAATTATAGCAGAGTGCCAGAAACATCCCATTGTCTTCAAGAGGAATTGGATTGAGCCCCTTGCCAGGTTCTAGTCATTTTGTGCCCAAACCTGCAATGTGTTGGTTTCATTTCTCACTTATTTCAGTTGCGGTTGAGGGCACTCAGCTGTTGTGTGTTCTCAGCTCATTGCAAGACTAATCCCTTACCTGCAGTAGCAGAAGCCTTCCAAAGAATTACTAAATGCATTGAAGTATGGTGATTTTAAACTAGGTTGTTCAAGTTTTGTAAGGGTATGAACCGAACAAATCGGAGAATCATTTCTAATTAAATATTTTAAGTTAAAAACTTTGGAAATGTTTGACGTAAATGTAATGAGATAAGTAAGTGCTTTAAGTAGGGCTGTACCCTAAAAAGTGATTCTGTTAAATTAGTGTGTGAGGCTCTATATTCACTAAGTTATGCATCATCATCAGATGAACTCTTTTCTAGCAAAGTTATGCCATATGAAAAAATTTAGTTAGTTGCCAGAAACTTTATCATTACCAGCTTTGCACTTAAAAACCTTTCAATAAGTGAAAAATGTTAATGCTTGTGTGCTGGCATTTCATCATTACTCTGTTTTACATTTTAAAAAGGCACCAGATTAATTCCTTTACATGTAGAGTTTTTCATGCCATTAATTTTGTGTGTGGCATTTATTAGTTATATAAATAACTATACAACACACTATATGCTTGGGGGGTGAAGGGGTCTATGCCAAGCAAATAACAGGCACTTTGCCCTGTCCAGTGATGCAAACTAGTACAGTATAGAACAATAAAATAATGAGGACTGAGTAGTGGGGATTATTGTGATTGGAGCACATCACAGGATAGAGGGGTTTAACGAGATTTTTAGAGGAGGAAGGTTGGCATACCTTAGTGGGAAGGCCATTCTGGGGGCACACCCAAAGTCACAAGTGACTAAATGAGTGAGATATAAAGGGAGTGTAGAAGTAAACCTTAGAGGGAGTGTATTGGAGAAGATAAGGGCAGAGAGATAGGCAAGATCCATTGTAAGCTAATTGTAATGTGAACAATAAATATGTCAAGCTATATTAATGTATTACAGAATTAATATTTACATTACTGGAAATCCCAGCATATACACACGCTATGTTAGTCACTGATGTCTAGGGGAAAAGTGGAGAAAAATTCTGCTGATAAACATTTTTTTTTTATTACGGAGGATGTTTGGATGAAAAAGGCCTTTTGTTTGAGTTCATGTGTAGCTGCTGCTTATTCCTCACCTGAAATCCTTTTTCTCGGTTTGTTGTGGAAAGAAATAATCTTTACTGAAATTATTTGTTGTGTAATAAACCGGGTTCTGAATTTGGGTAACAAATAAGCAGCAGGTGCAGATGAACTTTTAAAGATCCTGTTTTCCCTATGAAAATTTTCTAGTAATATAAAGAGGAGGGGAGAAAAAAAACGTGAAATTTGTACTAGAGATGCTCCCCCACTAATTAGGCCACCTTCTTTCTCCCGACTGTTGCAGAGTATCCACAAACACTGACCCTAATTCAGGAAAGCAGTTATGAACATGTTAAGTCTATTTTTATTCAGGAGAGTGCTCAAGAGTGTACTTAAGCATTCTCCTGAATATGAATAGGGATGTATTTTTGAACTGGGAGCACATTGAGTACAGTTCTGCCCCCTTTCATTAAAAGACTACCTCCATGAAGAAGCCAATTACCATCAGTCACTTGGGTAGTCACTTAAAACAGGTTTCACTGTATAGCAGCAGCATTATGTGGAAAGTAGGATGTCTTTCTGAATATTCCCTTGGGGTGTCAACAGGGCTATAAAATGGCAGAAACATTCCTGTGGTTGACCTTGAAAGAGCATGCTGAGGCAACAGTAAAGAGGGAGATAGTTGTTAAAACTTAGTTTTATAAAATAAAATAATCAAATTAAGAAATTCCCATATTCCTTAAAGTTAATTTGTTTTGTGCTGTGTTTATGGAGCCAAAACCCACCAATTTATGTAGCAAAACAAGGAAGCTAAGACACCTATTTGTCATGTTTGTGTCCAGAGAGCTGGATGAATACAGCCATTCATGCTTCTTAAAAATTGATTTTTGATCCCATTTATTCTTCTCACACCCAATAGTGGCTGCCTGACAGACAAGTTCCTTAGAGCAGTGTTTTTCAAACCGTGGGTCACGACCCAGTACTGGGTCGCGGCATGCAAGGCGCTGGGTTGCCTTCCTCTGGTCAGCACCTCCAACTGGGACGTTAAAAGTCCCGTCGGCGGTGCTGCCCAGCTAAGGCAGGCTAGTGCCTACCTTTTCCGACACCACGCTGTGCCCCGGAAGCGGCCAGCAGCGGGTCTGTCTTCTAGGTGGAGGGCCACGGGGCTCCGCGCGCTGCCCCCACCCCAAGCACCGCCTGGTACATATCAATTTCTTCGTTAAATTGACGAACTTGTATAAGCTTGCAACGTCCAGTGGGCATAACTGGACACTACAAGATGGAGGTTCCTAGGACCAGAGGTATTGGCTAGTGTCATTCGCTTGCAAGTAGCTGGGAGGAGCTTACATGCCAGAGGCTGTGGGTGAACAGCCCAGGAGTGGGGTTTCTCACAGCAGAGCAGGGCAAGTCTGGCTCCCAGAGTCAAGGATTGGAGTGGCCTAGGAGATCACTAGTCCAGACAACGCCAGAGGGGAACATCACAGAGGGCATCAACAATTTTCTTCAACTGGGTCCCCAGAAAAAAAAAGTTTGAAAACCACTGCCTTAGAGAGACAAGGTGGGCGAGATAATATCTTTTACTGGACCAGCTTCAGTTGGTGAGAGAGACAAGCTTTCGAGTTTACACCGAGCTCTTTTTCAGATATGTTCATTGTTACATTTCCCCTTCACTTTGAAATCTTCCGAGGAAAAACATATATTTTTAGTTTGTTGAAATGGATGCTAATTAGACCAAAGTGTCACTCACGTTTCATCTCATTATTAAGCATGTAGGCTTCAGAAGAGTTTCAACTTCTGTGTTTTTTCTTGTAATAGTCATGTATGTGAGTTCAAGATAAGGGATAATCCTGATATTAAAGTGGTTACTTGACAATCTTTGTGCTGTTCTAGTAGATTTCAAAGCAAAACCAAGATATTTTCATGCCCTTGTGTCATGGGGAGGAACAGCATATTAATTCTGAATGAATTACAGGAGGCAAAGACTCTCTGCAAAACCAGTTTTATGAAACATTTTGAATGTTATACTGTAGTTTAGTTTTCCTGCAATAAATTCCCATACCAGCGAAGTACTTAAGCTTGTGGTTTGCTTTAAATGTATGAGTAGTCCCATTGAAATCATCTACACACTCTGCTGTCTTCATTGATGTCAAACATTAGGCAGTTAATTATTTTTTTCTTCGGCAATTGCTCATACTCTTTCCTGGTCAAATGTCTGTTGTAACTTTTATTTATAAAAGACATAAATTCCTTCCCCTTTTTCTCCTTGTTTCGAAGCTTATTCTTGTTTTCTACGACTTAATTTTTTTTGCCAATGGCTTGCATAATCTAAATATTTTGCTTCAAACTCTACTTTTGTTTGTTTACTTCTCCTAGTTAAATTTTCAAACTTGAAAATATAGTTTTAATGACCTTCTATTTAATTATTTGGTTCAGTACATTTTAGCATTTACACAAACAGAAATGAATGCAACATCCTGCTAAGTAGTAGTAAGTAGAGCTGCCTCAAGGACATGTCAAAAAGGCCCCCTATCTTTTACAGTTCATTTCTTAGGACTACATTCAATATGGTTGCTGTTCTTATTAGTCACACAATAGTGTGTAAAACAAACAGACCTGTGGAAGATTAATTCTCTTCTCGCGCATTCTTCTCTCCTTCAGATTTCACTCAGTGACGTGGTAATTGACATTACAAAAAGCCACATCTTATTGTTTTTTATTAACTCCTTGCTTGGAGGTAGAACACTAGTGATTCAGAGCTGATACATGCAATTAAATTGTCTTGGCTATAGCACAGAGCAAGTTTTAAATGTATGAACTCTTTTCTTAGTAAGTATATACTTCAAAGGTGAAGGATTTATGTAAATGGTTAAAGGATTCCTTTAGACATCTATTTCTCTGCAGTTCCTTACCCCCACCAAGTTGTTACTTGTACTTAAATTATATGTTCCCAGTTACAATATCTATTTAATCTTATGCAGGTCACCTTGTTTTAGACTTTCAATGCAAATATGAGGTTGGATTGCTTTTTCTTTTTATTCATGTCTCAATATTTCCTTTTGACTGATAGGAATGTGAAGACTCAAGCAAAATGGATCCGTCAGTGGTGGCAAGATCTATGGTAGCCTTCGTGGAGGGGATGACATGCAATTCTTGTGTTCAGACCATTGAACAACACATTGGGAAAATGAATGGAATTCACAATATCAGAGTAAGTAACTCTACCAAAGTCTCCTACATGATATGGTTCTAATGGGAGAAGCCATAATAACGATTGATCTGAAGTATGCAGCAGAGGAGGAAAGGACTTTAAAAGTACATAGTCATTTTATTACCTGTGGATCTGCTGTTTAGAGTGGCTTTGGCATATTTCCAGTGCCAGAGAAATGCAGAGATATACTTTTCCTGCAATTGATGACAATTCATTTCATGTTTTTTCTAAAGCACCTTTTCTCTCATACTTAACCAAGTTCAGCAATGTAATGTATAGAAAGCAGAGGAGAGGAAATTATGTAGAGTCCAAAAGAAGAGAGCAGATAGAGGTCAAACGACAGGAAAAGTGGTGGTGTTCCACTTTTAATCCCAGTATAATAGTAGTAATAACACTTAGCTCCTACGTAGGGCTTTCCATTAGATATCTCATAGCACCTTTACAAAGGAGGTAAGCATCATTATTCTTATTTTACAGATGGGGGAAACTGAGGCACAGACGTGAAGTGACTTGCCCCAGGTCTCCTAAATCACAGTCCAGTGTTCTGTCCCGTTGCCTTCCTGTGGCTGTTTTACCCTAAACCTCTTCAGGTCTTTTCTTCCAGACTGGCTATGTAGTGAGGCAGCTTGGATAGCCTGTGAAAGGAGGGTGTGCCTTGAGTGGCTCAGTAAATCCCAAGCTAATTAACTATGGTGCCTTTCACCAGGCAAAGGAATGTCACTATGATGTGGAATTTGAGAGTGGGGATGGAGAGTAATGCAAGGGAAAGGTGAGATTCTTGGTGTCCCTGCCAGGCATTCAGAATTCCCTTTCCTTTTTACTGTGTTTATATGGGAATGGGAGGTGGTATTAGTTGCATCGTGATCTTTTAAGGGGAAAAAGTAGTTCTCCTTCTTCTTCTTTATTAATTTAACTATTGCTATACAAAAGTGTTTTTAAAAGAGGTTGAGCTTTTAGCAGAAATAATTGATCTACTTTTAATCAAAACTTAATATCTTCAGAGTTTCTGGCTCAAACAAGAAATCCAGCTTTTGTAACATGGGCTATTCTGGGGAAAAAAGCAAGAATCTGTCTATCTTGAAACAAAACTCACTGGGGAATATTTTTAACATGTAAGCTGTTCTGTTCTAACCAATACATCCATTTTACAATATGTTTACAAATAATAAAGCAATTTTACACTTTATTGATCCATTCTAGTCTTGTGACCTGTTGTTTGGTGCCAGAAGGCATATTTAATCCTACCAATTACAGCAGCAGTGTGCTGTTAATCCTAACTGCTTGGTGCATAGGTGAAGTTTTCCCCTGCAAATTGAGGTTTTAACATTCTGTGGCAGTTAAATAATCCTGCATAAAACAATGTACCCCTGCTTTCTGTAGGGAGGTATTTCCATCTTAATAGATGTGGTCTAGACAAACATTGGGCTTGCTAAAACAGTGGAGCCTGTTCTTTGGCATGTGGTCACTATAACTAGCTGTGATGTGCAGCTGCTTACCAGAGGATATGGTGCAGCCAGCTAGTACAAGTTACTTCTGCCTAAACTAGGAGTTGGTGCTGTCTACAGAGATCTGTGAACAACAGTGATATTTACACTAGATCCTACTTTTGATCTGCATTGGTGACTTAACAGAATTTGAACTTGATTGATTCTGGTAACAAAGAACAGATCTGCTGGCAAAATCAATAGTTCATTGTTTTTAGCAAGGGAGATACTACTTTAATAGTAACATTGAGCACATGTTGCGATCAGACCAATAAATAAACCTCCACTAAACCTAAGTAAAATGAAGAATCGAAATGAATGAAAAATACTGTCTGCAAAATAAAATTATTTTAGTATTTTTCCCTTGGTGCATTTGGAAAATTACCTGAAAGGTTTGACCTTCTAGAATGTCAACATTTTATAGTTTAAATTGTTCCACCCTCCTCCTGAAAATTTTACACAGAAGCCTGTGCTGGGAATGATTCATGACCTTCCTGAAGATAACATACTCTGTATAGCCTCATTAGTAGCAAGTACACTGTGAAATGGGTGTTTAAAAGAAAGGCATTAACCACTTTGTTTTGAAACAGTGGGATAGAAATATTATTCTAATACACCTCTTGCCAAGTCATATTTGGCAAAAAATATATTGTAGAGACTAAAAGTTTAAGTGGAAGAGGCTTATAATGAAAATCAAGAGGTCGTAGTTAATACTTAGTCCACATTACAGAAACAAAACTTTGAGTTAGGTGGACAGATTTATTCTTCCTTTGGCCCATGTGTAATCTCTGTCAATAATAAGGCACTGTTGTGTTTAAGGGTTATCAGATAGGCCAGCAAAAGAAGCATATGTTGGATGTCTAATGCAGCCACACAGAGCTTTAATTTGGGTTATGTTGTTTTGTAATTGCAAGAAAACCAATAAACTACTGTATCCTTGTTATTGATTCTGCCAAATTGCATAATTGATGACAGAAAAGGAGAAAGGTGGTCATTAAAATGATTAAACTGATGTAATTTGATCACAGCAATGGTCTCCTGGTTGTTTTCTGCCCAAGGAAAAGATAAAATTGGAAGATAATGTGTTGGGCCTGTGACTGGTATTGGTTTGCCCTTTTGGAAATTGAAATAATAATGTTTGACTCCATGCCACTTGGAAGCAAATTAAATTGGGGATATTTGTACTGTGTGACGTGAAAGATTAGGAAGTCTGTGAACCTCTAAAACTTAAAGAAAAAGGATACCTTTTTCTTTAATGGTTCTCATGTTGAATTCTAAAGCTGTGTCTCATTCACTAGATTTTGATCCTCTCTATCCCTACTTCTAAGGCCTGGTCTACACTACGGGGTTAGGTCGAATTTAGCCGTGTTAGGTCAATTTAAAAATGAATGCGTCCACACAACCAACCCGGTTCCGTTGACCTAAAGGGCTCTTAAAATCAACTTCTGTACTCCTCCCCGGCGAGGGGAGTAGCACTAAAACTGACTTCGTTGGGTCGAATTTGCGGTAGTGCAGACGCAAATTGACGGTATTGGCCTCCGGGAGCTATCCCAGAGTGCTCCATTATGACCACTCTGGACAGCACTTTGAACTCTGATGCACTAGCCAGGTACACAGGAAAAGCCCCGGGAACTTTTGAATTTCATTTCCTGTTTGGTCAGCGTGGCGAACTCAACAGCACAGGTGACCATGCAGTCCCCCTATCATCTCCGTCCCTGAGGTTATCGCAGATTAGAAGGTGAAAAAAACGCACTCACGTTGAAATTTTTTCCGAACTCATGCAGTCCTCCCACACTGATAGGGCACAGCTTAATTCAGTGACAGAGGCCAGGAAAGAATTAAGTGAGCATGAAGAGCAGAGGCAGGACGCGATGCTGAGGCTAATGGGGAACCAAATGGACATGATGAAGTGTCTGTTGGAGCTGCAGGAAAGCCAACAAGAGCACAGACCCCTGCTGCATCCACTGTATAACCGCCTACCCTCCGCCCCATGTTCCATAGCCTCCTCACCCAGACGCCCAAGAATGCGGGGGAGGTGGCTCCGGGCACCCAGCCACTCCACTCCAGAGGATGGCCCAAGCAACAGAAGGCTGTCATTCAAACAGTTTGATTTTTAGTGTGGCTACAATAAGCAATGTGACCTTGTCCTTCCCTCCTCCCCCACTCCACCCAGGCTACCTTGTCCGTTATCTCTCTTTTTTTTTATTATTAATAAAGAAAGAATGCATGGCTTCAAAACAATAGTTACTTTATTTCGAAGGGGGGAGGGTGGTTGGCTTACAGGGAATTAAAATCAACAAAGGGGGCGGGTTTGCATCAAGGAGAAACACACACAACTGTCACACCGAAGCCTGGCCAGTCATGAAACTGGTTTTCAAAGCCTCTCTGATGCAACAGCAGTGGTGACGGTGAGCTGAGCGGGCTCCATGCTTGCCATGGTATGGCGTCTGCACGGGTAATCCAGGAAAAAAGGTGCAAAACGATTGTCTGCCATTGCTTTCACGAAGGGAGGGGCGACTGACGACATGTTCCCAAAACCACCTGCGACAATGTTTTTGCCCCATCAGGCATTGGGTGCTTCACCCAGAATTCCAATGGGCGACGGAGACTGCGGGAACTGTGGGATAGCTACCCACAGTGCACCGCTCCGTAAGTCGATGCTAGCCACAGTTGTGAGGACGCAGTCCGCCGACTTAATGCGCTTAGTGTGGTCATACGCAATCGACTGTATAAAATAGATTTCTAAAAATCGACTTCTATAAAATCGACCTAATTTCGTAGTGTAGACATACCCTTAGATGCTAGTCCATGCTCTGGTGGTATCGCACCTCCAAGTACTGAAGTCTTCTCTCCAGTTTGTCTCCTTCTCCCTTATATCTCAAATGTTGCTACTAACAACACGTTCTGCTCTGTCCATTTCTTTAATACACAACACAGCTCTTGGCTATTTGCATTGATCTTTCCTCCTTTTCCTCATAAAATTGAAACTTTTCCTGACTTTTAAAACTCTGTCTGCCACATCCACCATTCCTACTTTATGGCCTTCTGCATCCCTGTGTTCCACCTAAACTTATCTCCTAACCATTCCCCTTTATCTATGTTCTCTCATTCACAATGCTTCTGAAACCCACCTGTTCTGCAAAGCATTTCAGCTATAAAGATTTACTATTCTGTATTGCATTAATTTATGCCTTTGGATTGCAAGCTGTGACCAGGGTTCTAGTGGGGAGCCAGCTGTGGTCACTCAATTAGGGTGAACTGCAAAGAATGTGTCAGATAATCCCCATAAAGCTGGTGGATATTCCAGTACTTAGATTTACCAAGCCGGCATAAAACAGCTTCTTTATTACCTCACTGGTTGCTCAGGAGTCCAAACAACACAGTTCTCTTAAAATAATCCAGCCTCAGGCCTCCATCCAGGTACCCACATCAAATATGATGAAAATTTCTGTAAATCTTATTTCATCATATAAAAGAAAAGGTTCTACCAATCCCAAAGGATCGGACACATTACCTCCCAGGTTAATGAATGTTTCAGATCTTACCCAAATACACACTACAGCCAATTCTTATTAACTAAACTAAAATTTATTTAAAAAAAAAAAGAGTATGGTTAAAATATCAATATACATACAGACATGAGTTCAATTCACTGAGGTGCAGATTCATAGCAGAGATGGCGAGCTTCATAGTTGAAAAGAGTTCTTTTAGAATTCAGTTCATGGGTCATAGTCCAATGTCCGCAAAAAGAACAGGAGTACTTGTGGCACCTTAGAGACTAACAAATTTATTTGAGCATAAGCTTTCATGGGATACAGTCCACTTCATCGGATGCATAGAATGGAACACAGAGAGAATATATTTATACATACAGAGAACATGAAAAGGTGGGAGTAGCCATACCAACTGTAAGAGGCCAATGAATTGAGATGAGCTATCATCAGCAGGAGAGAGGAAAAAAAACTTTGAAATGATAATCAAGATGACCCATAGAAGGTGTGAGGATATTTTAACATGGGGAAATATGTGGGGAACCGATGCGGGTCGGATAAAGCACACGACCAATGTGGTTGCAAGCTGAACTCCAGCTGACTCCAACTCTGTTTATTACAAGCTTTCTTTTATAGTCTTTCTTAACATTACATAACACAATTAGGCTATAATTACACATCTACTGATTGGACGAGAAGGAGAATCATGTGTTTATCACATGTATAGCCCCACACCGATTGGTTCAATTGTTCCTTACATAAGGCCTCATCTTATATAACCACCAGGGGGCCTTACATAAGGCCATGATTTATTGCCAGGCAAGTGTCCCATCGTGACCCCTACCCTCTCATGGAACTTTACATCCCCACACCTCCCCCCTTTTTCTTAAATAAGGAAGTACAGCATTATCAGGTGTCTAGGCTGTGACAAACAATAAGTGCAGGTCCGGTGTCACTACTGGATAAGCCTCGGGCGCAAATTCCCCATCTATATGGGCTTCCCTAATAAGTCCGTGCCAATGCCTTACGGGGTCCGGGGGGCCCGAGCCGCCCGGGATATTGTTCGAAGCATGTCGCAGGGTGGAAACATCGGATGAAACTGTATATGGTCATCTGTTAGCTTCTGGCACTTTACAATGTTATTCAAGTCAGCACCCATTAAATTTGTCACGAGATACACTTCATTAAAATTTTCTATTGAAGTTGCTGGTATAACAAAAACCCCGCGTCTTTGTCCCCATTTCAGCAAACGGGACAACGCGTCACAGGGAAGCTTCTCTCCCTTTTTTTTTTTTTTCAGCGATGCGTAATAAAAAATCATGCACCGTCTCCTCCTCTGCAGACAAAGCAGAGCCCATTTTATGGAATGCAGCCGCTCACCTGTGAGCTCACGAACGCCTCTCTCGGACGACCAGGAGCCGGTATCCTCCGGTACCTCCTGCCGCGGCTGCCATCGAATGCAGCCGCTCACCTGTGAGCTCACGAACGCCTCTCTCGGACGACCAGGAGCCGGTATCCTCCGGTACCTCCTGCCGCGGCTGCCATCGAATGCAGCCGCTCACCTGTGAGCTCACGAACGTCTCTCTCGGACGACCAGGAGCCGGTATCCTCCGGTACCTCCTGCCGCGGCTGCCATCGAATGCAGCCGCTCACCTGTGAGCTCACGAACGCCTCTCTCGGACGACCAGGAGCCGGTATCCTCCGGTACCTCCTGCCGCGGCTGCCATCGAATGCAGCCGCTCACCTGTGAGCTCACGAACGCCTCTCTCGGACGACCAGGAGCCGGTATCCTCCGGTACCTCCTGCCGCGGCTGCCATCGAATGCAGCCGCTCACCTGTGAGCTCACGAACGCCTCTCTCGGACGACCAGGAGCCGGTATCCTCCGGTACCTCCTGCCGCGGCTGCCATCGAATGCAGCCGCTCACCTGTGAGCTCACGAACGCCTCTCTCGGACGACCAGGAGCCGGTATCCTCCGGTACCTCCTGCCGCGGCTGCCATCGAATGTAGCCGCTCACCTGTGAGCTCACGAACGCCTCTCTCGGACGACCAGGAGCCGGTATCCTCCGGTACCTCCTGCCGCGGCTGCCATCGAATGCAGCCGCTCACCTGTGAGCTCACGAACGTCTCTCTCGGACGACCAGGAGCCGGTATCCTCCGGTACCTCCTGCCGCGGCTGCCATCGAATGCAGCCGCTCACCTGTGAGCTCACGAACGCCTCTCTCGGACGACCAGGAGCCGGTATCCTCCGGTACCTCCTGCCGCGGCTGCCACCTCCGCCTTTTCTCACCGAACGCTTCAGTCGGCTGTGTTTGCATACGTGATAGGAGAATTTGGACAGTCTTTATCTGCATCCCCAATTTCTTCAGTTTCCATGGCTGCATCCTCACTTTTTTTTTAGTTTCTGTGGCTGCAGATGTTTTTATATATTTCATTCTTTTTGTTCTGGTGTAAGGTTCTTCTGCATGCTTATGTTTTTGTTTCTTTATATGTGTTTGTTTTTCTTCTTCATTATGATTACCATTTCCATTTATTTCCACCCGAGCTGTATTATTCCTCTCATGCTTTTTCTTCTTCTTTTTCCTCTTTGCATTATTGCTTTTGGAAGTTTCCTCATTTTCATCTTCAGTACCTTCCTTTTCTTTTTTAGGCTTTAATCGGCTGCCTTGATGTCCAAGTCGAATCACGTCGGGGTCACCATTTGTGGGGTCTCATGCGGCGCGGATAAAGCACACGACCAATGTGGTTGCAAGCTGACTCAAGCTGACTCCAACTCTGTTTATTACAAGCTTTCTTTTATAGTCTTTCTTAACATTACATAACACAATTAGGCTATAATTACACATCTACCGATTGGACAAGAAGGAGAATCATGTGTTTATCCCATGTATAGCCCCACACCGATTGGTTCAATTGTTCCTTACATAAGGCCTCATCTTATATAACCACCAGGGGGCCTTACATAAGGCCATGATTTATTGCCAGGCAAGTGTCCCATCGTGACCCCTACCCTCTCATGGAACTTTACATCCCCACAGAAATAGATTCAATCAGAGGCATAGCGAGCGCCCTCCGACCGGAGGGGGCCCCGCAAGGAAGGGGGGCCCTAAAAGTGGCAAAATAAATACCGCATTCCAGTTTCTGCATTGTAAGGGGCCCCGCCCGGACATATGTTCAGAGGGGGCCACCATTGGGAGGGGGCCACGTTCTTTGTTGCTACGGCCCTGGATTCAATTAGTGTAATGACCCAACCATTCCCAGTCTCTGTTCAAACCTAAGTTAATTGTATCTAATTTGCATATTAATTCAAGTTCAGCAGTCGCTTTGGAGTCTGTTTTTGAAGTTTTTTTGTTGCCAAATTGCCACCTTCAAGTCTGTCACTGAGTGGTTAGAGAGGTTGAAGTGTTCTCCCACTGGTTTTTGAATGTTATGATTCCTGATGTCAGATTTGTGTCCATTTATTCTTTTGCATAGAAACTGTCCGGTTTGGCCAATGTATGTGGCAGAGGGGCATTGCTGGCACATGATGGCCTATATCACGTTGGTAGATGTGCAGGTGAACGAGTCCCTGATGGTGTGGCTGATGTGATTAGGTCCTATGATGGTGTCACTTGAATAGATATGTGGACAGAGTTGGCATCAGGCTTTGTTGCAAGGATAGGTTCCTGGGTTAGTGTTTATGTTGTATGGTGTGCAGTTGCTAGTGAGTATTTGCTTCAGGTTGGGGGGCTGTCTGTAAGTGAGGACAGGTCTGTCTCCCAAGATCTGTGAGAGTGAGGGATCGTCTTTCAGGATAGGTTGTAGATCTTTGATGATGCGCTGGAGAGGTTTTAGTTGGGGGCTGAAGGTGACGGCTAGTGACGTTCTGTTATTTTCTTTGTTGGGCCTGTTCTGTAGTAGGTGACTTCTGGGTACTCTTCTAGCTCTGTCAATCTGTTTTTTCACTTCAGCAGATGGGGTATTGTAGTTTTAAGAATGCTTGATAGAGATCTTGTAGATGTTTGTCTCTGTCTGAGGGATTGGAGCAAATGCGGTTGTATCTTAGAGCTTGGCTGTAGACAATGGATCGTGTGGTGTGTCCTGGATGGAAGCTAGAGGCATGTAGGTAAGTATAGCGGTCAGTAGGTTTCCGGTATAGAGTGGTGGTTATGTGACCATCACTTACTAGCACAGTAGTGTCTAGGAAATGGACCGCTTGTGTGGATTGGTCTAGGCTGAGGTTGATGGTGGGATGGAAATTGTTAAAATCATGGTGGAATTCCTCAAGGGCTTCTTTTCCATGGGTCCAGGCGATGAAGATGTCATCAATGTAGTGCAAGTAGAGTAGGGGCATTAGGGGACGAGAGCTAAGGAAGCGTTGTTCTAAGTCAGCCATAAAAATGTTGGCATACTGTGGGGCCATGCGGGTACCCATAGCAGTGCCGCTGATTTGAAGGTATATATTGTCCCCAAATGTGAAATAGTTGTGGGTGAGGACAAAGTCACAAAGTTCAGTCACCAGGTTAGCGGTGATATTATCGGGGATACTGTTCCTGATGGCTTGTGGTCCATCTTTGTGTGGAATGTTGGTGTAGAGGGCTTCTACATCCATAGTGGCCAGGATGGTGTTTTCTGGAAGATCACCGATGGATTGTAGTTTCCTCAGGAAGTCAGTGGTGTCTTGAAGATAGCTGGGAGTGCTGGTAGCGTAGGGCCTGAGGAGAGAGTCCACATAGCCAGACAGTCCTGCTGTTAGGGTGCCAATGCTTGAGATGATGGGGCGTCCAGGATTTCCGGGTTTATGGATCTTGGGTAGCAAATAGAATACCCCTGGTCGGGGTTCTAGGCATGTGTCTGTAAAGATCTGTTCCTGTGCTTTTTCAGGGAGTTTCTTGAGCAGATGGTGTAGTTTCTTTTGGTAATCCTCAGTGGGATCAGAGGATAATGGCCTGTAGAATGTGGAGTTAGAGAGCTGCCTTGCAGCCTCTTGTTCATCTTCCAATTTATTCATGATGACGACAGCACCTTCTTTGTCAGCCTTTTTGATTATGATGTCAGAGTTGTTCCTGAGGCTGTTGATGTGTTGTGTTCAGCACGGCTGAGGTTATGGGGCAAGTCCAATGTCCAAATCTCATATTCAGGCCGTACCAGCATAACTGGGACCTCAGACTTGTGACTCAAACTTCCCCTGATGAAGTCTACGCAGATCTGAGATGACAGAATCAGGACCCAGGGGTCTTTTATACAATTTCATGTCCTCTTTGACAAGTTGGGATTTCCTTGGGGAACAAAAGGTAATTAGGATGACTTTGAAGGAGGTCCATCACAGGTACTTAGCTGTACGAATTAACATAAGGCCATTTGCGTGGTCCTCCAGCATTCACAGTACATTTCAAAGAGACATGAATACTGAGATATCCTGTGTTTACAATTCATTTAAATGATAGGCTCTTTTTTTGACCTCTGAATTATCAGAATACAGTATAGACAGGGACTGTTGATTACATTATAGACCCTACTCATACATATGTAAATACACGAAAACACAAACATTATCTCCCTACATGTCTTTTGAGGGTTATTTATTTTGCGGGATGTTTAACCCTTTCTAGCCATGCATCACATAAGGTCTTTGGATAGAGACCCTGTTTATTTGGCAGAATTTAGCTGTCATAGTGCACCATGTACGACAGTAGTGCTATATAAATATGAAATACCCTTATAGAAAAGGTTTTTCATATGTATATCTTTTCCATTAGATTGTGTCCTTGTAACCAGTTCTATTCAGAGTGCACTGACATTAGGTATGTAAATAATGTGTAAAAACAGTAACCGTGTAACTGATTACAATTCTGTCGGTTACACGGTTAAACGTTTACCTGGGGAACTAGAGGTGCAGGGGGTGCTGCAGCACCCCCATGTTTTATGTGGGGGTACCTGGTGCCGGTGTGCCTGGGGTCCTGGTAGTTGGGACTGGATTCCAGCCATGTCGGGAGGCCGGGCAGCAGCAGAGTCCCGGCACGGGGCAGCAGCCGGGATGCTGGGCGCGCAGGGATGCCGGGTTGGCGGGCGGCAGCAGAGTCCTGGCCATGGGGCTGGCAGCCTGGAGGGACCCCAGGTGCGTGGGGCCGGCAGCCTAGATGGACCCTGGGTGCGCCTGGCGGCAGCTGGGACCATAACTGACATGTTTGGAATATAAGTAGGATGTGACAAAGTTGTGTTTCTATGTTTGTTGTATGTTGTTCTAACAGTTGACATGCATCTCGGTAGAAAGTCAACAGATTTTTTTTTTGTACTTTGGTTTCAGTTTTCAGTCTGTATGTCCCCACTCAAGATCATCTGTGGGGGTATTTTATGCCATTATATTATTTATTTGTATTGCTGTAGCACCGAGGAGCCCCAATTATGGACAAGGAGCCCGTAGTACTAGGTGCTGTACAAACACAGAACAAAAAGGTGGACCATTCCATAGAGGCATTAAGGAACCATATGAAGAACTGGAAAGAAGGTTTCTATACAGGATATCCGTTTCCTCAATAAACGGTTTATGAAAACTTCCTTATTTCATGTTAAATTGGATTTAAATTATGACCTAAAGATTGATAGTTAAACACAACATCACAAAATCTATCAAATAAAATTAAAAAAGAAAACACCCTGTAAATAATTTGTCCAGCACCACTCAGGGCAGCTGCTAATTTTCTCCAGAAATGTGTAATTATGGCAGGATTTACTGCTAAATACGTACATAAATAACAGGCATGAAAAGAGGAACATCCCTTAAGTGCTGATGGTGGGGAAAGGGACATGCAGAGAGAATTACATTTGCAGCACAAGCAAATGTGAAATGTTGTAACTCTCACCAATATGAAATTACTGTAGAATCTCTAGAAAATCTAGTAGAATAAGCATGTTTTCAATAATTATGGGTCAGCATCAGGAATTAACTGCTGATATGGGGAAAAATTAGAATAAAGCCTAGCTGTAAGAAATAATACACCTTTTATGTATAATTTTTAGAGAGTAGCAAGCAGGCCCTATGTATTTCTGCTTATTATAATGTGAATACTTGTTTGTAGTTTAGATATTTTCTCTTGAACTTCTCATATGCTGGCAGCCTATGTATGCAAAATAATTCCCCCTGAGTGGAACTGTGTTGCATCTCTACAAGATCACTGGGCCAGCACCAACCAACCACCTCTTAATTTGATTTATCTGTTACAGCAGAACCATACTGAAAATGGGAGGGTCATTGCAAATGATAGAATTTTGCAAATGGAGTAAGCAAATATAATAAAAAGGGATAATACATCACAAATCTTTCTTTGTTTTGACATTTGTATTTTAGCACATTATGAAATGTTCTCAGTAACTGAAAGTTCTAAATATAAAGTAACAAGAAACCTTACTCCAGTGGTCCCCAACCTTTTTCGTCTGGCGGGTGCCAGACAACGAGCCACCGCCTGGCGGACGAGCATCCACCGAAATGCTGCCGAGAAGCGGCAACGTCAATAGGCGTTGCCGCCGAAATGCCGCCGACAAGCAGCGTCATCCAGAGGCGTTGCTGCGGAAATGCCGCCGATTTTCGGCGGCGACGCCTCTGGATGACACTGCTTGTTGGCGGCATTTCGGCGGATGCTCGTCCACTGGCCAGTACGCGGATGCCATGGCGCCCGCGGGCACCGCGTTGGGGACCACTGCCTTACTCCAAGACGCTGGTTTTAAACCTCTGTTGCAAAGAAGGGAGGGTCATATTTTTTTTGAGTATCCAGATTATAAAGTGTGTGTGTTAGTAAAATAAGGCTTAGCAAAGTTCTACTAAAGTGATTTGGTGAATTCATACTAGAAATTTACAGCTCTTTTGCTTATCTTAAATAATAAATGAGGTGTTATACCTTCAGCAGTGGTTTACATACTAAACAAAACTGGCCTGGGTTGGAAGTGACAGAAAATTTACTATCTGATGATGGTGTGAAATGAATTAGTGGTCACCATCCAGTGCATAGTGGACAGGTGTGCATCACAAAAATATTGACAATTACTCTGGGGTTTCTCCTGCCCCCTGCGGCTCCCGGCCACCAGTGTTATTGCTCAGAACATGACAAGTGATTAGAGACAGGAACTTAAGGCAACAGGAATAAGTGCACTAGCTGCCCGCCAGAGGCTTGAGTAGGCATTCGCTGTGCATTGCGAGCAGGGGGACCCCACAGTTCCTAGCCGCTGTGGGTAGGGGGACCTCACAGCTCACAGCCGCCATGGGCAGGGGGACCCCACAGCTCCGAGCTCCCACAGGTGGTGGGAGTCCTAGGGGGTCCCCATTTTGTCACGGATATTTTTAGTAGAAGTCAGGGATAGGTCACGGGCTTCAGTTAATTTTTCTTTATTGCCTGTGACCTGTCACTGACTTTTACTAAAAATATTGGTGACAAAATCTTAGCTTTAATATTGAGGAGCTGACCAGGCTGGTTTCTAGGCACTACTGCAGCATACATTTTAAATAATATTTAAAAAGCCTTGCTTTTGCAGACTTACTTTTTCAGCCACCTGCCCATCACCTAGTGCTTCCCCCGCCCCCTCCTGTTTTCTCTAAATAATCCATTCAGACTTCTAAAACAGACTGTTGTAGAACACACAACTTAGATTATATGTAAGGCTCCGTTTGAACAGAGAGCTATATTCACAGATTCAACAGATGCCTGGGAATGTTAGAGTGAACCTCCACACACTCAACCCCCGTTCTGTTTCCTTCCTTTGTCTTCCCACACTCCCATAATCCATCACTGCACCATTGTATGACAGATTAGAGTTGTGCCTTTGCGCAGTTTCTGCTTTTTAAGATTAGATCTAATACGTTTGTCTGCAATGACTAATCCAGTTCAACAGAGCTTCACTTTAGGGTTTTAATATGTACTATAAAAAGCATTGAGACAATGTATGACAGTTGCTGTGTGAGAGCAGTGTATACAGTATAACAGAGCATAAGATTCTGAAATTGGCAGACTGCTTCTGTGGTAGAGCCTCCCATATCCAATCATGTTGTCACACAGGTGAACGTAAGTTAATTTATGGTTTTCATAAGTACAGTCTCAAACTACTTCTTCAAGGTGAGCACTAAAGGGCAAATGATAATGGAGAAGTGTCACTATGGTAGGTGTTGGAATTATTAATATTTGAAATTATTAGTATGGGAAACTAACAAACACTAATTTAACAATACATTTTTCTATTCAATCCAAAGGCCAAATGATACTTATACAATTGCTCTAAATAATAAGCAATTTACTACATACAAACAGTAACAAAACATTTATAAGCATTTGATCACGATACTTACGAAAGGGCTACACCTAGGGGCACTTAGCAGAGCTGATGCATGGGGGGGGGGGGGGGGGAAGAGCCATGCAGGGGCATGTGCCCCTCCCCATTTGTTGCTTGGCTTGTACTGAACATGCTCGCATGGACTGAGCATGCACAGTAACACTGCTGAAGTGGCTGCCCTCACTCTGCCACCTCACTATTGGCAGGCGTGGGTCATCTCTGGTGCTTAAACCTATATTGGTCGGCTCCAGCGTGGTTAGGCAGGTATTAGCAATGAACCCTTTAAGAATTTACTTGTTTATACTCTTCAGCAGAAAAGTGATGTCATTGCCAATTACTGACTTCAGCTAAAAAACAATCTGAGACAGTTCACCCTTATTTCCAGTCTTAACCCAGATAAGCTTTACAAGGCCATTCCCCCTTACCAAGGCCATTCCTCCCTATCTCCTCCCCTCCTCCTTGTGGATCAACAGTGTTTCCATTGCACCTGGGTTCACATAAGCTTTAACACTGGTATGTGGTTGGGAAGGCCATGTTGTCTCATTTTAAGACAGATACATTTTGTCTTATTTAAAACCATCTGCAGTCACCCCTATTGGTTAGCGGCATTCTTTTTAGCAACTTTCCCTTATCTCATTAGTTATCCTTTGAATCGGACATCCTCCCTATTTTATTCCTTCTGGCCTTATTATTTTCAAGGCCTTCCTTCTACTTGTTAATCAGGGCCTTTCTTTACAACATGTATATATTTCCTTAACTAAACTTAAGATAACTATAATACTTTAATTTCATGCTTATCCTACAGTAGGTATAAGCTATTTGACAGTAAACTAGTGGGTGGTATTAGCTCTAAGTCATTTTTTTTTCCTCTTCAAGGTATCTCTAGAAGGAAAGAATGCAACCATTATCTATGACCCCAGACTCCAGACTCCAGACTCCCTTCAGGAAGTTATAGTTGACATGGGATTTGATGCTACCCTGGCTGATTCAGACCCAAAACCTGTTTTACTTGACACTACTTTTCTAACCATTCCTACTCAGTCACATGTAACATGTGAACAGATCTGTAACGCCCTACTAAAGAACAAAGGTATCTTGGATGTTAAAATTTCCTCTGACCAAAAAACTGCAGTTGTGACATTCATTTCTTCCATTATAAATGGCAACCAGATTATTCAAATGGTGCCAGGCATAGATTTAAATACTGCAGCACCAGAGAAGACATCAGGGACTGGTGAAGATTCCATTTGGTCCCAAGCATCTGATGTTGTGCTAAGGATGAAGGTAGAGGGGATGACCTGTCATTCTTGCACCAGCACCATAGAAGGAAAGATTGGAAAACTGCAAGGGGTACAGCGGATTAAAGGTAATGCCTTGTTTTAATTTTACATGTAGATTAATTGATTACGCTGTCCTTTTTTCATATCTGTTGATGCAATCTGTCATGAAGCTAGGTGGTTCAGTAGGATGATTCACCTGTGTATCAGTGGATACCCAGTTCCATGTTTTAGAGCAGTGGTTCTCAAAGCGGGTCCGCTGCTTGTTCAGGGAAAGCCCCTGGCGGGCCGGGCCGGTTTGTTTACCAGCCACGTCCGCAGGTTCGGCCGATCGCGGCTCCCACTGGTCGCGGTTTGCTGCTCCAGGCCAATGGGGGCTGCAGGAAGGGCGGCCAGCACATCCCTCGGCCCGCACTGCTTCCCGCAGTCCCCATTGGCCTGGTGCGGCAATCCACGGCCAGTGGGAGCTGCGATCGGCTGAACCTGCGGACACGGCAGGTAAACAAACTGGCCCGGCCTGCTAGGGGCTTTCCCTGAACAAGCGGCGGACCGGCTTTGAGAACCACTGTTTTAGAGCACAAGTGAAAATGAGTTTCTAACCGATTCTAGTTTCTAACAGGAGCATTCTAGTCTCTTTCACTTCCCCAGTGACCGAACACTTGCCTACTTTACAAAACCGGTTTACAGTTTGGTACAGTGCATCATCTATGCTCAGGAGACTGCCAGGCCTAAAGACAACAGGATGCAAATTAGTATTGAAGTTCGCTGACACTGTCATAAAGAAAATAACCCAGTGTCTGACCAGGCTATTGGTCTCACATGAATGCCTTACGTTTTGATTGGGACAGGAGTAATAGTGTTCCTCTTTCTTTCAGAGCTCTAATTATATTTAACTTTTCTTTTCCATCTAACCTTAAATAACTAATAATGGTGTATGTAAGGTAGTGTCGTAAATGGAGATGGCAGAAATACCTAATTAATTGTCTATAACAAAGAAAATGACTTGGGGGTCTATGATAGAAGAGTTAGTTATTTCTTACATTAATGCTAAACAAACATATTGCTGGGCAAGGCATGAACTTTCTAGGAAAAGGTCAAAAAATGAGGCAACAGGAGATTAAGACCTGTTGCAGTATTAGGCACCAAAGGTAGAAAAACTAGATCACTTTGGGTACAGTTTTCAAAAGTACCCAAGTCCCTTTTTCAGTGATTTAAGCACTTAAGAGCCTAAATCCATCGCATTGACTTTCAGTGAGACTTAGTGATTAAATCACTTTTTGAAAATTTTACCCCATTGACAAGATGCGCTGCTCATAGGACTCTCTAAGGTCAGTGATATTTAAATGGAATGTTATGAGGAGGGGATGGGGAGCAAAGACACTAATACATTTTTCTGTTTAATTTTTAGTCTCCCTGGACAATCAGGAAGCTGTTATTGTGTATCAGCCTCATCTAATTACAGCAGAGGAAATCAAAAACCAAATTGAAGCTGCAGGTTTCACAGCATTTATCAAAAAACAGCCCAAACCCATCAAGCTGGGTGTTATTGATGTGGAGCGTTTAAAGAACACCCAAACCAAATGTTCAGAGGGAAAGCTTCAAAAAAGTCCAAAGCATATTAATGACTTAAAGGCCATTGTTTTCAGAGTCGATGGCATGCACTGCAATTCGTGTGTCTTAAATATTCAGAGCAGCATATCAGCACTCCCATCTGTAGCAAGCATAGTAGTTTCTTTAGAGAAGAAAACAGCTACTGTAAAGTACGACCCAGACTTCATCAGCATAGATACACTGAGAAGAGCCATAGAGGCAGTATCACCAGAGACGTTTAAAGTCAGTCTTCCTGATGAATATGAAAATGTAGAGCTTTTCAATGCACAGATCTCTCCAGTGAAATTTTCTCAGACCTTCTCAGGTGCTTTAAACAACACCAACCAGTCCCTTACTCAAGTTACTGTGATAAATATTGAGGGAATGACTTGTAATTCTTGTGTGCAATCTATTGAGGGAGTCATTTCCCGAAAGCCAGGTGTAAAATCAATATGTGTGTCTCTTGTGAATCATAATGGGACTATAAAATATGACCCTCTCCTAACTTGTCCAGAAGACTTAAGATCTGCAATAGAGGACATGGGATTTGATGCTTCCTTATCAGGTAATGCCAAACTACATTTTTTTGTACTGAGTTTGTATGACTAATTCACTTCCCTTTAGCATATCATACTGCCTAGAATTAAATGTACAGAAGTATGGGGTACAGACTCAACTTGCTGAATGAGGTATTATCTATATAATTACTTTTCATGCTAATGGGATTGTACATGTGGAGACCCACCCCTATAGTGTTGAGACTCATTTCCTTAGTCCTCTGGATTAATTGAAAATGATTAACTCAAGATGCCTAAGAAAATTTCCCCCTCATTTCATGTTAAGTATTTTGTTGCTGTCTATCTTTAATGGGATGAATATGGGGGATGGGGAGAGTCCTTCGCACTTCACTAACAAAAATGTTGACAAATTGTAGAGAAATTCAGAGAAAACAAAAATGACTCTGTGGCTGAAGGGGAAGGGTTAGAAGAGCTCTGTATGAATCACTTGGCAAAACAATGGCTAGTGAGACATAGGCATAACTGTCGTCTAGTATCGGAATGGTGTAAACATCCAGGAGAAAAAGGAATTCATTAAATAGCATCTCGTTACTATGGTGATTGGCACCCCTTTATATGTGAAATGGGAAGAGATGTTTAACTAGGAGTAATGAGATAAAATTATGGGAGAGAATTTAGGCTGACTATCAGTAAAAAGAGATGCTGCTCAAGGGAAGGGGGTGGAAGCCCTATAGCCTGAATCACTAGGGTTAGATAAAACACTGACAAACATACCATAGGTAACAATTATTCTTCAGAGGTAGGGAGATGAGACTAGATGGTCATCTCTAGTTCCAGTGATTCTTTCAACCAGCTCCTGTGTGTTACTCAAGAGTAAGTCAAGAATATTCTCCAGAAGGAACTGCTACAAGAAGCAATTGCTCATGGTATTGAGAGAGCCTATTTACATTGCAAAGACTTTCACGCATGCTTAACTTTACACATTGTGTGAGGTCAGTGGAACTCTTCACAGTATGTAAAGTTAAACTCATGCATAAGTTTTTGCAAGACTCTGGCTTTAAATGTTTGTCCTGTTTATATTTGGAGTAGTTGTACTCACTGTAGCCATCCATATTTCTGACTTGTGGTGCTCTCTGCCTAAAAAATCTTTTGATATTCTAGGGAATCTTTTCTGTACAGGATTGCTCCCCAACCCCTATGACGTAATCCATCATTTCTATACAGTGTGCAGGAATTAAATTATCCATTGATTCTTGGGAGGAAGGAAATCCTGAATGCTAATTCCATCCCTGCCACTTATTTGCTGTGTGACTTTGGCCACTCCTCTTAACTTCATCTCTTTCACCATTTGTAAAAATGGGGTTAATAATACTAACTCCATCTTCACTAATGTTATACAGCACGTGGAACAAATAAAGTGCTAAATATTATCCTACCATATCTAGGCAATTCCAGCTATATCAAATGCCAGTTTTGTCTTTTAAAGATAAAATGAGAGAGAGTTGCTATAAATGTTATGCTAAATTGGCAAGGAGTGTGGTTCTGTTACATATCAACCGTCAGTGTATGACTGTGTCAATAACACATTTACCTGATCAGATTGCAATATGTTAAGTCTGTAGCATCTCTGATCTGGAGTAATGCATAATACTACTGTTTTAGTTCATGGAGGTCATGTCATGTATCTCTGTAAAATTAGAAGTGGCTATTAATTTTTGTAATGTCTGTTGAAGATTTATTATTATTCGTATTATGGTGATGCCTAGAAACAGCAATCAGTCTTCAGGTCCCAAGTACCAGTGCCACATTCTGGGGTGCAATCCAGACCTGTGAGGGGTTGTCACCCGCTGCCCTGTAATCTTGGGTGCTTCACAATGCTTTGCTGCTGTAGCTCCCAACCTGGGCCTCTTACAGTCTATAAGCATGCAGGTCACAACCTGAGGGTCTGTGTGCTAGACAGCCCTGGTTTAGCAGCTCTAACCCCAGCAATCTGTCTACAGCCCCACTCTGGGTCCCACCAGTCTTGGTTACTACTTGCAGGTTAACCCCAACACACTCTCTGTCCCAGATTTTCCCAAAACCCTGTACTCTGCAATGTCCAGCCCTCTCCTGGACAGTTCACAGAAATAATATGGTTGGTTTGTTCCTCTAAAGACACAAAATCAAATCACAGCTTATTAACTTAAGTGGGGTAAATACAGCTTTCCCTTTAAATGCAGCACAGAGGTGGCTTCTAATAATAATAAAACAAATTGATTAACAATAGTACATAGGCTACGTGATGCTAAGTAAAAGGAATAAAGTTAGAAATGATTACAAGCAAATAAAAGTGAAAACACTTATCTAAAAGTCTAAAACTTAATCTAACAAAATACAGGCTTTGTTCAAGACAGTTTCTCTCACCAGTTATTTTTCTTCCCAGCCATGGCTGACTTTCCCTCAGGCAGGACCTTTCACAAAAGTACAAGTTCCCTTATCTTCATAGGTGAAAGATCTTTGCCTAAGAAGGTTTCTCACTTATATTCAGTTCCAGAGACTTCAACCCCCTCTTGGTTGAAGGACCCATCTTTCTCAGCTTGCTAGAGCTCTCTTCCCTTTTGTCTGTCTAGTGATGGACGCCAAAGATGGCTTCTGTTCTTGAGAGTTCAATGACCTTGCTTCATGAGGTAGGAAGCCCTTGTATATTCAGCTTGCTATGTTCATCAAGAAGCTGACCTCATGCTGTTCTTCCCTTCCTGTGGGATTCCTATCCCCCATATGTAAATAGGGTTTCCATTGTTTTGATTCTATCATACTTAATTTACATAGGAGACAGGTAAATAACTGCCCCGACTCCTGTCTGGGTGAGAACTGTTCCTTCCCTTGTTCGGCCACACACTTTAAAACATAATATCAATGAGCATTCATAATTCCTTCTATAATGTTTGTCTCGCCTGCTGGAAGTAGCTCATGACTGTGAGTGCCTACTTCAGGGCAGACTGTCAAAAAACAAGGCAGATACCCCAACTGATGGTGTGTTCTATAATTAGATTTCACCAGGCCAGTAACAAATGTTAACTCTTGGATCACTGCAACAGTTTTACCATGGAGTAACAAACAGTCCCGTTAGACTCTCCAGTCTATCTTGCTGCTCAGATAAACTGGACTTAGTGATAAACGGTCACTTATGCCAAAAGTCACACAATATTCAAGTTGCTTCCAGACCCAAGAGTCCAGACACTTAACCCAGATCAATTGGTACCTTAGATCTTACACCAAAGACAATGCCAGTAGCCAATCCTGTAATAAATTATGTACAGGTTTATTGACTAGAAAAAGAAACTAGAGTTATTTACAGGTTAAAGAAAGCAAAGATATGCATACAAATGACTTACCATTTAAATCCAAAGAGTGACAGAGTTGTAGTAATCTGTCAATTCAAAGTGTCTTTCATGGCGGACCCAGGAGGCAGCCCCTGGGGATCTGTGACTTTAGTTTGGTGTCTCTAGCCCAGTCAGAGTTCAAACAGAGCAGAGATGGAAAATTTTCCTACGACTTTGTTTTATTTTCTTCATTCAGCTTCCAAGTCCACAGGACGAGCTTCCTTGACATAACATTTATAAATAAATAAATTAACGGAGATATCCCATCTCCTAGAACTGGAAGGGACCAAAGGTCATTGAGTCCAGCCCCCTGCCTTCACTAGCAGGACCAAGTACTGATATTGCCCCAGATCCCCAAGTGGCCCCCTCAAGGATTGAACTCACAACCCTGGGTTTAGCAGGCCAATGCTCAAACCACTGAGCTATCCCTCCCCATTAGCTTTTCCAAGGTGCGATAGAGCCATTAACCAATCCTTTGTATTGTGATGTTCCTTGATGGCCATATGATTTTGATAGCCCTTCTAGATGGGTAGTGGGGACAATTCCTGTGCCTGGGTTCAGAGCAAACATGTTCAAAGTTATAAAGCAAAATTTACATATTTTCTTATAGCATGGAATACAGACGTTACAAGCGAAATTAATGTGTGCAGCAACTTACAAGCATTTCATAGAGTCTAAACACATTCTCATAAGACTAATACTTATTTTGAGCAAAACTAATGTACAGGTGAACTGGTCTGATGTCCAGCTACGAGGTTGTCAGTTCTTACCTAATGTCTGCAGCCTGGGCAAGAGTTGGCATCAAGCTTGCCAGCGTCACAATGTTACAACATATATATCACAACGATATTAATCACCAGTGTGTTGTCATTAGCTTTCAGAAAAGACCTCACTCTATACACTTTTATAGTACAGTAATATTGTATATACTCAGTTAATTCAGTTGCTGATCACTTGAGGCTCAGACCCCCTGCATTTGTAGACCAGTAAACTTTTGAAACGGATTCTACTGAAAAGTAAAACCCACACCAAGCGTCTCTATCCTGCTGGGTATAGATGCCATGCTGTCTTCTCCCCCACTTGTTAATGTAAGTTTTGCTTCTACCCTTGTTAGCTTCATGGGTCTGTTTACCTCAATTTATATATAAGCAGTAAACACACATTCTTTTGTTTAGGATAGACCTGGTTAGCAACTCCCCCTCATATACCTGGTTTGAACAAATTCTAGTTATAATTTCAGCTTATGTCCATAAGTCTTAATACCCACCATGTACATACATGATACAAGATTATTAATGATCAGTGAGTTACCAGTTTTCAAATAATACCTCTTAAGGTATATTTTGTATGAAGATTATTACCATAGTGGGTAAGGTGTAAATACAGCGGTGCTTGGTGTCACAACTAGGGCAGGTCTACATTTAAAACAGTGCAATGGCGCCGCTTCAGTGAAAACGCTACCTACACTGATGGGAGGGCGTCTCCCGTCCATGTAGGTACTCCCACTCTGCGAGAGGTGGTAGCTATGTCGATGGGAGAAGCCCCGCTGTCAACCTAGCACTGTCTGTACCAGGGCTCAGGTCATTTTAACTGTATTGCTCAAGAAGGTACATTTTTCACATCCTTGAGCGATGTAGTTATACAGACCTAATTTCCTAATATAGACCTGGCCTGAGTACTGTTCAGACATATAACAAGGAGTCATTCCTTGACCCAGCTTACCATCTACATAACAGACAGAATACAACAAAAGGACAAAACAGATAAAGATGATGGGGGAGGGTGAGTAAAAAAGGTAATGAAATGAACACAGTTGAGCAGAAAAACAGAAGTCACAGTTTATCAGTTGCCTAACCAGTATCTAAGGGAGTGGTTTCTAGGGAGCAGAGGTAGGCTTAGTTATTTGACTTAGCACCCACAGAGCAAATACATGCATCTTTCTGATAAGGTGAGTATAATTCTGCTTCTCAGTCAGGAATACTACAGTAATGTGCACTCATGTTATGTTGTGTCCGGGTCATAACTCGTTTCAGGAGTTGTTAATAAATTCATGATTTGTGATGTTTTTTCCACCCCCCAGCAAAGACAGAACCATTGGTATTAATAACTCAGCCTTCACTGGAAGTGCCGTTAGATTCTCAGGATAATATGCTTTACAAAACAGCACCGCACTCCAAAGTGTCACCAGTCCATGATGATAAACAGGAGGCAAAGACTCCATCGAAGTGTTACATCCAGGTCACTGGCATGACCTGTGCTTCCTGCGTAGCAAATATTGAGAGAAATTTGAGGAGAGAAGATGGTGAGATATACTTCAGTAAAACCTGTTAAATCTCTAGCCGTGTTTTAGAGATGTCTTTACAGCTGTTGTAGTGGAATTTTAACATGGGGTTAGAGGGAAAAACAACCATCGTTGAATTTTGATTGTTTTACAGTGTACATCTTACACACTCTTACTTTATATCCAGTAAAGCATGTGGCCCTGCACACTAACTATATAGCTCCATTGCCACACTTGATAGATTCTACTCTAAATTGCCTTGGCAGGAGTGAAATTATAGCACTCAAAGGATTAAACACATTGTAAAATCAACTTTCAGATTTCTAGGGAGATTAAAACAAAGTTTTATAAGCTGCAGCCCCAAAGCACAAGGGAGAGCGTAGAGGGTAACATAAAGTTGAAGCTTCTCATTTCATCAGTACATCACTCCCCTGTGCATTGGGGCTGTAGCTTATAAAACTCTGATCCCCTACTCACTCCTAGATACATACCCACTGTTTGCCTGTCCCACCCATAGCATGGTATTAATTAGCATTCAGCACGTGCAACACATTGACAATGTACAATACAGAGAGTCTCCTGCACTTTGAGCATAAACCAGTTACTGATGTACACAGTGGATCTTTAATCCTTAAAAACTCTGGTCAGTACAAAATGAATTGTTTCAACTTTTTAGCAGGGCAAGTAATTTCTTTTAAAATGGCACTCATTTCTCCATTCAATTTTTTTTTTTTTCTTTTTTTTTTTTTTTGGTATTCTCTCTATTATTGCCCTCTTAGAAGCTAGACAATTGCATTTTGTTTGTTCAGCACACTTAAAACTCTTTCCAGATTTTCAACTTCGTGTTAGCTAACTCCCCCCATTATGTAGACCAACTTAACCATACTTTTCCTGCTTTACTTCCTTGTTGTAACCACTTTCTCCCCTTTCCTCCTCCCCGCCTTGGGTCATCAGTGGGGATGGACCCCAGGGCCCCTGGAACTAAAAGCAATGAGCTGTTACTGTTTGACCTAAAGGACCATATAGACCTGGTAACTTGGAGGCATTGGCAGACTCATAAAAACTATTTGTGGTCTAGCAAGTAGGGAAGGATAAAGAGCCAAGTTCTTACACTGTTACATGGTCATAAATGTAATTCATAATTATGACCGTAATTCTGTGCTCCCTCTCCTGACAGGATGAGGAGCTCTGCAAAAGCAAATTATTGCAGAGTCAAATAACAATGGCAAATGAAGGCTATACTTAATCAGTTTAAAATAATGTGAAAGTTGGACAAATCTTGGACTATTTGATGCTTTAATCCTTTGGTGCTGTGAGAAATTGGTAGAGAAAATTCTTTCATTCTGTTTTTGACAGGACTGTGTGTTTAGTTCATTTCTCTTTCTCAATCAGTTTATTTCTTACAGAAAAGGCCTTTAGAAGTACAAATACTGGGGAGCCCTAAAACCCTTACTTACAAAGTGTGTTTCTTAAATTTCTTAAAAGGAACTTTAGGGGGGGGGAAATTGAGGATGTTTTAGAGCCCCCTTAATGTATCATAAACTGGATTTTTTGAAATTAACCAATTTAAATAAGTAGTAAATCTGGCATTGCCCTCTGTTTCCCTCATCTTCCTTTACCTCTAGACTTAGATTCTTCCAGTACACATGTTCTTTCAGAGCCTACCTTTTGTTGTTTGTTCTGAAAGTGCCCCCGCGGTATGCTACGTGCAGGCTACCTATTTCACAGTTTTAATGAATGTGGGTAATTGCTAGCCTCCTGTAATATGGTGATTGAGGTACAATATGCTTACTACACTAAACATGTTTGCACATTGTTCTAATATAATGTTTAATTAACACTGTACTTTCTGGTTGTATATTTCTAGGAATCTGTTCTGTGCTTGTTGCTCTAATGGCAGGGAAGGCAGAAGTGAGGTATGACCCTGCTATCATACAGCCATCAGTCATAGCAGATCTAATCCGTGAATTGGGATTTGGAGCTACTGTTATGGAAAACTATGATGGAGATGGAATTCTAGAACTTGTTGTAAGCAGATCATTTTAATAAAACTATATCAATCATTTATAGCTGTTCAAAGTGCATGCGTAATGTTTTTACTTCCTAGAAAGCTTTCCATACAGATAGGATTGTCTGATTTAAAGAAAAATAGATATTTGTAAGTGTGTGGCTGCATTTGGCTGTTATCATTAGATCAATTCTGTAGTTAAAAGGACATTGATTAAAAGATAAATTCAAGATTCTGATAAAGCACCTTTAAATAGTACAGAATTTTAAAAATACTTTAAAAATTTTAAGAGTTCTTATGTTCCTCTGTTGATGTTTATAGGGGACTTATGGGTAGATCTGAGAATAGCAACACAAAACATGATTTTACATAGGTCTCTCTGTCTTAATGGCACCCATTACCAATAGTACTTGAATGCCTCACAATTCTTAATGTATTTATTCTAACACTCCTGTGATGTACAGAAATAAAGTTATCCCTGTTTAAAAAGCTTGCCCAAGGTCACACAGGAAGCACCAGGGAACTGAACCTAGGTCTCTTTAATCCCAGGCTAGCGTTTTATTGACGAATCATCCTTCCTCTCCAGTTGCCTCTTCCCCACCTTCCTCTCCATGCATACTCCTGCTTGCTGCATGTGTCCTCTTCAGGGTCAATTCCAGCTTTGCTGTTACTGGTAAACATGCTCTTCCAGAGCTTAGGGATAGAGCATGCATGTGAGCACCCCTAGAGCAAGACTTGAGAATGATGTCCTCATGCTAAGTGTGAGACAGGAAATGTGACTGATCATCAACAAAACAGCTGAAGATAACTTTTCACCCAGTGCAGTCCAATGCACAAACACCTTGGTCTACACTAGGAACTGAGTAAAAAGGGGGAAAAAGCTGTTTTTCCCATCTAATCTTTTAATCTTTGTTACAGTAATCTTAAAGATTGCTTTTACCAATAATATGTAGACGGTTTTTAGATGAAAATGTGACTTTCAAATAGAATATCTGCTTCTACAAGGTTAAATGTCAGTGGAAAGCTATGCACAGGTGGGTGAGAAACAAATGCAATAATACATGTCAAATAGCAACAAACCTCCCAAATATATGGCAAATGTACCTTTTCCCAGTGTATTCGATTCATGCCTTTTATTGAAAGTTTGGAATATTAGCAAGGACCCAAAAAGCGGAAATGCTGACCTTTGTACCACCTCTTCAGTCTTTTTAAAAATTGTATATTGACTATAAATGGAAAAAGGTAGCATTCAGAATTTTTCTACCTTCTCTAAAGATGTGCAATTTATATGCCTCCACTAGAGACTTTGTTATTGCAACTGATTTGATAAGAAGTTGCTCATATACTATGGTGATAGGCAGCAGAATAAAACCTAAAGATAGATAAATATTACAAACTATATGTGGATTTGCTAACCTAAACATTATGCAAAGATCAAGCCACAGTGCCACCTGCTGGTCAGATAGCTGTATATTCCAAAAGGTTTTTTTGGTTTTTGTTATACCATCTAGGGATGCTATAACTCAGATAACAAAAGCAGTTTATGGTTTCCTAATTTTTCTTAGATTCTCTGTAATAAATGAAAAAGTATTCGCTAATATTTTAAAAAATCAGTCTTTGGTTTTGATAACAGGAAGAATTTGTGTTTAACAGGTCAGAGGAATGACATGTGCCTCATGTGTACATAAAATAGAATCCACCCTTATGAAGACTAAAGGTGTATTATACAGCTCAGTGGCTCTTGCAACCAACAAAGCACACATTAAATATGATCCTGAGATTGTTGGTCCTCGAGATATTATACAAACAGTAGAGGTAAGTGCTTAGGTGGTATTAAACTGTTTCATTGGGCCACTGAAAATCTTGTAGAATATCCAATATGCTTCCCAGAGTTCTAAACCCTGGAATACAAGAACCTTTGGTATGTAATGGTTATGGAACAGAGGTATATCAAGGCCAAAATCCTGTCCCCTTTCTCTTCCATCCACCCTTCACACCATCAGTGTAGAGAAGTCAACATACAGAACAGGTGTTCTGGCAGTAAGGGAAACTCCATATGCCAGCAGAACAGTACTCCTTGGTGACTTTGTCCAGGCCTTGCAAGGAAATGCTGAAAGAGCATTTTAGAACAAGTTGAAGCATAAATCTGACAGCTATTTCTGAGGTACCTTTTGACATGGAAAGTGAAAGAGTGACCTTATAAATGTGCTAATGAAGCAAGCTGAATGCATGGCCTGCTCCACCAGATAACCAACAAATATCTCTATACAGCACAAGATGTCTTAAAAAAAGTAGAAATAAGTTTTATATTGCCCACATCCGTATGTTTCAATTGTCTGTGCCAGCGGGCAAATTCCTTTTTCTAGATGGCAGGGAATGGCTTTTGTGTTCTGTAGAGCAGTTAGCATGGTATAAATTGTAGAAATAGAATATCACAGGTGATATTTACTTGCCTGGACAAAGAAGTACAGCTAAAGGTGTTTTCTCTGCGTTCAGTATTGATGACTTCCTGCAAATCAAGATGAAAGTGTATCTTTTGTGGTGTTAATTCTCTGTATGGTAAAATCAAATCCTTGATACATTTCTCATCTAGGATTTAGGTTTTGATACTTCTTTAATCAAGAAGGACAGATCTGCTAGCCATCTAGACCACAAACAGGAAATAAGGCAGTAAGTATTACTGAGCCTGTTTTAAATTCTATTTAAATGTTCATCTGATTCTTCTTTTAAAATTTGAGGCTGTTTTTGAACCAGAAGTGAAGTCTACACAAATTACTTTGTTGGTCTCTGCAGACATTGTAGCTAAAATGTTATCTGTGTGATGATTAATTATCTGTTACTTGCAAAACAAGTCAGACTTTCATTATTATTTTTTTTCCTTATCTAAGATGGAAAAGATCTTTTCTTGTGAGTCTCTTTTTCTGCATTCCTGTAATGGCGCTGATGATTTACATGATGATTATGGATAGTCATCTCGCACATGTTCACCAGCATCGCAACATGAGCAAGGAGGAAATGGAGGCCTATCACTCTTCTATGTTCTTGGAGCGTCAGGTCCTGCCAGGATTGTCTGTAATGAACTTGCTTTCTTTTTTATTGTGTGTCCCTGTTCAGGTAAATAAAAACATGGTGACTTTCAGTTTGCTGTCATTAGAAGTTCACAAATTGAAATTGTCTTTTTATAATGGAACATTAAAAATATTAAGCACAAAAGCTCACTTTGTGAATTACATTGATTCAAAATGCTTATTGAAACTGTTATGGGGCCTGCTTTCGTTGAAATCCGTAGGTGTTTTGACTTCAGTGGGAGCAGGATTGGATCCATCATCTTCTGTATTTTAGCATTGTAATTATTAGTTGTTGTTTTTTAATTTGAGCTCCCTTGATTTGCAGTAGACTAATTAAATGTTTGTTCTTCATATCTATTGAAATATTAATGTTTAAACTTTTAAACCTGAACTTTAAAAAAGGACGTACAGAAAAGAATCCTGCACCTCTCACTTTCAATAAAGTAGCTTTAGAGCAGTAATTTTTGCATTTGTATTTTTGAGTAAAGGACCATTGTGGTTGTTGTTGTTACAGTTATTTGGGGGCTGGTACTTCTACATTCAAGCATACAAAGCACTGAAGCACAAAACTGCTAACATGGATGTGCTGATTGTTTTGGCAACCACCATTGCATTTGTCTACTCCTTCGTTATTCTTCTAGTTGCAATGGCTGAAAAAGCAAAAGTGAATCCTGTGACCTTCTTTGACACACCTCCTATGCTATTTGTGTTCATTGCATTGGGCCGATGGTTAGAGCATATGGCAAAGGTAAAGCAAAATAAAAGTACCTTCTCATATGATTGACATGAAATAAAATACTATAAAATGTTCCAGACAGGTGGCACTAGAAAGCATGAAAGATTAACTTTTTAATGAGATACAGAGGAAATACTTAGCAAGCAAAATCACAGCTTGTAAGAAAACAGAAGCAAGACTAAACTTTGTATTTTTATAAATCATTATTTGGTGTAAAGTGTCACATCTACAAATTGCAGGAAACTACATGGGTGTAGTTATAGGGTGCACATGTTTTAAAATGAAATCACATGGGAAAGTGTGATCCTGATTGCTTATCATTTGTTCATGTTGCAAAACGATTTTCAGCAATTTTGAAAACTATTTAAAATGTCAATTTTATTTTTTCTAGTCAGTTTGCAAGAAGTATTGGTTTTAAAGGGTGAATTGTATTGCATGTAGCTGTTTAGCCTGTGATTATTTTTTGTCGATAGCGTGATCAAAGACAAATGTGTAAATTCATATTCTAGGGTAAAACATCGGAAGCCCTTTCAAGACTAATTTCACTACAAGCTACAGAAGCAACTCTTGTTAACCTAGGACCAGACAACGTTCTTTTGAGGTATTTCGCTTTGTCCTTCCTTTCTTTTCTTTGTTTTTGAACTAACACTTTTACCTTGCTGAAGATGTGCACAACAAGTAACTTGTTCAACTTAAGAGAATTTGCCAGATGTAACATTAAAATGTAATAAAATTGATACCATTCTGATATGCCATAGTGCAACCTTGCTAATTTGTGCTTTGAAATTGAACGGATTTTCTGAATTGGCAAGTATACAAAAACAAACAAGTTTGTAATAAAACAAGGATAAAGCATCACAAAATGCCCTTTGTCAATTAGCAATGTATGAATTGGTGAGATTCTGCTGTATATAATGCTGAAAAGTGCTTTTTGACTTGGTAACATCACTAGCCATGTTCTATTAAATGTACTATACTCCCTTCTCAGTGAAGGTCAGGTTGACGTTGAACTGGTTCAACGAGGTGATGTTGTCAAAGTAGTTCCAGGAGGCAAATTCCCAGTTGATGGCCGCGTTATTGAAGGACAGTCTATGGTAGATGAGTCCCTCATCACAGGTAAGCTGTTTGCTTTTAAAAAAAATTTAAAATATTTATTTGTATCAAATACTTATGAACAAGGGAGATTAAAGTTCACTAATTTGCTTGTATGTTTTCTAATGGTATGTTAGGACTAGGTAGCAGTTGGAAAAATAACACTGTCAAAATCAGAATTTGCCACCCTAATGTCTGCTGTTGGCCTTTATGTAGGTGAAGCAATGCCTGTGGCTAAAAAACCTGGCAGTACAGTTATTGCAGGTTCTATTAATCAGAATGGGTCACTGCTGATCTCTGCAACTCACGTCGGAGCTGATACAACTCTCTCTCAGATTGTCAAACTTGTGGAGGAGGCACAAACCTCAAAGGTACTTTCACTGAATAGTGGCATTGATTTAAACTATTAGTTTCTGCCTCTTCATTTAGGCCTCTATTCAGCAAATCGCATAAAGCTTAGAGTCTTTTAAACCTCAGCATAAGTCTTAAAATCAAGACACCGAGCAATCTCGACATATCAATCAAAGAAACTTTGAACTCAAAACCTTCAAAGTTCTGAGTCTCTTAATTCTCTAAAGTCATGTCAAAATGTCAAAACTATTGAGAGACTATCTAGGTTTTATTAGAAGTATTTGTTGGATATGCTGAGATACTCTGTTTATACTGGTGCTTTAAAGCATGGAAGAGTGTATCATGTGATCAGAATTGATGTTTATGTATTTTCTCCCCCGTAGGCTCCAATCCAGCAATTTGCAGACAAACTTAGTGGCTATTTTGTTCCTTTTATTGTGGCTATCTCTGTGGTTACCCTTTTTGCTTGGATTGTAATTGGATTTGTCAATTTTGAAATTGTGGAAACATATTTTCAAGTAAGTGACTCTCTTAAATGTTATTAAAAAATAGGTGTAATAGAAGTCTGTTTGACTGCAACAGTTCCATCCTAGAATATCCTCACAGTCACTTGTCTAGTATATTGTTCACATGCTGCAATGTTTTTCTATATTTTTGCTTATGAAAGGAAAACTGCAAAGTCATATAGCATGTGATAGTTAACTAAGTCTTTACAAAATATTTAAAACTACTTAGAAAGCAGTTACTAGACATCCTTGCCACTGTTCATCTCCATTCAGCCATAGGGATATTGTTTGAGTATAGGCTGCTGTCTTACTAGTACTACTTAGCAATGGCTCTGTCTGATACAAATTAGGACTGAAAGTATCAACTTCACTACTAAAAAGACTCAGAAATGGGAACTTTATTTTGAAAAGGTATTGAACTTACAAACCTGAAAGAGTTCAATGATTAACAAAAATACCTTGTTTTAAAAAATATTTTAATTGGTTAAATTAATTATTAAACTAATTATTAACTGTTTAAAACAAACAAAACAGTAACTTGACATTACAAAAACCTTGAAACTTTCCAATTTCCTTTCCTTTGGGAAAGATGATCTCTTCAATCTAGGTCCCAATTCTGCATCAGGATCTCCTGGCACAGCCCCATGGAGAATCCAACTTGAAGTCAATAGACTTTACACACTGGTGGATCTCATTTATAGGACTGGGGCCCATCATTTATAGGACTTTGCACCATCAGACAGTTATGATGGCAGTTTCTTGCTTGATTATTTTTTCTGACAGAGGATGCAAGTGAAGATTCTAGTGGAGAGTATTTATCGGGCATTAATCACCATATGTAGTGATTAGAGTATTGTTTATTATGGTCCAGTTTAAGGGAGTCTCATGGCTTATATTCTTTAGTTTGAGTAAATAAATAGAATGAGGCAGGGGTCTTATGAGTAAAATATAGCATGTGATAGGTATATGCACTACAGGACAGAATAAGGTTGTGTGGGCAATCAGAATTCTGGTACTTCCTAACTTTTGAGCGCTTTACTTTTCAACTTAAAAATCTGTTTGAAGAATGTTATTGTATGTAATTACAAATATGCCTTTGTGACTAAGAAAATATATAGTTGAATACATGGTTTACAATGTTCCTTACTCTGTTACTAAAACGTGTTTCTGTGTCCACAGGGTTACAATAAGAGCATTTCCAAAACCGAAGTAATAATCCGCTTTGCTTTCCAAGCCGCCATCACAGTTTTGTGCATTGCCTGTCCTTGTTCATTGGGATTAGCAACCCCAACAGCTGTGATGGTGGGTACTGGGGTAGGAGCTCAGAATGGCATATTGATCAAAGGTGGAGAGCCACTAGAGATGGCTCATAAGGTAAAAAATGTAATTTATTTTTCCAAGGCTTTAATTTATAGTAGGACTCTACATGCCAATATTCTGCATTTGTTTCCAAACACAGAAGTTATCACCACATGTTGTCTGTAGGTGGCTAGGTAGTAACTTTGGACAGTAACTTTGCATCTGAATGATTCTGCAGTAAGACCTTCATGCAACAATGCAGTTTTCTGTTTTTGCTGCAGGTAAAGGTGGTGGTATTTGATAAAACAGGAACCATTACCCATGGAACTCCAGTAGTGATGCAGGTGAAGATTCTAGTGGAGGATAACCAGATGCCACGTAATAAGATTTTGGCAATAGTGGGGACTGCTGAGAGTAACAGTGAACACCCTCTGGGGACAGCAATAACAAAATACTGCAAGAAGGTATGGTATTGAGATTCTTTTAGATGGGCAGAATATTTTGCAGTGATAGAGATCCTCTCCTGTAGAGCTTTGTCTCAATATTGAGTGTGCATCTGTGAATAACCTTGCACTGACTAGAAAGTGGTTGGCTTATTGAAGTGGCCTTTTACTTGGAGAGTTCTGAAAGTTGAAAATTATGAAGGCATGTGAGTGATTTAGTACTGTTTACACTAGAGCCTGACACTTAAAATGCAATCATCAAAACACAAGTTTATCTGCTTATGTTCTAGATTTGGGTTTGGGTGTAATTTACTGTCAGCACTCTTATAAATGCAACTGGTTCTGTATTTTTCAGAAAATGTTTGACCTTTTCTCTTAGGAACTGGACTCAGAAACCCTTGGAACCTGTACAGATTTTCAGGTAGTAGCAGGCTGTGGCATTAGCTGTAAAGTCACCAATATTGAAGCATTGCTGTACAGGAGGAACGAGAAGGTTGAAGAAAATAATATTAAAAATATGACACTCATAAAAGTTGATGAGAACTTTGAGGAGTCAATGCAACCTGCCTTGATTATTGATGCCCAGTTGCCAAGTAAGCTGACACATGCGTGTAAAATAAAATGTGTGCCAAGAATGATGATCTGGTTTTGTCTGACTTTTGTTGAGGATGCTCGGGGAAGAGGCTGCCATGGGTCACTAACCTTTCCCCTCTGGAAAACTGGGTCTGCAATCTCCTGGAGGCACAAAGGAGTTGCTTTTTACTTAATTTAATAGCTATGTATTTTATTCATCTGTGGAATGGGCAGGAGCAGCGCCAGGGTTTTTGGGGCCCTAGGCAGGAGTCCTTCCGCGCGCCCGGTCGTTGTCGGCAATTCTGCGGCGGGGGGGTCCTTCCGCGCTCCCGGTCTTCGGGGCACTTCGGCGGCGGGTCCGGGAGCAAGTGAAGGACCCGCCGCAGAATTGCCGCCAAAGATCCAGAGCGCGGAAGGACCCCCCGCCGCTGAATTGCCGCCAAGGGCAGCAAAATGCCGCCCCCCCAAATCCTGGCATCCTAGGCGACCGCCTAGGTCGCCTAAATGGAAGCGCCGACCCTGGGAATGGGGTAATTGATGCTTGCGTATCTCTAAGGGACATGGGCTAAAAGGAGCTCTATTAAAATGGGACACAGAGATTTTAAAGTTCTGTGCTAAAGGTGATTCGTGTCAGAACTGGAAATAGAACACAGGAGTCCGCTCCCACTGCCCTTCTGTGTTCTCTTTAAAACTGTGCTACTACCCAAAAACTTCATGTAACTTACACTATTGACCAGCCTTTGCTCAAAAGAGGCTCAACTCATGACTTTCATGTGTAGTAGAGCTGAGAGAGGAAATTTACGCAGTGTTGTCCCATGTTAAAACTGTAGGTCCAAGTAAATGCTATCAGCCTCTTATTGCAGAACAGCTAATTTATTTCCTTATCAAAAAACAGGGAAAAGAAACGTTTGTGGGGTGGGTAAGAAGAAAACTGTTCCTAAACATTATTTAGATTTTGGGTAATGATGCCACTAATCTGTTTGAGCACCCTATGAACTCTTGTCTGGATTAATTTGAATGTATCCACATGATGGTAGGATTATATTTTCTTCCTACAGCTACCCTGAATCATCAAAAGTATTCTGTTCTCATTGGAAACCGGGAATGGATGAATAGAAATGGCCTTCTTCTTAAAAGCAATATTGATAATGCCATGATTGAACACGAACGTAGAGGTTGCACTGCAGTCCTTGTAGCTGTTGATGGTAAGATTGTTGTCCCTTTTCTGTGTTCTTGGGTTTGACTTGTGAGCATTTAAATAGAAAGCGATGAGGGAAACAATTGACCCTGAAACTATAATCTGGATGATGATGATTATTATTAATAATAATAAGTAATAATACCTTGCACTTGTATAGAATCATGTGACCACAAATGAGTTTCTAGCTTTCAAGTTTTTGTAACATTTTGAAAGGTAGAGCCTCGTCAAGCTCTCCTCTACTGCACAGATGTTTGGGCATACTACAAGGACTTTTAAGGGTTAGGAGACTAATGAAGAAGAAGAAGAGGGGATCCTTTGGGCTCTGAGAGGGTCTTCTAGGACCCATTTCCTGCTAAAGGTGGGGAAAAGAACTTTAATAGGAACACATTCATTTTCATGCTGTCTGTATTAGGAGTGCTGTGTGGCTTGATAGCTATTGCTGATACAGTGAAACCTGAAGCTGAATTGGCAGTCCACATTTTGAAGACTATGGGTTTAGAAGTTGTTCTAATGACTGGAGACAACAGTAAAACAGCGAGATATATTGCCTCTGAGGTAAGTTGCTGAATATCTAATTGACTTACAATTTTCTTCATGGTATTCTCCCCACCCTCCCAATGAACTCTGTTATGCTCTACTCCACAGGGAGGGAATATCTCCTCTCATGTTTAAGTGCCCCCCTGGCTGATACATAGCAAAATTGGTTGAAGGTGAAAAGTGCCAACAGTGGGGAGAAAAAATCTAAGCTGTTAGTAACTAGTTCAGAAACACTTGTAGGTTTTTTGTAAGCCGCTATAATTCTGACTTCAGTGTATTGCACTTCTTACATCAGATTTGGACCAGGACTTTTAGCCTGATGATGTTCCTTTTTAACCCTCATAGTGCATAATTAAATCAGTTTATTTTTGAATGATCCTCAAGCAATTATCTATTTAAGTATCTCTACTTAAATAGCTGGTATAAAAATACATTGATCATTGGAGAAAGATTACTCTTGAAGATATAAAAATCTAGATCTCTTTGGTTTCTTTGAGTTGTTATAGCAGTTAGTGTCTTCTCAGCAGTATGTACATTCTCTGCTAAAAGGATGAATTAGGACTGTTTCCTGCTTTATACAGTATCTTCCTATTTACTTTTTAAATTTCAGTTTTTTTAACAGAATTGGTCTCCCTTTGCTAATCCAGTAATCACAATTATTACCTTTCTTGCTAAAATCAAGTCAAATCCCTAAAATAGACTAGGCTCTCCCTCATGCCAGTGACCGCATTGGGGAAATGATAAAATAGTGTGGCAGTGGGGAAAAATAGTCTGCAGTGTGGTATGTTACTTAAAGTGAAATTGGATTGTAGTTGGTTCACTGTTCACTCAAAGGGATACTGTCTGCTCCTCACCAGAGAGAATAGAAAGCATATACATTCAGAGACAGAATCTTGGACAGCACATGGAAAAGTTGTAATATGGTTTTGTTCTTTCTCTTCCTTTAGGTTGGCATCACCAAAGTGTTTGCTGAGGTTCTTCCCTCACACAAGGTAGCCAAAGTGAAACAGTTACAAGAAGAGGGCAAGCGGGTAGCAATGGTGGGAGATGGTATCAATGATTCCCCCGCTCTTGCCATGGCTAATGTTGGAATTGCAATTGGCACAGGCACTGATGTAGCCATTGAGGCAGCAGATGTGGTTTTAATTAGGGTAAGTAATGGAACTAAGCTTGTTTCGTTAAAGAAACATGGGTGGGGCATGCCAGAGACAGTGAAGTGAAAGCCGTTGTTTGGGACCTGTGCTCAGTCCCTCACTCTGACACTGGCCTGATTGGGACAACTGCAGAGGTGATGTGCTCCATCCCTACAGACCAATGGAATTGGAGCAGGGAGGAAACTATCTTTCTCTGACTCCTGAGGGTGTGATGTTCATTGGCTCTTGAAGGAAGCTGCAGCCAGCTTTCTTTTGCTGGATGTATTGTGGCAACAGTGCCAAGTTTGAGGATGGGTAAAGGAGAGGGAATGAGGGTTTTTGGAAGGATGCTATAACACCTAGAATCTGGTGATCATGTCTTCCTGCATGCTAAGTTGCACTTAAGAATGAATTTTCACAGCCTGGTTATAAATTCCTAAAAAACAGAGCTTGATAGGAACTCTGACAAGTGATTGTAGCAACACTAACGTTGCTGTAAACATATTATTTATTTGTTTTCCATCAGTGCCCAGGGACTCCTAACGCTTATTGTGTTGGGCACTGCACAAACATAAAATAGAGGAAGGACTGACAAGCTGAAAACACCTACTAGAGAGACACTTGCATCTTTTGGGGGAGGGATAGCTCAGTGGTTTGAGCATTGACCTTTTTTAGCAGGGTTGTGAGTTCAATCCTTGAGGGGGCCACTTAGGGATCTGGGGCAAAAATCAGTACTTGGTCCTGCTAGTGAAGGCAGGGGGCTGGACTTGATGACCTTTCGGGGTCCCTTCCACTTCTATGAGATAGGTATATCTACATATATTTTAGAAATGCTCAGTGCACAGTATTTAGGTTTGAAAACAGTAATATGATAACATTTCATATGTGACATTAGTTTTCTTTGACTTTTCCTATAAACACTTTAATTTGCAGAACGATTTGTTAGATGTGGTGGCAAGTATAGATTTATCAAGGAAAACCGTCAGAACAATCCGGTTCAACTTTGTCTTTGCTCTAATTTATAATCTCGTGGGAATTCCTGTTGCTGCTGGTACGTGAGTGTTCTGTTGTTGTACTGATGTGCTTTTTTAATAGATGATTGCAGTGTTTTTTCTTCATAAAATGGTACCCATCATTCTTGCCTGTGACTGATTATCAATACAAGTTCTTTATCTTTAGAGAGATGGTGGTGGAGTAGCAGGAAACTATCCCCTATTATGATATGGTCTGTACATCAACATATATTTAAGAGAAACATTTTGTTGAATGAGGTGTGAAAAACCATGGTTTTGACTCCATTAAGAGAATCCTTTATTGCAGGGAAAACAAGCTATGTCTACACTTGAACTTTCAGTTGTATTTTAACCCATGCTAGATAACCCATGTTAGCTAATACAGCTGTAAATTCTAGTATAGAAATGACAAAATTATTATTCCTACCTGTATTTCTGTTTTGCATACACTAGAACGTACACACATGTTTGTTAATGTGTTAAAATGCAACTAAAACTTCATGTATAGACATCCATAGGGACACTTGCTTGGTTGTATACAGTGCATTAAAGGTACTGTATAAGGAATATTCTGTTCTTATGTGGTTTATCTGGAATCAGCGCTGGTTTCTTTCCTAGGTGTTTTTCTGCCAGTTGGGATCGTTTTGCAGCCGTGGATGGGCTCTGCTGCAATGGCTGCCTCTTCTGTTTCCGTTGTGTGTTCTTCTCTGTTGCTAAAGCTGTAAGTGAAAAATTCTGTATTTATTTTGATTTGCAGTCACAGATCTCTTAGTTTAGAGGCAGAGGGGTCTAGTGAACTGGGCACAGGATGAAGAGTTAGAGGCTCCTAAACTCTAATCCTAGCTCTGGAATTCAGGCAAGTCCGTCTTTAGTAGTGGCTGTCTTCAGGCCGATCACCTTCTCAACACACTTCCTTCTTGGTTTCTTTTTTATCCATTTTGCTTCATCGAAGTAGCCAGTCGATCCAAAATATGTCAGGCAGTTTTGTTAAACATGTGAGTTTGAACTGCAACCCGGCCAGGTGCACATAATGGGAACTATAAAACTCAGTAGTGCACTTAGTATGTAATAACTCTTGTCATTGAAAATCTGTGGGAGGTTTTGTTGCCAGATCACGCTGGCTTTTTTACAGATTTTGTGGCTATGATGCAACACAGTTGGGAACACCACACCTACTGGCATTGAGGACTTAACAGTATGAAGTATTGCAATAAACAATACTGTGTTAAATGCCATGGCTTGTTTTATTTCTTACCCCTCAGCCAACTTCAATGGAGAGCTGTGGTAGATGTGATACCATATAGTGTGGGAACCAGCGAGTGCAGGTGTCAAAGGGCCATGGGTAGAAAAGGCGATGATTTCCTAATTATAGTAGAACACTTCCATAATGCCTCTTCCGTTAACAAAACCTGTAGATGCATTCTACCAGGAGGTACCTGGGAATTTCAACACCAGTCAAGCAGTTAAATAGAAGTGGTATGAATCTGCTTTGCTCTCCCTTCCCCTTCTGTGTACTGTTTTAAAATAAAGCTCTCATTTGGTATTAGAATCAACCAAAAGATGAGAAATTAGAAGTTTTTAACACTGCACTATGTATTCAAATTATGAATGGCAGTGGGTATTAACTGTACTGATTTGTACATGAGCATCTGCAGTAGTTTCTTTCCACATTGAGTTGTTTCTATTCACAGTTACTGCCAACTAATTTATACTGGATTTTTTTTCCCCTTAGCTACAAGAAACCAAATTATGAGAAATATGAGCTCCGTGCCCGTGGCTATATGAGACAGAAGAGCCATTCGGAAATCTGTGTCCATGTTGGAATTGATGATACTGGGACAGCTTCTCCCAAACTCAGCCTAATGGATCAAATCATCAGTTACAGTAGAGCCTCACTAAATTCCCTGTTCTCAGATAAACGCTCCCTCAACAGTATAGTTCTCAGTGAACCAGATAAGCACTCACTTCTAGTAGGAGATTTCAGAGAGGAGGAAGACACAGCATTATGAAAAGCTCTTAAAAAGATACAGTTGGCTAGAATTCTGTATGCACTGATAAGTTCTGGAGGTCTGAATTGTTTTAAGGATTTTCCTCTTATCTTCTCTAGGTTTTAATTGCCCAATTGTACAGGAAAGAAATTTTTTTTTCATGTTTTAAACACTGAAGCTGGTCCATTTATTTGCAGTGACCTTCCAGTATTTTTTACCAGACACGGCAAAGAAAGAAAGGGCAGTGGCAGCTGGAGCCTGCAAGTGAAGCTGGATAATGTCACTAAGAAGCTATTAATGTCACACTATTTTTCTAGAAAATGCTGAAATACAATTAAGAAAACACACAGGGGAACCAGAAATGGAGTAGAGGACTGACCAACAGGCAATTGGGGACAGTTTCTTGATGTGTAGCATGGTTAATATGTTTGCTGTATCAAAGATGTTGATGACCACAGCTGTAAACACTGAAAGTGCTCTTCATTTGCAAATGGATGTGCCTTATTGCATAACGTTTGGGATTACTCTCATTTATAACCTATTCCATACAAGAAATTGTCCTGCAAAATCTTAGATATTTTTTTTTTTTTTTTTTTTAAACCAAATCCCTTGCCATCTCTTCTCCCTTGATCTGGATCCTGGTCATATGTAGAGAGAGAATTGCGGGAGCTTGGGTTTATTTCCCCCCATCTTCTCCCTGCTTAACTTCTTTCCTTTCTCTGTACACTCGTGCGACTGAGATTGTCTGCTAGAAAGCACATTAAGTACACACACAGTGGGTTAATGTCTTGCCTCTCTGAGCCTCTGCTAGCTCAGAAAACATACCACCTGAGATTTCTCTCATGCTCATCTGAGGAAGTAATAGGGTATGCTACTACCTGAATTATTGGATTTTTTAAAAAGACTGTTAGCATTCAGTGTAGTTATTAGTTATCAGCCCTGCCAATTCCCTTTAAATGAACTGCAGTGATTCATACTGATGTTATAAGGTCCACCATTGTAATCTTTACAATTACGCCTTCCCATTTAGGTAATGTTACCACACAGCGTTTGCTCTATTTACTACCTACTGAGATAATGTCAATTGCTTGTAAAGATGTTAATAGTGTACCAGAGATGGCCCTGAAACAAAACCCTGGTTCCCAACCACCTCAATTTGGGAATATCCAGATCCAGATTTTGTGAATTGGGCCCACCGTCACTTGTTACAATACTGAATTCTCAAAATTAGATTTTTGATTGCTAATCATAAATCTTAAAAATGAAATTTCTCACTGAGAAAGCAACTAGGTGTTTATCACCCATTTACCTCCCTGGAATATTGACTAATCTGCAAATTTTATTCTTTAAATCCTTTGCTGAGAGAGCTATTTAACAGTTTACTAGGTAAATAATTATGAGGAACTATACCATGAAGTCTAATCCATGATGTGAGCATTTAATTCTCATTTGTGTTTTTCAGAGAGGTCAGCACATTTATCAGAGAATAGACACAGAGAACAGTAAATGTTAGTGTTCTAGTTTTTAAGTTGGAAATCACAGATAATGCACACATAATGTATGTAAAATGTCAAAAGCAAATGTTTGATATATTGTATAATTTTCACTACTGAAGTGTCTCTCGCTTCATAAGGGAAAATATCAAAATCTGAAAACAGGAAGTTTTGTGCAGCAGAATGTTGTCCCTAAGGTGTGATCAGAGAGTATTTTACACATATCGTAATGCTGAGTGCAATATATAACTTTTTTGTTGTTTCCACATTAAAGAGAAAATTAGGAGTAGGAAAACACCAAATCTCCATTCAAGAATTTGGTTTCATGAGATCACAAACTGATAAGATTTTAAGAAATATTTCAATCTAGATTATAGCTATATTTGTCCTTTCTAGTGTCAGGAAACTTTAATTTATGCTATAGTAAAGACATTCTATTGTGTGTTGTTCTCAGTCTTGAACAACACAGCTATTTTTGATTAGTGGATGAATTGTTATGTAGAAACCAATATAATACTACCATGCAGCATTTATTGCTTTAAGTTCACATAAATTGCTTCCATGATTCCAGTTTTGTTTTTCACCTACCCTCATTTTCAGAGGCTCTTTCTGGCAAGACTCAGCAGGTCCAATGGAGAGTATTCTGCATGATTTGTTTTCTCAAGGAAGAACTTTCACATGGCAGCAGCCTCTTTCTTTATACAAGAGAACTTGTTTTTGAATTATGCTAGTAATTGGTCATCTTCTGTTTGATCCTGCAACGAATATGATTGGGCCCTGTCCTACTCAAAAATGGGAATTTTGCCACTGACTTATGTGGGAGCAGGAACAGGTTCATAATCCTATGCTTATGACATCTGTTGCATGGGAAAAAATATCAAAATTAAGACTTTTACTTCAGGAATCAAGAATGGTCACTTAGGACAAATCCTGGTTTTAAACTCTTGGTTGGCAGTTAGCAAACATATGGTAATGAGAACAATTTATTACTCAATGTTTAAGATGAATAGATGTGGTTAAATCTGCAAGTTTTCCTTGTATGAAAGTCCCCCTTTAATGCTTTCTATATGATTAAAACCAGTATTTGATCCAATTACTGCACATGCACAGTGGTATCCAATACTAAGAAGCCCCTTATTTTAATCAGGTGACTGGAAATTTGTTTTGCACTTGAATGAATATACATTGCATTGACATACTCAGTATTGTACATCTGGTCCAGAAAATCTGAGTCAGCCTTTTTGAAAACCGTTTTTTTCCCGGTAAACGTCTGTGTGGGAACTTGCTGAAATTTTAGAATGTTTATGTTGATGCCTTGTGAATAAAATATTTCATGCTATGCTTGAAGTTGAAAAACCAAAATGTTTTCCAGTTTGAATGTACAGTGGAGGTGAAATAGCATAAAAGGTAAAATATGTGCAACATGTAAATGTGCTAATTTTTTCTGTAAATACACTTTGCTCCTGTCTATGGACACCTTGAAATCATGTGATTATGTGTCATCAAAACCATTTTAAGATATTCAGTTACAAATGAAACTATGCATCAAACTAGTTTATTTATTATTATTATTTCCTGTACTGTCATTAGATAGTAAGACCTCTGGTTTTCTTAAAAAAACAAAACAAAGCCCTGAAAATAATCAGTCTGAAATTTTACACTGGATTTACCAGTAAACTTTTACAAATGATACAGGCATGCCTCTTATTACATGTAATCAATTTCATACCAAAAGGAGCTGTAAGACCAACCAAGTCAGAACAGAAGCAGGGCAATGTTTAATTACATGAGCCGATAAGAATATTTTGTTTTATGGCCAAGAAACCAGAAGTTCCAACCAAATATTTTTAACTTTAGAGAAATCTTTTTTATTAAGTTTGGTATCAGAAAAGGAATGGTGAACAATTCTGTGAAATACTAATTTTAGTACTGTTATGTCTCTTTAAATTTACACCTATATGTATGTAATATTACATTTATAATTCTGTCAAGACTGTGCCTTCAACTTTATAATTATAATGTTGTCAAAATGTAATGTCCAATGCCTGGTTTTTAAAGTGCTTTCTAGAATTCCATTTCTAATACTCCTATTGTGAAGTTGGAAAAATATCGTTGCCAGCTGCATTTGACTGCTTGCTAATCCCTGCATTGTTGTGCTTTACTATAAAGCTTAAAATATATGGCCTTTAGAAAGGATTCTTCATTCACCCAAATAGGGTTGCTTTGTAGCATATTTAGATATTCCACATGTAGTGGGTCGGCATTATGGAACCATCTGTCTGGCACCACATGCTGTTTCAACCTTGCTCCCTCTTTCCAGTTTCATAGGTGACCCTCTTATTTGGGAATGTGATTTACTGTGAATCGGGATTTTTTTTTATTTTTGTCAGCTCTGCCATTGGTCTGCTACCCTATATGATCTTTGGCAAGTAATTTCAACTTTCTGCCTCAGTTGGTCCAGCTATAAAATGGGCTGGGATGCTGTGGGCATGGTCAATTAATGTTGGTTATGCACACTTTGAGATTCTCGGGTAAAAGGTATCTCATAGTATTATTGCAGACTGGAACCTTTCATTTACGTAGTCACCCCATATCCAAAATAAACTGCTAACTAGCATAAAGTTGTACTTGAAGCATCCTAAACAGAGAAGAAATATAACCTGAGGGCCCCTGTGTGAGGTCATGGCACTTCGTTCTGACCAGGGTTTAAGTCTAAGTCCTAGATCTCCGCAGGTACTGTGCATGGCCAGAATGATTGCTGCAATAATTCAAGGGGCACAGAATGAAAGATGCAAGGACACAAAAATGACAGGCAATGTGGTGGAGGGTTGCCATTGAGTTCACTGGCTAATCTGCTGACTTCCACAGTATAATCTCCCAAACACAACATTTAAAATAAAAACAATAATAGAACTGCCTCTAACATTTTGCTACCTGCAAAATACACCTCTCCACCTGAGGCTTCTTTCTGTTCCCCTTCCTGTGATTGCTTTTCCAGCATCATGCACACTTTATCCCTGCCTCTATGAATGTATAAGTAAAGGCATTGTTGGCTGTGAAATATTTCTCTCTTTTGTGAAAAAGTCAGTTGCTTGATAAGTCCTCTCTGTCACCCTCAGGCTCTGATCCTGCAAAGATCTAAATAGGTGCTTAACTTCTGCATGGTAAGGTGTCCCATTGATTTTATTGGGACTGCTTACAGTGTGGAAAGTTAAGTGTGTGTGTAAGGCTATGTCTACTCTGCACTTTTGTCGGAAAAACTTTTGTTTTACCCACAAAAAGTGCCAGTGTCGACAGCGCTTTGTCGACGGGAGAGCTACCGCCCCTCATTGAGGGTGGCTTTATTTTCATAGAATATCAGGGTTGGAAGAGACCTCCAGCAGGTCATCTAGTCCAACCCCCTGCTCAAAGCACGACCAATTCCCAGACATAGAGTTACCATATTTCCACAATAAAAAAAGAGGACACTGGGGGGGGGAGCCCTGCCCTAGCCCCACCCCTGCCCTGCCCCCCCATCCACTCCCTCCCACTTCCCACCCCCTGACTGCCCCCCTCAGAACCCCCAACCCCCCCCTGCTCCTTGTCCCCTGACTGCCCCCTCCTGGGACCCCTGCTCCTAACTGCCCCCCAGAACCCCACCCCCTACCTAAGCCTCCCTGTTCCTTGTCCCCTAACTGCCCCCTCCTGAGACCCCCCCCACCCTAACTGCCCCCCAGGACCCTACCTGTACCCTGACTGCCCAAAACCTTATCCACACCCCCACCCCCAGACAGACCACCCCCCAACTCCCGACCCATCCAACCCTGCTCCCTGTCTCTTGACTGCCCCCTCCAGAACCTCCCTGCCCCTTCTCCGACCCCCTGGCCCCGTTACCATGCCACTCAGAGTGCTGCGGAGCGGCTTGCTGGGCAGCAGGGGAGGAGCTCCAGACTGCCGGAGGCCCGATACGAACGGCCGACGATCTGCGAATGCAGGGAGGGGGAGGGAGGGAGAGAGGAGGGGAGTGATTTCAAGCTACAGGGGAGAGGAGGGGCTCTGGCTGCCAGAGCCCCATGCGAGTGGCAGGATCCGGCCGGCTGCCCTGTCAGCCGCGCGTGCTCTGCATGGGGGGGGAAGTCCGGACATTTACAAATTCCCCCCGACGCTATTTTTAACTCAAAAAAGCCCGACGTGTCCGGGAGAATCCGGACGAATGGTAACCCTACCCAGGCAGATTTTTGCCCCAGATCCCTAAGTGGCCCCCTCAAGGATTGAACTCTCAACCCCGGGGCAAGCCAATGCTCAAACCACTGAGCTATCACTCCCCCAAGCTCTCTTCTGCCAACAAAGAATGACTACACTGCATACCTTACAGGGGCATGGCTGTAAGGTGTGCAGTGTACACATAGCCTAAGTCTTTGCAGGGTTGGGTCATTAGCTTTCCTTTAAAAAAACATTAGCACAGGACTCCTGCAAACAGGTCTGCAGGTGCAGATCCCCATTGAAATTAATGGGGTGCCACGCACATAAGTCTGTGAATTTTAGTGCAGGGATGAGACCTACATTTCTAGCCATTGGGGTGGTGAGGCTTGTCTACACACAAACTGAAACCAAACTAGCAACATTGGTTTTAATTCACACCTTTAGCTATTTTGGTGCAAGTCTGTGTGTGGACACACTTATTTCAGATTGACTGTCCTATTTTGTTGAGGTCTATTTTTTTTACCAATTTAAATTAACATAGAACATTCTTATTCCAAAAGAAGTGTCCACATCGATTTGCACCAAATTATCTAAAGGTGGGGACTAAAACCAATTTCTAGTTCATTTTGTGTATGTGTGTGTGTGTGTGTGTGTGTGTGTGTGAACAAATCCTAATCTTTCAAACATGAACTAAGGAGTAAACCCCTGGAGGCCTAGTGGTTTGGAGTAACCTAGGAAGATTAATTTGGTCAAAGAGGTGTGTTCATCTCTTCATCTTCATTTGAAACACTGAAAGACAGAGTAGATAAGATTACATGGCAGTAGGATCTAAAGAGAAGAGGCCAGCCTCACTGTAACCACTGTGGATTGCTGTTTACAGAAGATGGGCAAGAGAAAAAGCGAGAACTCTTTGCCTTTAACAAGAATGCTGGGAGCTGCCTGAAGGCCACCGAAGAGAACTGCCTAGTCTGTCTTTTTACTTTTATGGCTGTTTTGACTGAGTGTCTCCCCTTCCATAATGGATTTCATCCTCACAACTAGAGTTGGGCAAATGACTCTACATTTGCTTGCATTTGTGAAAAATCAGAAAATAAATGCTGTTCTTCCCATAAACCAAAAATTCTAAAAAAAAAATCACCAAATCAAAAAAGTTGTCAAAAACTTAATTGCAAACAAGCCATTTTGTTCAACCTGACAAGAACTGTTTCATTTAGTTTCTTCACACTTTTTTTATCATAAAAGCAAAGACACTCTAGAAATGTAGGGTTGGAAGGGATCTCAAGAGGTCATCTAGTCCAGCCCCCTGCACTGAGGCAGGACCAAGTAAACGTACATCATCCCTGACAGTGTTTGTTCTTTAAAATCTCCAGTGATGGGGATTCCACAACCTTCCTTGGAAGCCTTATAGTTCTTTCGTATGGCTTGGGTAGGTAGCAACAGCTATAAATTTCTATCTAAGTTTGATAGCCAGCACATTGCTGAAGCAGTGAGCTGGTGAATGTCCTTCAGGCCCCCGGCAAAAGGTCGAAGGGGACATTCAGATAAGATGTGCTCTATTGTTTGTGCCTGGTGACCACAGTTGCATACAGGTGTTTGCCTCATTTTCCATTTAAAGAGGGTTTGTCCACATCTCCCATGAGATGTCCTGATGCGATTCAATCTGCACCAGTCTTTCCAGCATAAATTAAAACCCAGTGGTTCCTCAACAGGATCAATGACGATTTGTTTGTTTTGAGTGGTCAAAGTGCTCCATGTGACTCTCCATTGAGCCTCAGCATCGAAGTTGGGTGTAAGGATCTTGATACAGTTCCATAGAGCGTTGTGGGATTTTAATCTCTTCTTTGACAGGTTCTGCAGATCATGATGCAGTGGGATCCTCGTATTTGCATTGATATGAATAAGAAAGTGAGATGTCTTAGCAGCTCTTCTAATCTGTGGAGGCTGGATGTGCGATAGGACCAGGAGCCAGTCAACTGGAGTAGATTTGAGCGTCCCTGACACTATGCGCATAGCATTATTGAGTTGTGTGTCAAGGAGCTTAGTGTGACTTCTATGAGACCACACTGGTGCACAATATTCAGCTGCAGAATATACCAAGGCAATTGTTTTCGTAAGGTCTGTGGACTGGAGCCCCATGATGTTCCGGCCAATTTTCTGATAAGCACGACTCGAGATCTGACCTTATCTTGGGTGGTCTCGAGGTGTTGTCGAAAGGTCAAACTCCAATATAATGCCAAGATACTTTGGATTAGCTTCTTGGCTGATCCTCTCATTGTAGAACTGCACATCAAGTTTGGTATTAGCCATTTTATAGTTCAGATGGAAAGCAATTATCATGGGGTTTTTTGTTTTGGATTAGGCCTAAATTTCCAGCATTGGAAATAATCAGCCATAGTGCTAAGGTCTCTGGGTTAGGGTGCAGCTGATGGTATGGAGGCTTGTATACTGAACTGCTAGGGCAATATCATCCGCATACATGAATTTCCTTGACTCCGTCACTGGTATATAGCCTTCTAGTCAGGTTAGATAACACTGCTCTACAGCCAAAATGCTTCTGAAATAAATGTAGTCAAACTTTACTAATTCTGGGTCACTGAGAACGAAAATGATGCTTAAAATTGTTGATTGGCTCTAGTTTTCAAGATATGCTATTGGGTCAGTATATACGACCCTTGACTTGGGAATGGCGGAGGATAAGTGAGTTATAAAGGGAAGGGATCTCAATTTAAACCAGAAATGACTAAAATACATCTTTGACTGGATCTATGAATAAATCTATGACTGGGTTTGGACAGTATTTGCTTTTTAGGCAAAACAATGAATGATGCCATCTGAAGCTGGTATTGCGTCATACATGATATGAATTGCATCATGTTATTCCTAGAAGTCATGGATGATGCAATCATAACGAAGCTTACATCACTCTGCTGAACAAATTGCCCTATATCAGCTCTAGAAATCATACAGTGTCGTGCTCTCTTATTTGTCAGTGTTTGATTTTGCAAAGGGACACATTTCTGTTTAGCCAAAGTGAGCAGAGATGCCTCGTACTTGTGTGAACAGTGCAGATAACTTCTGCTATGTTTGTGGTGAAGTGACTTTTGCATCACAAAAGCGCAGTATAACCACTATGGTTAAGACAGCCTATCACCTTTATTTTGGCTGCAAAATTGGAGATCAGGACAAGAGATGGGCCCCACACATATGCTGCAACACTTGTGCAACAAATCTTTGCCAGTGGTTGAACAGGAAAAGGAAATCTATGCCTTTTGCAGTGCCAATGATTTGGAGAGAGCCAACAGATCATACCAGCAATTGTTACCTCTGCATGTTGGGAAAGGTGTGTCAAAGAAGAAAAAGTGGACTGTGCATTATCCAAACATTCCATCAGCTATATGCCCAGTATCCCACGGAGAAGGACTGCCGGTTCCTGATGCACCAGAATCACTCTCACTTGAGTCAGACGAGGAAGAGGAAGAGGATGAAACTTCTGGTCCTGAACCATCAATGTCACAGGACCCACATTTTCTCCCATCCTCCTCCTCTGAACCACACCTCATAACACAAGGTGAACTGAATGACCTTGTCAGGGATTTGGAACTACCCAAGAGTAAGGCAGAGCTGTTGGGCTCCAGACTACAGCAGTGAAATCTCCTGGCAGGTGATGTTAGGGTTTCCATGTTCCGTGACCGTCAAAAGGATCTTGTCCCATTCTTCTTCATGGAAGGTGATCTTGTAGCCTGCAACAACATCGATGGTGTGATGGCAGCCCTCAACATCGTTCACGATCCAGATGAGTGGAGACTGTTCATTGATTCATCGAAGACGAGTCTTAAAGCTGTTTTACTGCATAATGGCAATGTTTTGCCATCAATTCCAGTTGGTCATGCAGTCCACATGAAGGAAACCTATGACAACATGAAACAACTTTTGAGGTGCATAAACTATGACCAACATCAGTGGCAGCTTTGTGGCGATTTGAAGGTTGCTTGGTCTGCAGACTGGATACACAAAGTACTGCTGTTTTCTCTGCGAATGGGATAGTCGTGCAAGAGATTCTCACTACATCAAGAAAGATTGGCCACTCCGACAGTCATTGGAGCCTGGGAGGAAAAGTGTTCAGCATCCACCACTTGTTGAATCAAGGAAGATTTTGTTACCACCCTTACACATCAAGCTGGGTCTGATGAAGAACTTTGTCAAGGCCATTGACAAAACACAAGCAGCTTTCAAGTACCTCCGTGGAAAATTTCCAAGGTTAAGTGAAGCTAAGATAAAGGAAGGTGTCTTTGTTGGTCCTCAGATTCGTGAACTTCTTCGAGATGATGCATTTGACCATGCACTGCGTGGCAAGGAAAAGACGGCATGGAAAGCCTTCTAGTTAGTGGCAATAAATTTTCTCGGAAACAACAAGGCAGACAACTACAGGTTGTTGGTGGAAAACCTCCTCAAGGCATACAAAAGCCTTGGTTGCAACATGTCACTAAAGATACATTTTTTGCACTCTCATCTCGATTTTTTTCCACCGAACTGCGGAGCAGTGAGCGACGAGCACGGCGAGCGATTTCATCAGGACATTGCAACAATGGAGAAATGCTATCAGGGCAAATGGAGCCCATCAATGCTTGCAGACTATTGCTGGACAGTGACAAGAGATGCTCCATTTAATGAATACAAGAGACAAGCCAAGAAGTGCCGAGTAGACACTGAATAGGACTAAACTATGTACAGAATAGTTTTTTGCCTTTTGTTTCATAATAAATTTTATTTATATAACCCTTTTGCTGATTTTTAAAGTGTTACATAAACAGGACAGGTGAAATATTATCATGTAAAGCGACCATAAACACATTAAAAGACCTAGGTTTACAATTTATGATTAAAACTCTACTATCTACACAATATACATAGACATAAAATGTAAAAACTTAAATATCTTAGAAACAGTAGCCAATCAGTTGTTTTAATTGTCATATTTGAATTCAGCACATCAAAATACATAATAAATAGCACATTTTATCTCTGAAGCAGACGACTTCTCAAAAATTGTAGACCAGTGTAATAGGAGAAATGTTCTAATTCTCCCTTGTTGCAGATTAAGCCCATTCTTGTCCTACCTTCAGTGGACATGGAGAACAATTGATCACCGTCCTCTTCGTAACAGCCCTTAACATATTTGAAGACTATCAGGTTCTCTGCCCCCCACCCTCGCTATCATTTTTTCTGAAGGCTAAACATGCCCAGTTTTTTTTTAATCTTTCCTCCTAGATCAGGTTTTCTAAACCTTTTATCATTTTTGTTGCACTCCTCTGGACTCTCTCCAATTTGTTCACATCTTTCTTGAATTGTGGCACCCACAATTTGGACACTACGGCAGCTAGTGTCTCACCAGAGCCAAGTAGAGTGGGACAGTTATCTCCCTTGTCTTACACATGACACTCCTGTTAATACACCCCAGAATTATATTAACCTTTTTTTACAACTGCATTACATTGTTGACTTTTATTCAATCTGTGATCCTGTAGCGGGGCAGTTACCCCGCTCCTGAGAGAAAAGGCTAGGCTGATTGGGGAAGCAGCCACAGCTGGCCCTATAAAAGGGCTGTGAGCCAGGAGCTAAGTCGGTCTCTCTCTAGCAATGCAGAGAGAAGGACCTAGCTGCCTGGGTGGGAGCAAGGTATCAGAGGTATAGAAGTGCTGGAGAAAGGCGAGTTGGGGAGCTCCAGCCTGGCAATTCCCCAGGCTGCAGGCCTTGTTCAAAGCCTAAAGAGAGGTACTGGGCTGCAGGGAAAGGGAGCAGGTCCAACCCCTGTCCCCCCCCCCCCCCCCCCCGCGATAAGTGGTTTACAGACTGTAGTTTGCCCCAGTGAGTGGGGGCTAGATGACGGGTAGCCACTGAGGCAAGGTGGGGATAGAGAGTTGGGGGTTCCCCTGGGAGGGGAGATCCAGACTGTGGGTTACTGCTGGGGGCAGAACCCAGAGGAAAAGGAACACCGGGGTCTGGGAGAGACATGGGGGCCCTAAGGCAGGCGAGACACCCGACAATAGGAGGTGCTCTGTACGCTGGAGAGCTAATTCCCAGGATAACCAGCAGGAGGCGCTGCATCAGTGAGTCTCGCTTCACTACAGATCCGCTATAAACCCCATAGCTAGTTATTCCGTTTTGTATTCTTGCATTTGATTTTTTTTTTTCTTCCTTGGTACCTTGCACATGTCTTTACTGAATTTCATTTTGTTGATACCAGGCCAGTTCTTCAGTTTGTTAAGGTAATTTTGAATTCTAATCCTGTCCTTTGAAAGTGCTAGTATGCAGTGTGCACTCCTTCTTGACCTCCAAACAAGTTATATACATTCTTGATGTATAATGCATTAACTCTTCCCTTTTTTCCTTGCCTATCCTCCTTGAACAAGCTATGCTTCTCTATACCGATATTCAGGGCTGCCCAGAGGATTCAGGCGGCCTGGGGCAAGGCAATTTCGGGGGCCCCTTCCATTAAAAAAAAAAAGTTGCAATACTATAGAATACTATATTCTTGTGGGGGCCCCTGCAGGGCCCAGGGCAAATTGCCCCACTTGCCCCCCCCCCCCCCGGGTGGCCCTGCCGATATTCCAATCATGAGATTTATCTCATCAAATCTGTGATACCAATTGTCATAATTCAGTTTATGTACGAATACTACCAGCTGTTCCTGTTTATTCCCCATATTCCTTGCATTTGTGTATAGACATCTAAGATGTTGAGCAGATTTCCCCCACTGTTATCCTGCTTGTTCCTATGACCCTACTGAATTTTTTCATTTCCCTGACAACCCCCACCCCCCAACATCTACCTCTGTGTTATGGTCACCTTTTTTAATACCTGTGTGTGGGCTTTTGTCATCTTCCCCCTTTGAACCTAGTTTAAAGTCCTCCTCACTCAGTTGGCGAGTAGGTGATTGAAGATGCTCATCCCTTTCTTGGTCAGGTGGACCCTGTCTCTTCCCAGCAGTCAGTTTTCTCAGAACAGAATCCTACTATCAAGGAAGCCAAAGCACTCCTGTCTACACCAACTGCGCAGCCATGCATTCATCTTTAGGCTGCATGTGTCCCCTGTCTGGGCCCTTATTCTCAACCAGGAGGATGGATAGGGGAAAAAAACCTGTGCACCCAACTCCTTCACTTTTGCTCCCAGAACCCTGCACTTACTGCTGATCTGCTCAGTATCATACTTGGCAGTATTATTAGTGGATGATTTGGATGTGGATGATTACCATGGAGTAGTGGTCAGAGAGATGGATGAGCCTTTGCAAGCTTTCCATAAGGTACTGAAACACTTATAAAATACCCTTATCATACAGAATTGAGCTCTGGATATAAATGCTTCACTAAGGAAATCTACTGTGGTTTATGATCATATTGTAAGGAGTCAGATCTCTCCTTGGGAGGGTCTAGGTATAAGGTGAGTGTGGTTGGAAAATGTGTGTGTGCACATTTCAACTGGGTACTGACATCCTTGAATGTTACTGTATATTTTTCCTTGTGATGTTTCATAGACAGGGCCGGCTGTGGCTGTGTGCGTCATCAGCCCCCACGTGGTAAAAGGAGTCAGCATCCACCATCAGTGTTCTCTGCTGATTCATCTTAGTTTCTACCCGAGGACTGAAAAAACATGATTTTTACAATGCTTAGAATCCTAAAAATAAATGAACACTAGGTGCTCCAGAAACTGCTGTCTAACACATAGGACAAAGCTCGTAATCAGTGGATCATTGTGTGCATATTTGGACAGGGCTTTGAACATGTAGTATATTTAGACAATACAATACTTAGAAATGTGACATGAACGGAAGGCAAGATTATCTCAGAGTATATATGTTTTCAACTCTTCCTACAGCGCTGTGGACATATTAATGTGTAATACACTAGGACTTGTTCTGCACATGAACACCTCTACTAAAGACCTGTAGAAGAGCTCCATGAAGCTTGAAATCTTGCCTCTTTCACTAACAGAAGTTAGTCTAGTAAAAGATAGACCACCTTGACTCACCCTATCTAAAGGCATTTATTATGCATTCATACTTTTACACAGGCTGTGACAGTGGAAAAAAGAAGTGGCAGAATTAGTTCTATTAAGTTCTCACACACACAGAGCATGGAACATCAAACAGGCTAGAACTAAATGTTTCAGACTGGGGTCTGTGTGCCTGTGATCTCTCTGGTGAAAGAACAGGGTCTTTACACACTCATCACCCTGAGCAGAACACCCCTACCTCCACCTGTCACTGGTGTTTAGTGTGTTGTTTCTATTTAGCGTGTGCATAGGCATCCAGCCAAGCAATGGCATCTTCAGTGGCGTGATGCAGTTCTTCTAGGCCACCGCTGAACCTAGACAGCAGGCATTCATCGACAATGTACGTCATCGTCTGTGTAGCACCATAGCTGTACAAAGGGCTGTAAAGAAGGCCCCAGCGATACTAGCTGGCTGCAGAGACCTTGCCCGGTCCGGAACCTGTTCAACAGGGACCATTGGTGATGGGGCAGGTCAAAACCAGATGGACAAATTGTGGGGTTGGTCCCAAGGGACTGGTTGGGGATTATAAAACATATCCATTCCTCTCCCCAGAGTGTTTCTGCCCTAACATCCTGGTGATGGATGAGACCATAATGGGCAACGTGACGGCAAATGTGCAGCTGGTGGTTTTAAAAGGTCATTGTGCAGCAACAGGCTTGAGTTGGCACATACTTTCTCCAGTAACCTGCCACTGGCAACCTCTCGTCTGATAGGAGGAGGAGCAATATTGCTCAGAACTGGAAGCCATGGGAGTGGAATCGGACGCAGGGTGCCAGAGATGAAATGCATGGCGGCATGTAACTGCGTATCCACCAGTGCGTGCGTGGGGATGTCACAAGGAGTCCAGGCCTAGCAGTGCATAGACTGGGCCGCCATGGGGTGCACTTCAAGCCCCATTTTCCCAAAGCTGCTGCTTCCAGCTTCTTACAAAGTGGGTGAGCTAATATCTCTGATAGGACCAACGTCTCTGGTGATGGCCACAAGCTGACCCCTCCACTTTCCCTGAGCTGGACAAGTGCTCTGTGGTGCTGGTCCAATGCGGGTTATTACCTCACTCAAATTGTCTCTCCCCAGACTGGGCCCAACAGGTTGTAACAGGCAGTGCCAGGTTTACAATGGCTCCATGGAGCTGGGCCCATGATCAGAAGGGTTCCCAGCCTGCTCCTCTTGCACTGTGTCCCGAGACTCTGCTGGCTCCCCCCGCCCACCACTTGCTCCTTTCAGCCTGCCTGCTGGCTGGCTGAGGGTTCCTCTCCACTCCCTAGCCCCACTCCCTGCTCCTCTCAGCCCCCAGGCCAGACCCCAGTGCACCTCTGGTTCAGGGCAATCTCTGCTTCTCACCACCAGCGGGGCCCCACCTGTCTTCCTGGAGCTGAGCTGTCCGGGACTGGTGCAGAAGCCTGGCCAGTCTTAGCTTGCTGTGGGTGGAGGGCTTGGCTGGGCCCCTCCAGGCAAGTGCATCTTGAGGGACCCTGGCCGGGGCAGGCCTTGGTGGAGCTGTGGGAAAGGGTGGTGGTGTGCATTTGTGGGGGGGTGGGGGGCTGGGTATAGTGGGTCGGAGGGCCTCTGGCCATAGGGAGTTGGGGGGTGTTGGTGGGGGAGACGGACTGCGTGGCGTGGCACGGGCTTGCCTCCAAGGGGAAGGGGCATGCTGGCAGCACAGGGCCAGGTGGGCCACTGTGTGTCTGGCAACTGCCGGTTTGTAAATGGGCTGGGTGGAGCGGGCCCCCCCCTCCCATACCATGCCCCCTTGCCTCTGGCTGGCCCCTGGCTCCGGGGACTGACCTCCACGCGCCATCCTCCATTGCCCCCATGGGGGCCCACAAAAGGTGAATCCGGCTCTGGTAACAGCCCTGCCTGCTCCTGCCCTAGGCCAGACCTGCTGCGCTCCCAGCCCATTCCTGCAGCGCTTAAACACAGGCCCCCGCGAGCCCCTCAGGCACGCACGGGGGGGCCCCTACAGCCCGCATCCCCGGGAGCCGGGTCCCGCGCCCCGCCCCTCAGACACCCATGTCCCCGCCCCCGGTGAGCCAGGGCTCCGTGCGGGACGTGACCGCCCAACCCAGGCAGGCTCAGCCTCCCGGGGAGGCGGGCGCTTCTCCGCGATTGACGGGCGGCCCGGCCATTTGCCTGACTCGGCGCGGCCTGGTGCCCAATGGGCTGCGGCCGGGGGCCGGGCCGTTCTGCCGCCGCGCCGGGGTGACCTAGGCGCCGAGCAGAGCGGGGCGCTGCGCAGGGAGAGTAGCAGGCGGCGGATCTCGGGCGCGTTGGGCAGGACGGAGCCGGCTGCGGGCACAATGTCTCTCTCCACCAAGCTCACCTTGGACAAGGTGGATGTGAAGGGCAAGCGGGTGATCATGAGGTGAGGAGCCGGGCTGGGCGCCGCCCCGGTGCTCCGCGCGCTGGGCAGGGCATCGGAGCCGGCTGCGGCCCGGGCGGCAGGGCCCTGTGGGGGAGGCAGCCGGCCCCGGGGGCAGGGAGTGAGTGGGGCCCGCTTGGATGAGGGAGAACCACCGTACGCGCCGCGTGCCGGCCCAGGGGTGAGACCGGGTCTCTGCTGTGCGCGCCTGCTCCCGGGCAGGGTGACTACGGCCGGCCTCCTCCCGCTGGCTGCCTTCAGGCAGGAGAAGCCCTGGTAATGTCACTCACCAAGCCCAGCCGGGCATTCAGAAATCAGGAGTCAACCGCGCCCTCCCCCCAGGAGACTGGATCAAAAATAATGAGCGTCTGAAATAACAGACACAGAGGGTCCTGTGGCACCTTTAAGACTAACAAGTCTTGCATCTGAAGAAGTGAGGTTCTTACCCACGAAAGCTTATGCTCCCAATACTTCTGTTAGTCTTAAAGGTGCCACAGGACCCTCTGTTGCTTTTTACAGATTCAGACTAACACGGCTACCCCTCTGATACTTGAAATAAGAGTCCAGATTCTTTTTTCTTTTGGGTTCCGGTGTTTCAGCTTTTCACATGGGCTCGCACGTTTTCTCCACAGCCACAAGGGCCAGAAATTCTCTCTCTCTTTTTTTTTAAATGAAAGTGAGACTCTTAGGACTCCAGCAGCTGGAGCTTTACATAAGGCATCAGGTAGCACAAGAGTTAGCAACAGCGAGTCGTTCTTCATGCTCCTTTTTTTTTTTTTTTTTTTTAATGTTACCCTCATGAGTGTGCCAAAAATCAGTAAAAGGTCTGTGTGTGATGGAGAATGAGGTTATGGCTCCAATTAGCGACCCAGTGAATTTCAGGGATTTATTCTAATGATCTCAGTCCACGTTCCTAAAAAGACAGGACATTTAAAAAAAAAAATCCCAGCCCCCCAATCGAGCAACCACGTGTTGCTTCATATTTTCCTTGGGCCCAGCTTCATGAAACTGCCGCAGCTTGTGTGAGTGATGCATCAGTGAGCAGGCTCCTCTGCAGGGCATGCGGTGCGGTGTGTATCTGTGATTGTGACACACACCCAGTGGGATCGGCATTAGGAAAGGCGGATAGGGTATCCTTTTTTTTTTTTTTTTTTTTTTTTTTTTTCATGTTAGAATTGTATCCAGGAGGCATTTCAAACTGTATGAGGACATTTTGGAAAAATAAAATTAGGTCTAATTTTCACTCAAACTGTTAATGGGGGTTTGACATGCATTGCACCGGTCTGCTTAAAAATGTATCTATCCCGTTTAACCAGCAGGCAATCATCTGCACACTTTTTATTTTATTTTATTAGTCCAACAAACCCTTTTCTGTGGCTTTTCTTTAAATGCACTTTATCAACCTGGCAATGGAATAATGTGAATTCTAGTTGGAATAAGATGGAATGAAATAGATGTTTCCTTTTAGGAAAGTTTATGATTGACAGGCACGGATGTGAGTTCACCTGGCAAAAGTTTATGGGATAGTCCTCTGATGGCTCTGAATATCCATTATGACATAGGAACATGTATAGATCTTCCACTACTTACCCAGGGGACTGAAATTTCAGGCTATAAACGTACTGCTATTTACTTAATACCCCTCCCCCATTTAAACTAGACCAGTTGTTCCAATAAACAACTGAAAATAAATTAATTGCTATTAACTGAATAAGGTGATTCCTGTTAGCGCAACTAGAGAGTCTCATTGAATTGTTGGTGCATTGCACCTCCCAATATCAGACTCTTAAACAGGAAATTCAGTTGGCCTTTATAGAAATCAATTTTAAGCCTGACTTGGGAATTGGTACACTAGGCACTGTGAACTCTTTTGGTGCACTAGTGCTTTGGGGCACATCTGCATGCAGGTAAGCTTTAGATTTTGTTTTTTCTAGGGCAAAGGCTTTTCCCAAGGTCATCTCAGCATAACAAGTGCATACCACTTAATTTGGTGCATGAGTGGCAGGTGTAATGTAATGGCCATACCACTAACTTCCTTTGTGCCTGCTCCTAATTTGTAAAAATGATTTTTTTCCCCCCCTGTGAAGTAATTCAGCAAGTGTTTGGCTATCGGGGGTCTGGTATTGCCAGATGGACAGAATAAACTCAACCAGAGAAAATCCTTAAATGACCCAAAATGCATCCTAGTTCATTTCCCAAATACAGAAGAACAAGAATTTCAGTCTTATCTCTTTAACTGCTTGCTATTTGACCAGTTTTTCTTGTGACGTGTTTTAGGGAACAACCCTGCATTGGCAGAAGATGGACCAGGTGACAGAATCTAGTAAAATCAGAGGGTCTCCATTATTAACTGCTGTGATTTAAGAAATAACATTATTTTAAAAGTGGTTCAGTTGGTACCTTATGAAGAAAATTGACTCATCTGATCAAAGGCTTGCATATTTACCAATTTAGCTTGGTACCTGTACTTAGTCTCTCCTATCTATGTCCGCTGTACCAAAGGCTTTAAATGTCTTTCCTACTTCTCTCCCCTCTGAATTGTGGGGTCGATACAATCGATCTACCGTCCAAAGTCTGCTGAGTGATATGCATTCATCATCTGAGGTGAAATATTTCAAGTCACCCAAATAGTTCCTAAACTCACTTTAGTTTTTGCTTGATTACCATCCTTCTAACACAGTATTGCTGCTAATTTTTGAAATGTATCTGTACCATAATGCAGGCTGCTAAACGGAAATACAAAATTGCAGCCAAGATGTCAGGGTTGATCTCTGTGTTTTTTGTCTGAAGCCCATTTCCCTGAAAAGAATCAGCTTGTCTTCTAATTGATACTGAATTTAACAATCACTAGGATGATCCGAGGAATGGAAAACCTTTCCTATGAAAGGAGACTCGAGGAGCTCGGTTTGTTTAGCCTAACCAAAAGAAGGCTGAGGGGGGATATGATTGCTCTCTTTAAATATATCAGAGGGATTAATACCAAGGAGGGAGAGGAATTATTTCAGCTTAGTAGTAATGTGGATACGAGAACGAATGGATATAAACTGGCCGTGGGGAAGTTTAGGCTTGAAATTAGACGAAGGTTTCTAACCGTCAGAGGGGTAAAATTTTGGAACAGCCTTCCGAGGGAAACGGTGGGGGCGAAGGACCTCTCTGGCTTCAAGATTAGGCTTGATAAGTTTATGGAGGGAATGGTTTGATGGGATAATGTGATTTTAGTCAATTAGGCATTAACGGGCCATCGCGGGTAAAATGAGGGTCCGGCTGTAGAATCTTGCCTGTATGCTCGGGGTTCTGCTGATCGCCATATTTGGGGTCGGGAAGGAATTTTCCTCCAGGGTAGATTGGCAGAGGCCCTGGAGGTTTTTCGCCTTCCTCCGCAGCATAGGGCAGGGGTCGCAGGCTGGAAGATTCTGTTGTGGGTGGGTCAGCTTTTGTGGCCTGCATCATGCGGGAGGTCAGACTAGATGACCATATTGGTCCCTTCTGACCTTAAAGTCTATGAGTCTATGAGTCTATGAATTTTTTTACTCCTGTTCACTCAGGTAATTTTCTTGTGTGTGTGTATATATAGTCCACCTATCTTTCAGTGCTAATGCCAAAGAGCAGGGGACCTAAGCAAAACTGGTGGTTTAGTGACTTCCATAAGACTTACATTTATTCCGTTTAAGGAGCAGTTGGGTTTCTTTGTCTATTAGCTGTAAGGCTGCAGAGGGAGGCAAGGGTGGACTGGAGACTTTGCTAAGCAAATTGTTCATTTGCCTCATGATTGTAAAACAGTGACAGTGTTATGGTGCATATTCTTTTGTTTTGTTTTTTAATTAGTCTGTTGTACCATGGGCTGCCAGTTCAATTCTTTCTGCTCAGCTACTCCTATTTTGCTGGCAGCTTCTAAAGCTCTGGCCTCATGCATTTTTTACTAAGCATACTGCAGAGAAAAATGCATGCAGCCTGTTGGATTTGGGGACCTTTTCATATTCTTATGACACACAAACTCCAAGGTAATATCTCATTTACTCATCCAGATGCTGGGATACAGTCAGAGTAAAAGTTACTGTTTTCCCCCAAATTAAAAGGCTTTTCTCATTAGTTGTCATGCTTGAGCAACATTTTCCTATCAGAATTGCTCAAAGTAAAAGCAAAGAGAGATTTGGTCTCATTAAGTTCTAACATTCTCTGTCATTCTGGCATCCTGTGAATAAGTTCTGCCTTCAGTTATTATGCAACACAACTTCCTGTCACGCCTTAGCTTATGGGTACTAGTATGCTAGACAGAAATGGCAGAAACGCCTCCCTTTCCTCTCGCCATCTGGCCAATCTGCTGCTGGGAAATTACCCTCCAAATCCACAGAAAGACTAGGGATAATTAAGTGCACAGTACAGTTCACCAGCAGGACCAACAAAAATCACAGATCTCTGCTTTGAAAATCCTGTGATTGAAAGACATGAGTGCATACAGAATAAATGGAAGAGATCAGAGTTGCAGGCAATATCTGGAATACTTCATGAAATCCTTCTGTTTTCCACCACTCACCCTGATGGAGTAACCAGGATTGTTTTATTTTCTTCCCTCTCTTTACCCTGCAGTATTCAGGCCCCTGGCCCTAACTGTTCTGGGGGTGTGGTTTCCTAAGGATGTTTTATATTTGCTGCTGACTTAGCTGGAGAACTGCAGTCTGCAGAGCCAGTTCATCTTTCACAGCAGCTCACTAGCTGAGCATCAACTTACCTTTTCAGCGGGCACCAGAGTAAGCGTCTAAATTGGGCAGGGAGGAGAAAGTAATGGTACTCTTCCAAGCCCTGCCCAGTTGCTTTACCAGAACGTGATGCTACTCACAAAACGCAGGTCCTAGTAAGAAGGCGGGATGGCTGTTGTGTGATTTGATCAGTAATAAAATTGTAAGCAGTGTTCACCACATAAATGTAAACAATAGGCTTCAAAGTTAACACACTGAGATGAATAGGGAAGGACACACCATTCAAAGCTGCTATTTCAGGCTGATTGCAGAGACAGGCAGAGATAATATTTTTATTTTTATTTATTTATTTTTTTAAAGAAGATGCTCTGACGGGTTGGATCACAGAAACCCCCTTGGGAGCTGCCACCCGATGTGCAAAGACTACCCCTGCTCCTGTTTTCCCCGCCAGCTCAGGACTCCAGCACCCTGTCTTGCTGAGCCAGACACTCCCGTCTGCTCCAACACAGACCCAGGGTCTGAATCATTTGCCCCAAAGCTGCAAGTTTACCTGAAAACAGCTCACAGAAGTGTGCTTGTCTTTAGCACTCAGATGCCCAACTCCCAATGGGGTCTAAACCCAGATAAATCCGTTTTACCCTACATAAAGCTTATGCAGGGCAAACTCATAAATTGTTCGCCCTCTATAACACTGATAGAGAGAGATGCAGTTGTTTGCTCCCCCAGGTATTAATACATACTCTGAGTAAATTACTAAATAAAAAGTGATTTTATTAAATACAGACAGTAGGATTTAAGTGGTTCCAAGTAGTAACAGACAGAACAAAGTAAGTCACCAAGCAAAATAAAATAAAATGCGCAAATCTATGCCTAATCAAACTGAATACAGATAAGTTCCTCACCAGTTCCAGAATGCTCCCTTTTACAGGCTAATCTCCTTTTAGCCTGGGTCCAGCAATCACTCACACCCCCTGTAGTTACTGTCCTTTGTTCCAGTTCCCTTCAAGTATCCTGGGGGGTGGAGAGGCTCCTTCCTTAGCCAGCTGAAGACACAATGGAGGGGTCTCACGGGTTTAAATAGACTCTCTCTTGTGGGTGGAGACCCCCCTCCTATGCGTCCAGCTCCAAGATGGAGTTCTGGAGTCACCTGGGCAAGTCACATGTCCCTGCATGACTCAGTCTTTACAGGCCGAAGCCATTGTCCACATGGTATCTTGCATGTCTCCAGGAAGACTTCTTATGTGGATTGGAGCATTCCAAGATGCATTGTTCTCCAAGTGTTTCCTGATCAGGTACTTAACCTGGCGAATTCCTTCCTAAAGAAGCTGACCATATGCCTCCCAAAGCTTACTTAGAAACCAAGCAAGCATACAGCCCATATTCTTAACCTCAGGTAGAAAATGATATATATGTACAAATAGGATGAATAGATATAGTAGACCATAACCTTTACGGAGATTTATTACATGGCACAGGCAGTACAAAACATATTCCAGTTATGTCATACATACATTTATAAGCACCCCCTCCCCATAAAGCCTTATGGGGTACACTGTCACAGATGCTTTATGACTAACTGGTGGGTTTGGAAGATTCTGAGAGAAGTGGAAAGTAAATCTTGGCATCCTGCTGGAGAAATGGAGTTTTTAGAGCAATTTTCAAAGGTGCCTAATTTCCATTGAAAGTCATTGGAAGCTAGGCACCTAACTTGCCATTTGTCTTTGAACATCTCCCTCTTGTGCCTTCCTCCACTTCAGTGGAGGAGTCTCCATAGCGACTTCCAAAGAGCAAGAAACTAGCTGATCTTTCATAAAGCTTTTTCCTACCCATTGAGAATAAACCGTGTCGTTGGGGTTTCATATCATGGGGCCTGATCGTGCATATAGTACTCTTGTTGATATCAAACCATCAGACCTATGGGAGTTAGCTTTATGGAAGGCTTGCCGTTCGGCTCTAATGCTGCAAGACTGTCAATGCAAAGTTAAATATTGCTTAATTTTGCTGTCCTTTTTTTCCTGGCTCAGATGTAGTCATGCCTTTATCTGTAGTCACATTGCATGGTTCTTTTAACAATGTTCATGATTTTTTATAACTAAACACGGTGCTTCTCTTCCCTCCCTTTGTAAATGACATGCTTTAATTTACCTTAAGCTTCCATGCTCTTTTTCTTTCTCTTATAACAATGTAATTTTCATGGATACTAATGTTTACTCACAAGTGGCAGCATCCATTGAATCCATAAGAAAAGATTTAATGTAGCTTTTTTCTTTTCCTTTCTTGCCGTCTACATCCTGGCTACTGTGACCTCACTATTCCGATGTTTTCAGTCACATACCAGTTTCATGTTGGGACTTGCTGTATATTAGGGTAGAATTGAAAACCTTGCACTAACTTCAGTGAGCTCCAGAATTGTTTTCCTAATCAGCCCCTTGATCAGCAAGTTCCCAACCTCTTTTTAAGGAAATCAGTTTTTGCAAGTGAGCTTAAAACTTTTTTTTCTTTACTTTTAGGGTTGATTTCAATGTTCCAATGAAGAACAACAAAATAACAAACAACCAAAGGTAAGAGTCCTCTTAAAATACAAGTAGAAGCCCTGATGGCCCTGTCTATACTAAGGACATATTCTATACTGTTCAGCTCCAGTGGTGTCCATCATTGCTAACGTGTTAGTGTGGTTAGGCCACCAGCTGCTACCACCATGTCATCTAAATTGTCCTGGAGAAAGCCTAACTCCGAAACATTATTAAAAATGCCTGTGGCTGTCAGCAAACCATCTATACTAGAGATCAGATTAGCAACTGTTGGTGTCAGCAATGGGGGACATTCATAAAAAAATTCCCTAGCAGAGACCAAAGCCTTTGCTTCCATGCTAAGCATGGTTGCAATGTTATGACTGTCAAGAAATCGTGTTTTTCCCTGGCTGTATCCTCATGTGAGAATCTGCTAGAGTTGACATGGGGTGCCAAAGGCACCTCTCCTCTCATACAACCCCATCAGGGTTTTGAAAATGATTATTTTGCAGATCTAGAAGGGGACAACCTATGTGCAAAACTTGCCATATGTCATTTTGGTCCACCCCAGTTGGTGCAGATGGGATCATTAGTTCTTTCTAATCAGGGAAACAGTTGTTAGGGACATTAAGATCAAATGGCTAGTTGTTTCGCTTGTCCTTGTAACTGTTCCAGCACTTATAGACAGATACTAGCCTTGTTTACACAAGTATATTTTTGCTAAAATTTCCCACCATTACTACTGGCCACCTGCAGGGATTAGGAAGAGATCCACTCCCCAATGTATTTGTGGGGTAAGGGGGAATCCCTTCCTCTGAAGCATCAGGATAGCCATGGCTGGAGATGGGACCGGGTATCCTCTTTTTCAGGTGCTTGGCTGTTGGCTCTTGCTCACATGCTCAGGGTCTAATTGATCAGTATGTGTGGGATCAGAAGGAATTTTCCCCAGGTCAGATTGACAGGGACCTTGAGGAAGGCAACCCCCCCCCCCATAGTGTGGGGGTTCAGGTCACTTGCCAGGATTATCTGGGCATATCTTGCTTAATCATTTCTCTGCCACTGTGGTGGCCTTGGGCTCTGCTGTACCTCGGTCCCTTCTATTTTCTGTCAGGGGCACATCATAGTTTCCTGTGGGCTATAATACTTTGGTCACATTTCGGTTGTTGGATTTAGTGTGCAGGTGCAGGGTGATATTGGTGGCCAGTGACATACCGGAGGTCAGGCTAAACTAAATGATCTGTTGGTCCTTTTTGGCCTTAAACTCTGACTCTATTGGTTCAGCTTCTAGGGCAACAATCGGGTGGGTGCTAGTTTCTGTAAGGTGCAGTGTCTGCTGGTGGTCTAACCGTGAACAACTACCAGGGTTAGATGATGTATATAAAACTTCCGTGCCCTGTCTACAGTAGAAGATAGCAGCAGTCCAGCTACTGAAAAATGGGTAGGAAATTTAGTAGTGCAGATGTACTTACTGTTTTTGAAGCTGTTTGGTTGCAAGATGAATTGAGTATGAACATATCAGAGTTATACCAGTGCACTCCTGAAGCTCCCCACAGTGCCATTGCTGTTGTTGAGTGCATGCTGCTGGATAATCTCCACGTGCAAAGCTCTATCTTATGGGCTCCTGGATGTTAAAATACACCATACTAATCATTATAACCAGTGCCTGTTGCAGACCTATGGAGGGGCTTGATATCCCATATGGTATAGGATTGTTGGTAATGCTGTGCTGTGTTTTGAGAATAAGGATGGATTTTACAAATATCTGAGGGAAAACTGTGGTGGACTTCCCCCTTATTAATAATGTCTTGCAAGTTGTTCAGATGAGAACCTATTTCTGCTGTTTCTCTCTTCAGCTTGCCCTTATTTCTGTTAGAGGTGATTCCTAGCAGATACGCCCCGAAGAGTCTGCTTCCTGTGCTTAATGGCCAACAAGCCCAGTTCTCTGGGAGCTCAAATTGAACCCCTTACCAACTTCTCTTCTGTCATTTTCTTTGTGGTTGCAGAATCAAGGCAGCTATCCCTAGCATCAAGCACTGCTTGGATCATGGCGCCAAATCTGTGGTTCTGATGAGTCATCTGGGTCGACCTGATGGAGTCCCGATGCCTGACAAATTCTCCTTGGCACCAGTGGTTGGAGAACTTGAAGCATTGATTGGCAGGTAAAGTATGATAGCTGTTCAGTTTATGCAGACTCTCACTATACATGGATCTTATAAGAAAAGATGTTGTTGACGTTAGATGCATCTGTGTGTCTTGACTCGTGCTTCCAGGAAGGTCTTGTTTCTGAAAGACTGTGTGGGTCCAGAGGTGGAGAAGGCCTGTGCTGATCCTCCAACTGGCTCCATCATCCTCTTGGAAAACCTCCGATTCCATGTAGAAGAAGAAGGGAAAGGGAAAGATGCTTCAGGGAACAAGGTGAGACATCTCATTTTTAACTCAGTTGTGTCTCTCCCTTATTCGCTATTATAGGGCAAGCAGGAGTGACAAGGGGCTGTGTGGGATATTTTATAGAATGCGTTTAGAAAGACTCTGATATAGCTGGCAGCATTTACTCTCCAAATGCCAGTGGGAAAGGCACTAATACGATCCCACATAAAACACTATGTGGCTCTGCTTGCTTGAGGCCACTGTGGAAATGCAAAAGAATTTAGTAGGGGAATGACCAGATGCTTGGTTAGTAGCTGTGTTCTGGATTTGCCACTGCATACTGTGGTGATAGGTGTGGCGTAAAAACTAGCCTTCTGGTCCTGAAGCTTTCTTGATGGACAGGAGGGTTTTTTTTTCCTTTTACAGTTTGGAATAAAATAATCCATTCATCTGAAATGATTGGACATGTTAGTGTATTGCTTTAATATTACTAGCTAATCTGACAACTTCCTGGCAGGTTAAAAGCATCTGATGACTAGAGCAAAAAATGACACAACTTCCTTAGAACACACACTGCTCATATGTAAACATTATGATATTGAGTGACCATATTGACAGGTAAAAAGTTGAAAGATGATGCTGTTGATGCCAGGAGCTTGGGATGAAGGTGCAGTAGCTGGCACTGTTATAAAGGGAGGCGGGAGCAAAGGGTTATGGGGAGGCCACTGGCTGCAGCTGAAGAGTTTTTATTTTGGGATGTGAACGGGAGAAAATATAGTATGGAAGGAGAGAATTTATTGCCTCTTTGTAACTGTGAGAACCATGTGTCTGTCTGTCTTATTTCTAGGGTGTACTAATGGGATGTTTAACCACTGTATTGTACCAGCACTCTGAAATACCTTGAATAAGGCTGCTTTCCCATCAGCAGCCATACAGGGTCTGTGCTGCCTTGTACCTCTGACATTTTCTTGAAGGTCAGGAAGAACACTTGCTCTCAGATGGTTTCTTTTCTTAGCGTTGGTGACCCCATTAGCCAGGCAGGCTTTGGCTCCCTTCAGATACAGTGCATGGAGTGGAATGCTGATGTACAGTACGGTGCCCTTTATAGCCTGACACACAAGACTCTGTAGCTTAGAAAAAATAGCCTGGAGTGCAAGTGAGCCTCTGAAGAGAGGGTGCTCCCGTTATGGGTACTAAGAAACCATGAACGGCTGATATTTCTTGCCACAACCTAACTCTTGGAAGATATGTCTTATACTGAGAGGGACAGATTCATTTCCTTCCTAAAGAAATAATTGTCTGTACTTGTTCCGACTTACTCTCAGGTCTCTAACTGGCTGACTACATGCTGTAGCATATCAACAGGGTCACAGACAATGGAGAGTGACAGTAAAGGAGGATGTGGCTAGCTTGGTTTTTGTCCCAACAGAATGAAAATAGATGCTGCAGTAACAGTGATATTACTAATCTGTGGCCCTGTGGAGCTAATGATAATTTCTGGTGCACACTGAACATGATGGGAAATCTCTGAAACTTATTAAGCCCATCATTCTGCAGTGATACCTACATCTAGATCCATCTCCTGTTCTGCTTCTAGCTATTATTGGCTCTAAGAGAAGCACTTAAATTGCTCAACTCGGGAGACTAGGGGGCTACTGATAGCATTAGTCTAAATTCTGAAATTCTTTTTTGGCTTCCCTTCTTCTCAGCCCACAAGAGCAAAATGGTGTGTGTCTGTCATGAATACTAAATTCAGTTTAAATCTCTTGTTGCCAGTGGTTGGGCTGGAAAAGAGGCTGAGAAGTCCTGACCAGTATCAAAAAGCTGTCTTCTAGGTCATGGGTACTAACAAGCTTCTCAGATGATCCCTCCTTTCAGTAGTTGGATTTGTAGACCCAAAATGAACAATTGAGTCTGCTTTGCAATTACTCGTTGCAGAACTCCTGGTTCATATGGTAACTAAGTAACACAAACTTGTCTCTTTATCCCCTCAGATCAAGGCTGAACCTGCAAAGGTGGATGCTTTCAGAGCATCTCTTTCTAAACTGGGAGATGTTTATGTCAATGATGCTTTTGGAACTGCCCACCGAGCTCACAGGTATGTTAACCACCTTTTACAGGCAGTGTTACAGAATGTCTGTCTGTCCTTTGGATTCACTCTGGATACGCGAGTTAGCTTAGTCCTGGTCTTCTATTGTAGCAAGTTTCAGAGTAGCAGCCGTGTTAGTCTGTATCCGCAAAAAGAACAGGAGTACTTGTGGCACCTTAGAGACTAACAAATTTATTAGAGCATAAGCTTTCGTGCATCCGAAGAAGTGGGCTGTAGCCCACGAAAGCTTATGCTCTAATAAATTTGTTAGTCTCTAAGGTGCCACAAGTACTCCTGTTCTTATTGTAGCAAGGTATCCTGAACAGCACTGCAAAGGCTTTTCAGATTAGCAACTGCAACACAACTCTGATGCAGTTCTTGCTGAAATCAACCAGTTTGACATTTGCATGTTGAGTACCCCTAGTCGTTCAAAAATGCATATAAATCTTCAGGGAAATGAAGCCTATTGGGATGTGATTAGGGGGATCCAAATATAGAATCATAGAAATGTAAGACTGAGCCTCCTGTGCTGAGGCAGGACCCAGTAAATCTAGACCTTCCTTGACAAGTGTTTGTCTAATCTGTTATTAAAAACCTCCAGTGATGGGGATTCCACAACCTCCTTTGGAAGCTTATTCCAGTGCTTAACTACCCTAATAGCTAGAAAGTTTTTCCTAATATCTAACCTAAATCTCCCTTGTTGCAGAGTCAGCCCAGTATTACTTGCCCCATTTTCAGTGGACATGGAGAGCAGTTCTCTTTATAGCAGCCCTTAACATACCTGAAGATGACTGTTCTCAGGTTGCCCCCCAATCTTCTGTTCTCAGGACTAAACCTGCCCAGTTTTTTAACTTTTCCCCAGAGGTCAGATTTTCTAAAGCTTTTCTCATTTTTGTTGCACTCCTATGAACTCTGCCCAATTTGACATCTTAAAGTGTGGCACCCAGAATTGGACACAGTACTCCAGCGGAGGCCTCACCAGTACCGAGTAGAGCAGAACAATTACCTCCTGTGTCTTACACACAACACTTCTGTTAGTGCACTCCAGCATGATATTAGCCTTTTTTATATCTGCATTACACTGATTCATATTCAATTTGTGATCCAGTATAACCCCCAGATCTTGTTCAGTAATATTACTGCATAACCAGTTATTCCCCGTTTTGTGTTTGTGCATTTGATTTTTTTTTTCCCCTTCCAAACTGAAGTACTTTGTGCTCGTCTTCATTGAATTTCGACTTGTTGATTTCAGACCAGTTCTCCAGTTTGTCAAGTTTGTTTTGAATTCTAGCCCTATCCTCCAGAGTGCTTGCAATCTCTCCCAGCTGGGTGTTATCCACATATTTTAGAAGTGTACTCTCCTTTCCATTATCTAAGTTTAAATATTGACTGTACTTGACCCAGGACTGACCCCGGTAGAACCCCACTTGATATGTTCTCCCCGTTTGACAGTGAACCATTGAGCATGGTCTTTCACCCAGTTGTGCACCCACCTTATAGTAATTTCATCTGGACTGCATGTTTTTGTTTTGCTTATGAGAATGTTATATGGGACGTGTCAAAAGCCTTACTAAAATCAAGATATATCTACTCCTTTCTCCTTATCCACTAGGCCAGTAATCCTCTCAAAGAAGGAAATTAGGTTGGCGTGATTTGTTCTTGACAAATCCATGCTGGCTATTCCTTGTAACCCTATTATCCTCTAGGTGCTTACAAATTCATTGTTTAATAATTTGCTCCCATATCTTTCCAGGTACCAAAGACCTGCTAACTTGAGCTTCCCACCACGTGGGAAATGTACATACAGCTTTACCTTCAATAGCCTTGTGACATTATTTTTGGATGTATGCTGAGAAATCCCCAGTTCCATTGTCATCTAACTAAGTTTAGTCTTGAATGACATAGTCTATGGAGCTTTTACCCATAACCATGCACCCTTTCTGAGCAAATGGCTGAATTTAACCTAGCTAAAGTATAGTAGAGTCCTGTTCATTTTGTAGTTTAGAGTTTACCTCTTATAAGAATTGGCAAGCATATGAACTTTGAACTGACTTTTAGGCTATTGAAACTTAAATCACTTGAGACACAAAATGGGTGAGGCCTTTTATTGGACCAACTTCTGTTGGTGGAAGGTACAAGCTTTTGAGAGCTCTTCTTCAGGTCTGGAGAAGGAAGTGGAGGGTCTGGCCAAATAAAAGTTCAGACAGATTGTTAAGCAAAAGGGATAATGTATGTTGGAAATGGTCACTTGAAACTGAGTGGGCAATTGGGGGTTAGATTGTTATGCATAAAGAGTTTGAAGTGGGCAATTTAAGGGTAACAGGCAGTGTGTGTGTGTTACAAATTTTTGTAATGAGCCAAAAATCAGTGTCCCTGTTAAGTCCATGGTGTTTTGGTATCTAGCAGATTTATTTAAGTTTCCCTTGAAGACAAGTAGTGAAAGATCAGACATAGAGTTAAAATCACTTGGCTAGGACTTCTCTAGACTATCAGGCAAACAACTCTGTAATTGTTATCCTTTGCCCTAAAGGTTTAAACTTAGTTGAGCAGACATCCACATGTGTGGGGTGTGCATATATACGTGCACAAACTCCAGGGAGGGCCTGCTTGCCCGGCTTTATTTCATAATCCAGGGCTATGTGAAGATGAATCTGCTTTTCTTTTTGTTATTCCCACCCCAGAATTTCAGAAGTTGTCCCTTGCATGTCAAACGGTCCATGCAAAAATTCCCTGAGCTATCTGCAGAACACTAAACATAGTAAGATTAGACGCATGTGTGGTCATTGTTTTCATACAGAGCTCTTGCTGTTGTTGCTATTATTATTGCATCTGAATAAAGGGTTAACGTACGCTGCTGTGACCATTAAAAGTCCCCTGGCACTAGGAATGTTGGGATTTTGCTGTTGGATGGCTCTGATACAGATTACAGAACTCTTTCTCCCTCCCCCCTCCCCCCCCCCTTTTGATTCCACAGCTCCATGGTAGGCGTTAATCTGCCTCAGAAAGCTGCTGGCTTCCTGATGAAGAAAGAACTGGATTACTTTGCAAAGGCTCTGGAGAGTCCAGAGAGGCCCTTCTTGGCAATCCTTGGAGGGTAAGAGCCAAGAGTGTATTTTACGTGCACTGTTTCCTTTTAACGTACACCCACTTCAGTGTTAGAGTGAATTAACAGTTCTACGAGTTTGCGTTGTGAACAAGAATTGTTTTCTTCCTAACCAAAAAATGGTATACTCATCTTGAGTCCCATGTAATTCACACCCTACAGAGGAGCTTGACTGGCCCTGTCTACTTCAGTGTTGCTGGCAGGCTCTGTTTTACTACTATGCTAGTTCTTTAGCTGCCCTAATCGGAGTAAGGGTATGTCTGCACTGCCCACATTACAGTGTGGCTGTGGCCGTGCTGTGACATGGGCAGTGTAGACATGCTTTTTTCCCCGGCGATTTTTAAAAAAACCCACCACCCCGAACAAGGGGTAAAGCACTGTCTATACTGGCGCTTTTAGCGCTAAAATTTTTGTCACTCGGGTGTTTTTTCACACCCCTGAATGACTAAAGTTTTAGTGCTGAACGTGGCAGTGTAGACACAGCCTTAGCCAGCAGCATTATGCTGTGCAAATGAACCAGAAGAGCTGTCAGTTAGCGACCTTTCTGCTGGGGTTCAGAGTACAAACCTAATGCCAACTCAGCGTGTCTCTATGTAAGTTGACACTACCTGTCATTATGCAACTGTGACCTACTGTAGCTAGATTCACTTCAGCTCTTTACAGGCGATTAATGTACGAAGACTTCCCCGGGGGGAAATCTGTTGAGTAACTAGGAGTAATCTCCCCATGTGTTGCTCATTCTTGTGGTATGTGTGTGCGCTTTTCAGACTGGCATGGTGGCTCTGCCAGAGTCCTTTTTGACCCTGAGGAATGAATAAAAACATAATGTAGACACCTGGCTAAGTGATATGAGCCTTGGACTTTGCATAGCCTCTTGTGGTCCAGTAAGACATGATTATTAAGTAACATGAACACTGTAATCTCAGAAGAGAATATGACTTATTCCTCGCCTCATTCTGCCCATAAATGTAACCTGTTACTGAAGAAATACTCAGTTTGTTTTATTTATAGAATATAAAAAGCTCAAACTTCCATTGTTCATTCTTCATAACATGACCTGGGCTTCGCAACACTCCACAATGCTGCGTTTATTGACACCCTTCAGAATCTTAGTCACATCTTGCCTTCTGTTATATGCACATACCGCTCTCCTAGACTGGCAGGAGCTGCATGCACAACACCAATGGCAGCATTTGGCCTGAATGGGTCTTTCAGAATTAAAGGGAGCAGCGCTTTGCTTCTCTAGTGGAAGCTCCTGCTCGAGGAGCATGTTGAATGGCTGGATTATCAGAACATCAAGGTTGTTGGTGAAATCAGAGATCACACTGCAAATAAGACCATAAGAATGGCTGTACTGGGTCACACTTAATGGTCCATGTAGCCCAGTGTCCTGTCTTCTGACAGTGGTTGATGCCAGATGCTTTCAAGGAAACCAATAGAACAGGGAAGTCATCAAGTGATCCATCTCCTGTCATCCAGTCCCAGTGTCTGGCAGTCAGAGGCTTAGGGACACCACTGCATGAGGTTGCATCCCTGACTGTCTTGGCTAATAGCTAAGGCTGTGAGTTTGTCACGGAGGTCACGGATTCTGTGACTTCTGCATTGGCCGGAGGTAGCTGGCTCAGAAGCAGCTTATGCAGCTCCTGTGCCAGACGCACCAGACGCTGCTGGGGCAGTCTTGGGCCACAGCGTCGCCCCTCCCCCCAGTGATGAGCTCCCAAAATCCTAATAACCAGTTCCCTACCAGGTCCTCGGCGACACTGTGGGGGGGGGGGGGGGGTGGTCCTTCGCTCTGGGTTTTCGGCGGCACTTGGGCGGCGGGTCCTTCAGACCCGGAGCGAGTGAAGGACCTGCCGCCGAACTGCCACCGAAGACCCAGTAGGGAACCGCCCGGTGAGTACAAGCCCCATGTGCCTCTTCTCTCTCCCCACCCCCCCAACCCCCACCCACGTCCTGCCCCCGACTGCCCCACCCCCTACCCAACTCGCCCCGCTCCCTGTCCCCTGACTGCCCCGACCCCATCCACCAACAGACCCCCGGAACTCCCACGCCTACCCAACCCCCCCCCCGTTCCTCGTCCCCTGACCGCCCCCCCAGAACCTCTGCCCCCATCCAACCGCTCCCTGCCCCTTATCCAACCCCTCCTCCCAGCCCTGGCCTGGCCCGGCCCTCTTACCATGCTGCTCAGGGCAGCGTGTATCGATGCTGCGCGGCCCGCTGGAGCTCACAGCCCCACTGAGGCTCTGCGAGAAGGGGGAAGGTGGGGGAGGGGCCGGGGGAGCCTCCCCAGCCGGGAGCTCAGGTGGGCCGGACAGGACGGTCCCGCGGGCCACATAGTTTGCCCACCCCTTTACAACCGGTTCTAAACCAGCTTCTAAATTTAACAACCGGTTCCCACAAACCGGTGCGAACCGGCTCCAGCTCACCACTGCCTCCCCCCCAGCAGCAGAGTTTTGGGTGTGGGAGGGGACAGTGTGAAGTGGGCTCTGGGCGGTGCTTACCTGGGGGGCTCCCGGCCAATGGGAGCTGCGAAGCCGGCACTCTGGTGCTCCAACCCCCTGTCCCTTCCCACACCCAAACTCTGCTGCTGGGGGCGGGGAGGCCTGGAGCCAGGTAAGGAGCCTGCCGGCCCCGCCAACCCCTTCCCCGCCCCCCCAAAGCACAAGCGGGAGTCCTGGGCGGCGTGCCGCTGGCCACGCTCCTGACCCCTCCCCCCACCCCCCCCAGCACCAGCTGGGATCCTGGACTGTGCGCCACCGTCCGCCCCCTTCCCACCCCCTCAAGCAGCCAGGCCACCCGCCCCCACCGGTATTTTTAGTAAAAGTCATGGACAGGCCATGGGCCGTGAATTTTTGTTTACTGCCCATGACCGTCCTTGACTTTTACTAAAAATACCCGTGACTAAAACATAGCCTTACTAATAGCTATTGATGGTCCTCTCCTCCACGAACTTATGTAGTTCTTTTTTGAACCCAGTTATAGTTTTGACTTTCACAACCTCCCCTGGCAACCAGTTCCACAGATTGACTGTGTTGTGTGAAGAAATACTTCCTTTTGTTAGTTTTAAACCTGCTGTCTGTAACTTCATTGGGTGACCCCTAGTTCTTGTGATATGTGAAGGGGTAAATAACACTTCCATATTCACGATCTCCACACGATTCATGATTTTATAGATCTATATCCTATCCCTCCTTAGTCTCTTTTCCAAGCCAGAAAGTCCCAGTCTTTTTAATCTCTCCTCATGTGGAAGCTGTTCCATACCCTTAATCATTTTTGTTGCCCTTCTATATACTTTTTCTGTTTCTAATGTATTTTTTGAGATGGGGTGACCAAAACTGCATGCAGCATTCAAGGTGTGGGCGTACCGTGGATTTATATAGTGACATGCTATTTACTGTGTTCTTCTCTTTCCCTTTCCTAATTGTTCCTAACATTCTGTTAGCATTTTTGACTGCTGCTGCACTCTGAGCAAATGTTGTCAGAGAATTATGCACGATGACTCCAAGGTCTCTTGCTTGAGTGGTAACAGCTAATTTAGACCCCATCATTTTGAATGTTCTTATCACTTGCATCTTCTTCCAGCCTGGGACTGCTGCTGGCTGCACAGGGCATGGGACTTCTATATGACCTGATTTCTGGGTTGCTCTTTGGCCCTGTGTACCCTACAAAACTTGCCCACCAGTTCAGCTGTTGCTATCTTGCTGGGAAGCCTGGCAAGTGTCACTTTTTCTCCCCAGTTTGTAAAATGGGAATTGTAGCCGCTACATGGGTGTGGTGAGGCTTGAATAGGTGATATTTATACAGCGATATGAAAATATTAAGTGCTGAATATCTCCTAGGAGTTGCTGCCAGTGCTGTTGTTGTTTTACTTCCTGACTTTTATTATACCAGCTGCTGCAAGACCGCCTTGAGATGTAAAGCCTGGAGCATATCAGGCTGAGTGTTGCAATTCTTGGGTGGCTAAAATGGCTCTGCCTTGCATGTTGTCACCTCCTGAAAGGTACAAAGATCCAGCAAAAATGCACTGCTTAAATCAAATAAATCCTGCTCAAATAGTGATGTGATGTCTGTCTATATTACTTGCTTTCTCTTCCTCTCTCCTCCCACCAGAGCTAAAGTTCAGGATAAGATTCAGCTCATCAATAACATGTTGGATCAAGTCAATGAGATGATCATTGGTGGTGGAATGGCTTTCACTTTCCTCAAAGTGCTCAACAACATGGAGGTATGAAACCAGCAGTTCTGTTTTAGGGGGAGCAGGAGGGAGGCCAGGTGTAAAGATGCTTGCACTAGATCATTCTCTCTCCCTTCTCCTGGAATTCAGAACTGAAAGTTCATAATCTAACTCGAGAACAAATGAAATACTGCGTGGTCTCAATCTGCCAGCATTATGAGTGCCTATTGCTGAGGTCTGGATGATGTCGGGGAATGAATAACGTTTTGAAATTAAGTACTTTAGACCTCGGGCGAAGCTCAGCCTTGTACAGAAAGCCAGCAACAAGGGCTAGGCATCAAGTGTCGGCCTTCAGAAAAGGAATTCTGTGGGGCATAAGACTCGTGCTGACCCTCTGCCCAGGAGTGAATTTCCCTCTCAAAGCGCATATTGGGGTATATCTCCACTGCAATAAAAGACCCATGGCACTGCTATGGCTAGCAAATCGACTTGGGCTTGTGGGACTCGGGGTGTTGGGCTGTACAATTGCAGTTTAGACACTTGAGCTCGGTCTGTAGCCTGGGCTCTGATCCTCCACGAGGGGGAGGATCCCAGAGCCTGGGCTCTGAGACTTGGTGCCACAAGTTTTTTATCATAGTGTAGATAGCCCCTTGGAGCCTCAAAACAAGCTTTCCATGTTGCTTCAGATTGGTAAACCCATAGCAACCCCTCCATACTGATTGAAAGCTGAAAGAAATTCTTTTCAAATATCCCATTGTGCTCTTCCTCCTCTAGATTGGCAATTCTCTGTTTGATGAAGAGGGATCAAAGATCATCAAGGACCTGATGGCCAAGGCTGAGAAGAATGGTGTGAAGATCACTCTGCCCGTTGACTTTATTACTGCAGATAAATTTGATGAGAATGCGCAAAGTGGGGAAGCCACTGTGGCCTCGGGGATCCCTGCTGGCTGGATGGTAGGTGTAATAAGATTCATAGATTCCAAGGCCAGAAGGGACAGTTGTAATCATCTAGTCTGACCTCCTTTTATAGCACAAGCCATAAATCTTCCCAAAAATAATTCTTTTGAACTGGAGCATTTTTTTAATGGTTAAGTAACCTCCCTGTTAAAAATGGACACTTTATTTCCAGTCTCACTAAGAAATAAAGACTAGGGAAAGTACTCTGGGGAGAGGATGCACATCTTGTCTAAGATTCTGTGCAGGAAGCTTGTGCAGGTTCTTTAGTGTATATTGACCAAATAAGTTGTGAAAATATGTGGCTTGTCTTGCATTTTTAAGTATAAATCTTGAGTAACTTTTCTGATACTAAGATTAAAAAAAATAAAATTCCCTTTAAAACTTTCAGATTTCAGATCAGAGGGGTTCTGCCTAGAGCAATTTCTGTATTTAGACTTATTCTGAATGGCAAAGGCTCATCTCCAAGGCTCTGAGTGCTTTAACTTTCTTTTAAAATGACTGTTCATAATAAGAGAGATACCACAGCAGGCTTCACCATATAGCAGCAACAGCTAGCAGTTCCCTCCCAGTTCCTCAATATTCACTGCATGGGGAGGGGGAAAAAGCTCTCACCTCTTATCCAATCTGTTGCTGTTCCTGCACCAACAGTGAGCTTACTGCATTATAAACAAGTCCACTGGTCCTTGTCCCAAGGAGGTGACAGTGTCTTTCAGACTGTGGCTAGCACCTGTCAGGTTGATGTGACTAAAAGGTGGTGCAGGAATCTCTGATTTAGTGAGTGTTGTATTTATTTTTTAGCCACCTATATGTGGGTGATTTCTGATGAAGCTATACAGTAATTGCATCCATGTTCTCTTACCTGTGTTAGGGCTTGGATTGTGGTCCTGAAAGTACTAAGAAGTTTGTGGAAGCTGTGGGCAGGGCCAAGCAAATTGTGTGGAATGGTCCAGTTGGTGTATTTGAGTGGGACAAGTTTGCCAAAGCAACCAAAGCACTGATGGATAAAGTGGTGGAAGTTACTGGCCAGGGTTGCATCAGCATTATTGGTAAGATTTTTGTGGAGATGCATTTTCCCCCCTCTTAAATTCAAATGGAAAAGCCGCTGCTTGCTGGCATCAAGTTATTAAGTGATTGTAAAATCTCATGCCCTTCCTTAAGGGAATGTTCAGTTCTGCTCTGGCAGCAAGTATGGCCTTCAAGGATGCTGCGCCCACTTCTGCGGTGGACTCGGCTGACACATAGCCTTGCAAGGAAGAGCGTGCTCTTCCTTGCCAGCTTTCTCTTAGTTGGATGAACTTAAATTTCCTTCTATCTATAATTAATTTGCTTTGTTAAACAGGTGGTGGAGACACTGCTACTGCCTGTGCTAAATGGAACACCGAGGATAAAGTCAGCCATGTCAGCACCGGAGGTGGTGCCAGCTTGGAACTTCTAGAGGGTAACTTCTTTCCTTCTGTTACTCTAGTTCAGAAACTGAGGGGGGAGGGGCAGTAGAGCTGCCTGTTCTCAGTTAGGCTGGGGCTTACTTTGTGGTCGCACAGTAGTGTAATGTGTCCCTTGTATTTCACCAGCCATAGGACGTGCTTTGTCACTACCTTTGAGATACCTAGTGACTTGTATTTTAAATAATTCTTTCCTTCCTTACTCTACTCCCTTTCCTTTCCTCTTTTCTTCCAATACTATTCCAAAAACAGAGTTTCTCATTCCAGAAGGGGCAGAAATGGATCAGTAGAAACTAGAACGGACTATTTTAAGTGTTGGCCTTGTTTTTTTAAACTCCCTGTCATGCCTTTTCTCCCCTGCACACCCCCATTTTTTTTAAAAAAAGGAAAATTTAAACATACTGAGAGGCTTTGTCTCAGATGCTAACACCAAGAATAGTTAGTTATTCCTTGTAGTAGTTCTTTAAAGGGTTTCATAAAGCAACCTGTGTAAAAAGGCTGAGTAGTCTGTACTTCTAGGCAAAATTTACAGTAGCTTTAGAACAGGGGTCTCAAACTCAAATGACCACGAGGGCCACATGAGGACTAATGCATTGGCTGCATCACTGACACCCCCCATCGCTGCCCCTGGCCCCGCCCCCACTCCACCCCTTCCATGAGGCCCCGCCCATGCCCCATCTCTTCTCCACCTCCTCCTACAACCGGTTTTAATAAAATATATACACTCAGTAAAGGCCCCCCACTGCACTGGGCTGCACCACCACTCCACCCCTGCTCTGCTTCTTCCAGGGGTGGCAGGTTTGTAGAAATTTTGGTGGTGCCCAGAATCTGCCCCCCCCCAATTACGCCCCCACCTGCCTAAGGCTCTGGGAGGGAGTTTGGATGGGGGAGGGGGTCTGGGGTGCAGACTCTGGGATAGAGTTTGGGTGCTGGGTGCAGGCTCTGGGATGGAGTTTGGGGATAGGAGGGGGTGAGGGCTGTGGGGCTGGGGATGAGGTGTTTGGGGCATTGGAGAGGCTCAGGGCATTGGAGAGGCTCAGGACTAGGGCAGAAGGGCAGGGGAAGGGCAGCCTGCCCTGGCCCTTGTGGAGGGGGGCACTAGGACCCTGCAGCAGCAGGTGATGCCGGAAGCCGGCAGAGCGGAGCGGAGTCAGCATGAGCTGCAGGCTCTGGCGGTGAGGGGGCAGCAAGTGAGGCACAGGGACACTCAAGGGAGGTGCGTGGGGGCGGCAGGCGGGGCCGGGGGAGAGACCTGGCCCCAAACATTGGGGAGCAGCGCCCCGGGGAGCTTAGCTGCCACATAAAATAACTCAGGGGGCGGGGGTGAGGGGAGTTTGGTGGCAACAGGAAGTAACGGGGGTGGGGGGGGAGCTTGGCGGGCCGCAGGGAAGAGCGGCCCACGAGCCTCGTGTTTGAGACCCCTGCTTTAGAACATCCTTTTAAACTAACCACTAGTTTTAAGGTGCCCTCTAGTGGTCACTTATAACTCTACACTAGTAGATTTGGGGGCTGCATTGTACTGTAAATGGGTTTTCATTTCCTCTGATAATTAGCTGTTTTCCAATATGTGTAAATTCTCTAGTGCTGTCACATACTGTATAAAAGAGAAGCCACAATAGACAGTAGTGCAGTTCAGCAGTTGTATGCTAGACAGGGCTTTTGTTTCTGTTGCCTAGGGAGTAATGGTGAAGGGAAAGAATGCAAACTGCTGGAAGGGGCACTATGCAGCTGGCTGACTTGAAAGGACAAAGTTGTTTAGTTTTGGCCCAAATGTAGGTTTTGTGTGTACAGTCTCTTTAAACTTAATAAACCCCCAACAGATTAGAAATACTTTTCCAAAATTAAAGTAACTTTTGCGTTGAGAACACTAGTGAGCTCTTTAAAAATCAGCTATTGCAGCATTGTACTACAGCATAAGAATAAGACTGACTCAACAAAAGTGAAAACAGTCTATTTTCATCATCCAAACCGAATGAGGTGCAGGAGTAAAATGGCATAAACAATGAAAAAATAGATTTTTTTGGAAGGGAAAAAAAAAAAAAATCCTGTACTTCAATAATTTGGTATTTAACACAAGTAATTCTTATTTTTTTTTTTTTTTTAGGCTTGTAATATTAACTCCCCACAAAATCCTTTCCATTTCCAGGTCTACAGGTCACCTATGATTCAAAAAATATGGAACAGCATTAACAGCCATATCCAAAGCCCATTGCAGTCAATGGGAGTCTTTCCATTGAATTCAATGAGCTTTGGATTAGCCCATAAGAGGGACTTGGATAGAATTGTACAAGCCATGTTAATTGTGCAGAAGAATCTTGACTTTTAAACTTTTATGTAAAGGGATTTTCTGTTTTCATATGAATACAGTTGTGTATCAAATGTTCATTGGCGCTTTAATATGTGTTCGCTCATATAAAGCAGCTAAGTATAATACTAATGGCTACAAAAATTAACAGGGGTATATGGGGTTAGTGTCCTCTTGCAGCTCAATTGTGACTGATTGTTAAAATGTTGCTTTTTTTTTTTTTTTTTTTTTTTTTTAAGTAAACCTAACTTTTTCCTTGGGTTTTTAAATTGCTAACAGGTAAAGTTCTTCCTGGCGTGAATGCTCTGAGCAATGTGTAATGGACAGAACACTTCCCCAGTATGTTCCTGTGCACAGCCCCTAACCATCAACACTGCTGCGCTTCTGTATCTCCGCTCTGCAAGAGACAGACCACAGAATGTAAACCGAAATTAGATGGTATTATGAGAAGATGACAACCGAGATGGCTTGAGTCTACAGTTTACATGATGTGGATTTGTCCATTGTTATCCCACTTGAACTAATGTAGTGCGTTAAATTGGTGGTGTTAATTTAGAGTGTATATATTTATATTTTGCCTTTTAAAGAGATTAACCCTTATTAAATGTCTGTTTCTCAAAATAGATTGCTGTGTTAAGCTTTATCAGTGTTTTTAGCAGCTGTTTTTTGTCACTTGACACAGTTCAAAAACAATTTGTTTTTGAGATTGACTGTAATAGCTGCTGAATAAATGTCAGTGCTAACCAATTGGTATGTGTTCCTTCCTTCACAGAGTTAGTCACCTGCACAAGAACACACTCATCTAAAGCTATGCTTCATATGTTCGGGTTTTTTCCCTTTTGTGCTAATGCATTGTAGTCTTCTAAAATGCATTTTCAGGCTGTCCAAGTGTTTGGAATTATAAGCATCCTAATATATACTCCTGAAACTGATTTTCATGGCATGATACTCATTGCTTTGAAGCACTTGCAGATGCCAGATTGTTATCAGGGCAACAACAGGACCTTACCCTAAAAAATCAGCATATATACTGGTATGCCAGAACTCCTGCACTATTTGATAAGATTAGTGCTAAAATTAATTTCAGATAACAGATTAGGATGAAAATTTCAGACATGGATAAGCACTTGCAAATCTGAAAAATCAGCTCATTTAGCTGATATGATCGATAAATCCAGTTTGGATATACTAGAAATCGAGGAATCCCTGAAAGTTAGGTAAATAGAATTTGAATAAGCATTCTCTTCCCTCTCCTGCATGCATGCAAACACAAGTGAAACAAAGGCTCACTCCGAGAATCAACTTCAAAAAATTAACCTCCTTTCAAACTCTTATGGGAAGCAATTATAAAAGCACTAAGGTGTGCACTAAATGTGGCTTAGCTGAAACTCTTAGCCGAGATCCTATAACCAGGGCTAGAGGATAATTGGGTAGCAATCATAGAAACTGCATTTTAAAGAGAATAAATTTAAAATAAAAGAACCCCTCCTCCATCTCCCCCTCTCCCCGCTTGTTCTAAACCTGTTACATCAGCATTTCACAAATGGGGGTCTGTGGACCCCTGGGGGTCTGCGAGCCCCACTGATCAACTCCTCCCCCTCCCTCTCAGTGCCTCCTGCATGCTAAAAATCTGGTGGCGCAGCAGGGCTAAGGTAGGCTCCCTGCCTGCCCCAGCTCTGCGCCGCTCCTGGAAGCGGCCAGCATGTCCCTGAGTGGCAGAGTTAGGGGGCCTCCATGTGCTGCCTCCCCACCCCAAGTGCTGACTCCACAGCTCCCATTAGGGTGACCAGATGTCCTGATTTTATAGGGACAGTCCTGACTTTTGGGGCCTTTTTCTTATATAGGCTCCTATTACCACCCCGTCCCGATTTTTCACATTTGCTGTCTGGTCATCTTAGCTCCTATTGGCCGGGAACTGCGACCAATGGGAGCTAACTGCGTGCGCTGAGACCCCTGGCCCCCCCGCCTAGGAACCGCTGCCAAAGGGATGTGCTGGAGGTTTCGGGAGCCACCCGAGGTAAGCGCTGCCTGGCTGGAGCCCACGCCCCAACCCCTTGCCCCAGCCCAGAGCCTGCGCCCCGCACCCGAACTCCCTCTCAGAGCCCACACTCTGCACCCCCTCCTGCACCCCAACCCCCTGCCCTAGTGTGATGAAAGCGAGTGAGGGTGGGGGAGAGTGACGGAGGGAGGGGGGATGGAGTGAGGGTGGGGGAGAGCGAGTGATGGAAGGAGGGGGGGATGGAGTGAGCGGGGGCAGTGCTTCAGAGAAGGGGTAGGGGCATGGCATCAAGGAAGGGGGCAGGGCAAGGGCTGAGTGGCAGGGCTTGGGGGTCCCTGAAAATTTTAAATCAAAATGGGGGTCTTTGGGTTGCTAAGGTTTGAGAACTGCTGTGTTACATAACAGGATGTAGCAGCTGAGGAGACTCCTAAGAGCTTCCCAGTACAGGACATTTAGCGACAGTGTTCTAAAATATCCAGTCTTCAACAGGAAAAAAATACTGGGCGGAAGGGAGATGGCATATGCTCTGGCTTCTGGGACATATCTTGTATCAGTGAGATGTGGGAGCTTGGTACCTTATGTGCCTTTTGGACTGAAACGTAAATGCTGTAAGCAAACATCTAATTAGCTTCTTACTAGACTGACTCCTACTGGACTCTCCATGGATTGTTCAGACTGTAGGTGCTACAGCAGTAACTTGTGAAACATTACTGTGAGGTAAAGGTGATCTAACATGACTTTCTCTCATCCGTGTAAACAAAACAAGTTTTTGCAGGTATAGGTACTTGGGCCTAAAACACTGTCCTCTGACATCTGTCTACACAGACAAGAAAATTTTTTTTACAGCTGGGCTGAGTTGAATTTCACACATGCTTTGGGAGAGCTGGTTATGAAAAAATTGCCTTGTGTTTTTTGAACACCTCTAATGCTTGCATTTATAAATGCAACCCTCCGCCTCTGCCTCCACCCTAGTCTGCTCTTTTTCAGCTACTGGATCCACTTAAAAGACAACTACATTAAAAAATTTCCTGTAACATCACTATTCCATGCAAGCAATTGCAGTAGTTGCCACAAGAATATCATGCACTTGTAAAGAAAAAGGGCACCATCCATGAGTGTTAAAATATGGCCTGGATTACGAACAAGTTTGAGGAAACCCTAGATTAAGAGAAATAAAACAAGGAAGAGCAAAAGTAATGCCTCCAAGGACAGTGTCTCTCTCTGACATGCTGAATCTATTGTGACTCAGGAAATGGCTGCTGCTCTTGCATACATGCAGATGCCTTAGAAATGCAGGAAAAGGGATAATAAAATTGTAACAGTTGACAATCAACAACTGTTACTGTCAAGTGTGGCAGTTGTGGTGTAATAGGCCTCCTTGTTAGATTCAGCTGACAGAGGACTGAATGAGGTATGGCCCCCACACCTCTAAAGATGGTCTTTCCAAGTTAGGATTGATGTTATTCACAGGGCTGATGAAGTACTGAGGTGGCTCATGATTTTTTTATTATACTGTAGATAATTTTTAAATGGCTTGTGCTGTAATGTAGCATATTGGTTCTGTGCATAAATGAAAGGCTTCACTCAATTGCTTTGAATGTGACACTTAGCACCAGGACTAAAATCACACAAGTCGTTTCAAGTCTTTTATTTTAAAATGTTTAACTCGCAGCAGCAAGGGCTGAAGTTCTTTCTTGCGTCTATATTTTTGTTACTCTTCATTTGCTAAATATATTATTCCGTACATTTGCCATCATCAGCTCATGATTTTTCTGTGTTCTAGCACCACATTTCCATTGTAGGATGATTTATAACTAATATAGTATGGAGATAACCTTTAATGTTTTTGATTTCACTCCCTCCCAATCAAATTCTAAACAAATACAATTAAAACATAAAAGCAGAATAATAAAATCATATCTACAAGAGTATCATTTAAAACTATGCAAGGTTTATCTAAAAAATGCAAATCCAGCAATGCATAAGAAATAGCCATTAAAGTGGTCTATCAAGATATTTATACTGTAGATAATTTTTAAATGGCTTGTGCTGTAATGTAGTATATTGGTTCTGTACAGTGGTATCTAGGTGCTAAAACAAAATTAAGGGTTGCATAAAAATTTTAAATGGCTGGGAACTATACTGCCTACTAATACAAATATCTACAGATAGTATGTGGATATCTTGTATGCTCATTTTGGAATGTTCCCCTTTTCTCTTATTGTAACTTTTTGGCCCTGTTGTCATGGGATGGCACATGTAAAGAGAGAGTTCTCAAATCCCCTTGTGAAGGTTTGGGATCATTTGGGGGCAGTGAGTTTCATAGGTTTGAAAGCTAAACGAATTCAGATAAGTGATATTGAAACTGAAACCTTTTAAATGTGAGTAGCAAGTTCCAGAATCAGGCAACAAAAAAATGCTGTTAATAGAAATCACTGTGCGTGGATGCTGCCCTTAATCACATTTGAGTCTGAGCAATTTTTATAGCACTGCTGATGAAAAAATTGCTGTTAGTATTTAATGGGCACACACTGACCTCTTACTGGAAATACTGAGAAAGCAGCTACATAAGGAGAATTTGTTATCTGTCCCCCACAATCCAGTGGCATAAAAGAACAAGAGTGGTACACCAATGAGTTGTGTTGTCAACAGGGCTGGATGAATGAGACAGGGCTGTTATAAAACATGGTGGAGTACAGCTGCCTACAAAACATGAATAACAGCTAGAAGCCAGACCTGCAAAAATCTATGTAAGTATTCATGCATGGTCAGAGGAAGCTAATTAAAATGTGTTTGTTTTTAAAAAGCTATTTCTAGTTTCTTTTCTCCCTCAGTCCCACACTGGATTCCACAGTTAGTCTCAAATGTAAAAAGTAATAAATATTTAGACTTTATATGCAATCTACTCATTACAAATCTCAGGCTTTTGGGGTTGTAGCTTATTGGATAAAATCTGGGGAAGGGAACATGTCTTTATGGTAAATGCTCTCTTCTCTCTCTGTATGGCTGTAGGTGTACTGTACATATTATATATATATGCATAAAACAACAGTTAGGACAGCCAGCTCATCAAGAGTCAATTGGACATCCTCTGCCTTAGCCTAATTCAAGCAAAAGGTTGCTTTTTGTATATATAGACACATAACAGCGGTGGTTATTTTCACTATGGCTCACAAGGCACTGGGATCCGGGCTGAGACCCCCAGTGCAGCACAGGTGTGGACTCACGTCTTCCCTGGGGACCTTTTGGGGGCGTGTAAGGGTGAGAGAACTACACTTCCCAGCAGACGTTGCAGCGGGTTCCTACAGTGGGGCATGCTGGGAGTCGTAGTTGGAGGTGACTGGTGAAAGTTAATCACCGAAGCGGCGGTAGGCAGATCCCAGAGCGCCTCGGTGTGTCTCATTGTCGTGCCGGCTTCGGCTTTGTCACCTCCAGGGGACGCGGCGCAAGATGGATGAAGTGTGGGCGGCTGCTGGGGCAGGTGCCCGCGGGTAAGCAGCTGGGGCGCTGCCCCACAGGGCGGAGGGGGGAGGGGGGGATGATCTACCCGGCACACGAGCGTGCGCGGTTCCGTGCCTGGCTACACCCAGCTGCTGCCCGTGCTGCGCCCCGGGGGCTGGGCGCGTGGCTCGCTGGCCGTGCCCGGGCTGTGCGGCAGGCTCGGGTGCACCCGGGAGCGGGGAGGAAGAAGGATCTGCCATCGCTTTTCCGCTGCTGCCCTTTGAACTGCTTTGTGTCCGCCAACAAAGGGGGGGGAGGGAGGGATGCGCCGATCTCCTCCCCCTTCTCGCTGTCACGGGCTTTAAGGGCGTTTGCGGCTCTAGCTCCCTCCAAAGGGCAGCGTCGAGAAACAAAACTGGCTGGATCCCTCCCCTCCCCCCGGAGCCGCGAGAGTGGGGGACTGGCCTCCCCTCGCTGCCCATCTCTTCCCCGCTCCCCCAACCAAGCCCTGCCCTAGTCCGCTCCACTCCCTCCCCAGAGTCCCGGGGGTGGGGCTGCCCAGCCCCCTGGCTCCCCGCAGATGGTAGGGGGGCTGCCCTCCCCTTCTGTCCCCTTTCTGCACCTGCACCAGAGTCCTGCAGGTGCAGTCTGGCTTTACTGGCTCCCTGCCCACGCTGTATCGCCCGAAAGGAGCTGGCTTGCGCTCCCCGGAATTCAGAGCCCGGGGTTCTCTTGCCTCTCTCCCCCTGCCCCACTGAGCTGGGGGGCGGGTTTTGTGGCTAAGGCACTGAGCTGGGACCCTGGAGACCTGCATTCAGTTCCTGGCTCTACCACAGCTTCCTTTTGTGACCTTGGGGGGCAGAGGGAGTCTATTCATTAATAAGTGTGAGGTACTTGGATACAAGAAGGGTGGGGGTATTTATCAGACAGAGGAAGGGGTTTCCCTCCCCCCTCCAGCTTGCCTTAAAGCCCATAGAGAACACATGCCCCTCCCCCAACACCAAAGTGTGGGACTGCCCTGCCCCACCTGCACCCCCAGCCCCAAACCTGTAGCATAAGAACACAAGAATAGCCCTACTGGGTTAGACCAAAGGTCCATCTAGCCCAGTATCCTGTCTTCCGACAGTGGCCAATGCCAGGTGCCCCAGAGGGAATGAATTGAACAGGTGATCATCAAGCGAACCATCCCCTGTCGCCCATTCCCAACTTCTGGCAAAGAGAGGCTAGGGACACCATTCCTGCCCATCCTGGCTAATAGCCATTGATGGACCTATCCTCCATGAATTTATCTACTACTTTTTTGAACCCTGTTATGGTCTTTGCCTTCACAACATCCTCTGGCAAGGAGTTCCACAAGTTGACTGTGCGTTGGTTGAAAAAATACTTCCTTTTATTTGTTTTAAACCTGCTGCATATTAATTTCATTTGGTGACCCCTAGTTCTTGTGTTATGAGAAGTAGTAAACAACATTTCCTTATCTACTTTCTCTACACCAGTCATGATTTTATAGACCTCAATCATATCTCCCCTTAGCCGTCTCTTTTCCAAGCTAAAAAGTCCCAGTCTTATTAATCGCTCCTCATTCGGAAGCCATTCCATACCACTAATCATTTTTGTTGCCCTTTTCTGAACCTTTTCCAATTATCCACAATGACTCCAAAATCTTTCTTGAGTGGTAACAGCTAATTTAGACCCCATCATTTTGTTGCCCAGTCACCTAGTTTTGAGAGATCCTTTTGTAGCTTTTCGCAGTCTGCCTGGGTCTTAACTATCTTGAGTAATTTTGTATCATCTGCAAATTTTGCCACCTCACCGTTTACCCCTTTTTCCAGATAATTTATGAATATGTTGAATAGGACTGGTCCCAGAACAGACCCCTGGGGGACACCACTATTTATCTCTCTCCATTCTGAAAACTGACCATTTATACCTACCCTTTGTTTCCTATCTTTTAACCAGTTACCAATCCATGAGAGCACCTTCCCTCTTATCCCATGGCAGCTTACTTTGTGTAAGAGCCTTGGTGAGGGACCTTGTCAAAGGCTTTCTGAAAATCTAAGTATGCTATATCCACTGGATCCCCTTGGTCCACATGCTTGTTGACCCCCTCAAAGAATTCTAGTAGATTGGTGAGGCATGATTTCCCTTTACTAAAACCATGTTGACTCTTCCTCAACAAAATATGTTCATCTATATGTCTGACAATATTGTTCTTTATTATAGTTTTATTATAGCATCTACATAAAGATTCTGCTCTTTTTCCATCCGTCCCCTATGGCCTCTTTACATTCGAAAGAGGGTAAGTGAATCCATACCCACCAGCTGGGATGTGTCAAGAGAACAAGTTTTTCACTCAGTTTGCAATAATCCCAGCAGAGTCCGTAGTTATAGTTTTGTGCCACTTCCTGCAAATCACATTTCGCTCCATAAATTTATTTCAGTTCTTTGTTCTTGAATAAGTGTCAGGATCCTGCTAATCACCGCAGCCTTGGGCAGGATCTGGGCCTAATGATCTTTGAGGCCAGGCACTGAGGCGATGGCAAATTGGGAGAATATGTAGGTTGGGATTCTGTCTTTGTTAAACCTATTAAATATCCCCTATGAGCCTGACCCTGCAATCCAAGCACAGGGAATAAATCCTATTAATTTCAGTGGGCTATTTACCCAGAGCCAGCTCTAGTTGTTCGTTTTTTTGCCACCCCAAGCAAAAAATTTGCCACCCCAACCTCTGAGAGCACAACTGGCCAAGCCAAAAACAAACAAACAAACAAAAAAAGGCCAGAATGCCGCTCCTGGAATTGTGCCGCTCCTGGAATTGTGCCACCCCAAGCACGTGCTTGCTTTGCTGGTGCCTAGAGCCAGTCCTGTATTTACCTGTGTAAGGGCTGCAAGATTGGGCAGTAAAAGCTAGATTTTGGGTACTGATGAAGCATAGCATATAAATTGGACCCAAGGTGGGTTTAAACCTCCTTTGTTCTCTTGGGGGCAGCCAAGAGCTGATAGACCCCTCCACATAAATTGGAGCAGCCCAAGGTTCCCACAGCAGTGGCTTCCTAGGGGTTGATCTGCTAGCCTAGGATGCCTGCAGCACAAGGCTCTTCAGTAATGCCTCTTCCTCCTGCTGCTTCCTATGCTGGAGGAATCCTCAGCTGCTTGGTTAGCGTGTCTCAAAGGGGCCACAGCAGGGACCAAAGTTCTGGCACTAACTGTCACTTCACATAAAATTAGTGGCTTAATCCTGGCAAAGATCCTGGTTTCAGTCCCAAGGCGGTGTGATAGAAGCAGGAGATATGACTTGTTCAAGGGAGGAGAGCTTCTGCTTGAATTTTATTTTGATTCCAATATATAATAATAATACCTAGTGTTTACTTAGCACTTTTCATCAGTAGATCTCAAAGTGCTTTACAAAACAGGTAAGTATTATTATCCGCATTAAGGATGCCTGTTGCAGGCTCTGGGCACCTTCCATAGATCATTAAGAATACAGTCCAATTAATGAAAGCAGCAGTGACAAACCAATGACCTTTTCCCACACACGGGAAACCATTCCACAAAACCACAATTTCCATATCAAATAAAACTCCATACCCTATTAGCTCTCAAATCTCAATTCTCCTCAAGCACCTGCTCAAATCAAAGGGCTTTGTGGCGTGTATTGTAGATCAATGTATTTAGGTTATTACAGACCAAAGGAAAGGGAGCTGGGGAGTGAATTCCAGGGTTGAGGGGCCTCATGGAGAATATTCTGTCAGTTGGTCCCTTATCCAAGTTCTGTCATTCGAATAAGTATCTGAATGTTAGGGAGCTTATTCAAAGCTGGAGTCTGAACCTATCAGAGTTGGCCCTGGATCTACTTCAGTCTATTCATAGAAGAGAAAGAGTCATTCAAAATTAGAGATTGCCCAGAACTGGAACTCAGAATCTAAATTCAGTTTACATGACTCCTAAGATTTCACTAGGAGGGTAGTGAAGCACTGGAATGGATTACCTAGGGAGGTGGTGGAATCTCCATCCTTAGATGTTGTTAAGGCCCGGCTTGACAAAGCCTTGGCTGGGATGATTTAGTTGGTGTTGGTCCTGCTTTGAGCAGGGGATTGGACTAGATGACCTCTTGAGGTCTCTTCCAACCCTAATATTCTATTATTCTAAGATGAGGGAAACTTTGTGAAGAATGCTGAGCCAAAATTTTGTAAGATCAGCATGTGACACTTTGTCATAAATGGATCTGAATTCTCCTGTGTCAGCCTCAAACATAAACTCTGAATCCTATCCTAGTGCTAAACCAGATCTACATATCTTGTCCTCTTCCTCTGCCTATTGGAAATAGAACACCCCAGGATTGATGTTTCCCTACATTGTTCACTTTGAGTACCACTACAGACAATATCCTCTTCCGCAGTCTGAATGCTTGATGTCATGTCATAGTTATTCTCTAGGAATGTGTCTGCCCTGGATTGTGATGGTAATGCTCAATGATGACCTAATTGCAGCACTCTTACTGTGTAGGAAAAGTACTTGATTGTGGCCTCTTGGTTTGTCTTCTCACCAAAGAGATCATTGCCTCACAATACAATGCGCCATCAGTGCTGTCACTTCATTTATTTAATGAGCTGTTATAAGGCTGGTTAATACATCTAAAGACCTTGGCTAAAGTCCTGGTGTCTAACCCTTCTCTGAGCAGGTGTAGATAATGGAGGTAAAAATGCCTGTGCCTGGTCTAGCTTTCCCACCATTGCTACCACCGTGGAATTGCACCAGTGCTAGTACAAGGGTGGGAAAATTCTTGAAAATTGCCAGTATAGAAGGAGCCTCAAATATTAGGTGGAACTAAAGAGAAAGGAACGATGGTCTAGGTGCCATTCCTGGTGCTACTACAGAATTAGGGCTAGATCTGCAAAGGAGACTTAGACTCAGCATAGCAGCACCTAATTTTTAGGTGTCGTGCCTCCTAATCGAATCCACAGCTCTGAATTAGGTGACCAGGTTTCCTGTACAATGCCTGGGAGAGTTAGGCACCTAAGAATGGGATCCACCAAGCCAGCAAACTGAGCTGGGAGCTGCCTAAGCTAGCCAGTGGGAAATGCTGAAGAGAAAGGTAGGGCCTAAGTCTTGCCCCTCAAAAGGAGTTGGGCTCCTAATTCTGGGCCAGAGGGAGGTGCCTCCCTCTACTCAGAATACAAGCCACGACTCCTTTCCTGAATTTAGATGCCTACGCCAGGTTAGCCCTTTCTCTCATAAAGGTGGTGGAGGATGTGGGAGACCTGGGTTTAAATCCCTACTTTACCTGATGTGGAACAGGGAGTTGAACCCAGGTTTCCCATGTGAACGTAGCATCCCGTGGGCTAGGGTAATCTGGGGTGGGAGTTTCTCCTGGTGGAGCTGTTCCACTTTGTATGAAATGCTTATTGATGTCCGAAGCCTAGGAGTCTGCATTCATGACCAAGGGCCAGAGCTGACTACTGAATTCATATTTCTGACTGAGGCGAGGGTTAGTGTGAGTATGGGGAGAGGGGTGTACAAGCAGCCCAGCATGTACAACACAGCTAATAAAAGGGAGAAGTGTCCAAACTTTTTGTGGCATAAGTGTCCTGTACTGGTGTCACAATTCCTTTCAAATTCTTAGGACTCCTGCTTTTAGCACCTTCCAATCTTGCAGTGATCTCCTCGTGTATACCTGCCATGGACCTGAGTATCAGTGTGTTGAAAAGCGTGGCGCCTCAGGTTTGAAACCACCTGGCACTTTGAGTAAGAGTAGGAGTTCGCTTTGGTTGCCTTCTCAGGAACCTTTGTTCCCCACATGGTTTGTGCAACGTGCTGTGTGTCGTTTGGCTGTCACCCTCCACCCCAGAGTTAACTGCATCTCACTGGTGATTGTATGGTTAAAAAGTGCTTTGGGATTATATGTAAGTGTAAAGTGTTATTATTAGGGGATGAAGCTCTCCAGAACCAGAATGCATTGGACCAATTGCTGTTGAAATTGACCTTGCTGTATGTTGAATCTTATCTATTTGTGTTGTACTATTGATTATCATTATTATTATTTCTTTATTCTTGGTAGCCCTCACAATTTTATTTGTTTTAGGTTTATAAAACTCTCTGTAGGTATCCATCCTATTGTCTTTATGGCCATCCCATAAATTAAAATACACAATACAAAATACACTATAAAGGACTACTTACCATACCTTGACATGCAAATAAATATCTACCAGCTAAGATGAGAATGGTAAAATAGACCCAAGCCCCTGCAGCCCTCAGTCCATCCCCTCCCCAACATCTGCCAACTGTTCTGGCTGCTTTCTCCAAACCACTGCCCTTGTTTCAGTTTTATCTGGATTAAGTAGCAAACAGTTAGCCCTCACCCAGTCCCATGGTTATCTAAGGTGATATATAAAAGAGCCCAAGGCCAGATTTTGGAGTGCTCAAGCATCCACAATGAGGGCTAGATTTTCAAAAGAGCTCCACTCCTATTTAGGCACCTAATTAAGGGTCATATCTTCAGAAGTGCTTGGCATCCAGCAGCTCCCATTGTGATGCTTACGGCCAATTTTCAAAAGACCTCAGTGTGTTGGGTGCTGAACTCCTGAAAATTCCATCCAGAAAGTACTGGGTAATTTGTTCCATTGCTGTGGCCAGGTCAGCTGTGGTAGAGCTGTGAAGCTGGGTGTCCTCAGCCTGGTGAATAAATTGCAGCCTGTGCCTCCTCATTAAATGTTGCCAATAAGAAAGAGCTCTTGAGGCAGAGACAAGGGTTAGATGACACAGTGGTAAAAACTCCAGCAGCAGGTCTGTAGTTCGGCTCGTACTGTTGAACTGATGGAGATGCATGCCAAAGCCCCATGTATTTAAAAAAAATAAATTTCTTTCTGTATGTGTTTAATACCTTAGGCTGATATTTGTGAGGCCTTTTGAGATCTTTGGGTCAAGTATATTATATAAGGGTTTGAGCTGAAGCCCATTACAGTCCATCAAAAGATTCCCATTCCTGTTTTCAAGACATTTAAAAAACAAAACAAACCATTTTAAGCAGCTTAATGTGTATTTATTGAAGAGACGAGTCTCCAAGAAATAATTTGAATATCATGGCTTTCCATTACTATATATTAAGAAGGAAATCAGAAGGAAAAAAGCTACTTTTGAAAACTGTTCAAGGAGAAACAAACTGGCAAAAACCAGGAAACTCAATCCTAAGGCTAATGAATACTCTGTCCTGAACTCACATTGTCTCTTTTGTTTCCCACACTCTCATGAGCTGCACACAGATTCAGTTTGCCAGTCTTAACCCTTCTGACTGAGGTCTGCTCTACATACAGTTTTTGTTCTGGTATAACTATGTTGGGGTGGGGTGTGATTTTTATTTTTCACCGATATAGTTATACCAATACAACCCCTAGTGTGGATGCAATACTACCTGTATAAATACCAGTATAACTGAGTCTGCACTAGGGAGGCTGTACCACTTTAACTATACTATATTTTAACTATATAACTTTTGTGTGTAGACAAGGCTTATGTGTACACCAGGAAAATTGGGACCTGTGATACACCGCTGTTGCAGCTTCTTGATGGAAGTTCTAGTGTAGATAGGGCTTAGAGCAGGTCTGGACTGCACTTTAGTTAAAAAGCCAGTGGCTAGCCTACACTAGCCGTTCCGCTGTTGATACCACTGGCACCGTGGGAAGTTTTAAGGAAAAACAGTGTGGTGTAGATGCACCTTTAATGTGCTGCTGTTATTTGTCACAGCAGCAATGAAATTGATGGAATGCCATCACTGAGGGGATAGCTGGAAGATTCAGCATTTTGGAAGCCCTGTTCTGCCAGACTGCATCTGGACTATTCAGTAGTGCAGAACAGGTGCTTTCTACTGTGAACAGCAGTAAAAACAATGTTTACTACCTGCAACAGTTAAATTTATTCGAGTATTGACTACATTATAAACAATGGTTTCTGAGCTGGCAAAGATACCAAACATAATGATCTGCTAGGATGATCTGGTCTCTTAAAAGTGACTGTTCTGTCTGCCAAAGTTTAGCAAGCTGTTTAGTGTTGCTGTTGTTTGTTAAGTTGAACTGGGTCCAATTTGTAGCCCATTTAAAACAAAAATTGCATATTGTGTTTTTAAAATAGAAATTGATTTTCTTTGCTCATTTTTCCTCTAAATGGGCTATTAAACTTGGTATCTCCAGCAGAGGGTGCTGGTGCTCTGTCAGAACTCAGAACCAGCCTTTCAAATTGATTGGAAAAATCTGATCAGACCTTGTTCCGTGATCAAATCTGTACTTTTTTTATTTTAGGAAAATAAAGTTTGAATCAATTATCTGAAACTCACTGTCTTGCTGTATTTAGTTCCATCAAAGGAGAAATGTATTTCTTCTAAAAATTATCCATTTGCTTAAAAAAACTTGATGTTGGTTGTCTTTTTTGCTCGCTCTCTCTGTAACCCTTTGAATAGCGTTTCATGTGTTTTGTCCTCAGCAGAGATTATCCTCCTTTTTAGGAAATGTATTCTCATTTCACTGCTTCTTTTTAATATTTTTGGTCAGAATTAATATTTAGAATCAGTTTAATATTTAATGCAGCTTTTATTGGGAGGATATAGGCTGATCCTGTAATTAGTTCCACTCAGGTATGGGGGGAGCAGGAGGTGTCTGTGTGTGTGGAGCTCATTGTAGGATTGAGGCTATACTCTTATTCTTGCAGCGGGATGTATAAAAAGATCTGATTAGGTCTCTTTCAGCTCTCAGTTCTGTGACCCTAACATTAAAAGTGAGCTGCAAAGGACTTAAATACAAATGGGCTCGTGTTCTTTTTTTTTTTTTTTTTTTGTTATTGTTGTTGCTTTGCTTCTTTATGATGCATAAAGAGGGCCTGAAAGATTTTTTCAGAGAAGAAAATTTGCTTTTTTTAGCCTTAGAAATATCAAGAATACGAAGTCTGCTTTTTCTGGAGGACTTGCTGAATGTCTCAGAACATGTTCTATTATGAGGTCTCAGAACTTAGTATTGAAATTTTAGCAAAGACTTCCTTTCTTCAAAATGTTCAATAATCACTGCAGTTAAATAGCTATTAACAACACAAACAATACACTATCTGACTAAACAGCCTTTTCCCTCTCACTTGCTAAACTTTCATTCTTTTGTGGTGTCATCATATTGTTAGTTCTTCATCATAGAGTCGTACAGGGCAAATTCTAATTTCAAATGCAAAAAAAAAAAGTTTTATATATATGTGATATGGCTTTCTTTATACAACACAAAGAGGAAAAAAAGAGATGCATGAGTCTAATATTTTTCTTTGTAAGTGACCTTTAAGACAAGTAAACTGCAGTCTAGAACAGAGGCATTAATTTTGGTTGGGAAGAATAAAGAAGCCTATGTATAATTTTCATTGTGGCAAAGTATTGATTATACTGGAATTTCATGTCCTCTATCAGTTTTTATTGTGGCACCTTTCCTTAATAATGTGTCAACATTAGGGGGGAAAAGGAGATCAGTAGAGTAATATTAATAATAATACAAATAATTACTGATATCACTGGTGTGACAAAGTTCCTCCTCTATCTTGGTGGGTCCTGCGCTTATTGGCGGATTTTCTTGCCTCAGAGATTCACCATGTGAGTTGGGGAACAGCCCAGAGACCTTCCCCTCTGGGAGAACCCACAGTCCAGGTCAATTGGGAGGTTTGGGGGGAACCCGGGCCCGCCCTCTACTCCGGGTTCCAGCCCAGGGCCCTGTGGACTGCAGCTGTCTATAGTGCCTCCTGTAACAGCTGCATGACAGCTACAACTCCCTGGGCTACTTCCCCATGGCCTCCTCCAAACACGTTCCTTATTCTCACCACATGACCTTCCTGCTGGTGTCTGATAACACTTGTGCTCCTCAGTCCTCCAGCAGCACACCTTCTCACTCTCAGCTCCTTGCACCTCTTGCTCCCAGCTCCTCACACTCACACCACAAACTGAAGTGAGCTCCTTTTTAAAACCCAGGTGCCCTGATTAGCCTGCCTTAATTGATTCTAGCAGCTTCTTCTTAATTGGCTCCAGGTGTCCTAATTAGCCTGCCTGCCTTAACTGGTTCTAGCAGGTTCCTGATTACTCTAGTGCAGCCCCTGCTCTGGTCACTCAGGGAACAGAAAACTACTCATCCAGTGACCAGTATATTTGCCCTCGACCAGACTCCTGTACCCCACTGGTCTGGGTCTGTCACACTGGTAATGGTGTTTGTAATTGACATTCCCACATTTAAATATTCATTGATGAATACGGACTGATTTGATCAAATGATCATTGGGTTGAAGTGCATGGAAAGCTGCCCTGGCACTGCAGTGCCTTTTTATACATTGCTTTATAACACACAGTCCACTGTGGATCTGATCCAAAGCCCATTGGAATCAATGTAAGTCTTTCCATTGACTCCAGTGGGCTTTAGATCATAGCCTACGTGGAGACAAGCAGTAAACTTTTAAATCCTAAAACACTTCAGTAATAGCCTTTTACACCCAAAGATCTCAGCGTGCTCACAGGTCCTCTGTGAGATAGGTCCTTATTAATACACTTGGTTTAGAGATAAGGAGGGATTTAATTTACTCAAGAATCTGATCTTGAAGCCCTTACTCAGGCAAAACTCCCATGTAAGTCCATTGATGCTGGGCATGGATATAGACAGAGTGAAGCCAATACGTTTAATTTAATTTTCTGTAGTCGGTGATTGCTTAGCAGCATTCTAACTATTTCTTCCGAATTGGTCTGTAAAAGGGGGCCCATGCTGGCTAATTATAGCACTTCCCTTACAGGCTGTAACCGAAAGGGATTAATGGTAGAAACATTGTTGCTCATTTTATTTTCCATTTTCAGTGGGTGAGGCTGCCGCTTTTGTTCCATTGCTCACACTAAAGTTCCAACTTCTCTGGGCTGGGTTGGGAACTGGGTTAAGGAACTCTGTTTAAACTGCCAATCCTAGTATTATCTGGAACCATGTTCCTCAATTCAGTGTACAGCCTGGGATAGACAGGGTCTGAGGCTACATGGCCATGTCTACACTACAAATTTTGGTCAATGCTAGTTACGTTGGCATAAAGCCGCCACAGTTAGTATAATGCTTGTGGGCAGCATGTGGACTTGGCTCCTTCCGTCTGCACGTAGTCACCAGGAGTGCTTGTGTCAATGAACAGTGTGGTAGGTATCCCAGTGTGCAACTCACCATAGTGTACTAGTTCAGCGCACTATCTTTGGGGAAGTTTTGGCAGTCCGTGGTGGGACAGAAACGAGGGGTCGCTGTGAGTAAGGGGTCAACATCCCAACATGCAACTCTCTCCATCCCATGATTTTTGTGCCTTTTAAAAAATCTCACGAACCTACGCAGCCCCCCTCCCTGTCAACCATCTCTGACAGAAGCATATGGCATGACACAGCTCTGACTTACTGTCATGAGCGTTGCAAGCATTCGATGGTATTTGCAGAGCTGTAAGAAGAACCACATCAGCGGGGAACTTGATGATTTCTTGGAGGGCAGATTTCTGTGGAACATAGAACCAATTCAAGGTTGTTGGTGGCATTCACGGAGCAGCTGTAGATGCTGGAACGCTGCTTCGAGGCCTCAGAAACAGGCACTTACTGGTGGGATTGCACTGTAATGCAGGTTTGGGATGATGAGCAGTGACTGCAGAACTTTCAGATGCACAAGGCTACATTCTGGGATCTGTGTGCCAAGCTCAGGCCAGGCCTCCAGCAGGAGGACACCAAAATGAGTGCTGCACTGAAAGTGGAGAAGTGAGTGGCGCTCTCACTGTGGAAACTTGCAGCACTGGGTTGCTGCCGGGTCAGTGGAAAATCATTTTGGAATTGGAAAATCCACTGTGGGGGCTGTTGTCATGTAAGTGTGCAGGGCCATTAATTGTCTCCTGCTGTGCAGTACTGTGTCTTTTGGCAATGTGCAGGATGTAAGGGATGGATTCGCAGCAATGGGGTTCCCGAACTGTGGTGGCGCAATAGACAGCACACATGTCCCTATTTTGGCACCAGACCAACTTGCCTCTGAGTACATCAACAGAAAGGGCTACTTTTCTATGGTTATGCAGATGTTGGTGAATCATCGGGGATACTTCACCGACATCAGTGTTGGCTCTAAATACTGGCAACGTTTTCCATAGCCGGTGGTGATTTTAGCTGATATCTCTCTCCTGAGGGTAACAAAGGCACAGAGAGCACAGCTGCTGCTGGCGTCCCAAAAGCCGCCTGGGCCCGAATGCTGCTAGTTTGTGTGCTGCAATGGTGCCTGCCGAAGTTATTGCTGACTGGCATGGAAAAGTGTCCTACCGCGGAGTAATAAATATGGCTGCCATCCATAGAAACCTTTGACAGAGGATTGCAGAGTACATCTGAGGAGGATTCAAGGGTCATCATTATATACATAAACAAACTGCTCCTTAGCGCCCCCCCCCAACTCTACAGGAGAATGAAAAGCAGATAACAACGCTACCCCTCTTTGTTGTACCGCTACCTCTTCTAGTGAGAGTAAATTAATGAAAAGTTAGTGGCTGTGACCTGTTAAGTTGGGGGCACCATCAGAACTTCTCTGTAATGGGAAAGACATTTATACACTTACCCAAGGTTCCTAACCCTGCATCAGGCTCACCCATGCTCGACTGTCGGGACTGATTGGTCTGCGGTGGAATCTCAAACAGGTCCTGGCTCATGGCATAGCTGGACCACCCGGTCACATATTCCCCATCCTCTTTCTTTCCTCCTCCTCCTCCTCCTCGTCCTCACTATTTACACTAGGGGCAGGGCTGGATTAATTTTTTATGGGCCCAGCACCAAACATATTTGTGGGCCCCCCTGGGGAATGAAGGGGCCAGGGGCAAGAGCACAGCGGGCAGGGTGGATTTGATTTAAATCATGATTTAAATCATTAGTCAGGAAGCCTCGATTTAATCATGGTTTTCTACATAAAAGTGCATTCTTGTTGGTTGTTATAACCTTAATACATATTCTTCATAACTCAGAGATAGATGTAGGTTTCATTTTTAGAAGGTACACACTACATACATTTTTAAACAGTGATTTATTTTGAAAACATTTCAGATGAGTTTTACAGCTGTGTCAGAAAATGAATGATTGCTTGGTTATTTCATTTACTAAAGATAATTGAAGCAGATATTTATGAAGTCACTGGGAGGGGAACTATCTCCCGTTCAACAGGTTAATCATTAATATTTAGAGGATTTTCTTGCCAGGCTGTATTAGGAGGAGAACATCACCAGACAGACATTTAAATTGTTTTATTTAACTAAAACAACAACATTAAGTATTCTGGATTTTTTTCTTCAACAGCAAACATCATATTTTAACAAAAAGGCATATGTTCCTTGCTTCTCACATTTATCTCCAAACTTCTTCTCCTTGTCCAGATCTATTCCGCCCCCAACAATCTTCTATTCGTTGAACTTTTTTAAACTTTTCACTTTTAAAGAGAGGTAAGGGATTGACTCTGTGTACACAAATTTGCAGAGGGACAATAGAGTTGAGGTCTGTTATTTCTCACCTCTATATATTATTTATTTATTTAAAACATTTTTGCTGTTAACAAGCACGTTATCTCTGGAGACACAAATCCACAGTTTGAGAACTGCAAAACTAAGCATCTCTGATGGTATCTTCGAGCACTGAGTCCCATTGGGTAGATAGAAAGATTAACCTAAATAATCTATATAGAAGCCTGTGGAACCCCATAAGATTGGGTCCCTAATCCATGAACTATTAGAACTCATTTACAAAACTTTTTTTAAACATTACATGAATATATTGTCTCATACTATAGAATGAGAATTTATAATCCCTATTCCATGATGAGATATAATGTATCTTAATTAAAACGATCTTTAGATAGTTTTTTCCTCAAAAATCCGATTTAAATAAAAAAAATCTCATGTTTTGATTTTTTTAAAAAAGTCATTGATTTTTATCCACCCTGACAGCAGGGCATGTGGGGAGGGGGGGAAGGATTGGTCCCCAGCTGGAGCAAGGCAGGGGTCAGGGGTAAGAGCACAGCGGGGTATGGGGGGAGGATTAGTCCCTGCTGACTGGAGCAAGGCAGGGGCCAGGGGGCGGGAGCTAGGGTTGGTCCCTGGAGCAAGGGAGGGGCTGGGGGTAAACTGCAAGCACAGCAGGGCTGGGGGTAAACAGGATCCCCCCCACTCCTGCCCACATAGAGCAGGTACCTACCTTCTCCCTGGTTCTAGCCCATTCTCTTTGTCTCTCTCTGCACTGAGCTGAGGGTGGAGGTGCACTGAGCACAGGGCTGGGGGTGCAGGGTCTGGGAGGGAGTTAGGATGCAGGAGCAGGCTGGGGGTTGGGGTGCAGGGTCTGGCCAGGAGCTAGGGTAAGGGAGGGCGTTCAGGGTTGGGGTGTGGAGCGTTTACCTGGGGCAGCTCCCATTTGGTGCGAGGGGTGCAGGTGGGAATGTGTGTGGGGGGGGAGGGTGTGTGTGCAGGAGCTCCCGTTTGGTGCTCAGGGTGGGGGTGGGGATGTGGGGGGGCAGGAGTCAGGGCAGGGGGCTGGGGGTGTGGGCTGGGGTCGTGGGGGTGCTCCCAGCCCCCTGCCCTGAGCGGCTCACGGCAGGGGGCTGGAGGAGGTGTGCCCTGATTCCACCCCCTTCTCCAAGGCCCCGCCTCTTCTCCACCTCCTCCCCCTGAGTGGCGAGCACACTGCGGCTCCACTCCTCCCCCTCCCTCACGCCAGTGAACAGCTGTTCGGTGACCGGGGGAAATGCGGGGGGGGGGGAAGGAACACAGCACCCTCTGGGGAAGAGGCGGGGGAGTGGCGAGCTTGGCTGCTGGCGGAGCCTGCCCTGCAGCAGGAGCCGGCAGGACCAAGCTTCTGCCCGCTGCCCCCGCAGGAGAGAGCGGTGGGCGGAGAAGAGCGGGCCGGGCCAGGGCCCCTTTGGATCGTGGGCCTGGTGCCATGGTAAATCTGGTACTGACCAGGGGCTCGTGTCTCGGGCTGCTTGAAGGAATCCATGGTGGCGTGCAGTGTCTCTAACAAGTATGGCATGCAGCTCTTTGTAAAACCGGCAGGTCTGTGGCTCTGCACCAGATCAACTATTGGCCTCCTTGGCCTTCTGATATGGCTCACACAGTTCCTTTGCTTTCACACGGCACTGCTGCTGATCTCTGTCATACCCCTTCTCCTGCATCCCCCTGGCAATCTGCTTGTAGATGTCAGCGTTTCTACAGTCGGTCCATAGCTGTGCTTGCATACTCTCGTCTCCTCACAGGCCCAGGAGATCGAATATCTCCTTCTACTCCAAACTGGAGCACATCTGGACGTGTAGCTGGCATGGTCAGCTAGACAGTTGCACACAACAGTGGAGAGCAGCTAGGTATGCTTGCCAAGCTGGACAGTCAGGAAAAGGCATTTGAAAAATTCCCAGGGCTTTAAAGGGGAGGGAGACCTTCTAGTCTCTGTGACCCCTGGGCAGTGATCAGAGCGGGCAGTGTTTGGCATTGTGGGACAGCTGCTGGAGGACTGTTAGGGTTGACATAAGTAATGCAGTGGCTACACTTGCGCTGCGTCAACCTCAGTACATAGACCATGGCTCAGTGCTGCTCAGTTACTGCGTTGCTGTAATGGGGTACTTACATGGGTAAGAGACCAATTTAAGTGTAGACATATGCACAGCTAGGTAGATGCAAGGTGGCTTATGTCAGCCTAACTTTGTAATGTAGACCAGGCCTATGTAAAAGTTTTCTACAGTAATTACTTTCCCCACAGCAGTTTGCTAAATTACACGGTCATTAAAATTTTATTGTGTAGAATTAGCAGGTTAATAAACTGCTGTAGAAAGACACCGTGAGCACTGAGAGGGTGAAACAAGACCGTATGGCCCATGAGAGAGACAAGGTGGGTGAGGCAATATCTTTTATTGGATCAACTTCCGCTGGTGAGAGAGATGAGCTTTCGAGCTCTCCATTAGAGCTCTCCATTAGATATGGCCCATAACTGTTCAAATGTCTGTATTCTGGAAGGCAGAATTTTCCTAATAACCCCAAATGTGCTAGGTTTTACAGTAGTAATTTTTAAAATCATTGGTATGCAAATACCCATCATTACCATCTCGGGTGTACGATGGCCTGTTTCACATTGAATTTATGCCTCATCCTCACTTCTGCTGGGACAAGTGGATTGACCTTTCTCTTTTCACAAAGTGCAGTTTACCCCATTCTCGCCCGAGAGGAAGCTTTAAGGAGGCTTTTCTTGTAGGTAGTGTTATCCACTGGATACAATATGGGAAAGTCATCATGAGTCTCTTGAATTCTATTCCTGCCTCATCTTTTGACTCACTGACGTTGGGCAAATCACTTATCCCCTCTGCACCTCAAGTCCCTTCTCTATAAAGCAGCAATAATGATTCTTAGCCAACTTCGTAGGGATCTGCGGACAAAAATAAAAACAGAATATTATTATTATTCCTTTTTAACCACTGCACTCACCCAGAATAAAGCCTTTGATGTTAATGATCTTATTTATATGGGGAGAGCAAGACAAGGAAATATCCTCTCTCATAACTACCTGTTCTCTGGCTCCTCTACCTTTAGTAAACTTCCTATCCACATCTCTCTTTCTGGTTCCATCCTGAATTTTTCTATTAATTGCGTGATCTTTTCATATTAAGCCATTATTTAACTCAGTTTGCAGCTTTAGCCTTTTTCATGAAATTCCACAAATCTCTGAGTGAAATGAGTGTGTAGGGCCATATTCTCTTCTTTTCTCTGGCAACTTTGTGCCACTCACACAGTGGGGAACTCACAGGCATTGGGGAGCCAGTATAACCACTGCCCCTGGAGCTTTCAGTGTAGGAGGGGGGCTGGGGCAAAAGGGGGAATGGCCACAGTGCTGCTGTGATCTGTGTAGTCTCAGCTGACATAATGGCCCCAGGGGCCATAACCAGCAATACACTTTCTATGCCAGGGATGGGGGTGGCGCTGGTGTTGCAGCATTTAGATCCCCTCAGCTGTATTTAGTGGACATTAGGCTCCGCTGGGAATCTGTCCCATTTAGCGAGGGTGATATGAGCAGCTTCCTAAACTCCAGTTGCTGAGGAGAAAAGAGAACAAAGCTGCAGGGAGAAATTTTAAATGGAGTAATTTTAAAGAATGCAAAGAGCAGCAGCCCCTCAAAATCATAGGTTCGGGGATCCCAGGTTATCAAGTACTATTCTAGGTGTAGGATGGGCTCAAGATTTATTTTTCTACTTCCAAATTGTTTCCACAGTGATATTTATCTTCTCTGCCTTGAATACACCTAATGTAACCTTTGCATGATTGCATAACTTGGCCTGAGAAAGCTGGCGCGGTTATTAGGAACCTCTTTCTTGTGCTGTTTCCTGAATTCCCACATTATAGTGTGATCTCTGTGTGGAAAACTGCTAGCTTCCTTCGTCTGGCAGCACTTCAGTCAGTGTGTGCCATAGCTCAAGAGTATTGCGCTAGCTGCAGGGGTGGGGGAGTGAGGATGCAAAGGAAGAACATTTTCTGAGGAGAATTTGGATTTCATGCATCTCTCTTTGTTCTTTTCCTGTTCAGATAAAGCTGTTATCTCTGATTGCTTTAAAAAAGCGCTGCACTAATGTTCTTTTGAATAAACAGAGGAAGATGGCTTGAGGTTAATATGCCTTGGGCAAGGCAAGCCATTTTTCACAGTGTGAATTAAAAATATTTTGCTTTGTTGATGAACCTCCATTTGCCACACCACAAGTTTTCTTTTGGGATGCGGAAGGGAGGCAGTTATGTGGTGGGATCATATATTTCAGGGTTATTTATAAATCTTTAATCCAGCTATAGCTATATATTTCATCACACTCCTCACCATAACTTCTGGCATATATTGTCCTCTGTTTACCTGTTCTAGCTGTAATGTTGTGGGAATGTTAATGAATTGTTTACATGTGTTTGTACATTTGTTTTTGCTAAAATTTTCCAGCGAATGAGCATCAGTTACAGAAAAAAGATTGTGTATTTATATGTGCAGGCTTTTGGAATTTCTGGGGGAGGGTTGTTTTATTTTCCTGAAATTGTTTCCAGATTATTTTTATGGTAGATTTGTGAACATATGTAAATAACAGTCTTGTGGATAAAGCAATTAAAAGGTGAAGGGCCACATCAGGCTGTCCTTCCTCAGAATAATAGTCCCACTGAACTGACCTGAATAGGACAAGACAAGGTGGATGAGGTATAGGGCTGCCCACTTTCTAATTGAACAAAACGGAACACCCCTGCCCTGTCCCTTCCCCAAGGCCTTGCCCCTTCTCTGAGGCACCCCCCCACTCACTCCAGCCCCCCTCCATCCGTCGCTCGCTCTCCCGCACCATCACTCATTTTCACTGGGCTGGGGCAGGCAGTTGGGGTGCAGGAGGGGGTGTGGACTCTGGGGTGGGGCCTGAAATGAAGGGTTCAGGGTGTGGGAGGGGGCTCTAGGCTGGGGCAGGGGGTTGGGGTATGAAAGGGAGTGAGGGCTCTGGCTGGGGGTGCAGGCTCTGGGGTGGGGCTGGGGATGAGGAGTTTGGGATGCAGGAGGGAGCTCCGGGCTGGGGCCAAGGGGTTTGGAGTGTGGGAGTGGGATCAAGACTGGAGAAGGGGTTGGGGTGCAGGCTCCGGGAGGGAGTTTGGGTGAGGGAGGGGGATAGGAGGTTGGGGTCCAGGAGGGGGTGCGGGCTCCAGGAGGGGGCTCAGGGCTGGGGCAGGGGGTTGGGGTTGGGGTGTGGGTGGGAGTGCAGGGTCTGGGAGGGAGTTAGGGTACGGCGGGGGGTTCCGACCTGGGGCAGGGGGTTTGGGGTTCAGGCTCATGCCGGGTGGCGCTCACCTAAGGCAGCTCCTGGTTGGTGGTGCAGCGAGGCTAAGGCAGGCTCCCTGCCTACCCTGGAGCTTTAACGGCCCTGTCAACGGTGCTGACCGGAGCTGCTAGGGTCCCGGTTGAAAGCCGGACGCCTGGCAACCCTAATGCAGTAATATCTTTTACTGGACAAATTTTATAATGCAAGCAGCACGGTTTGACCAGTGGCCAATAGAAATTGCTGCTTGCTGAGCAGTTCTGGAAATTGGTGTTACTTTAGGGCCTGATCCTGCAAAGTAAATGAAGCTATTCAGTGGTGCAAATAATAAAATCAGGGAGATGAATTGCCATGGGGGATAGACCTCTTCCCGCTTTTCTTTTTCATCTTATTCTTTCTTGAAGTTGCAAGTTACTGAAAGAGATAGTCACAAAACAAATAAACAGTCACCCCAGTAATCTCCATCCTGCTTTTGCAGACAATGAAATGACCTCACAGAGAAGCTATGTGGCAAACAAAGGATTAGAGTTTATTGTATGTAAACAAAGGAGGAGGTGAATTGTGAGAAAGGCAAGGAAATAGTTTGTATATAAATATTCTGCTACCCAAAAGGTCCCTTTGAGAGGAGGGGCCATATTGTTATCTCAGACCCTGTTTGGATTGGGGATTTGGCCTGATTACAGGGAAGGGGTGCAGTGTACCCCTAGCATAGACAGATGAAGCTGCTATTTGCACCAGTGGAGCTTACCCGTTTCAAGCTCCAGCACTGGTGCAGATAGCAGCTTTGCTTGACTATGCTAGAGGTTTGCATACAACTACACCAATGGTTGTGGTATTGCCAATCCCAAGTGTTGAAAAACCATGAGACAGGGCCCCCAAAATAATGAGATTGGATTAAAAATCATGAGATTTGGAAATATTACATTTGGGTTCTTTTTCTTTGTCTTCTGTTTTTGAAAGGCACGGTGAGGGTTGTGTTTTTAAGCTTAACTCTGCAACAAGGAGGGCTAGAAAGAAGCTTCCTTAGAATTTCATCTTTCCTTTCCTTTTTTTTTTTTTTAAGTTAATCACATGATTCTAGGAGCTGAGATTTTAAGAAAAAACAAATCATGAGACTTTGTAAAATCGTGAGAGTTGACAATATCGTGGTTGTATTTGGGATAAATATTCAAGTCTAGAGAAGGCATGGAGCATACCCTCTTCTCAAATCTATCATTCAGGTGCAATTCTGGGAGGGCAATGGGGGTTTTAGACACGCAGAACTTGCAGGTTTGGGCTCTGGAAGAATATTTTATAGTTTTATTTTTGAGTAAAACATTTAGTACAGGGGACTTATCCTTTAAAATGTCCTGCTTAAATGCATTTACCTGATTTTCATCATCTATTTTTTCCACGCTTTCAATTATTTTCTGCATGTGGTGTAAATTGGAGTTATCCCATTTAGTTATGCTGAATTGGCTTGGCGTTTTAAAAATGTGGGGCCTAATCCTGCAAACACTTACGCATATGACTGACTTCATCCCAGTGACTTGTCCCACTGAATTCATGCTGATTTTCTTTCTGCATTGAAGTAAGGCTAGATTAGGCCTATATATATATTTATTAAATATCCGTGAGTAAGAACTGCACAAATGCACATACGCAAGAACATCCCTTGTTTTTATAACATCACAATTACTTCCCTACCTTGCATGGATGTTGTGAAGCTTAAAGTAATATTTATAAAAGCACTTTGAGATCATTGGACAAAAAGTGCAATTACTATTTTTTTATTTATTATTATATAATTTTACATACAATGTTTTTTCTATAAGTATGTAAACAAGTATATATAATAAAATATATGTTATGAATATAGTCATATTTATATATAAATCATATTTATATATTCAAATATATGCTTCAAGCTGTAACATATTTTTACAGCTTGATATTTGTAAAAGCATTTTGAGATCATTGGATGAAAAATGCTTTATAATAATTGTGTTTTTCATCCAGTGGTCTCAAAGTGCTTTTACAAATATCAAGTTGTAAAAATATTTTACAGCTTGAAGTATATATTTTATAATATATAATAAAATAAATAAAACATATAGTCATCACACTTTTTATCCAATGATCTGAGTGCTTTTACAAGTATCAAGTTGTCAATATATTTTACAACTTAAAATATATATCTTAGTATCTAAATAGGATTGTGTATATAGACTCATATTTATATAGAAATCGTAGCGCCAGAGTGTGCATGAGCGGTGCACAACGATAGCTCACAGTGCTTTTCACCTTCAAAGCTCTTTACCAATATGAACCAAGTAGCCACTACAGATAAAGGGCCAACTATTACACTACAAAGTCTGTGCACACATTTAACTTGATTTTCTTCAGTAGAATTGCAAGCCAGGTGATTCAGGTGACCAAGGTAAAACAAGATATCCGATCTCTGGTGCTACTGCTTCCAATTTGTTGAAAGGTATTTTAAGGAATTCAGGAGAGATGCTTGGTTCTATTCCCCCCCCCCCCCTTCCTCCTCAAGATTAAAACAGGCTTTTAGCTTCTTCAGGGGGCTGAAGTTCTTCCACAGATGTCATTTTCCTTACAGTATTTCCTGCAGGGGCACTGAGTCCTGGTTACACCTCTCCTGAGACTAGAGGTTCAGAGTTAAGTCTCCCTGCTGCTCCAGCAAGAATACAATAGAAGCTTGTCTTGGGTTTCTGGTTTTTTTAAAACGTGTGTGGCATGACTGACAAGCCAGTCAGCCAACAGAAAACTGCACCGAAGATGGAGCCGTCCAATAGACATAAAAAGAGTGGCTGGGACGGCTTTCCTTTTCTCCTGGCTCCTCCTGCAGTTCTACAACATACTGAAACTGCTCTTTCCAGTCTGGACTCTGTTCAGCTAAACTTTCGGAGGGATTTTCCTTTTGGGTGTCTTGATGATGTGGCGCCAGCAGCAGGGCTGCAGTGTGGCTTGGGAAAGCTCCTGCTAGGGGGAGGTGGAGGAGGTGTGCTTCCTGCATTCTTCTCATAACATACTCACAATCCCAGCGGGAATCCGAGCTGGGGGGAGAGACAGAGAGAGAGTCGGAAGAAGGAAAAGGGAAGAGAGAAGCTGCTTTGCTTGGGCTTGATCTCTTTTTGCAGGATAGTCTCCTGCATTAATGGGAGATCAGCCCCTGAGGTCTGGGGAGCTCAGGAACCTGATTTTGCACAAGGCAGTTTTTTAAAAAAGAAATACTTCGTGTGTGAGAGCAATCCATTGAGATCAGTAACTTTCCTCCGAGGCCGGAATGCAGTGGTTGGATGGCCGCTTTTCCCTCCCTGGGCAGAGGGGGACTGGAGTTTCCTGTGCAGTTCTGGGATTGACAAGCAGAATTTGTACTTAGCAAATTTGCACTGGGACGGAGGAAACTTTTAAAGTTCTCTTCTCCTGTTTGCCATTTTTATATAAGCCACATTCTTTCTTCCAGGAAAACCAGGCACGTCTGATCTGACTGCAGTTGGATTTTTTTATACATCGATCTTGATTGCTTGTATTAAAAAAAGTCGAGCCATAAATTCGCCCACAGAATCCCCCCCAAAGCAAACTATTATTTTTGCAATTTAAAAAAGTCTACCCTCCTCCCGCCTGTTTGATCGACACTGAGAATGAAGGAAGGATTTGCAGTGAAAGCTCGCTGAAGTGCAACATCTCTGCAAGCCAGCCTGTTGCGTCGTGTACTGCAACCACCATCCCTCCTGAATCCAGTGTTTTGCCCTTCACTCCCTGGGGTAAAAAGAGCACAAAGAGAAAATACTGTTGGCAGCAAGGCGTCCTTTGTGGAGCTGACCCAAAAAGCTACAAGAGTCCGGTCAGTTTGGAAAAAAAGAAGAAAATCCTTTTGTCTCCAGCTCAAAAGTAGGTAAGAGAAGTGTTTAGGGACAGTGGAGCCCGCATTATGTGTGATAGCATAAACCTAGGAGTTAGATTTGCTCTCCTCTCTTCTGGGTAGTTTCTTCGCCCATCACTGTGGTATCAGAACCTGGGGTCATTATTTGAACCTTCACCTCCTGCAAATATTTAAGCTTAGCCTTGCAAAATTGTCATTAAAAGTGCACCAATGACATTTTGCTTGCCCTGGGTGCCTGGGCAAGTAGAATTTTGCAAGGCTGGCTTGAGTGAGTTTGCACGCCGCTCTGGTTAACGGCAGTGGTGTTTCTCGTTTTCTTCCACTTCTGTGAAAAAAAGTTAAAATCTGAATCTACATTTCAAGATGTTCTGCTTTTCCTATTTTACAGAGAAATACCAAGGGCTCAGTTTGTGTGTGTATGGGGTGTGCATGTGTAATCTTGGCTTCCATACTTTATCAAGTTTCAGAGTAGCAGCCGTGTTAGTCTGTATCCGCAAAAAGAACAGGAGTACTTGTGGCACCTTAGAGACTAACAAATTTATTAGAGCATAAGCTTTCGTGGGCTACAGCCCACTTCTTCGGATGCAACTTTATCTAGTTTTCTTGCTGCTGCATTGAAGCTCTAATTATATATGAAGTGTTTAATTCATGTGTTTTATTCTCTGTTGTGCTGATTAAATATAAAAATGTCGGTCACCAATGCATGGAGTGCGTGTGCATGAGTGTATAACAATGTATTATTTAGTGAGCATGGTCGGTGAACTTGGCGCTGTACTGAACCTATAGGTAGTTGGCAGCTGTGCCTCTCGGAGGTTTCATTCTAAGTAAGATGAACAATTCTGTATGGGCATGCGCAGAGAATGACCGTATGAAGGCCCAGTCTCATAGCAGGGCAACATACTTTTTTGTGGCATGCTGTTTTCTTTAGTGGGTTAGTGCACATGTACTGTGGTTCGTCTGTGAGAACTGTTTTACCTGCTTCTAATTTTCCTTCTCCCTCTCCGCTACACCCACCTTCACTTCCTCCAAAACTCTGTGTCATGGCCACAGAAGGCTCTGTGAGATTCCACCCGAACTATACCAGGACTGCTCTTATCCATGGAGGGTTCTTGTTCCATGTTGAAATGTGAAGTGTCTCCCTAGGACAGTTCTGGCTGCTTCTGTGGCATTCCCTGTCTCAGTGCCAGGTTCTTCCCCACTGTGTGGGTTTTCCCTGAGGATAACACAGGAAATTCCAAGTTTTGGCTTGCAACATTTCTTTCACAATGTCCCTTTCTTTCTGGAGGTGTGGGGTGTGGAAGGGGAGTGAAAAGACCTCCTATTCCACTACCATGGAATGGGCAATTGTCAGTGTCCTCTAAATTGGTGGATCTCCTGAGATCTGCAGAGGCCTTGTGTCTCTGCTTAGCTACCCTGTTGTCCCTTCACCTTAGCAGACTCGACTTTTCAAGGAAGCAGCATCGATGCCTGACTGGAAATTCAGTTGCAAATCTGTGGGGTGCAGAGGGGAGCACACTGCAGAGTGTGACTGCTGCTTTGCTCCACTTCTGCCACCTCACCAAGGCTCCCTACCCCCAGAGCCCTGAGTCAGGTCCCAGGAAGCATGCTATAGAGCTGGGGCTGCTTCCGCATTTCCAAACTGGGAAGTGACATTGTTGGCTCTTTCTGCTCATGGAAATGGAGCAAAGAATATTGCCCTTTGCCAGTCTGGCTGGCAGTCTAGTGACTGTGAATTGAATCTGTGGTCCACATGTAGTGTAGAATATGAGATCTGAGCCACCTGACCATCCTCTTACTTTTAATTTGAATGTATAAAATCTCACTAGTATATAGTGTACTTTAAAAGGGCAGCTGATTTGGAAGTACACCTCTACCCCAATATAACGCTGTCCTCAGGAGCCAAAAAATCTTACCACATTATAAGTGAAACCACGTTATATCGAACTTGCTTTGATCCGAACTTGCTTTGATCCGCCGGAGTGCGCAGCGCTGCCCCCCCGGAGCACTGCTTTACCACGTTATATCTGAATTTGTGTTATATCAGGTCGCGTTATATCGGGGTAGAGGTGTACTTAAGGTCAGACGATCACATTCCATAGTTTACTAGACTGGAGTGCCTGAAGAGGCTATAGCATGAATGTTTGATCCATATGGAAAGAGTTGGTAAGTACTTTTATCTCTGCCCCACTACCTTCCAAAAATACTATATCGTGAAAGTGCCTTTGGAGAATGTCTTTTTACAGCTTCTTTATGCTGAAGTGGGTTATATGGCAACACTTCTATGGTACATTATTAGTGAATTTCCATTGAGTTCCCATGATGGTGTATATGCCATCCACATTAATAGTCAAGGGCACTAATGTTTTTAAATGCAAAATGACTGACGATGCACAGGCACTTAATGTTGGCTTTAACAATTTATGCACTCATTGCCACCTGGTAGGGATCTTTCCAGAATAAAGAAGACTGATGATTGTAAATAAAGGCTTGAATTATGTACTTTCAGATGTACCCTGACTAATGCAAGCCATTCACGTTGTAAAAGAATATTAAGACTGAGTGGGAGTACAGAGAATTAAATGTTTTTCCTCTTCCCCATTCCCCACCTTCCATATAAACTGACTGACGGTTTTCATTTCATATTTAATAGTAGGGCTGCAGTGTTTCATTGCCAAGCATTCCTTACAATGCTAATGAAATTGATGATTTTTGGATTGCAAATTTTCACATCCCGTTTTTCCCCCCCTGCTAAGCAGGTCTAGAAATAATGAGTTTCTCAATGGGGATGTCTTAATGGGTCACTCTGCTCTGTATTTGTACAGTGCCTAGCACAAAATAAATAATAAAGTAGAACTTTCACATTTCACAACTTTCACAAAATAATAATAAATATGTAAAACTTCTACTCCTCAATGAGACTTCCATTTTTTTTTAACATTGGGAAATATTTGACATTGATTCAGGGCACTGATATCTTTAAAAAAAAAATTAGTGATGCTGCTTTACTCCCGATAATCAACTGAAGTTGGCAGTCCAATGGGAAAATACCTTTTGTCTGCTAACGTAAAAATATTATTCAGCTGTGAGTGTACCTACCTGTTGATACCTTTTTAAGGCACACTGCTGGCTCTCAGTTCTTCATTCAGTTATGTTGATGGCTTTTAAAGGGGCCATTGATTTTACCCCAGTGAAAGTACAACTGTTCCTCAATGTTAAGATTTTGCATTAGAATTTGGTCTAAATCAAAAAACCTGAGTCTGAACACCTGTGAACGCAGGGATTTTGGATCTGGAGCAGAATGCTGTTTGTCTTTGGGCCATGCTTTAATTTATAAAGAAAAAGCACATCCTTGTGCTTGGCATAAGGTTCTAGGCTTGTTAGACGTTTCTGCTCTTGGAATATGTTCCCTCTTTAAATAATAATTTAAAAATAAGCAGGAGACCCTCTTTTGACACCCTCACCCCTCCCGAACTTTAATGGTACATCCTGTTTTCATGGATTTTTGGTGCTAAGGGTAGATATTCATTGAGTGGGGAAGTCTCTTGGAAGGTTTTCTAAGGGTAATAGTCTTACAGAGTTTTTCTCTTATTGTGGATGGGAGTGGAATGTTCTCTGTTGCTAGTGTTTGCTACTAGGTATGCTCCTTCCATGGAGACCAAGTGTTTGTAATATTGTAAGCACGGCCATGCTTCGTGACTGGCAATAAGGTAGAAGAAGGCTCTTTCTCTCCTTATAGCCAGTTGGAATACAATGAGGATCTGACTCTCTTGGCTGTTCAGATAAGTGTTCCAAACTTTGCCCATTGCTGTAGGTATGAAGTGCCATTAAGCAGTAGAGGATTTGCCAAAACAATTCAATCCATTGTGCAGGGGCACTGGAACAATTTGTATAATAGGGATGCTGAGAGCCATTGAACCAAACTGTAAACACTATATAATGGAGACCACTTCAAGACAGGGGGTGCGGCAGCACCCCTAGTTCCAGCATCTATGCCATTGTGTTAAATCTGGGCCATGATGCTTCTGCAAATTGGCAAGTTTCGTGTTACCAAGAATTTTGTGTGTGTCTTATTTGGTCCAATCTGTGGTTATTTTCTCGGGTGGACTTTCATCCGTCTCTCTTACTTGCTTTCCCCCCTATAGGACATTATCACTTTTGGGGTTGAGCTTCTCCACAAGGTGCTGAATTCCCCTCCCCCCCCATATTCATTTAATCAGCTGAAATCTGTCTTTAGATCAGTGATACTCAGATTGAGGCTAGGAGGCCACAAGTGGCTCTTTAATGTGTCTCCTGGGGCACTTTGCAGCACATGATATTAAAACACTGTGATTTAATTATTAACCAGTCAAGATGCTTTTACTCTGTTATTGACCAATTGTAGTTGATAAAATAATAATACTGGTCAGTCATTTTGCTGTGAGAATAATATATATAGTAAACGAAACAATGAATTCACACGACTCTGGCTCTTTTGGGTAATGTTGATTGCTAATTTGGCTCCTGAACCACTGAGGTCTGAGTATCACTGCTTTAGATCGGCGGTTCTCAAACTTCATTGCACCGCAACCCACTTCTGACAAGAAAAATTTCTACATGACCCCAGGAGGGGGGACAGATGCCTGAGCCCGCCCAAGCCCCGCTGTCCTGGGGGGTGGGGCAAAGCCCAAGCCCCACTGTTCTGGGTGGAGGGGCCAAACCTGAAGCCCAAGGCCTTCAGCCCCAGGCAGGGGGTCTGTAACCTGAGCCCTGCCACCCAGGGCTGAAGCCCTCGGGCTTCAGCTTCGGCCCTGGGCGGAGGGCCTTGGGCTTCAGCCCTGAGCCTCAGCAAGTCTAAGCCAGCCCTGGCGATCCCATTAAAATGGGGTCACGACCCACTTTGGGGGCACGACCCACAGTTTGAGAACTGCTGCTTTAGATCATTGTCTTTTATGAGAGAGGAGGCAAATGGCTTTCTTATGAATCCAGATTGGCGGCATGATTCACTAATTTGTTAAATTCCTATTCAGAGAAAAAGAGAGCACATCCCAAAGCTGCTTTGGAATGCAGTGCCAGCCAGCCACATAGAGTGAATCTATTGCAGGCCCAGTGCCATGGAGATAGTTTCAGTTCTTGTAAAAATATTTGGTTCATGCTTCAAATATCTCTAGACTGGAGTTACCACTAGATTGACAATTTGTCCGTATGAAAATGTTGCAGTTAAGTGTATTAGAAGACATCATAAAACCATAATATTTCTGTAATTTGCATATAACTCAGCCTTGCAAAACTGTCATGAAACTTTAATAGCTCAGGCAAAGATCTCCCAACCCCGCAATGGGATGACAGGAAACAATAAAGCAAAAGAATCATAAGACCAATTAAAGTTTAAGTCTGCTGTATAATATTTACTTTTCGTATCCGTTAAGCCCCTCCAAGCGAGAGGAGTTTTGCAAAGCTGTTGTAATTTTTCTTTACTTAGACACCCAGATGTATTTTCTAAATAATAACTTACTAAATCTTATCTGTATAAATGTGTTGTGTATATTGATGGCCATTAAAGTGCGAACCAAACAGTTGATTTAAGTGAGAGATCAGAGAATGAGGAATGAATGAGTGGCTCTGATCTGGTAGAGTTAATGAGTGATATATTTTAAAAACAAATAATAAACAAACAAACAACCCTTTCCCTGAGCAGTGGAGAAATATAGACTGCCTTGAAGTTTGTTTCTAAAATTGTGTATTAAACGTGGTGTTTGCTGCGGTGATTTTAAGTGAGCCAGGCCTGTGTGCTGGAGTCTTGCACAGCGATGTAGTGCAGGAAGTCAATGCTAGTTAGCCACCCGTAATAAAATCTAACTGTGACGTTGTGCAGTCTCTATGGTTTTATAAAAACATGATAATAAGTGAATATAATGTAACTGGGATATGCTTCATGCAAAAGGTCTCTTGTAAGGTATCATTACAAAGCTTATAATCTACTGAGTGTGATCATCCTATTTGTATAAATGTACCACTCTTGTATCTAAAACTAGAAATATAAAATATAACTCTGAGGGCCTATTGTAATTATGCAAAGTGTGGACCATTAATGGTGGTTTGAAATCTTGATGACTCCCATTAACCAGGACCATTGTGTGCAAATGGCTGTGGTTTACCTGTGAGTCTTCCTGTATATGTGTGTGCTGGCAAGTGGGTAATGAAGTCTTGCAGTGACATGTGATCATGTCACCTGAACTGGAATCCATCTTTAACCTTTTTCGGGGGGGGGGGGACATATAAATAATATATAAAAGATATATAAAGGGGTGGAAGAGAACAAAGGAGGAGGGAGAAGAGCCATCATGAAGAATCCCCTAGCTATCACCTGAGCTGGAACAAGAGCTGTACCAGGGGAGAGAATTGTGACCAGGCCTGGAAGCTGTCCAGTCTGAGAAAAAACTTACTGAAGCATCTCTGAGGGTGAGATTATCTGTATTCAGTTTGATTAGACATAGATTTGCGCATTTTATTTTATTTTGCTTGGTGACTTACTTTGTTCTGTCTGTTACTACTTGGAACCACTTAAATCCTACTTTCTGTATTTAGTAAAATCACTTTTTACTTATTAATTAACTCAGAGTATGTATTAATACCTGGGGGAGCAAACAACTGTGCATATCTCTCTATCAGTGTTATAGAGGGTGAACAATTTTTGAGTTTACCCTGTATAAGCTTTATGCAGGGTAAAATGGATTTATTTGGGTTTAGACCCCATTGGGAGTTGAGCATCTGAGTGCCAAAGACAAGCACACTTCTGTGAGCTGTTTTCAGGTAAACCTGCAGCTTTGGGGCAAGTAATTCAAACCCAAGACAGGGTGCTGGAGTCCTGAGCTGGCAGGGAAAATAGGAACGGGGTAGTCTTGGCACATCGGTTGGCAGCTCCCAGGGTGGTTTCTGTGATCCAACCCGTCACACTAACATGTCATGTTGAGGTGAGCAAGTCATGTATTGCCAGTTTGGTGATGAAAACACAAGTGCCCTCTCCCTGTTTATAACAGCCGGACCTTCATGTGTTTTCCTTAATGGCCCAAAGAGTTCTTCTGCATTCGCTGTCCTGCAGAGGATGCTCAGAATAGCACTGCTATTCAGATCTCTTTAGCCTTTTTTTTTTTAACTTATAGTTCCCAGGATGCCTGTTGTCTAATTTATCTCTGAATAACAAGCTTCTGGTTAAAAAACAGAAGCAGCTCTTTAATACTGTCTGAGATTCTGAATCATGAATGACATATGCATATAAGCTTATATCACAATTATATTTTAGAACAAAATATATGAAAATCATGGGGAGCTTGGAATATTTTTTGGTTGTTTTCCCTGCAACCACTGTTAATGCATATAATACACCAGTAATGGTTAGAACATAAAACTAGGACGTTGCTTATACTAGACAAGTACACTGATTTAACTAAGTTGATTTAAAAATCTATCTAGTCAAACTGGTGCAAGCCCTTAATATGAAGACACTTAAATCAGTTTAACTCTTGCTTTAAGTTGTGTTGGTAAATTATGGACCTTAAGTAAATGGATATAAACCAGGTGTAATATGATTTGATAGTCTCTTCATCAGTATTTGCACTGTTTATACAAAATTGATTTTAATAACCAATTCTAATTAAACTGGTGCAAGTTTTGTGTGTAAACAAGGTCTCTGATTCCTGTGTCCGTGAGCAAAGTCACCTAGGCCAGATCTATGTTTAAAAGGTTTGTTGGTATAACTATACTGGCAAAACTTCCTAGTGTAGATGCAGCCTAAACTGACAAACAAATCCTTTCCCCAACATAGCTTATACCAGTTCCCTGAGCAAAATAAGTATACAAGAAAAAGCAAGTTTTTGCTAGTATAACTGCATCCTCTCTAGGGCTTTTGCCAGCATAGCTATATATTGTTAAAAAAAAAAAAATTACTCCCCTAACTGGCACAGCTATGCTGGCAAAATATTTAAGTGTAGATCAGCCCTAACCACTCAGTACTGCAGTTTACCCATCTGTAAAATAGGTACAATAATATTCCCTTTCCCAGGGGTTTTGAGACTTAATATTCATAAAGTACTTAAAAATGCAAATCACACATCATTATGATGAAAGAATAACGCATATCAGTTTTAAACGGCTCTGACTTTTTAAACATTAATTAAACAGGATCTTGAGCCAGCTTTCATTTAAAAAAAAAAAAAAAAAGCTTTGCAGTTCACTTCAGACCACGGGTACCACATAACAGGCCTGTCTGTGACCTAGGGTTGGCTCAGTACTACCACAACCGAGCCTGGTTATAGTCCCTCAGGAGGAGGATTGGGTCATAGTTGCTCAGAAGGAGGTATTTATAGTCTGTGAGGCTCATGAATAATTAAAAAGTTGTCAATACTTAGCCAGTGGATAGAAAAATATGTATTTACTTGGCTTCTTTCTACAAATAAAAACCCTGAAAAAACAAAGGGCCAGATTCTGATACCCACACTCTGCCAGTAGCCGTTTCACTTCAGTATGACTGTTTGCGGAATAAAGTGCCTCTCAGCATGAAAAGGGCTTTTAGAATTTGGCCCTAAACAAGGTTAGAGCTGTGATATATGGGCAAAATCCAGGGAATTAATTCTATGCTAACATCAGGCCATGGTAAAGTTTTTTTTTTTCCATTATCCACTGCCAGTTTTTTTTAATATTAGAGATCTGCACTAACTGAATTTTTTTGGTATGTCATAACTGACATATCAGGAAAAACTACCTAAGAATAACATGTAACATAAATCTCTGGCGAGGTAATGCATTTCCATGGTCACTGTGTCTTATGCTGTAGGAATTAATTCTGCTTTTTAAAATGTAGAAGTTGATTCTGACCTTTTTATCTAATGCACAGCTTAACATTTTGATCCTATTTATAGGGACAAATGAACCACCCTAAACATTTTGCTCAGTCTTGATAATGCAGATGAAACTGATTTATGGGTTTGAAGATTTTATTTTAACCTCACATGGTTTTCATTATCTGAGAATGCAAAAGAGAGGCCTGGACTAAATCAGCAAAGGAATGGAGAAACCACACAATGAAATGAAAATGCGGCCGACGCATACTTGGGATATTTGTGGGATGGGGCTGCTGACGACAGAAGCCCAGCGCTGCCTGAGTACTAGCAGCAGGAGTCAAGTGTCTGTAAAAACAAAACTAAATGTTGAATTCAAAAGGCTGTTTGGGTTTGACAATTCACAAGGCTGCTCTAAAAAACTAAAGAATTGTTGAAGTCACTGAAGTTCAGCAAAAATGAATTTGGCCTAATATATATTGATAAAATTCACCAATGACCTTAATGCGGCTTAAGGCCTGGTCTGTATTAGAAAACTTGCACTTTCTAGTGTAACTAATTCTATTCAAAATTGATCTAGTTATATCATGCAAACATCTATGGTCAAATCCTGGCCTTATGCAAGTCAACAGTAAAATTCCCATTGACTTCAGTGGAGTCAGGATTTCACCCTAGATGTGCAGGAATTACTGTCTCTTGCTAAACAATAGTCTCCTCTGGAGTACATTGCAGCAGCTGTGTAAGAGCACACACCAACGCTGTATAGGACAAGAAGTGAAGAATATCAAATCCACTGGAAACAGCTGGATAAATTTTATGTCAGTAGATCTTGCAATTTGACCAAGATATCAGGAATAATGCCCCTTACCCATTTGATCAACACTGTTGAGTTTGGGTTTCCAGTACAGTACTGCTGGAGAACCTTTAAATCCCCTAACACCTCTTTTTACTGAAATATTTAAAAACAAGCCCAGGAAACATTTCCATTTATACTGGATTTTGTAAAGCATTTCCTGCTTCCTTTTTACAACAAAAAACCTAAATTATATTGGGCTAAAATTACTTGATAGGGTCCTCATAAAGAAACGGATACTTTCTTTATGATGGAAAAACAGGAATTGGGAGTATGGCTGAGGTCTTTTCACCTCTCCTTCAGGCTCCTGAGGAGCCTTTTACCCTTACTGATGATATGACTCAACTTTTATTAGGTCAGTGCAAGTAAGATTTTTGCTCAGTGCTTTCAGTTCAGGCTTGCCACACTTTCCTTTATTTCCCTCTGATCCGCTTCCAATATGGTGAGCAGGTGGGGAGGGTATTTAGCCACTGTACGATTCTTGCCAAGATGGTACCTGAGAGTAGTATCAGTCACTAGAACTATGATCCATCTACCTAGGTTCCTGAGCCCCTCACTGCAGTAGAGTGCCTGATGATCTAATGCTAAAAGCATGTGTGTAATTTGCATGATTCCAAGTGGCACTACTTCTTGGTTTTAGCTAAAAGGAGGAAGTTTTTCTCTTTCGTGTGATGACTCTGTCCCTTTGGTATGAAGATGTGTAATGCTGGCACTGATACATGCACCTGCTGGGTGCCACACCTGCAAGATCACCTGAGACACAGTCAGCAAACACAAGTAACTGAGAAAGGGATAATTGAATCTAAGCTAGGGAAGCACATATTAGGCAACAGATTTGCTTTGATGGCGTTTACCTGTGGGCTCTGTACTTTGAAATTTAATTGGGAACAGACGCAGATGGTAAAATATTATCAGAACTCTGGGGACTTGTGCGTGTATGCCCCTGGGGTTTTGGGTATTTGAAACAGAGGGCATGCACACCTCTAAAACCTTTATTCTCAAGGGCAATCCTTCCATATATTCTCCTCTCTCCTCCTTGGAAAGGGTTGGAGTACAGTTAAGAATGCTTAGTTATAAACCGCATCAGGAGCGCTGGAACCTTGGTAGAAGTGGGGGGTGGGAGGCTCGAGGCCCCGCCCTGTGGCCCCGCCTTCTCCATGGTCCCATTTCCTGCTCCTCCTCTTCTCCCGGAAGCCCTGCCCTCTGGCCAGGCTGAAAAAAGCTGGAGCCAGGTGGTGGTAAACTTGGGGACCCTCCAACTGTCCTGGGCCGGGGGCCCGAGAGCAACCCCCAGCCCTTGTCCCTGCCACCTGGACCCGGAGTGCGCCGCCCAGGACAGGTGGAGGGTCCAGGGCTCCCCACAGCATCCTCGGCTCCCTGGCCTGGCTTCTGGCCTGGCCAGTGGGTGGGGCCTTGGGGCTAAGAGGAGCAGGAGTGGGGCCCCTGAAAGGGGCCCGCACCGGGAAGAGGCTGGCGCTGTGGGCAGGCACTGCGCTTTGCGGCAGGGGACCTGATCTGCTCCTCCACCACTAAGTGCAGCAGCCCCTGCCTGCACCACTCTGTGCCTGCCCAAGGCTTACAGTTTTTTGGGGGGGGCAACGAAGCTCCCTACCCCCAAACTATGCCCATGTTAAAAAGTGGGGTGCCATGGGCCCCCCTGTTCTTGCACCCTGACGTGCATCAGTCATTAAATGACTCTATGTCCTCACCCTCATGAACCCAACATTTCCAGCCACTTCAAAGGGTGTGTTTGTGTGTGTACGCGTGCGCAGTAACTGCATTTCCAGGTGGCCTGAAGATTGTAAAGGCTACTCATGTGAATAAGCGATTGCAGGATTGGGGCCATGTCTAGGCTGTATGGTAAGGGGAAGCTTGCTTTCTTCGCTACAGATCACTCAGAATGTGAGAGAGCCTCTGTGCTTTTACCCAGCCCTGTCTAAGGTATCGATTATGCTTCATGGCCCCCCCTTTATCTAAGCACTGCTAGCGATACCTTTTAATTTCTGACACAGTCCAAGACCATCACCTTCACACTAAGCATCTCCTCACCATTTTCCAGGAGCCTGACAAGGGCAAGCAAAGACCTCTGATGCCGCAGAACTTTTCAGCTGCCTATTAAAGTGTGTTTGACAGAGAGCCAAGCTGTATCTGCTCCTGCCAGCCTGGGGGAGGGTCTGGATCATATCTACATTTCTAAAGAAATAGACCATAGCACCAGCCAGCAAAGCCATTAGGCTACTTGGGAATGCTGTTATTCTCCACTGTGGAGCTTGTGAGTCCATAAAGCCATTGGATTATATTTTATTTGTATGGATGGTACAGGATTGAGTATTAAAACTGAATGTGCTTAACTGTACTTCAGCCCTTCTGAGGAGGAGGAGGTGAACCTGTTCTTATCCCACCTGATGTGTTAGCTAATTAGCTTCTTGGCTAAGCAGTAATTCAGGGCAAGTGTGTACAGGCTGCATTCACCGGGAATCTTACATTCCACTTACTTTCGCAAGCAGAAAAGAGATGTGTCCTTTCACCTGTGTTCTTCTTACTGCTGCAGTCACTCTAGGCAGGGTAATAAGTAACTATATCATTGTATCAGAGTAGCAGCCGTGTTAGTCTGTATCCGCAAAAAGAACAGGAGTCGGTGGCACCTTACTCCTATATCCTTGTAGTCACTCATCAAGAGTGGTGAGTATTTCATTTGTCAGTATATTTTCATAATGCAAGCAAATGTGTGTGATGCACAGAAAGGAACAGTACTGCTATGTTTCCTGATAGCCAACCCATGTGATCATTTTAAATTCTTCACTAAATCTGAGTGAAATGAGTGAGTGACAAGGGACTCCTATGGTATAATTGTTTGGTCTTTGAGGCGGAGGTCTTTGTTTTTGTGTGTCTGCAAAGTGCCAGGCACACATGGGCTTTGTCTTCATTGAGAATTTTTAATATTTTCCCCCCACTGTTGCTTTATCATGAATGCGTGTCTGAGCATGGTTAGCTGTCACCATGGTGTTTAAATTCCTACACTAGGTCTTTCACTAATGGTGAGAGAACTGTTAAAAATTGTCAGCATAGATGCAGTCTGTGAAGTTCACCTCTGATTGGCCCCTTGCAGCAGAATTGTACTCTAGAATTGAATCTTTCTTTGTAAAAAGTGTTTCTAGCCTTTATGGTTGGGAAGAAAATGACTTTGCAGGTTGTCTGAAACAGTAGGGCTGAGTGGCCCCATTCATCTGAATGGTTAAGCCTGAAACCTAAAGTTGACCATTTAAATGGCAGCATGAACTAGTTCACTGCCAATCATTTTGGCATAGGTACCATATAATGTGATTATGCCCAGCCTCCAGCCTCCCATGCCTTTCCAGGTGCCAAAACCTCCAGCCTCCCCTTGACAACTTGCAATGTACTTCTGTGTTTACAGTGGAGAAACCTTTGGCACATTGAAAACTGAAAATATTGGGAGAGTATAAATAGAACTTGGTATCCAAATAAATAACACATAAGCTGCAGTACTGATTGTATGGATCATTTTCATGTTTAATTACATTAAAACCTCCATTTAAATGGATCTGCCATAGAATTTCCAGCATTCTGCACAAGAGCGCTGCAGAATACAAGGATCTTGCCACAGAAGCAAGTTGCACAAGGCCCTCTTTGTGAGTGATAATTAAATAAGGTGTAGCTAACAAAGTTGGGTTAGCAATCACATTGCTAACAGCTGGAGTTTCAAGAAAGCAGGATCCATTGGCTAGAGCATTCCCATAGTATAACTGGATTCGCCTCTTGTCTCAGTTTTCCATGGATGGTTCCTAATTTGGGCCGAAAGTACAGGTGGATTATTTAGTGTTCCTTAATCACAACTGGTAGTTTTTTTTGCAGTGGAATGTGGTCTTGTTTCTTCTATTGGATCAATGCAAGAAGTTAGTGCTGTGTTGATGTAAAAGTGTATGTGTGAAATAACTGCGGTGATACTTAGCGCTTCTTTAATGTTTCAGGAATATTAGAGGGTGTTAGACTCTAATATTGAATTGTTCTGTTGAGATATCTTTTAAACTGAGAAGCAGGATTTATGGAATTCTCCCTCAAATGACTGCATTTTAACAGGAAGATACAATCCACATTTGCCCACTTGACACCAAAGAAGTACTGTAGTTGAGTGGAAAGACAACATCATATTACATGATGAAAGCGTTTTTGTGCTCTCATAAAAAAGGTTGCTTTGGGCAACTTTGTAAAAAGTAAGTAAACAATTATATTGGTACGAGTGGTACTAAGGATCCTTGAACTTAAGTTGTGTAATACTGGGAAAAGAGGCTGGAAATTACTCTAGTTATCTGCTATCTTAAAGCCTGGGTTTAAAGGATCTCTTGCTGCATATTTTTGGCAGCTGTTTTCAATATATCCCTCTCAAGTTAAGTCACTTGTTAAGAATTTGACATTAGGTGTTAGTTCTTAGCCACCATCTTGCATGTAGCACACCACACAACACAGGCTTGTTCCATAGTTAGATATTGTTCATGTGTATTGAAATTGCTGATGACATCCTAAGTAGTTAACTTGCAGACCTGAGATCATTTCTTTGGGTGTGGATGTGTGCTGTAATAAGACTGAGACAGAAGCATTCATGTCTGCATTCCTTCACTGCATCTGTTGACTTTATTTTTTGCAGCATTCCAGGAAATCATGTTAAATTATACACCTCAGTGACTAATTTTTTTTTTGCTTGCTTTATTTTGTTTTGTTATAATTGTCTGTTCTTAAAATACGTAAGTGCTGTATATATTAGTAGGTTCCACTTCCTTTGCATGATTCACTCCCTCTTCAGAGAACCTAGTTTAGTAGTTGATTTAACATATCTATTTGAGAGAGTCAAGAACACACCTAAGAATTTGTTTATATATAGGGGGATTTTTATATAGATGTAGAAGTTTGATCTGATTTTTGTCTCCCTCTAGTTTCAAAGATATTAAAATATTATTTTAAATTGCTGTAGTGCTTTTCATCCTAAAGGGCAAAGGATGATGCTAAAGAACAGGATTTGGGAGGTAGATCTGGGCTCTGCCATATACTTCTGCGAGACCTGTGGCAACTGTTCCTCATTTTTCCCATCTAAATATTGGGATAATTCTTACTTGCCCCACAGGGATGTTATGATGCCTAATTTATTAATGTTTGTAAAGTGCTTTGAGATCTTCTGATGGAAGGTACTATGTGTATATATACAGTATCATTGAAAGGCAGCCGTCAGGGCATCTTCAGCAGTGCAGCTTTCATTCCTACCAAAAAGGAAACCAATGGATTTAAAGAATTAGGGAGTTTTTATCACTGTTTCTCTTGGAGGCACAAATAGGACAGAGCATGAGGGCGACAGTTGTTCTCAAGGCAGAAAACTGTAATGATTAAGAAGTGCGTGGAGTTGGATGTTGTGCAGTAGGATTTGTTCATCTCATAGGGACTGAAATCCTTAGGTTTGGGAAAAGTGGGGAGTAGGTGAAGGGTTGGGGAGCATGAAATATTGACCAACTTTTGTAACTCCTGCTGTCCTCCTAACTGCTGGTTAAAATGTTCTCTCTTTTTCAGAATTTTTTGGGGAGTGAAGAGAGCATCAAGTGATCCCAATTACTGAAGGGACCAAAACCATTTCTGAGTGGAGATTTTGGACTTGCAGGCGGAAGGCCAGGTGTCCCCTCATGTATCAGAACTGCTCCTCCTGACTGAGGAAGTCAAAGTGACGGAAATAAGGTACATGCCAGAGTAGATATGATTTCAAAGAAGTAAAATTCCAGTGCGTGTGTCAGTATCTGAATTCCCAGATTGTTGAAAAGGCTTTATGGAATAGGGTGTGTTCTAATTTTTTCTCTGGTAGACTCTGGAGAAGAGCCTTCTCTCTTGACAGTACATCATAGGCAGTAGTTTGTGGCTGATATATCTACACTGTAAGCTGTCATGACAGAGTAGAGAAGGCTGGATGGACATGTAGTTAAGACACGTAATGAAGAAGACTTCAGAAGAGTCAGGGGACCTGGATTCTATCCCTGGCTCTGCCACAGACTGTCACTTGGGGCAAGCTATTTTTGCTCACACTTTCAAAAATGACCCTGGATTTTAGGTCATTTTGCATTGTATGCCCAATAAGGGACGTGTTGGGCCTGGTTTTCAAAAGTGCTGAGTACTTGCAACTCTAATGGGCGATTCAATGGCTTAGTCCCCTGTCTGACCACATTGGCTCACTGATCATCAAGCCCTTACTTAGGGCTTGTCTACATCGATCCATCAGCGGTCAATTTAGTGGGTCTAGTGAAGACTTGCTAAATCTACTGCTGATCGCTCCCCCTTCCACTCCTGTACTCCACCTGATCGAGAAGAGTAAGGGGAGTTGATGGGAGAGCGTCTCCTGTCAATGTCGCGTAGTGTGGACCCCACGGTACGTAGATCTAAGCTACGTCGATTTGAGTTATGCTATTCACGTGACTCAAATTGCGTAGCTTAGATCGACTTTTCCCTTTAGTGTAGACAAGGCCTTAGTTATGTACTCAACATTAATCTATGAGCTTCTTAAATGAGGTTCACAATGTTTTTCCTTTCAAACTCAGACTCGAACTCAGAGTCTGGATTTTGTGGGCCTCAATCTGATGACTCCTCCTCCTATCCAGAGCGCCCTCCCTCCCCCTGTAGTTGTGTGGTTGCAACTGATGTCATTTAGACATCTAACTACTTTATTATGCCTGTGTGTCAGGAAGTTAGATGTCTAAATGACATCACTTAAACCAGTATATAGTAGTGGGTGCAAAAGAGAGACTGGGCTTTAAAAATCTGCCCCCAAAGCTACAGCTACTCTAAAAAATAACCATCTAGTCAGGTGTTCATTAGTTTACTTTAAATGACCCAAGTGATGGGGATTCTCCTTTTTCACTCTAAGCATATAACTTATTTGGTGTATCTCTTGTTTTCTTCTTAAATTTAACAGATTACGTGCTGAGTTCCCTATTCTCTTCTTGGTCCTTGTTTATGTGGCAAAAATGGGAACCAGAATTCACCATTGGCAGGAATGGGTACAATGTAGACAGGGCTCAGTCATTTTTACCACCATGTTGTGAATTATAGGTCTCCTTTTTGCCAATGCTCAGCCTTCCTGTTTGGGGCATTTCGTCCATAGCCCTGCCGCCTGCAGTCAATGGAGTCTTCGCCACCTTATTAGGCAGGTCCTTCCAGTGTCTGACGGTCTTAATGACCCTCATTGTTATGAAAATCCTTTATATCTAACTTATATTTTTCTTCAGTTTCAAGCCATTGCTCCTAAACCGTCCCTTCTGTGAGGCAGTGAAGAGTTGCTAACCATGTCTCCTCTCCTTAGGTCAAGGGCAGCTTTTGCATTCCACCCCAAAGGCACCACAGTTTGAGATGAGGAATTCAGAAGAGCAAACAGCTACGACAGTTTTACAGCGTCTGCTGCAGGAGCAGCTCCGATACGGAAACCCAAATGACAACCGCAACCTCCTTGCCTTACATCAACAAGCCACAGGAAATGCACCCCCTTTCAACAGCAATGGGAGTCCAGGGTCTCAGAACGAAGGGCTGAGCACCCAGGACCATCAGCTTGTGACTCATGCTGCCCGCCAAGAGCCCCAGGGCCAGGAGATTCAGGTGGACAATAGCATCATGGAGAAGCAGCTCTCTCCAAGACTTCAGAACAGTGAAGACCTCCCAACGTACGAAGAAGCCAAAGTCCAGTCGCAGTATTTCAGGGGCCAGCCGCATGCTAGCGTTGGGGCAGCGTTTTATGTGACGGGGGTAACCAATCAAAAGATGAGGACTGAAGGGCGGCCTACGGTTCAGCGAGTGAACCCTGGGAAAGTCCATCAGGATGAAGGACTTAAGGACCTCAAGCAAGGACACGTTCGCTCTCTTAGTGAGAGGCTGATGCAGCTGTCGTTGGCCACCAGTGGTGTCAAGGCCCACGCACCTGTCACGAGTGCTCCACTTTCCCCCCAGCAGCCAAATGACCTGTACAAAAACTCCGGTTCCAATGATTTCTATAAAAACTCAGTGCCCACGCCTCCCCAGCCGAATATGAAAGCGATAGAGCACCGGGGCCCTCCGCCAGAGTACCCTTACAAAAACATGTCCACCCCACCCATGAACTGCAAACCTCAGGACCCTGGACATTTCTATGGTGATCATCGCATGAGCCAGCAGAGTAGATCTGATGGGCCTATGATGAGATATCAGCATCCTCCTGAGTATGGATCAATCAGGTAAGCAGCCCCATAACTGCTTAGTCACCTTCCCAACTTGGTGGTTTTTATCTTTATAAGAAGCAAAGAAGGGGCAAAACTCAGCCTCCGAATGCAGGTTGTGTTTGAACAAAGATCCCGTCTCTGTTGTGTTAGGCTATAGCTATAGTATGGTAGGACTGTATCCCAGGTGTTAGGGGCCAAATTCCTTGCCGTAGTGGCCTAATGCTGTTTAAAATAAAGTTTGACCTTGCAGCATAGATGGATCCATACTGAGTTTTATCCAGGTTCCTGAGCCATGCAACGGCTCTGCTGAAAAGCCAAAACTGTAGCATGATTCACTGTTGAAACATGCAGTCTCTTGCTGCAAGGCTAAGCCAGGCTTTAACTGGATCTGCCAGGACAATAGATTATTAGGGTATAAACCACACCTAAATGTTTTTATATGAGATCACTTAGGAAAGGGGAAAGTGCACCATCCTAGACTTGTTTGTTTAGCAGCCATTATTTTCCCCCTGAATTAATTGAGATCCTGACCTGTTCTAGTTTGCTCTAGTTCAGGAGTTGGATCTGATCTGGGGTCAATACTGAATCCTGGGTGGGTGAAGCAGATCAAGTTTATTAAACTGGAATGCAACCTGGCTCTAACCTACATTTTCTTTTGTCCTACCTAACTTTACGACCCAGCCCCGGGTGGATCAGATTTCTCTCTTAATCCAAGTGGAAACCCACTTAAAATGTTTCAAGCTAGTGGGCATCCGTGTAATAATTTCTGCCTTGTTTTGTGGCTGGAAAATGCTCTAAAGCAGAAACATGAGGTCAGTGAAGTATTACAAAAGTAGGCGGGGGAGGCTGTGTGTATTTGTGTCTAAAGCGTGGGGTGGGAGGAAGAGGAGAGCCGATGTTTTTGGAATAGATTCAGAGCTCTGGAGAATCTGAATCGATGTGGAGCCTTTCCAGCCCTATTGGAAGCTATTTTCGGGCTTCATTCGCCATTGTTTATGATCCAGAATGCTTTCTGCAGCAAAGGGGCCTGGTGAGATGGCCCTTTGATCTGTCTACATAAATAATAAATAAGCCAGGAAAGGAGGAGGGGTGTTTTTTTTGTTTGTTTTTTTCCAGTGTGACTAATGACTGCAGAAGTTGGTTGCAAATGGTTCACAAAATCCATAGGCAAGGCCACAAATTGCAATGCAAGCTGAAAAGGGCAAGAGACCCTTAACGATTATCCCTCACTGGGAATATTGTTTGTATCAGAGACTTAGCCTATTTTCTGTGTACAAAGAGAGGCATTTGAAACCACACCAACAGCCTATTTGTCTGTATTGGCTGGATCCTGGCCACTAGAATGGATTCAGAGAGAAGGAGATTCAGCTGGCAAGTTTTCAGGTATTGGGAAGCAACTTAAATTTGTCTTCAAAGCACTGTGAATCCACCGAGGTTATTTTTTAACCTGCATAGATGCACAGGGCAGAGGTTTCCTTTGGAAGCAACTGCTGAAATGGTGGAACAATTAGAAGACTAAAATGTTAACTCCTAATCCATAAATTACAGAGCAGCATAGCAAAACCCATCCCCCCTCCCTCCTTAAACATACTGCAATTAAAACAATAAACCTTCTGTGCTGCTAAAGGTGCAGCTGGGTAATGGACTGAGCATTTTAAAAGTGCACAACTTTTAAAAGGGGGACACTTTCTGAGAGTCAGGGAAGGACAATGAATGGCTTTGCAGCCTCGTCTGGAATGCTAAAAATCTTCAGAATTCTCTCTTGTCCATGCACTGGGGCTGCTTATATTTGAAAACCCAAATGAATCCTGATAAATAATTTTTTTTAACTGCACATAAAGGAAATAAAGACCTTTCTTTCTGCTGTTGAAACCACACCCACTTCTGAGGGTTTTTCCCTCTCATTGTTCAGTGGAATTTGAGGGTGACCTAACAACCCAGTTAAATGAAAACTGGTTGAGCAAGATAAACACTAGGGAATTCACAGCATTCTCATGATTCACTCTTTTGAGTCTGGGAAAAGAATGGTTGGTGTGGTAAGTTTAACCCACCAACTGCAAACTGTCTGCTCTGCCTCACCTGCTTCTGGGTGGTGGTAGTTTGGGAACATATATATGTTCATAATGACGTTGGATTCATGGAAATATCAGGCCAGCCAGGGATTCAGGCTGACACATCCATGTTATTACTTGGCACTTTTAGAAATTTTAAAAATAATTTAATATGAGTAAGATAAATGTGAAGCTTCACAGGCCTGATTCTCTCCCTAGTATCTGCCTGTTGCACTTCAGTGTTCATGATGAATAATTCAAGTTCCAGCCCCATTTAGGGCCTGATCCATCAGCTCTTGCGTGGGGGACTACTTCTGTTGCCCGCAGTGGGACTGCATTTGTGAACGAGTGCTGCAGAATTAGGCCCATAATTAGTATTTTTTCGGCATACTGTTTTCCCCTCTGCAGCCTGAGCTGTGTCAAAGTAGATGATAATCAGGTATGAATAGGAAGCAGAACGAAAATTCTTCAGTTAGATTTCAGCTGTCTGTTTGATCATGTGAAGACTGCTCACTTTGGTGGTTAATGTTTCCAAGTTTGGGATGGGAGGGCTGTGGGAGAAAGGGGAAGTGTAACTGCTTGAGCATGAAGGAGAGGAAGGGGAGAAGGAGAGTTTTTAATGAGCCAAGCACCTTCTCTGGTCTTTTTATTTCCACCTGGTGATTTTGTGCAATATGTGATGTGTGCAGTGCATGCAACATTCAGGGCTTCTAATGCAGGAATCTACATTGTTTTGCTTGCTGTTCTTATTACCATGTAGTATTTTCCAACGTCTCTGCCCTCACAGCTAAAATACCTACTTTCTGTTTTAGTGGGCAAAACCACAAATCAAAGTACGTAATCTGCACCGCTCCATGTTGTATGCTGCACAGAGATGCACCAGGGAGAGGAAAGGAAGCAGGAATTCTCTCAAGATGCAGTCTTGAAAGTGAAGAGGCCCTTAGGAGTTGGTTTTCCCAATTTGGGAAACACTTGATAAAATTATTGCTCTAATTTCTTCTTCAGTTGGAATTTCTGATGTCCCCATCCAGTATAGCTTATCGCTCAGTTGTACACTGGCGCAAATTTAATAGATAATATACATAGATTGTGAGCTTTTTCTTGCGTGTTTGGATAATGTCTAGCGCGTAGTGAGCAGAACTGTAAATAAAAAATATATATTTACAAGTTATGCATAAAACGTCAAGTTATGGATAGCCATTGTCTTTCACAGAGTGAAGTATTTGTTGAGTTGGTTAATAACTTGCCAGCCTTATGTGCTCAAAAATAATGAGTTGGGCCTCAAACATAATGAGATTGGCTTAAAAATCCTGAAGTCAAATACAAACAAACAAAAATCACAAAACGTTTTGGGTTCATTTTATTTGTCTACTGGTTTCTGAGCCTCTGTGGTTCACTGAGGTCATGTTCTCAAGCTCTTCCCCCTACCTATGAGGGTTAGAAACATGCTATATTAAAATAAAGGTGACAGTTGTAGTTCTCTCATTATCAGAAGAATCCAGGAGCTGGGGCTTTGAGAAAACCACCAACTACCACACGAGAAAATTGCAGGAGTTAACAACACTGAATAACAATTTGAACTTGTATATTGAGCTTTGCAATTGAGGATTTCAGGGTGTTTTTAAAAGGTGATGGTATTACCCCCATTTTACAAATGGGGAAAGTAAAGGAATTTAGAATTTGTGGCTTGCCCAAGATCAGACATGTATCTGGTGTCAGAACTGGTAGCAGCACTAAGGAGTCCTGGTTTTCAGGTCAGTGCTGGAACTGACTAATTTTAAAAGGTGAGATGCAGTGTAGGTGAGCTCTAAGACCCTGAGCCTGTTGGCAATCTTGGAAATGTATTCTGTTTAGCAATAGCCCAGCTGCGATTTTCTATATCTACTTTTTTTTCCACTAGTTTTTTTTTTTAAATTATTACTGTTATCAAGAACACATGCACAAAAATGGTATCTCCCTTCAATACTTACCTGCTCCTTCTGGTTTTTCTTCACCTGCAATCAAGTGAAGAGGTGGAGAGAGTTGTGACGGGTTGGATCACAGAAACCCCCTTGGGAGCTGCCACCCGATGTGCAAAGACTACCCCTGCTCCTATTTTCCATGCCAGCTCAGGACTCCAGCACCCTGTCTTGCTGAGCCAGACACTCCTGTCTGCTCCAACACAGACCCAGGGTCTGAATCACTTGTCCCAGAGCTGCAAGTTTACCTGAAAACAGCTCACAGAAGTGTGCTTGTCTTTGGCACTCAGATGCCCAACTCCCAATGGGGTCTAAACCCAAATAAATCCATTTTACCCTGCATAAAGCTTATGCAGAGTAAACTCATAAATTGTTCGCCCTCTATAACACTGATAGAGAGATATGCACAGTTGTTTGCTCCCCCAGGTATTAATACATACTCTGAGTAAGTTACTAAATAAAAAGTGATTTTATTAAATACAGACAGTAGGATTCAAGTGGTTCCAAGTAGTAACAGACAGAACAAAGTAAGTCACCAAGTAAAATAAAATGAAACGCGCAAATCTATGTCTAATCAAACTAAATACAGATAAGTTCCTCACCAGTTCCAGAATGCTCCCTTTTACAGGCTAATCTCCTTTTAGCCTGGGCCAAGCAATCACTCACACCCCCTATAGTTACTGTCGTTTGTTCCAGTTCCCTTCAAGTATCCTGGGGGGGTGGAGAGGCTCCTTCCTTAGCCAGCTGAAGACAAAATGGAGGGGTCTCACATGGGTTTAAATAGACTCTCTCTTGTGGTTGGAGACCCCCCTCCTCCCTCCTATGCAAAGTCCAGCTCCAAGATGGAGTTCTGGAGTCACCTGGGCAAGTCGCATGTCCCTGCATGACTCAGTCTTTACAGGCCGAAGCCATTGTCCACATGGTATCTTGCATGTCTCCAGGAAGACTTCTTACGTGGATTGGAGCATTCCAAGATGCATTGTTCTCCAAGTGTTTCCTGATCAGGTACTTAACCTGGCGAATTCCTTCCTAAAGAAAGGTTTCAGAGTAGCAGCCGTGTTAGTCTGTATCCGCAAAAAAGAACAGGAGTACTTGTGGCACCTTAGAGACTAACAAATTTATTAGAGCATAAGCTTTCGTGGGCTACAGCCCACGTCTTCGGATGCATATAGGATGGAACATATATTGAGGAGATATATATATACACACATACAGAGAGCATGAACAGGTGGGAGTTGTCTTACCAACTCTGAGAGGCCAATTAAGTAAGTGAAAAAAAAACTTTTGAAGTGATAATCAAGATAGCCCAGTACAGACAGTTTGATAAGAAGTGTGAGAATACTTACAAGGGGAGATAGATTCAGTGTTTGTAATGGCTCAGCCATTCCCAGTCCTTATTCAATCCTAAATTGATCGTATCTAGTTTGCATATCAATTCCAGCTCAGCAGTCTCTCGTTGGAGTCTGTTTTTGAAGTTTTTCTGTTGTAAGATAGCCACCCGCAGGTCTGTCATTGAATGGCCAGACAGGTTAAAGTGTTCTCCCACTGGTTTTTGAGTATTATGATTCCTGATGTCAGATTTGTGTCCATTAATTCTTTTGCGTAGAGACTGTCCGGTTTGGCCAATGTACATGGCAGAGGGGCATTGCTGGCACATGATGGCATATATCACATTGGTAGATGTGCAGGTGAACGAGCCCCTGATGGTATGGCTGATGTGATTAGGTCCTATGATGATGTCACTTGAATAGATATGTGGACAGAGTTGGCATCGGGCTTTGTTACAAGGATAGGTTCCTGGGTCAGTGTTTTTGTTCAGTGATGTGTGGTTGCTGGTGAGTATTTGCTTTAGGTTGGGGGGTTGTCTGTAAGCGAGGACAGGTCTGTCTCCCAAGATCTGTGAGAGTGAGGGATCATCTTTCAGGATAGGTTGTAGATCTTTGATGATGCGCTGGAGAGGTTTTAGTTGGGGGCTGAAGGTGACAGCTAGTGGTGTTCTGTTATTTTCTTTGTTGGGCCTGTCTTGTAGGAGGTGACTTCTGGGTACTCGTCTGGCTCTGTCAATCTGTTTTTTCACTTCAGCAGGTGGGTATTGTGTTTTAAGAATGCTTGATAGAGATCTTGTAGGTGCTTGTCTCTGTCTGAGGGATTGGAGCAAATGCAGTTATATCTTAGAGCTTGGCTGTAGACAATGGATCGTGTGGTGTGTCCTGGATGGAAGCTGGAGGCATGTAGGTAAGTGTAGCGGTCAGTAGGTTTCCGGTATAGGGTGGTATTTATGTGACCGTCGCTTATTAGCACAGTAGTGTCCAGGAAATGGACCGCTTGTGTGGATTGATCTAGGCTGAGGTTGATGGTGGGATGGAAATTATTGAAATCATGGTGGAATTCCTCAAGGGCTTCTTTTCCATGGGTCCAGATGATGAAGATGTCATCAATGTAGCGCAAGTAGAGTAGGGGCGTTAGGGGACGAGAGCTAAGGAAGCGTTGTTCTAAGTCAGCCATAAAAATGTTGGCATACTGTGGGGCCATGCGGGTACCCATAGCAGTGCCGCTGACTTGAAGGTATATATTGTCCCCAAATGTGAAATAGTTGTGGGTGAGGACAAAGTCACAAAGTTCAGCCACCAGGTTAGCTGTGACATTATCGGGGATACTGTTCCTGATAGCTTGTAGTCCATCTTTGTGTGTATTCCACAAAGCCTCCCAAAGCTTACTTAGAAACCAAGCAAGCATACAGCCCATATTCTTAACCTCAAGTAGAAAATGATATATATGTACAAATAGGATGAATAGATATAGTAGACCATAACCTTTACGGAGATATATTACATGGCACAGGCAGCACAAAACATATTCCAGTTATGTCATACATACATTTATAAGCACCTCCTCCCCATAAAGCCTGATGGGGTACACTGTCACAAGAGTAATACTCTTCCCAAACTTTACTCACCATTGCAGAGTAACAAAATACTTCCACTAAAATGATCTGTATTGAAGTAGTGAGTAATGTTGACATTTAAATGATCCTTCTTAGGCTTACAGTGTTTGTTAAGAAACCATTTAGATTAATGGAGGCATTTGACCTGTGTTGGTTATTGCTTCAGGCTGTCTGCTGCATACTTGGACAGAGGGTACATCAGTTCATGTCTGGAAGGTTTTCTTGGAAACATAAGGGTTGGAAACTTATTTATTTAAAATGTAAATTCATGCAGAAACTGATGGGACCACTGTCGGACAACATAGTGCTGTGTTTGACATCATGGTCAGGTTATTATGGAAATGATTGACATCACACAGAGGATTATGATGTCATTTGGGAATAAACTCCAGGAGCCAGTGAATTCTGAAGAAGCAAAAGTCTAACTTTCCATGTAACTTTCCTTGATGATTTAATAAAATAGCTCAAGATTAGCTTCATCTGCAGAATTTTTTCTAATTGGGATATTTTTTCAGAGGTTTCTGTGAGACATTTGTGGCCACTTAAGGTGGAATGTTAGGGGCAGGTTCTCTTTTAGGTTTTATGGTTAGAGGAAAGGGTTGGGTGTCAGGAAGACTCAGATTCCTCTCCTGGTTGAAGCATTGACCTTGAGCAAGTCTCTTGACCTTTTTGCCTCAGTCTCCACTATTGGGTTAAAAGAAAAGTTTAAAGCAGTGACCTCCCAGTAGAGAAATAACCAGATGTTACTTCTGAGCTGAACATTGCTGAGGAAATTAATTGCACATCTTCTCTTTCTTCCCCCAATCCCTGAAAACCACATGCTGCATCTGATCTTTCCTAGGGAAATGCATTCATTGAAATAATGTTGCTAGCAATCAGTAAGTACCACAGTCATTAGAGGGTAGTAATGATCTGGACAATAACCAGACCAGTACTTAGTTTTTCTGAAGTGACAGTGAGTTACCTCTCTGGCTGCGTTTGTTAGCCTGCTAGGGAACGTGAGAGCCAGAGTGGGGATTTCTACCCTATGTTCCTAGTAATGAGAGACAACAGATGTAACTTGGTCCATGTAAACAGGGGTGGCTTTGACCAGAAGAAGGCCAGTTAAAAGTAACAACCACATGTTGGATACAGTGGCAGGCATTTATGTTAAATAAGGCATAGGACATGTAACCCAAGGTAGTATATCCCATGCAGAAGCTCAGAATATATGACCTCTAAAATATCTTGCTAACAAGATGTGATTAACGCAGATGTTTCCTCTTTGGATGTGTATGAAAAATTGGGGCATGAGCTTTTGTACAGTACAGGAAGGCGATTCTAAGTGCTCAAACATCCTCTGACAAATATTTCATGTAACCCTTTAGCTACTAATCCACTTAAGCACTTGAAATCATTAATTAATGTTTCGCTGGATGGAATGGAAGGATGTCCCTGGGGAATTCTGCAGTGCAGCAGGTGTGTTCCACCTAACGTCCCTGGTACGTTCCGCAGTAGGTGTCTTCCACCGGACGTACTTGGTACGTTCAGTAGTGCAGAGCAGCACAATAGGTGTCATTCCTCCTGGCCAGACCTGATGCAGGGTTGCGAGTGCATTCCACCTGTAAGTTTGAGCAGCAGCCAAAGGGTTAAGTAGTTACAGCAGAAGAACAGGAATGTTTTACAGAATGGGAAATACCAAACTTGTCCTGTACCAGGATAACTTTTAGGAAGGGATTGGACACTGTTTAGAGAACTAGGCTGTTAAATAAAAAGTGTCCTCAGAACTTCACCAAATTGAACTTTTTTTAAAGGAGGTGGGCATATGTGCGTGGGAAATGTATGGTGGGATGGGGAGAGAGAGATCCTCATGTTTCCTCATCTTTTGCTCCTTCCCACAACAGTATGAGAGTTTTTTTCCTCCAGGGCTGGCCGTGGCTCCCCATGCAGGCTGACAGTGCTGTTCCACACATCAACCAGAGGGAGTCTCTGGAGGGAAGAGCTCTGACACTCCTTTTCTTAAGGCTGAGCAGTCTATTAGATATATGAAGTGCTCAAGTGACAGCCGCCATCTTGACCAACACACCAGGATGTGAGCTGGGGACCTCCAGAGCTGCATGCATGAGCTGCTACAGCTTGAGTTAAAGTTGTTTAGACGGATCTGTGACAGACTCTCATCCTCTGCATATCGGGTACAGACATGATCTGTAAAATACCTGTTGAGCTGGGACTGAGGAAGCTTCTGGACTCAAATTCTGATCCCAACTGTCAGGCTGGCTATCACCTCCTTTTAACTCTCTCCGCTGGCAGTGCTGTGGCTCATTAGTGGGTATTTCAGTGTACTTCAGCCAGCAGCAGCTGGCACAGTAATAAATAAGACCATAGCCTGTTCCTTTTAAATCTGTATCCTGAATTGCAGAAGGATATTCATTGTTGGCAGGACCTTTGCAACGGAGCCTATGCAATTCAGTACAGGACTGGCTCAACTGTCCTTAGTTTAATATTTTATCCATGTAAAGTGAGGAAAAGTGTAAACACATAAAATAGTTCTCCTCTTTCAACAGTGCAGATTTGATTTTTAATAACTATATTGCCAGTGTATTCTGAATTACAATAGGGCTATTCTGGAGTGGTTGACAGAGTGGATCTCAAGGTAGTTTCTTATGCCATCTCTGTACAAACGTACTCATGAGCTTAGGACAGTCGTTATGTTTGGGATTTTTTTCCACACAGCTGGTTAGTGGTTTTGAAGCGCTTCTTTATATGGTTTTTCATACTTAACATATTTGCATTAAAGTCTTATGCATGGAACATCCATCCTGCCAGTAGCAGCTATTACATGTACTTGTATTCGGCACCTTGCCATATAGTTTGGTTGATGTGTGATGCTCTGCAGAACTTCAGCTGAATTTGCTCTTATTGTTTTACAGGCAAAACCCTGATCTACACCTGCAGTTACAGCAGAGACCCCCTCACCATCACAGCCCAACTTCCTCCTTAACGTCCTTGGGATCTTTGACCTTACTGCAGTCTCCACCACCATCCAGATTGTCTCCTTCCCAGCATCAGCAACCCCTGACTCCAAATCAGGGAGACCCATGCTTTCTACCACGGACCCAGCAGCTGTTCCTGTCAAACCAGGTCCATCAGGGAGATTTCTACCGACTATGCCACCCCGGTCTAGGCCAGCAGCAACAGCAGCAAGGAGATTCCTACACATTAATGCCAAGAGCTCAGCAGATACCTTCTCCTTATCAGCAGATGCAAGTAGATCCTTTTGCCATTGTTTCCAGGGCCCAGCAGATGGTGGAGATCCTGTCGGAGGAGAACCGATCCTTACGGCAGGAGTTGGATGGGTGCTATGAGAAAGTGGCAAGGTTACAGAAGGTGGGTGTTGAATGGAACTGACCTTCTCCCTTGTCTAATAGTCTCTGTAGTTAAAATGACAACAAAACAAATGTGAGCTGGATGGTTCAGGACCTGGGCAGCACATGACGCTTCCCCTTGGGGAGGCTAGCGTGTCCCTTCCACCTATGGTCCGGCCCACGCTCCACTCCCGCTCTGTCCTAGGCCCTGCCTCCTCCCCACTCGCTGGTCCCTCCTCTCCTTCCCCCCCCACCTCTGCTCACCTTCCCCCCACATCCCTCCTCCTACCAGAGCTCCACAATTCTCCCCCTGATTCCCCTGTATTACCCCATCCTCCATGCAGTGCACCCATTGCCCCCACCCCCCATTCCATCCTGCTCCCTGCATCTCCCTTCACCCGCCTCCTGCCCCTTCACACATCCCTGTTTCCCCTTCAATTCCCTCTTGCCCACACCCTTGAACAGCTGTTATGTGGATTGCCCCTGCAAGAGGTACACTGGGCTGCCCTGCTTCAGAGCACACAGAATGCAATATAAGTCCCATAAACAGAGAAGGCTCAAGAATACCACTTTGAAAAGCAGCAGCAACTTTTCCTTTAGATTCAGAGCAAGGGGGTTTGGTGGAGGAAATTAAAGGCTCCCCAGGAAAACTCTGATACCTAGGAGTAATCTCTTCAGTTAGAGTCTCCTCTTTCCCCTAACCCAATAAAGCCACTCTCCTAATGGGGAGTGTTGGGCGGGGTGGTAAAACTGTGAGAAAGGAACATTATCGGTTTCTTGCTTTAAATGGCACAGGAAGGGTAATTGTGCACAAATACTGCACTGCGCTGTCCAAGCCGTTAGTGCTCTGATCTCGTAGCAAGTAATGAGTAACACTCAGATGGTAGGGAGGCAGGCAGGCATGTACAAGACTGCACTGATGGTGCAGAGGAGGGGCGTGCACGTCTGCAGGTATAGCTGAGGCTGCGAGGCGAGGGGCATGCAAGTAACCCCATGTGTGCGCAGAAGGAGCACAGCGCTCCCTTGCAGCTGCACTCTCTCCCGTCTCTGTTCCCCCATGTGTCACTGTCCCAGCCCTCAGCACACCGCAGGCTGGCTTCACACACCCTGCAGAGAATGGGAGCTGGCCTGGAGGCAGCTTTCCGGGCTACAGGGGAGGGAATTGCAGCAAGCCCAGCTGGGAGCAGCCTGGGGCCAAACCCTCCCCCTGCAGCCAGGGTAGAAACGGGAGGCACGGGGTGGGGGTCTCTTTTACCTTCCATCCAAGTGGTGCCCTCCCTGGGGGCAGGGGCTAGGTCCAAGGAACGGGTGCCCTAGCTAGGCTGAGGTCTCTGCACTGGGGAGCAGCAGGAATGTTACTGCTCAAGAGTCACCTCTCCCAGCTGCAGCCAGGGCTCAGGGACCTGGCAAGGAGCCTGTGATCCCGAGTCACTGCACACAGCAGGGTGGGAGTGCAATTCACAATCACTTCCTGCTGCTGCTGCCGGGAGGCAGGGAGTCCAGCCATTCTTCCCAGCCAGCTCCTCCCGGGTCCTAGCGAGGCGCCAATCCCATTGCACTGTAGCCCCCCTGCCCTGGAACCTGCCCCTTGGGGGCTCCATGTCCTCTGGGCAGGGGCAGCTTCATCTCCCCACATTAAGGGGGCATGGTGCACAGAGGCCAATGTACTTGTCTGAGGACAGAAAGGCGTCCAGATCCTGGGGAGGGAGGACTGTTACTGGCAGTGGGGAGGCCACTGGGGAGGAGAAGAGCAGCCAGGCAGCGGCGGGTGGGTTGGAGCTGCCTCTCAGCTTCATATGCACCATGCAGGTGCCGGGGCCTCCTCAGCCAACCCGGAACCTGCATAGCACATAATAAAAACGTCCTCCTGTGGACGTGGAAACTGCCAAAACCGGCAACTGGAGGTCCAGCGGTAGCGTCAGGGCAGGCAGAGCCTCCCCTGGCCTATTATACCCGCTGCTCATGGTTTAGGGGATTGGTTATCTGTTCTGTAGCCTTTCATCTCTATCCCAGTTTGGAACCTGCCCATGTTGGTAGTGCCTAAGCTTTATCATCTGCTGGCGTTTTGTTGATCTACGTGTGATGAGTTGGTGGCCTCATTTCTGCACCTAGCAGATGATTGTGCCTGTTCCAAGTCCCAATAAGGGTGCCAATCTCAGAGAGGCGGGTTGCTTGACTGGTTAGCTCAGTTACTTAAAGCCAGTGCTAATAACATTGAGGCTGCAGCTGGTATGAACTTCCTGTTAAGTCTGGAGAAGGCTTAGGTATTATGATGGTGGGTTCTCCAGAAATACTTGAGATTACATAGGCCAGAGACTAAGTCAGTCATGGGGACTGAACTACCTTTTTGTCCCCGGAAATGGTCCCTCCCAAACTGCCTGATGGCATTGTGAGAGAAGCTTGCACAGCTGCTACCCATGCTGTGTATACCCTGATCTGTGGGTAAATAAAGAAGTTTGGACCTACAGGGCTGTCAAGCCAGCTCTTCTCTCTGGCACTATAAATCCACTTAAATCCCTAACATAACACAAGTCACGTGGAATTCTAGTAGCCTCACTGTTGCTTGCTTTATACAGCAGGGATTGGCAAAGTAAGAGAGACAGCCCTCGCCATCACACTGCCACGTATGGCTTTTATAATTCTTAAAAGGAGTGTGTGTTTGTAGTTGTGCTCGCCTGATAGATAAACAAAAATAAATTGCTTGTTGGTTACTGAATTCACCAGCAATTAGAACCTGCAGCTGGTCAGTCAGCTCTCCCTTTACCCTGCAGACGTAGAGAGAAGGTGAGCACTGGCTGCAGTTCAGGACTCTGCAAATCTCTTTTTGGGCCTTGAACTGCACTTTGGCCCCTGAACAGCCTGCAAGGCCCTTGAAGTGCCTGGCTGTTGTAACTTTTACCTAGTTGTTCTTGTTTCTCGTACCATGTCTGAGTTCCTGTGTTTGCTGTTTCTTCCCACGGCTGCTTATTCCCAGCATGACTTCTGCCCAGGTTGGTTGGTTTGGTTTTAGGAAGGTTCCAGTGAGGGAAGTGTTTCAGTGAAGTGTTTGACAGCTTCCTGATAACAAGGGATAAAGGAATTCTCTTTCCTCCCCTCCCTCACCCCTCCAAGCAACTTCTTGCCCAAGGAGGTCTGGTGAGGTCTGCTGTTTGGTGGATTGTTAATGCCAAAGCGAGATTAACATGTCCTGCCTGCTTTGGAGAACTAGAAATGAATTGGCTTCTGTCTCTGGTGAGCAGTTCCCTGCTTAGACGTCAAACCAAGAGGCTGTACAGTGAGAGGGGATGGGGAAAGCTATATTTTACTGTTTAAACGACTGTGGCTTCAAGACTCTGTAAATTGAAGTTAAATGACGACTGACCAAATAGTCTGGTTTCTTTTCAGAGCTGTCTCTCTCAGGCTGTGGCTACACTACGCAACTTTTAGCGCGGGGTGGGCAAACTTTTTGGCCCGAAGGCCACATCTGGGAATAGAAATTGTATGGCAGGCCATGAACGCTCACAAAATTAGGGTTGGGGTGTGGGAGGGGGTGCGGGCTCTGGGGTGGGGCTAGGGATGAGGAGTTTGGGGTGTAGGAGGCTGCTCTGGGCTGGGACTGAGGGGTTCGGAGGGTGGGAGGGGGATCAGGGCTGCGGCAGGGGTGCGGGAAGGGGTGCAGGTTCCGGCTGGGGGTGCAGGCTCTGGGGTGGGGCTGGGATCGAGGTGTGTGGAGAGCGGGAGGGGGATCAGGGCTGGGGCAGGGGCAGGGGGTTGGGACGTGGGGAGAGGCTCAGGGGTGCAGGTTCCGAGCAGCGCTTACCTGAAGTGGCTCCCGGAAGCAGTGGCATGTCCCTTCTCTGGCTCTTACACAAAGGCGCAGCCAGGTGGCTCTGCATGCTGCCTCATCTGCAGGCACCGCCCCTGCAGCTCCCATTGGAGCACATAGGAGCCAGAGCAGGGCCATGCCAAGGCTTCCAGGAGCCGCGTGGTGCGGCCCCCGACCCTGCACCCCGGCCGGAGCGGGGCCGAATCGCGTGGTGCGGTCCCGGACCCAGTGCCCTGGCCGGAACAGGGCCACCCCAGACCAAGCACCCCAGCCAGGGCACCGGAGAGGGGCCGAGCCTCATGGTCCGGCCCCCGACCCAGCACCCCGGCTGGAGCGCCAGAGTGGGCTGGCTTAAAACGGCTTGTGGGCGGATGCGGCCCACGGGCCGTAGTTTGCCCACCCCTGTTTTAGCGGCACGGCTGTGCCGCTAAAAGCCACAGTGTAGCTGCTGTTTGTCGGCAGGAGAGAGCTCTCCTGTCAACAAAAAACTTCCACCCCCGAGGAGTGGCAGCGGCTTCGTCGGCAGGAGAGCGCTCCTGCCGACAAAGTGCTGTACGTACCGGCGCTTTTCGTCAGTAAAATTTTTGTCGTCCGGGGTGTGCTTTTTTTAACACCCCTGAACAACAAAAGTTTTGCCGACAAAGTGCCACTGTAGACATGCCCTTAGTGGATAGGATACTAGACTGGGATTCAGGAGACCTGGGCTGTGTTCTCTGCTCTGCCACTGGCTTGCTGGGGGACCTTGTGCAAGTCACATCACTGCTCTGTGCCTCCATTTCCCCAGCTGTAAAATGAGGATAATGATACTGACCTCCATTGTAAATCTCTTGGAGATCTATTGATGAAAACACTATCTATGAGTTGGGTATTATTGTTATTTATTAATTAGATTGAAGATTTGTAAGTAGAACATACACAATAGAAGGGTTTAGTACCCGCGGTGGATTGTTATCCCGTAAATAAATACAAATCTGCAAAGCACATCAGTAATTTACAGTTTGGTATTAATATTTTAAAATATAATTTTTATTTATCTGCTTTGCTTGTTCTTTGGCTTTATTTTTTTTCCATCTGCATCAAAGTCCTTCTATGAAATTGCTTTTGGACCAACCTCATGGTGGGTAGTTGTGCCCCTGCTCCCAGACCCCAGCATCAACACCTGCAAAAGGGCGTTTCTGTCTTTTCAAGTAACTGTTTCCACGCACTGAGTGTTGTAATCAAGAGCAAGGGCCTGGAAGACAGGACTCCAGCTCTTTATGTCTAGCTGTGCTGCTGACTCCCTGTGTGACCTGTGGTACGTCACAACCGCTTTGTGTCGCAGTTTTACCCACCTGTACCATGGCTGTAATCATGCTTTCCCTCACTTGAGGCTTAATAAATCTTTGTTCAATAAAGCGCTTTGAGAACCTCAGAAGAAAGATGCTACCTAAGTGCCAGGCATTGTTAATGCTAAAGGAAATGGATGCTTTAATTTGCTCTGCAGCTGGAAACAGAAATTCAGCAAGTTTCTGAAGCATATAAAAACCTGGAGAAGTCTTCCTCTAAGCGGGATGCCCTGGAAAAGGCTATGAGAAATAAGCTTGAAGGAGAAATTCGTAGGCTTCATGATTTCAACAGGGATTTGAGAGGTAAAACATTGAAAATGTCTGTTTAAATAAATTCTTTTGTACTGGTCTGTTTTCCTTTGTGATTCACTTGTTATGGCTGATCCGCTTACAGAGCATGACATGATACTCCAGGTATTCTCAACTGTCTAGTGTTGCCAGCAGAATGCTGGGGGTGTAGAAAGGTGAGGTTCGGTTGATTACTGCAATATCTAACTTTCAGCCTGTTAATCATTAAGGAAACAGAAAGATAGTGACAAGCCAAAACTCTATCCCAGGATATAATCCTGGGGCTATTTCTCACATTGTATTCTAAAAACATTTTATTCAAGTGCCAGTGTGAAACTATGAATGCTGACATTCATGTCCTGTCCAGTGACCCCTTTGCACTTAACATTCCTTATCAATCCAAGCAGCTCTTCCTTCAGACTCCCCTTTCCCTTCCAGGGCAAGATGCTGTCTGTATTTCCTTAGTAGTATCTGGCTCTTGGTAAGAAGTTGCAGCAGTACCGTGGCTGGGAATCGAGGCTGTCAGCGAATGGTGTTCGAGCCTAGATTGGCAATGGTTAAGCATTTAATTTTCAAAGGGAGAAAACAGCTTGTGGTTTTAGAAACATAAACTCAGAATAATTTTAACTAGTTCAGCCTTTTCTATAAAAGCTTTCTGGTTCCCCTGTGTGTTATCTGCTGTCGCTGTCCTCATGGTCTCTAACCATTTAAAGCCAGGTGACTTGGGAGAATGGGAAATATTTTGTCTCGGTCTAACGTCACGTAGGGTATGTCTAGGGTTTTAAAAACCCACAGCAGCCATTCTCAGAGCCTGGGTTGCATCTCGGGCTGGAGCTTGGGTTCTGAAGGCTTCCCTAGGCTTCAGAACCCGAGCTCAAACCTCTACCCAGCTGGTTTTAGTGCTGTAGCGCGAGCCTGAGTCTGAGACTCACCGGTGTAGGTTTTAAAATGCATAGTGCCTAGTACTACAGTGGAGGGTGACGTACAGAAGCTTGTAATAAATAAACTAACCTCTTTTCCCAGCAAATCAGACATCATAAGCAATTAATATACGTGTCCTAAGTCTGATACAGCCTTTTGTTAGCTCTGCTGTTTCAAGAGACAAATGTTGATACACTTACTATTAGGGTTATTCATTTTTCTGGGAAGTCAGGTAATCAGAGATCAGGCCACTAGGGCTTATAGTTTTCCAACTTCTGCCCAGAAGATTTAGTGGAGGATTGCGAGAGAATTACATACCGTGGCGGAAGTTAATTTTAAAAAATGATATCCTTTCTATAGGTTTTTGGAGCCATTCTGTATTATTTAAAAGAAAATTATATCCCGGGGATAAAATTCCATAGGATGGTTCAACACACTTGTGATTTTTTAAATTTTTTTTCTAAACGCTTACATGTTATAGATCTTTAGTGAGACAAGGTGGGTGAGGTAATCTGAGAGAGAGACCTGAAGAAGAGCTCAGTGTAAGCTCGAAACTTGTCTCTCTCCCCAACAGAAGTTGGTCCAATAAAAGATATTATCTCACCCACCCAGTCTCTCTAATATCCTGGGACCAACATAGCTACAACAACACTGCAGTGCAACATAGATTTTTAGAGTAATTTCTGTAGAATTCTGTTAGCTTCATCCCCCATTGAATTCTCTAAAATATTCCCCAAGAGTGTTGTAGCTAGAAATATTTAAACAGCATCTGTACATGTTGCGAAAGCAACTGCCCCTTCAGTTTCTGATCCAGCCTTTTGTTTCACATTGTTTAGAACCAGGAGTCCTTTGCATAGAACTTGTTTTTACACATGTCCAGAGTAGATGCAACTCACTTAGTGATTTTAAGAGCATTTCTGAAAGTTTTTCATTCTCTTGTTGTTTCTCCTCTTCAAAAAAAATTCTGCAGAGCGTATGGAGACGGCCAACAAGCAGCTTGCTGAGAAGGAATTTGAGGGATCTGAGGACAATCGGAAAACCATCTCTCAGCTCTTTGCACAAAGTGAGTCAGAGGTTTACTGTGGTCTAGGAAAAATGTGCCATTCAGGCTGTGAAAAATCCTCCACTCAGGCGGTGTCGTGTACTCCATATCAGTCTGTCTTGTCATGCACTCAGATATTACTGTGATGTAGGGCACATTAGAGAGTCTCTGAAACTACCAGTGCAAGAAGAAGTTGAATTCAGGTTTCTCCTTCTGTCAGCACATAAAATACATCTGCTAACCTACAAACACAAAGCAACCTGCTTACAGGGTAAATCCTATCAGGTGGTGAGGGGCTTAACATCAGTGTGCTTCCATGCATAGGGTGGAATTCTGATACCTCACATGGGCAAGGGCTTGGAAGGAGGCGAGGGCAGACGAGGAGCTAAGTTGAGATCCAGGGCTGTGGATCGCCCAGCTATTTCCCAGACAGTCGCTCATTGGCATGATCAGTTTAGCAAAGATGCTGGCAGGGAGAACTTTCAGTCTAAAAGAATAAAAAGGAGGAGCTCTGCCTCTATTCTGCTGGGCTGGGCAGAGATACCCAAGGGTCATGACTTATGTCCAGAGCAGTGGATCCATCACAGGGCAAACCAAAATTGCAGGTGTGAAATTTTGCCTTTCCCCGTACTGAAATATCTTGAGGTTTATGGCAGTGAGTCAACTTTCCTCCTAATTCCATGGTGCACTCCACCCTTCTGACAATGCTTGCTTCTTTCCAGTTGTGTTATGTAATGTGTTTAAAAAAAGAGAGAGGGAGAGATAAAATTGCAAAATAAAGAGGATTTGCTGTGGTGCAATACACTCCGCTTCTCCTTCTTTGCAGTGCTGAAATCCCTCCCTTGTGCTGTCCTCAATCTACCTCTGTTCACTTAGCCATTCATGTTGTGAGTATGTGGCTTTGAAGTCACAGGGCTTAGCTGTCCATGTAAATCCCTGAAGATGGTATTGGGAAGTCTACTTAGTTGTGAGATTAGTTTAGTTTGTTTTTTTAAACTGGATTAATAGATGTTGAGGTAAAAGTACAAGAGGAGAGAAATGCTGTGTTTTATTGCTTGATATATAGAGGTGTACCATAGCTCATGTGAGATGTCTGTCTGCATAAATGATACAGGCTGGATCCTGTTCTCACTGAAGTCAGTAGCGAAACTGCCATTGACTTTGGGAGCAGAATTGGGCCCTGTAGGTGTGAATCTGTAGGTTACAGTCCTCCAGGCTGTGATTTAAACCTGCAGTACCAGCTGATGTGATCCTTGGGCTGTAGGAAAGAATCACCTACGGAAGGGCAGGTGGTGTTGCTGCCACCTATTGTCCCACGTGTTTCTGCCAGCAGAAGCCAGCTTAAGGTTGCAATCAGGGCTCCATAACAGCCCCACTTCAGAGGCTGCCCCCGTGGGGAATGTGCTGCATTGGCATGCTTCTTCTTGGCTGCCCTGGCCATGCTCCCTCCCTGCCACAGCAACCATTTTTTGGGCTGCTCTGGTCCCCTCACAGAAGGGAGTTTGTAGCCGCTCTATGCTGCGAACACTCCACACGTGGCTCTTTTCTGGTGGAAGAATGGAAACCGCTCTGCGCCTGTAGATATATTTATACGCTGGTGTACACCACACACTGTCTATACTAACAGCTAAGGTCTGGCATCTGTTTTTCAAAAACTTCCACCGCTTGTCCTCATTCCTTTGCATGAGATATTAGTTTTTGGAATGCAGTTTCTCTGGTGTCCTCAATGCCAAATGTAGATTGCTGCAGGGGTGCCTTCTGAAGTTGAATTAATGTTACTAGTGCAAGTAATTGGCTTCTGTTGAGGACTTCAGTGACTCTGCAGAAAGCACGGCCGCTCAGCTCTCTTGCTTTGCTCATTTATAGGTTTGCTTTACACACTTGCATTATATTTCCCCTGTCCCTGATTTTGTCCTGTTTACTTCTTCTGTGAATGAACATGCAGTGTAACTGCATGGATTCTGAGGCATTCGTGAAGTTCAGCTCTTGATGGATGGCAACCTAACTGGAGCAGTCAATGAGCATGGAGTAGATTCCAGTCGATCTTGTCTTGACTTGGCTGTTTCCATGGTAGGATGACAGTGTGTGCGTTTGCTTCTGGCATTTGTGGGGGTGTGTAAATCTGGACACCACCCATTGTCCAGCTGAGACGCCAGTAGCATGGCTTGGATTCTCACAGTATGAATTGGACCTGATGAGGTTAGAATTGAAGGGAAATACAGTCGGGACTGAAATAAACACTTGAGAGGGCAGAGGAAGCAAACATGTAAAATTGTACCAATAGCCCAAGTGAATCTGCTTCCGGAAAAGATTTAAAAACCTGAAGTCCAAGCTTGCAGTCTGTGTGCCTCATCGCTAGCAGTGTTATCTGAGCCAACTAATCCCTGCATCAAGAGATGAGAAACCATCAAATAGCAATGTTAAATACGAAATCCAAACAATTCAATAGATTTTAAGGCCAGAAAGGACCATTATGATCTTCTAGTCTGACCTCCTGTGCAACACAGGCCTAGAACCTCACCCAGTAATTCCTGTATCAAGCATCAGTTCTTCATCCAATGTAAACAACTGGCAAGGGCATCCAGTGCTGGCAAATGGTGCCAGGTGATGCCTTAGAGGGTGAATTCTTTATGTAACCAAAGCACGGGTACAATTGGACCAGTGACAGTGCAGGCCAACGTACCCCAGTCCCCACCTGGGGTGTCACTTTTAAGGGCGACAGAGAAGAGATGAGCTTTCATTGCTCATTCATTTCCTGGCCCCTCTGAAAATGTCGGCAAAGGGGGCTGCTGGGGTGGTGCTTCAGTAGTGAAGACACTTGCCCGTCAGGAACTGAACTGAGGTCAGTGAGCTGCCATGGTATTTATTTATATTTCTGTATTTACAGATTAATTTAAAAATGTGCTCATCACAGAATAGGGAGTCACAAAAGCAAAGGTTACATTATGGCCCTAAGCCGGACAGCTCCCCTTTGCACCCCTGCCATCACCCAGCCAGCAAGCAGTGATGTTACCAGGTTAGCTTGTTTTCTGATTTTAAACCAGTGAGCTAGAGATAAAAGGTGCTTTGTCCTCTTAGCCATCTATCTAATCAGGGTAAGATAAATGACCTAATTTAACATATTTTTCTCGGCAATCCATTATTTCTGTCCCTCTGTATATAGAGAGATGTCTGCCCTTTCCCTTCTTTGGAGAGCAAGCAGCTGTCAGCAAAGACCCTCTCCTTCTTGATCACTGGTAGAATTTAGGGGAATGCCCCACTCCTAGACATCTGTCAAGGAAAGCTCCATCCATTTTACATTTCCCACTTTATTTCTATAGATAAAGAAACACAGAGGGAGAAGGAGAAACTGGAGATAGAACTAGCTGCTGCACGCTCCACCAGTGAGGATCAGCGAAGGCACATTGAGATCCGTGATCAGGCCTTAAACAATGCTCAGGCCAAGGTGGTGAAACTGGAGGAAGAGGTAAGGGCACTGGTAGAGAGAAATGGGGGTAGCTCCAGGTACGTGTTAACAAAAGAGAATGTGGCAGTGATTTGCCTTTTACAAACTGGGTAGGAAATCTGCTATCTTTAAAGCTGTATCTGTTCAGCTTGTGTCGGTTAATTAAATTGGTGCAAAAACAGAGTGTATAAGTCATAAGCCTGTATTTCCTTTAAGGGCTTTCATCCTTCGAACAGCAACATTTCATTTTCCTCCTTTTTTAAATGATGATAAAGATGGGCTTGAACTGAAATCTCAAATCCAAACACCCCCAGAATTTTGGGGGAACTCAGGTCAGGACGGGCTTTTAACTAATCGTGAATAAACTCTGTTCACCCCGTTGTCCACTAACGCTATGGTGGTGTTCTGGTACAAAGCTACACTGATCACTTTGTATTCCTTACTCATATTGAACTGGGTGGAATTGAAGAGTAGCTAATAAAGGAAAACAGTTTTAAAAGCAAAATTTGAATTAACAATTTTTTTTTAATAAGCAAAGAATCGACATTCTGTTTCCCAGTGGAAACACACCCGTGTCATAAAACCCCCCATGATGGTTGGCAAATGGCAATCTTTGCAGACTATTACGATCCCGTTTAGACAGTGCTGCTTGGTTGGTGTGCATCCCCATGTCATTTGTGTGTGCGCCAGCCAAAAGAATCCCTATCCTGAGGAACTACAGACTTAAGTACAATATAAACAGGAGCCATGCACGTGCTACATGGTTATTGCAGTGGAATGGGAGGGTTTTCAGATTCTTCTTAAAGGAGAGGATTGACATGTCTGAGACAGAAGGTATGAAGATGCAAGTAGTTGAAGCAATCAAAGTGGGATGTCTGGGGAAAGACTTTGGCAAATTCTAGAGTTGTGGAAGGAGAAGAGGGCAGAGAGAGAGCGTTGGATGAGGAGTCATTTGGAGAAATGGAACTTCAGTTTTACACCGAATTAGAGAGGTTAAGGATTGAATGGATATGGATTATGAGCTCCCCTTTGAACATATGAGGGGTTCTTGCACATTAGGGTTGAATTGCCTGTGTGGGGGAAGCTGGCCCTGCTGCTGCCTGTTCTGGAGATAAGCAGAGGAATTCAGGCTCAGGGACTGTTGACCTTTAGCATCTTTCACCAGCACAATGTCACACTAATGCTGCAGAATATTTGAGCTGCCCCAGGTATAGTGCGGTGCACAGCTGTGTGGGAGACTTGGCTTTGCTCCTCAAGATACCAGGGGAAGTGGGCCTGAGAGGGGGTGGGGACTTTGTGAAGCTGGAGGAGGCTGGAGGACTGAGGGGTTGTTAAAGACCAAGAGGCAAAGTCAGCCCTGGTTGCAGCTGACACAACTCCATTGACTTCAGAAGAGCTGCAGCAGCTTATGCCCAGGCTGAATTGGGCCTTGTATATGCTCAGGAGAGTAAAGAGTTGTCAGGTGTAGGCTTTTAAAATGAGAGATGATGCAGTTTGATGATGCAGACTATTCTAGGACTCGATCCTGCAATGGGTGTAGCGCTTTGGCCCTGATCCAGCAAAGCACTTCAGCACATGCTTAACTTTAAGCATGTGTACAGTCCTTGCAGGTTTGAGCCCCTATTTAGATTCTGACACTGCTTCCATCATTGTAGCATCTGAATTCCTGCAGATTAGTAATATATAAATATCCACATGTTGTATTGCTAAAAAGCCATCTTGTACTAGTAAGAGATTAGTGGTATGCTGCGGTCTTATAAATATTCTGCCAATAGACTTATGTTTTTAAATAAAACATGGGATATACTTAATGATCCCTGTTTTTAGGTCAAATGCACTATAGTCTAGTCTGTATAAGGGTTTGTGGTGGTTTTTATCCAGCTGTTGCTTGAGTCTAGGGCCCACAGGAAGTGCCACCTTTCCTGTTGCAGATAAATACGGACGCTTCTCAGTGAGTGAGCAGAAATTAACTGTCAGGGTTGCACTCGTTAATGGAGGCATGGGGAGAATGGAGAAAAAATGACCACTCTTTCCAGGTCTCCCAAATCACTTTTCATTAAAATACTTAGGATCATGAAGGATTTGTTGCCTCATTGGCACTAAACTGTGAGGGCTTCTCAAATCCTTGTTCTGCTCTTTCAGTAAGTTTCCAAAAGCAGGCACAGGAAACAGTTCAGTGCTCAGAGTAACAATTTGAAAAGGACTCTAAATGTCAGGCTATGATTTAGTGGTATCCAGTGACCAAGATATCTGAACAATTTGTCAATGATTTCTTTGATTCCTGCGTGCTTTACCCGAATAGGCAGTCCCCATAATTGTCAGGAATTTCCAAATTAGTGCTGCAGAAGAGGGTGGAGTTAGTTATGTTAACACTTGGCAGTGGCCCTGGTTTAAGGCCTGAGGGATGCTGTGTGTATATGTGTGTATTTCAGTTGTTGCATCCTGTATTGTGTGGTGTTTTTTTCTTCTTCTTCCTCTTTGGTTTCCTACTCAGCAGTTTCTCATCCTGTCTGATATCTATCAGATCCTTTTAAAAAACAGAATTTATTCTAGTTTATATCAGAGCTAGAAACTATGTGCCGCTGAACTTAAACATTTGATTTGCAATCAGGATGAAGAGATTCTTTTCTCAGCTCTGTTACTGACTCACAGACTTAGGCGAGTCACCTAACTTTCTGAGCCTGTATATTCCTCTTCTAAAACCTGGGGATAAAACTACTTGCCTACCTCATCGGAATGTTCTGAGTCTTAATTAATATTCTGTATTGTAAGATCTTGGTGGCAGGTGAAAGGGTTATATAAGTACTAGTAATACTGAGAAAGCAGCCTCCTTGGAGTTCTCCAAACACATTGTGGAGGCTGCTAGAGTAGGAGAAAGGGACGCTCACAGAGTATTTTCCTGCACTGTTAATAGTAGATTAAATGTTTCTTTAAATAAAAGTTTAAAATATAAGGTGCAATTGAAATTAAAATTAGATGGGGTTGGTTTATTTCTGAGCAATAGTAGGGGTATGATCATGGATACTTAAAGGGAACTCAAAGCAAATATGTCTACAGGTACCCAGTATATGTCTGTGTGTATCATATAATGTTTGCCCTTAACTGCTTATCTGTGCTTTAAAAATGATTTCAGGTGGTGTTTATCGTCCATTTTTTTTTTTTTTTGCACTTCAGAAATAATGAGGGTTTAATTGTCCTCCCTTTGCTAGAGGGCCTTGGTAAGATCTTGAGGGAGGAGCTGAGTAGCAGCTTGAAGCTGTAATGTGAACTGTGGCTTTCCCTCCTCCTGATGCTCACCTACAACTGAGCCAGCGGTAGCTCTGCACTGCTATGTATGAGACGCAGGCCTGACTAGAAGCCCGGCACTTATGTTTCTCAACACGCAGTAGGCCAGGGGCATGTATATAACAAGATCAGTAACCCAAGGAGAAAAAAGAGAACCCCATCTTTCTGTGTGTTTATCTTAGGTATTTATAACTACTCATTGGTAGTTAAGGACTATGCTTTTATTTAATGTGCATTTAAAAATAAAATGTTACTACTCAATATATCTGGGAGAAATCTTGTTATATTAGGACCACATCGTGCCGTTGTCGCCTCATATCGTACCTCACTGATTTCAGTGGGGACTTCTGCTTAGCAATCAGTGGTAAGAGAAGACCAATTGACTCACAAGGGCAAGTTTTGAGATGAGTTCAGCTCCCACTGGTTCTCAGTGGGAGCTGCTGGGTGCAGAACACTTGCAATTCTGTCCTCTTCATTGAGGTGCCTGAATGGGAACTGAGCTCTTTGGAAACCTGGCTTATAGTTTGCAGCAAAATGTGTCTTGTTTAGGCTGTAGGTGCAAATTAGTAAACACTTGTTAAACTCCCGATCAAAGAACCTCTGTGTTTTCCTGTGGCCATGGCAGTCTCATTAAGGAGAAAATTTACTTAATGTAGTTAAGGAAATGGCTGGCACTAATGCCAACAATCCAGGCCAATGAATCTTCTTCCTCATGTTGGCTCAGGCTGATCAAGAGGACAGCTATTTTGGTGGCTGCCTCTGGGATCATGGGAAAAATTGCTAGCTTTTTTGAGACGTTGAATTTAAAGAAGAATGGGCTGGCTGCAGAATAGCTGGCATATGCCTGTTAGTCTAGTTCTTTCTTTTGCTTGAATGAGTATCTGAGAGGTTGCTGAGGGAATTGTTAACCATTGCTATGCTGTATTATTTTTTCTAGCATGGCAGGAATGCACAGTGTAGGTCAGACAGGGAGACAATTTGGTCTGGCAGTTGGAGCAGGCGCCTGGACTCCTGGGTTCTGCTGCTGGCTGTGCCACTGACTTTGTGTGACCTTGGGCCAAGTACTTAAATTTCCCCTATAGCATCGATTTCTCATCTGAGCAAAGTAGGGTGTAGCACTTGCCCATCTCATAGAAGTGTTGTGGGCTTGAGTGGTTTAAAGCTCTTTGAGTTAAAAGGTGCTATTGAAGTGCAAGTATTTTAGCATTAGCATGGGTTGGCTTCATGTATGCTGCATTATGTAGGGCAACATTTTTGTATAAAGTAGGTAATATATTTCTAGTCAGTTTCCTTCTCCTCATTACTAAGTGCCACAGCTTCACGGTAACACTTGAATGATGACAATGTCATACCAAATCCATTTCTAGGGCAATATTTAGCCTTTTCCTCCTCAGTTAAAAACCCCGATTGTCTATATAACTAAAACATAGTTTACATGAATTCTATATACCGGAACTAAAATACATGCTGGCTGTACAATATCTTGCAATCCCAACTGGTTAATTGTTAACTATGGACTTAATACTCCTGGCCACTAAAGCAGACTTTTCTTCAGCCCCTGTTGTAGGAGTCAGTAGTTTTGGAGCATGGATTGCCATTCTTCCCTCAATTGCTTTGCAAAGGTTTGAGTGGTCTTGGTGTACAGCATGCAGGAAGATGCTAGGGGTCTAGGATTTGTTCCAATATAGGTCTTGTCTGGACTAGGATTTAAAATTGCAATGTTAGCATGTGTTGGGTTACATGCTAACTAACAGGTTTTAAGAGTCTACAGTGGGCAAGACACTGGGCCTGTAAGTAGCACATACTAATCTGGTGAAGTTAATGTTAACAGAGTTGCAGAATCTACAGAACTGGCCATACTGACCAGACCCATTGACTCTGAGTACCAGGCCTTCAGTATGGCAACAGGAATTTGTCATAGGTGCCTAGTGCAGTACCCAGCCACAGCTGGTGCTAATGGAGGAAAGGGTCATCAGCACTGCTTTTAGAAGTCTTATTTTAAAAAGACGATTTTAAACTCAACTTCTCCTTAAGCCAGTCGACTCTTAACATCTTCTTGATGGAGGGCCAAACTTCAACCAGGCTGCCACATTTCCCCCAAAATGCAACTTTATCTGAGTATAACTTTCATCCTCTCGGTGCCACCACGGAACAGAGCCCGAGCGTTCCAGGCAGGGCCGGCTCCAGGCACCAGCTTACCAAGCAGGTGCTTGGGGCGGCCACTTCGGAGAGGGGTGGCACGTCCAGCTGTTCGGCGGCAATTCGGCGGACGGTCCCTCACTCCTGCTCAGAGCGAAGGACCTCCCGCCAAATTGCCGCCGCAGATCGCGATCGCGGCTTTTTTTGTTTTTGTTTGGCTGCTTGGGGCGGCCAAAACCCTGGAGCCGGCCCTGGTTCCAGGTACAACAGTCCCAAAGTAAAGCAATTGCCACTAAAAGTACAGATTAGTAGATAACACACGCACAACTCACAATGTAAAGGAAAACGACCTCCTCCCACATGTATAAAGTACATTGGGGAAAACCCTGGAAACAAATTTTGAAGGAAATATTCTTTGCAAAGGAAGCTTCTAGAAGACATAAGACATTACAGCCATAAAATGTGAACATAAACCAGCTACCAGAGCTAAGGTAGCCCAGTTTTTTCTGGTTTATCTACAGTGTAGGGGAGTAATGTGATATTTCTGGTTACACTGTGAGGTTTATCTGTGGGCAGCTGTTGAAATGTTGACTTCTTAATGGTGTCTACTGTATCTTATATGCTGTATCTGAGATGTCATTCATAACAATCACTTTTAAAGGAAATACTTTATTTGCAAACATTGTTCATGCATGTGTGTATGGCAATGGGAGAAGAGAAAGGTGCTTTTACATTTCCCCCCCCCAAGTAGTGTGTGCACGTCTTTAATGACCCGTCGTTCTGTAATGATGCAGAAATGGCTTTTTTACTGCTGCATTTCCAACTCTGTTTCTGCCTGTTAGTAATTTTCCAGAGTTGGCTTTGAGGCTTTAACCCAAACAAATGGAGAGACAATATTATGACCTTCCATGCAGCAAACCCTACTCCCTAGTAAGAGGATAGTATTACCAAATTGCTTCAGCATGAGCTCTTGCTGAGGCCAGTGGCGTCTTACTGGAACTGAATTCAGTCAAACTGAGGGTTCACAGGAATCTTGCAGGAATATATTCCAACAGCAGAGAGAGAGTTATATACATTATATACGGGTTAAATGTGCTTGCACTCTTTTCTTAGTATGTTTCGGCAATAGTGAGCAAATTCCTGTGGGGAAATACATTTTTAGCTGCATCTGAACTGATTCGGATTTAGGATAAACCCATTATAGAATCAAAACACACTGGATAGATTAAAAAAATACGTTGAAGATCTCAAAAATGGCGGGTGGGAGGCAGATGCTGACAAGTGTTACCAATTTGCTGCAATAGTGCTATCCAAAACAAAGAGGATAATGGCTGGGAGGGTTTCTGAATCATTGCTGGTTACGCAAGATGTCCTCTCCCAAAAATCCTCGCTGAGTAACTCATCTGGAGCTATGCATCTCTTTGAAGGGGAGGAATTTCCCCCCTTTTCTCCTGTCATTGCTTTCTGGGCTGAATTTGCTTCATGGAGGCTACTCCAGCCTGAAGGATGCAGCAGCCTCTGTGTCCATAGTGCTCCCCTTGCAGCTAAGGACCTGTATAGGGAAGGGTCTTCTGCCCTGACTGCCTTTGTTCCCTCCACCTGAAACCCCCAGCAGAGCTGGGCTCGTCACTGGATGGATGTGACCTCCGCTGTCTTTCCGCACCCCACTGCCTTGCCCCACAGAATGGCACTAGTTTAACTACAAGGATTCTGGAGCCCTGGAGGATATTGCAGGATTTGTCTCTAAAGAGCTTAATAAAATGGATGAACTGTATTTGTTTGGCTCTTGGAGTTTTACCAATCAGTCTCTTTTGGTGAGCAATCTAATAATATTCAGCTGCCCGTATCTAGATGGGGACACATTGTTCTTTGCTATAACTGATTTTTGGACATGTGGCAAAGAATACCTCAGGTAGCCTGGTGGTTGGAATTGCTAAGGAATTCTCTGCATTGTTCTGGGAAGTGGGTGTTTTAAGTATGTTCCCCTGTGAAGAGCTGGTTCCTGCTCTCCACAGCTCAGTGAATGTATTTGTTTAAATATTTCATTCCTGTGTATTTAGAGAGATGGATTTATTTCCGTTTGCTGGGAGCCTTGTAGTTCATGGATTTCAATGTGCAGTCGTTTTTAAGCAATAAAATCTTTCTGACTAACTTGGAAACAAAGAACTGCTCAGGTCAGCCAGAACTCTCTTGAACAATGTAGCCTTAGAATCCCTAGCCTGTCTTGCTGCTCTTTATTGCAGAAATCTCTTGACTGCAGAAACAGTCTTCACAGTAAAAGAAGAAGAATGAACAAACTGCTTGATCAGGAGACCAAAGAACCTTTTGGGGGCACTTCAATGACTGATTTTAATTTTGTGCAATTTATTCCCATTACCCATTATGTCGCGCTTAGACATCTGTGTAAAACTGTGTGGCAGGACTTCGGGAGGAATATTTTAGAAGGGAGAGTCTTGTTTTGGAATTTTTCCTGGAAAAATGACAGCATCTCTTTTAAATGGTTAAATTCGACATCATTGCTACAGTTAACGTGTCTGACAGAATTAAAACGACACCCTAGGTATCTGGAAATGAACTTTGCAAAGTAGCCAGGCAGTGAAGATAAAAGGATTTGTATGTCTGTATGTAGCCCTGTGCTGTTAGAATTGCACCAGGTACAGTAGAAAATGTTCTGTCCCCCAGCATGGTTGTGCTGGGATGTTGTGCAATAGCTGGCAGCCTCCCAGCCCTGCATGGGCATAGTTGAAGTCTTTTGGGATCTTTTGATTTTAAAAGGTGCTATATTAATGTAAGAATATTAATAGGATGGAGTACTTTGCAACTTCAAAGCACGCCCCAAGAAGATGAGTTACTATAAGTAATGTGAACATTAATTTATTACCCAATTACATTCAGTATCATTTAAAAATCTGCCATTTTGTTATGTTTGTGTGTTTAAAAAAATATCGTTCTCAATCTATTTTTTACAAATAAATCACAGTGAAGCACACAGGATTTAAACTTAATTTGATACCATGCTAAGAGAAAAGATTAACAAATGGGTTTATGTTGGATAAATTCATCTCATAATGCAAAGAAATAGAGTGAAGCTAGCAACCAAAGCATCCAAATTGGTTAGAATTTGCATCTGGGAGTTAAATAGTTCGGCGGTCTTGGGGAAAATGTTAAGAAATAGTCTAGAAGCCAGGAGTTTTTGGAGCAGAAATTGGAACCGTCAGGCTGTTGGTGATGGGAAAGGGCATGTTGAATGTACAGTGCTTCCCTGCAGGCTCTTCTTGACTTGCAGGTGTTACTGGTCCAAAGTTGCAGCCGCTTAGTCGCCAGAGTTTCCAGATCTTGCTGGAAGGGAAGGAACGGGAGGCAGATACTGCTCTCTATATCTTCATAAACGAGCAAGAGAGAGCTAAGTGGAGCACCTGTTGAGTGAGAGGCTAGTTACAGAAGGACTCAAGCATCCCCTGCTGCTGTCTGTCCAACTGGCAGATGTTGTTCTGGTCATTGGCGTGGAGCAGCCAGTTTTGTTTTCATGTTTGGGGCGGCGGGGGGGGAGAAACCACGACAGTTAACAAAGAACAAGCCTCAGCTTGCTGCTTTCTTTTTTTTTTCTTTTGCCTGCAGCATGTTGGCAGTGTTCAAGAAACGCTGTTTCCAATTCCAGTCTTAGGAAAACATATTCATATTCTTGATTTATGTTAATAAAATCCCTCTGTGCTTGGCTGCAATATTCCTGGGCCTTTTTATATTGAGGACAGATCCATCCAGAAGATAAAATAGAACTAAACTTCTGCAATAAGACTTCAGCTGATGAATCCAGGTTCACAGTTTATTCCTCCAAGCTGATAGTCACAGTAGTGAAGAAGTCAGAAAATTTGATTTCCCTGAAGTATCTCCAAGATACCACGTTACCTCTTACAATTATTGTACTCAATCCACACACAGTATATTCTATATGGCAAAGTTATATAATGAAGTGGTATTTTTCCCATCTCTGATAACAGTCTTCAGATACGTTAAGGGCTCTTATAAAGAGGACTGTGATCAATTATTCTCCATGTTCACTGAAGGTAGGACAAGAAGTAATGGGCTTAATCTGCAGCAAGGGAGATTTAGGTTAAATAGTAGGAAAGAGTTTCTAACTATAATGGTATTTAAGATCAGGAACAGGCTTCCAAGGGAGGTTTGGGAATCTCTGTCATTGGAGATTTTTAAGAACAGGTTGGACAAACACCCGTCAGGGATGGTCTAGATGTACTTGCTCCTGCCTCAGCGCAAGGGGCTGGACCTGATGACTTCTTGAGGTCCCTTCCAACCCTACATTTCTAGATTCTATAGTCAGGTTGCTAGTCACTGCTGACCAGTGTTGCCACATCTTTGTATTATTGTTATCTATGCTAGCTAGATTAAAGTTATAAAGTGTATGCCTACCCATGCTGTGCTTCGCTTGCAGTGCAGACGTACCCAAAGGGATGTTAAAATTTACCCGTCTTTTAATTTAGTTGAACAAAGATGAGTTAAAGTGTTTCTGTACTAAAGCCCCTTTTCAACTTATTTTTTATGTACCTAATGCTGCTTGACATGGAAAGGATAACTCAGGGGTTTTTTTAGAGAAAAATAAATCTGACTTTACAAAAAGCCACTGAACAAGCCATGCCTGTACTTAAGGTTTGGTACATTAGTTAAACATGTGCGGGCAGTGCTACTATGTTGGGCAATCACCTGTGTTACAACATTTCACCTGCAGGTTCGGCTGCTGGGAGCATTTTCAAAGTGAACATTTCAGTTGAATTTCTGTGGCCTAATTCTTTTTTTGGCTGGGCTCTTGGTATTTGTTGACTGTAGGCCAAAAACTTAATCCACACACATTCTCGCATTTATTTAATTATAAAACTAGTCAATGTTTTTTCTTTTAGCAGGTGATCGGCTGCTTTTTTAAAAAAAATTGTGCTTTATAAAATTTTGGAAATATAGTAACTCATTGGATAGCACTGGGAGCCCCAAGATCCTTGGTTTATTTCATGCATAAGAGAGTTAGAGAGATCCTGATCATTGCTAATTTTCCTGCATGAATTACTGTCTTTTTGCATTTTTCCAAGCACTTTATCATGTTGTACCCTGCATTTGTACAGGAACTGTGACCCCTGTGCAAAAACAAGGGACTAGGAACCAGAAACTCCTGGGTTCTGTTCTTGGCTCTGCTGCTGACGCGCTGCATATGAGTTTTGGCAGTCACTTAACTGCTCTGAGCCTCCAATAACTCAACTGTAGAACGGGCACAGTAATATCCACCTTACTGGGGAATTAAAAGGGTTAGTTTAATCTTTGTAAAGCACTTTGAGATTGTTGGATGAATAGCTTGATCTTCCTATCATCATTTTTTTAAATCAATGTTTTCAGTAGCAAGAGTTTAATGTAAAATTGCATTAAAATGTTCTTGCATCTCCAGATCCAAATAAATATGAAATCTTGAGCAATCGAGAGGTAAAAATACCTACTTACTGTACCTGCCGTGTTTGGGAAATCTTTGGTTGGATTACTCACCGTTTATCGTACCTTTATAATAAAATACCTGTGTCTGGAAAATCCCCTAGAGCAGCAGCACTGCATCATGCTGTGAGATTAGGTCTCTGCTGAGTTTGGGAATAAATGATACCAGACTTGGGACTGGTGGAAAATAAGATGTTGCTGTTTGAAGCTTACCTACTCATACTGGGTTCTCGATAGTCAGTACTTAATTTGTGCCAGGGCTGAGCCCTGGCACCTCTGGGCTTCGCAGTTCATAGCCCCGGCACCTCTGGGCTTGGTAGTTCATAGCCCCGGCACCTCTGGGCTTGCCACATCAGTTACGAAAGTAAAAAAAATTGCTTGAGCCCTGGCACCTCTTTCATTACAAATTAAGCACTGTCTATAGTGGCTTTATGCAGAGGGACTGAGGAGCATATGATGAGAATTTTTTGAAGGGATGACATGGCGAAATCAAGAGAATCTAAATTTTGCAACACAGGGTTCCCTGCAAATTGGGTTCTGACTCTCCCGGGGAGTACTGCCTTCTTCAGCCATTATTGTGTCAGTTACTCCTGAGGGAATTCTGCACCAAAAATTAAAGATTCTGTTCAAAAATTAAAAATTCTGTGCACAGTATTTTAAAATTCTGCATATTTATTTGTCAAAATAACACAATAGAATCACACCATTTTCAATTATTTTCTGACAAGTATTTTGAAATAAATTACCAAAATAATTGAAAATGGTCTGATTCTATTGTGTTATTTTGACAAATAAAATATGCAGAACTTTGCAGAATTTTAAAAATTGTAATTGTTTGGCACAGAATTCCCTCAAGAGTACCAGGGTTCTGTGTGGTGCAATTTGGGGGGGTGGGGTGAATCTCTATGCACAGGGACTCGGTGTGGGGTTCTGGGTGCAGAGAAGGAAAGGGGTGCATGGGTGGGGGGAAGGGTCACTGTACAGGGAGTTGTTCCCCCATCCGCCCAACCCCTGTGCATCTGGACCCCACCCCCCATGCCCAAACCCCCCAGGGGGAGAGGTGAGTGAGCACTGGTGCAGCCTCTCTTTTCTTCCCCACAGAAACCATTTTCTGCAAGGAAACAAAGAGAATCTGCGGGGGAGAGGGGGACATTTTTCTGCTGTGCTGCAGTGGCGCAGAATTCTCCCAGGGGTAGTCAGTGGGTGGTCATAACTTAGGGTAGGGTTACCATACGTCCGGTTTTTCCCGGACATGTACGGCTTTTTGGTAATCAAACCCCCATCCGGGGGGAATTGCCAAAAAGCCGAACATGTCCGGGAAAAATACCGCCGGCCGGGCACTTCCCCTCCCGCGGCTGCTGTGCTCCTCCCCTGACTCTTCGGCTCTGTTTAAAGCCGAGCTGCCCGAGCGCTACCGGCTTCGGGCAGCCCCCTTGCCTCCGGACCCTGAGCCGCCGGCCGGGCACTTCCCCTCCTGGGCTCCGGGGGCGCAGGGTCCAGAGGCATGGGGGCTGCCCGAAGCCGGTAGCGCTCGGGCAGCTCGGCTCTTAAACAGAGCCGAAGAGTCAGGGGAGGAGCACAGCAGCCGGAGCCCGGGAGGGGAAGTGCCCGGCCGGGGGCGCAGGGTCCGGAGGCATGGGGGCTGCCCGAAGCCCGAGCGCTACCGGCTTCACGGTTTGCTGGGCAGCCTCCAGACCCTGCGCCCCCGGCTGGGCGCTTCCCCTCCCGGGCTCCAGCTGCGCTGGGGAAGCGCCGGCCGGGGGCGCAGGGTTTGGGGGCTGCCCGGCAAACCGTGAAGCCGGTAGCGCTCGGGCAGCCCTTTTCGCGTGGCTGGGAGGGAGGAGGGGGAGTTAGGGCGGGGACTTTGGGGAAGGGGTGGGGAAGGGGCGGGGCTGGGGTGGGGAAGGGGCGGGGCTGGGGTGGGGAAGGGGCGGGGCCAGGGCCCCGTGGAGTGTCCTCTTTTTTTATTTTTTAAATATGGTAACCCTAACTTAGGGTCCTGCCCAGCATTTGAAGCCCAAACCCAGCTAACAATAATTGTGTTCGTATTTTACCCCTCTGGCAACCATCTTTATAGCTGTGTTGTAGGCCTCATTTGGACTGCAGTATCCACTGTGTTTAAACACTTCCAACAGATTTGGGCCATGGTTCCTTAACACGGCTAACACATGGTTTGGGCCTCTCCATATGAGAAAGGCCAAACCATATTCTAGCACGGCCCTTGGGTGTGTTTATAGTATGATATTTAAATGTGGTAGATTTCATACTGTAGATGGGACTATAGTGTGATTCCCCAAAGTAGTCTTTAACATCTCATTACTGTGAACACTACCATGCTGGGGGAGTCTGCTGTGATCTGGTAGTACCATCATCCAGATAACACAGATTGGACTTGCTTGTGTAGATAGCACCAAATTGAGGTTACAAAATCATACAAGTCTGAATTATACAATCATACAACACACCTGCTGGGGCCCTAATATTTCATAAATGAGTCTCCCAGCCCGATGGGTTTGATAGGTCAGGTTAATGTGGTTTGGCTAGCATAAGTCTTTGGGGGCAGTGAGAGAGAAGAATAGAGTGGAACTTCCTAGGTCGCTCTGGCCGCAGAAACAATGCCTAGAACCACACACAGTTGTTGCTAGCACTGTTCTGTCTGCAGTGTGGACAGAATACAAGTCCTTAACCTAGTTATAATGTGATTTTTGTCCTCTTTATGGTCGGATGGTTATGGCCTCGGATTGGGGCGCGGGAGTTCTGGGTGTAATTCTTTGTAGAGCTGGTCAAAAACTTTCATGTTTTCAAAACTTTTTCTGCATTTTTTGACAAGCTGTAATTCCTGGCTCTGACATAAGCCGCCTGTGTGACTTTGGGCAAGTCACTTAACCTCTCTGTGCCTCAGATCCCCATCTGTAAAATGGAGATAATCCTTTCCTGACTCACAGGGAGGTTGTGAGGATATATTCGTTAATGCTTGTGAATGCTCAGATACTAAGGCAATGGGATGGGGAGGGCATCTAGATAGGGCCTGTGACTGGGAATGAGATGGGTACCTAGATAGAGCCTGTGACTGGGAATGAGAGAAGAGGAAGGAAGAACATGGAGCCAGGTGGGAACTAACATTATGATCATTATCCTCTCTTGTTTCAGCTGAAAAAGAAGCAGGTTTATGTTGAGAAGGTGGAGAAGATGCAGCAGGCCTTGGTTCAGCTGCAGGCAGCCTGTGAGAAGCGAGAACAGTTGGAGCACCGGCTCCGAACTCGCCTGGAGAGAGAACTGGAGTCTCTCCGGATGCAGCAGGTAACCAGGATTAGTCCATGCACTGAGCAGTTTTTCATGTAAATATCTTTCTTGTAAGGTTTTCCTGTCTAACCATGCATGATCTTTCCCCTCTTCTGTATAGAACTATAGCAAAAATATTCTTTTGCAAAATGTTGCCATTACCTTGCTAGGTTGGTATTGGTTTCACTCAACTGAGTAAACCTTTAAATCTATCCCAAAGTTTTAAAATTAAAAATAATAGCTGATTCCTCATCTGGGAGGCTGCAGGCACATATCTAGAAATTGTTCTGGACTCTTAATGACTCCTGCTTTGCATTTTAATTTGTAATAAGGTTTTAAGACACCCCCTAATATAGTCTAGATTTGTTGGGTGGTCACATTTGTTCACACAGCCTCAAACATTGGCCTGAAGACAGAACGCTCTTTGGAAGGCTTTCGAAGCCTGATAACATAAATGCTGTTGATGGAAATTTGTAACCGCTAATATACACTATGCTCTAACAATTTGTATCGAGCCCATTTTTACAATGGGGAAAAAAGGAAAACATTTTTTCTGGGGATAGTATGAATTGAATTTGAATGTTTAGTTCTGTTTGAACTCATGTTAACAAACGTTAACTAATGTGATTGTAAATTCTGGTGTAAGTAGGATACAGACATTTGTTCCTAGTTGTGTTCAGCCCTAACTCCAACTAGAGTTAAATGTGACTAGGACCAAATGTTTAAACCCTATAACAAACATTTGCTCTAGAATTAACAATTGTTTTAATTAACACAAGATAAAACAGGACTAACAATGCAAATGCAGACATGCCATAAGTGAGGGAGAAGAATTACTACAATATGATAGTTTGCAGTTAACTGTTTTTTGGGGACAGTGGGGGCTGTCTCAGATTACAGTTAAAAATCCAGTTGACTGAAACATATGCCACGATATAATAGACAGTAAATTAAATGGTAAACTACTTCCATTTTTTTACTAGAAATGATATGATATATATGTGATTGACTCTAATGATAGGATTAATAAAAAAAAGTTTAAACATAAGTATATGAAGGAAGAAATAAGTTATATTATTGATGAAACTGTCTTGAAAGAAGACCAGATTTAACACATTCTATAATGGGTCTAGATATAAATGTTATTCTAGATATAAAAAATTCTTCCTATCTAGTATAGAAAATATATTGAATTGACATAATTTGAGAATTATTTGAAGTGTACAAATTCCAAGGTTATTTAAAACCAACAACTTGTAAGTGGACGTAACAAGATTTTTGCTTTAAACCATGGTTCCTCTTAAGGAAACAGAAAATGTAAAATAATCTGAATCCTGAGCCACACATATTAGATCGTCTGCTTGATTCCTTCTCTTATAAATGAGCTTTTCATAACTAGTTTTCTGGGCACAAGGTCTTGCACTGCAAGAAAAGATCTCCTTATAATACTTTCCTGTTTAATATTATTCTTTGAGCTTTTAGCATTGAAAATCTCAAACATCTTTTTGTATTTTCCAGTATGCCTCTGTTTGGCTTATTGGCTCCAAATGGAATAAATGTATCTATGTTCCAAACCTCCTCTTAGAATTTAATTACTTTCCCCCCCTCAGTTCCCAAGTATAGCATGTGATCCCACTTTATATGTGACAATGTCTAATCTCAGCCTCTTTTCTAATACCCGGGATTAATTTTGCAAAAATTACAAGGAGTCTCATACATTGTCTCCTCCTAGTTCTAATTCCCTTGCCTCTAGTGGCTTTTTGCCATTGGGCCAGACACTTTCCATCTTTGCATTATAAACAAAACTTGCTTTTCTAACTAATTATATTCCTTCTCGTAATAAGTGAATGATATCACATGCTGCATCTTGTGATTGGAGCTGTGTTGGAATTCTGCTCAATAGAGGCAAAAGCATTTGTTTAACCTGGTTATGATGTGGCTTGGGCTTTATCCACATCGCTTGTTCATAACTCAGTGTGGGCACAACAACGTTACCAATGATTGTTAAACTCTTTAGCCTGATTCAGATCTTGCTTACTCTGGTGTAATTCCATTTAAGGTAGAGGCATTACTTACATTAGTGTAAATCTGGAGTGATATTGGAATTGGGATCCCTATTATTTTGGCTGTGTGGATGGGCTTTAGGCACCACATCTGAGTAACATGATACAGCTTTCCAGAAATATATATATATAGGGGCGGCTCTATGTATTTTGCCGCCCCAAGCACGGCAGTCAGGCGGCTTTTGGCGGCATGCCTGCGGGAGGTCCGTCTGTCCCGAGCCTTCGGCATACCCACCGCCGAATTACCGCCGAAACGGCGGGACCGGCGGACCTCCCACAGGCACGCCGCCGAAGGCAGCCTGACTGCCGCCCTCATGGCGACCGGCAGGCCGTCCCCCACGGCTTGCCGCCCCAGGCACGCGCTTGGTGCGCTGGTGCCTGGAGCCACCCCTGTGTGTGTGTGTGTGTATATATATATATAATATAGTAGTGGTGGTGGGTGGGCGGGCGTGGGGGGGGGGAGTTTAATTGGGTCACAGTGTTCATGAAAGAATTATTCATGGGCCACATTCTCTTAACTGGGGTAAATCAGCATATCTTCAATGGCTTCAGTGGAGCTCAGCTGATTTGCCCCAGCTGGTGATTTATGGATTTTAAAGCTTGAAGGGACCATTACGATCATCTGGTCTGACCTCCTGCCTAACGCAGGCCATAGAATTCTGCCCAGTGATTGCTCCATTAAGCTGATAACTAATCCGGCCTCCTCATCCCACATGTGAAAACAGGCTCTTCCAAATCTATTCTGATGCATTTTGTTCTTTTGAAAATCAGCGTCAAGGTACATCTCAGACTGCCAGCGCCTCGGAGTACAACGCCACAGCACTTATGGAACTCCTGCGGGAGAAGGAGGAGAGAATTCTTGCCCTGGAAGCCGACATGACTAAATGGGAACAGAAGTACCTAGAGGAGAGCGTGATGAGACAGTTTGCTTTGGATGCGGCAGCTACGGTGGCTGCTCAGAGGTAAATGAAACTATTCATAGCAGGGTATTTTTCCAGTAGAATGTCATATTTCCTACCGATGAATGTTACCCTTAGTCTCGCTTTTCCATGACTCCTCTCCTTGCCCTCCACACATCATCAGCTAAAACTCCTGGAATAGAGGTGGAGCTTGGCTGCTTTTGCTGGGATTCCTGCGTAGTTGCCAGCATTTAGAAACTTTGAAGGGACTGTTCCATCAAATGAAAGAACTGTGTTTTCATACACGTATTCATCTGAATGGCTCCTGGAAGCTGCTGACTCAAAAATAGATGGTAGAGCAGAAAAAGATTTACAAGAATCTGTCCTTGCTGCCGTCACGTGAGATGGAGGAAGCTTGGTGATTCACATCGTTCAGCCTGAATGCCACACTTGTTCACCAGACTGTTTTTGCAAATTACTTTGTGGTATTGTCCATAATATGGCTGCTAACCAGAGACACATACACAGAAATTCCGCTTAAAGCATTCAGCTGCGTAGAGATGGCATCGTTTGTGGGGGCAGGGAGGGAATGGTGTCTGAAATTTGGTATCCAACTTAGATTCCAAGACAACTATCCAGAAATAAATAGGTTGTAAATAGGCTTCAGTTAGCTGATGAGCAAGTGCTGCTAATGGGGTACCATTGGGTAGTGCTTACATGTGATTTTATTGCTAACTGGTGCCTGGCTCCTGACAGAAGAGTTTTTTTTGGCCATTTTGTAAGCCAGATTCAAGTGCAGATGTTGCAACTTTGCTACTTTTGCCTAAGTTCGTAACTTATTACAGGATCATAGTAAAAATCAGTGAGGAGAGTTGCAGCATCTGCAGTGTTAGCATTTAAAGGGTTATCTTCTCTCACTCCAGAAGCAGCCGGTTACCTCAAGGTATTAATGCTTCTTGTGCACTGTTTTCCAGCTTCCCTGAGATTCTCTAAATGGCTTCTTTAAAGTGTGTCCAGGGGACATGTTATATTTTCAGCCCACGCTGATAAATAGGAGTGTGGTCTGTTGGTTGTCACATATGGGGAGAGGACACATTAAGCCAGTTGACATTGTATTTAAATAAACAAGCAAGGAAGGTTTCCAGAGTCAGGAAAGCTCCCATCTCCAGACTTTAGTTTCCTATTTCCTTCCAACTGCTGGTCCTTAAAGAGACAGATCTATTACTGCACTAGCATCTGACGGACAAAAAGTTAATTCCAAGTTAAGATTGGCCACCATTCCTCCCAAATGTTCCTCATTTCAAGGCGACACCATTTTTAAGTTTCCTGTCTGAATAGTCTCTTTGTGTTCCTTATTTTGGGGTTTTGCCATTCACTGCATCCCCGTTCGTGCCTTGGCAGAGTGAGAGGTAGGCTGGCCACTCCACTCTTAACCCTGCCAGACGTGGGAAGTAAAATTGGCACATTATAATGATTTGGTAGCTCTCATTCTGTCTCAGGCTGCTGAAGTCTTAACATTATTTGAATGTGCATTTATGTTGTATGGGGCCTTCTAATTGTTAGGACCCACATGGTGGTATAATGGCATAGCATGACGACTGGTATTGAAGTGAACAAGGGATGTAATATTACTGTATTAGTTTTATTAGCCTGCATCTCATTGTTTAAAATATGGGATGCTACAAAGTATCAACATAAACTCTCTTCTCATCCTACTCTAACATTTGGGCTGAGACTCTCAAAACCACCTAAGGGGTTTGGATGCCCAGTTCCTATTTGGTGTCCGTATCCCCTAGCTGATTTTGAAAATCTCAGCCTGAGTGTTTGGTGTGTGGTGTTTTTAACCTAAATGGCAGGCTGGTCTTCCTAGGACGTGTTTAAAAAAAAAAAGCTATCTGAAATGTAAGTGTATAGCAGCATTAAATACTTGGTGTGGGTTTAGTAGACTATGCAAAGATTGCAATGGGGCAGTGGTTCTCAACCTGCAGCCCAATCAGCACAGAGCTGTGGCCCATGTGACATCCTCAGGGCCATACAGGTAGTATTGGATGTGGCCCACATAACACACTAATGGTAAGTAGGTTGAGAACTACTGCAATGGGGGAACCCTAAGTGTGTTGCATAGAAGTTAAAGTGAAAGAGGGCTGTTTATGCTCCATATCCAACCAGTACCCAATACATTTGAGCACTAACCTGTAGGAGAGAGGACTATATATCTAAAAGCATCAGACATAAATTCACTATATTCTAGCTTAAAAGAGAACATATGTGTCTAGCCTGTCATCCTGGAGTGCCATTTCCTCTACATCCTTGTCCTTGACTACACACAAACTTGGCCGGGTTTAACTAAATCAGTTTAAGAACACACCTTTAGTTGAGCAGGATTGTGTGTAGAGTAGGCCCTTGTTTTTAGTGACTTAAGACATCTCTATTGTTTCTTTAGTGCTGGGAGATGGATTTTCCTGGTTTGAGGTCCATAGCCAGAAATGGAGACCTTGAACAAGCCTTTACTCAAAGAAGTGGATATCTTTGTTAAATAGTTTTGAGAGATCATTGTGTGCTGTTGGGATGAGGACAGTGGATTCGTATGGTCCTTTATCTGCTATACTGCTCATTCTCAGGGACACAACTGTGATCAGCCACTCGCCTAATGCTAGCTACGACACCTCCTTGGAAGCTCGCATTCAGAAGGAAGAAGAGGAGATCCTGATGGCCAATAGGCGGTGTCTTGACATGGAGGGCAGGTAAAATGCAGTTCGTTCTCAGACAGCTTCTTTCGTATTGTAATTTTAAGTTGATGGCTGGGGCAGGCTATTGCGAATCATCCCATCGGGGTATGGTAGCCTCACTTATAGCAATGAAATATGAGAGATACCGGGTTGTGCTCACTTGGTTGAACAAAACAATTGCATTTTCTTTCACTATTGATATGGTTTGGATTCATAAGTAAAGTGCTCCTCAGACTTTTGATTCTATTTATTTTTTTAATGTTCTGTCCCTATTTGTCTGCTCTTCTTGTTCCTCTTCACCACCTTCATACAGACGCGTGCCTCTAACACCAAGCTCAGATACATTTGGATCATGTCTTAACAGTGCGGTTCCAATGGGGGTGTTTGTCTTGGTGTTTGGCACAGTGCAGGTTCGCTGAAGAGCATTAATCCCTCCTCTTCCTTATCCCTTTGCTGTCTGACCACAGCTCTTGGATCTCAAACGGCCTCTGCAGTTGTTGTGTCCAGTAGCCTGAGGTGGGCAGCTCAGTGAAGATCTCTCAAGTGTAGAAAGTCTTGTCCATGATCTGGCCCTATGGCACGGTGAGCCAGTGAGCACCCATTATTCAAGTCAGTCAGCTCGGTTGCATTCTCTTTAACAAAGAGCTGCACTAATTCCCCGAATGCCTAAAAAGCAAGGGATATTTACAAGAGCACAGTGGACTTTGAAGCATCAGTCTGAAGATACTGTTCTTTTTGTTATCGTCTCAGGATAAAGACTCTCCATGCTCAGATCATTGAAAAGGATGCCATGATTAAAGTCCTCCAGCAGCGCTCCCGGAAAGAGACCAGTAAGACAGATCAGCTATCTTCAATGAGACCAGCTAAGTCCCTGATGTCAATTTCTAACACTGGGTCAGGCTTGCTGTCCCACTCTTCAACACTGAGCAGCACTCCCATATTGGAAGAGAAGAGGGAGGACAAAAGCTGGAAGGGCAGTTTAGGTAACATTGTAATCCTAACAAAAGCACTGCTAGCTATGTTAAGGGAGTACGGTCTAAAACCACTCGGGGGGAGTGCGAGCAATGGAAGGACAATGTACTGACCGAGGGCGCTAGGTGCGCTACAAACAGATACAAAGATATGGTCACTGGCCTGAAGGACTCACAGCCTTTATTTGGAGAAAATGTGTTGTAATTAGTCCAAGTTATTAGTTATTTTTTCTGTAGATGGCTTGGGGCCCAAAACTACTCCCGTTGCTGTAAATGGGAATTTTTTGCAATTAACTTCAGGGTGAGCAGGACTACACAGAAGTGGGCCATGGAGGGGAAGCAGCATTGTCTAGTGGTTGGAGATAGGGCGTGGGAGATGAAACATATTCCAACATTACCTTTATAGTGCTGAGTGACCTTGGTTTTCCCAACCTCTGTGCCTTACTTTCCCCGTCTGTAAAATGGGGATAATGCAGTCCTTCGTAAAGCACTTTGAGATTGGCAGTTGAAAGGAGGGGGAGGGGGAAGTGCAGAACTGTGAACTGCGCAGAACTAGTGCTGCGATGCTCCTTATACGTAAGTGCTTTAAAATCTGCTTCCCTTTCTGTCCACAAAGGTGTTCTGCTGGGTCCAGAATATCGCTCGGAATCCATTCCTTCAACTCCCTCGCCGGTCCTTCCCTCCACCCCGCTGCTGTCTGCACACTCGAAAACAGGCAGCCGAGATTGCAGCACGCAGACAGACAGGGGAAGTGAACAAAATAAAGCTGCTTCCTCTGCGGTGGCCCTTGTACCAGGGCGACTCCCCACTACCAGTGTGCCCTACAATTCAGACAAAACAGGTAACTAGACCCAACTGGTCTCCAGTGGGGGCATTGGTATGAGGTCAGTGTACTTTCTCTCCCAGGGTGCTAGTCATGCAGAGCCTTTTGGGGTTGCCAATTCTATGGGTTTAGTTGTTGGTAGGGTGATATGAGTTAGATGGTTATCACAGTAAAGGCTGGGTCTCAGAGGGCCCTTTGGTGAAACGTTAATGCTAAAGGGACAGATTCTGATCTCCATTATGTTAGTGTAAAGACAGAGTGACTATACTGGTTTTAACGCAGTCACTGCAGATTTATACATCATTGCATAACTCTGAAAGAGAGAAAGTAAAGAAAGAGAGAGAAAATCTGAATTTTTAAATTTAAAAAGCTGCTGTCAGTCTTTTGGCCACCATCACAAACTGCCTTTATGAATAAGCAGGAAACTCCCTTGTTCCAGTCATATCCCCACTGTAGCTGTAGTTGGCAACTGGAGTTATAGCTTGATTCTTTCTGTTTTGTTTCCTCCTCTTGATATAGATGGGCCAGTTTTCCACTCCAGCACTTTGGAAAGAAAACCGCCTGTTCACAGTTTGGGGCAGGACCTCACTGATGCAGAAATGGTGGAATACCTCATCTGAAAGGCTGAACTTGTATCAAAGCTGGGACATAATAGCAAGAATTTTTTTTAAAAAGACATTTTTATTGGAAAAAATATAGTACCTGAGCAATAAAGGAACACTCAGCTCTTTGCTCTTGTATATTAGGTCTCAAAAATGTGGACAGGTTAATTTATAATTTGTTCTAAATTATAAAATACTTGTTCTTTGAAAGTCGTTTCCTCCTCTCTCTTCCTCCCCAAGCTTGTTTTTAATACTGGATCTGGTAATGTCTGGATAAAACCAAGGTCTTAAATGCACTAAATTCTATTTTTAATTTCAGTATTTTTAAAACCTTGTATTTAAAAAAAAAAATAGTACTTACTTTCACAGCAGTTGGTTAATTTCATTTGAACGCTGCCAAGATGGGCATAATGACTCTGCAAATTTATTGAGCACCAGGTCACACAATGACCACATAACATCACAACTAGATTGCGGTGCTTTGTTCTGAATGTCACTGAAGGCTCCAGAGTACAGGTATTCTGAGTAGCTTTGTAAAATTTATAAGAGATGATCAAGGGAGCTTTTTTTCTCTATTGCCCTCAGTAGTACGAAGTCAGCATGGATATCCCATATTCCAGGGCCAGAATGATTTCAATTTTCACAATGTGCTCATGCACTTTTTTGGGTTTTTTTGTACTCTATTGCAGTCACATTGTTTTTAATAGCTCCAGAGATTGTTATGTTTGTCATTTTCAGCAGTGTCAGAGGGTCCCCAGTACTTTTATACATATATAATTTTGAGTAATTTATACAGTAGATAATAAATAATATATTGCATTCAGGTTTTAAGTTAATAAATATGAAGAAACTGTGGGCCTAATCCTGATCTCAATAACATCTGTTTTTCACTATTGAAACTCCACTGTCTTCAGTGAAATTACTCTGAATTTCCACCGGTGTAGGTGTTGAGCCCTGTAGTATTTGAATATTAGCAACTTGATCTGCTGCATTAGACCTTGATAGAGAATTATTTTTGGTATATTTCCCTCTATTTCAAATCTCTTTCTAGTTTGTATGTCCCTCATTCCATGAAATAACGGATTCTCTTTTCATATAGCAAAGTGTCCGCGTTGGTACCTTACACAAGGTAAAGGGTACAGTTGGTTATTGTCAAAAGTTTCAAGTGGCAAATTCTGTGTGCTTCCAAAATATTTCCCTCTTGTAACTGGAGAGAGCAGCATTTCTGTGTTTTAAAGTATTTAAGGGAGTAAGTTTCACATCTGTTCATCATCAGTTTCACTTTCAGGTTTTTAGGAACTAGCCCAAATGCTGCAGTGCTTGGGTTGCAAACCCTGCAGGGGGATGTTCAGACACATTTTAAAAAAGGCTTGTTTTGAGGGTTTCTTTAAAAAATGTTTATGAAAATACTTGTATTAATATTAGTTTGTTTTAAAACACTTGGTTTACTTAAATTTTATGTCTTTACCCGACAGTGCTGCTAAAGCATCTCAGCTGATCCCAAAATTCCACTACAGTATTGTAGTAGCCAAATCTTGCTATGGACTGACGTAGCTTCAGGTTAAAGCACCAAGCCTTATCCTGCAATGGGCTCAGTACCCTTAACTCCCACTGAGTAGAAAGCACTTGGCGCCTTAGTGCATTAGGCCCCAAATTGCAGTGGGCGTACGAAGGCTGCAGCGCTATCACCTATTGGTACTATGTCTTCTAGCCTCTGGCTAATTGACTTTTAAAAGGATCAAAGTAATTGGCCCTAACAGATCAGTGGAAGCAGCCTGGATTTTACAGGGGAGAAGAAAACCCAGAAAGGTGTCCCCCATTAGTAGGCCTCAGATACCTTTCTTGATTTTCCACTGTCCCAAAGTTAACACTGTAATGCCTGAATATCAGCTCAGAGTGAGATTATATTTTACTTGAAGCAATCATTCAGCGAAATGGATCACGCTTTACTCTTGAAAGGCAGTTCCTCTTGGTCCTGGTGGGTTTGCCACTTGCTAATTTTAATCATTGAGAAGTCTTAGAACCATAAAAGTTAGAGATGGCAAAGTATGTTGGTAAGAGATGGCCCCAGTGCAAATACCCTGACTTTGCCACTGACCTCTTTCTCCAACAGCCTGAATCCACCCACCAAACTGGACACCCACAATGTGTGGGATAATTCAGAGCTGTACTTTGAGTTGGCCCATCTCTACCACATAGGTCCTCATCTTTCCTCTTGGCCTGTGCAGAATTGTTCCTTAAAGTTCATTCTGTTATATTTTGTCCAGGCAAGTGTTCTACCCCTTTCTATGGGGATATCCATCACAGCCTCATAGCTCTCACTGTTGAAAATAGCTAATGTTCTCTTTTGCTTAATTTCATCCCATGACATCAAGTAATGCCTACCCTGGATGATTCTAAATGATGCCTCTCCTCCTTTGTAGTCATTGGAAGCATTGTGTGACCGTATCCCTCTTCCTGCCATAGGATTGTTCCCTATTGTACATTTTGTGGGCTGGGTTTAATACAGTGAACAGCTAGGGAGATTGAGAACATAGCTGTGAGAGAGATTCAGTGTGAGAAGTGCAAGTCTTTTCATTAGTCTGGAAAAACTGTACGTTCTTGAGTGCTACTTAGAAGCAGGTAAGAAATGTTACATCCTGTCCCCATTAGTCCATTCTAACTCAGTTGACCTGCATTGGTACTAAAATTTATGGATCAATTATGCACATATGTCTGATTGGGTAAACTCCAATTTGCGTAGGTCGTGTGTGTGGATGATTAGGATGGACCAGTCAACTCTGGTTGTTTGTCCTCCCCCAACTCATTCCTTATAACAAAATTCCATTGTAATTAGTCTAATGAAGAAAAGAAATAGGGGGTTAAGCTTTCTGAGTGAAACACAGACGTTGCACAGCAGTGGTCTCCTCCTGAAAATGCAGGCTAGAAGTCTCCAGTAATGCAAAACTTCAGTATTACATGGTGGCTTTGACAGTTCTGTGCAAATGTGAATGAGTTTGGAAGGAAACATTTCTCACAATTTCATATTGCTTTAGTTAATTTCCCTGTTTTCTAGCATTGATGTCATGAGTTAAATTTTTATTACAGTCAGCCATTTTAAAAAGGAAGCAAGCAAAAAGCGGTGTATTATTCTTGTGTGAGCTGGGGATCTGAGGTCTTCTTGCTGAGCTGACAAACTAGGAGCCATCAGGAATATATTCTTTCCCCTAAGCCTTCCCTAAGTGATCCTGATGTGAATCTAAACACGCTGCTTTCTTTGGGGGAGACGTGTAATATAGTTTCAGCCTTTCTCTGTACAGATTTTTCAGTTTTGTTTTTCAACAGAAGCTACTTAAAGAAGTCAAACTGCACACCTGGTCCTGTTCTTTCTGTAGACTACTTTCTGCTGAAGTAATTCAAAGTAATTGCAATGATCTTAAATCTCAAACCAAACTTTAGACTAAGAGTTTGTCTTAAACTCGGGTATTAGAAGCTTTTATAAGGAAAACCTCATATTCCTCTTTGTAGAGCAGAACAAGCAGACATTTTTCATCTCTTTCTCTTCCCCTTAAATGCTCACGAAGTGTCCAATCCCACAAATGCTTTCCATGGGGAACTACCTTGAGATTTGATGGCCCAGGGGACTGAGTAATAGGAGTCAGAGACTTTCATCACTAGATGATTGGTTCAAATCTGGCCCCATGTCACTAGTGACTTTAAATGGCTCCCATCTAACAGCTGTTTGTTGATTAAATGAATTAGTGGGTTTTCCTAAGAGCTATCCATGTGGCTGGTTTGCACAATTCACCCAAAAGTTACCAAGAACTCTGCATGCTCCAGGAGCCCATTGCTCAAATTATGTGTTGCAATAGTCTCTCTAGACATCTGTCCAGTGAATCCTATTACTAGCAGCCACCAAAGAGACCGTTGTTTATCTGGTCATTACAATGGTGGCAGTGTACCACTGCGCATTTAGTATGGACAGACTTTTTTTGGCCTTTGGATTTTAACACCCATTAGGACTAGTGAGCGCCAGCACAAGATTTACTCTAATTCTCCACACTGTGTCAAATGTGCCTGGGGGTTCTCTTTTCATATATTCATATAGGAACTTTTAAAAAAGCTAGCGATTTTATCTCTAGAAAGTAAAAGACAGTAAATATAATTGTACTACTGTATTTATGAAGAAAATACTTATTTTCCTCCCCCCAAAAAGATCTTACTCTAGGGTGGTTTTAATTTTTGATTTCTAGTCATGTTTCTTAGGCTTTCAGGAAAGCATTGAAACCCGTCTTGTTTGCACTATTGTGTAAATGTAAAACAAGTGCTGAGCTAAGGAGTTTAGATTAAAATAACAGGCCCTTCCCTCTCCTAATTTAAGCAGAGCCTTTGGGGTTTTTGTTTTAGTTCTCAAATGTTTAAATAAGTTTTCAGCCACCTCTGCTTTCTGGCTGGGACCAGAAGCAGAAGTGTTGAAATCAATCTTGGGTGACTTGTCCCTTGGGGTTCCATGCAACATCCACAGGTCAACTTGATACTGATCAGAACCTTTAGAGGTTTGCCTCTCCATAGAGTCAATGGTAAAACTCCCATTGACTTCAGTGGTTCTGAGAGAGATTCTCCAGAATTCTAGTTCTCTAGTTCTCCATTTATAGAATAGTAATTGTTAGATGGGTTACCATTTTATACTCTCTTGGTTTTCCTTTCCCTGGAGTTGTGACCTACAGGGAAGAGCCAGAAGAAACTGACCAATGTGCTGCTTATCTTTAGGGTCCAAAATATCAAACCATGAATGGAAATACGATAAGTTTGCTATTTAACAACCTTAGAAAATGTATCAAGAGAATGGTCTTTTTTTCTATATAAATCTATATTAAAATAAATTGTGTGGATTATTTTTTTCCTTTTTGTTTAAACTGTCAAGCTGATTTCATAATTGGGGAATGAGCTGTTTTGTAACTCAGTTGTTGAAATAGCCCTAAAATCTTTGAAGAATGTGGCAGCTTTAATTCTTTTTTAAAAAGTGTAAATATGCACTAAATCTTTTGTAAATGTCTGTATTATCATGTCTGTAGTTACCCATAAAAATATCTTCAATGTGTTTTAAAATATGGATCCTGTGTTTTGAAATTTATTTTTATCATAGGTTTGCTTTTTTTTGTTTTTAATTACCACAAACATTTTCTTTCTGTCAAAAAAGTGTATTAACACTCAATCCAATTCACTTTGGGACCTGAGTCTAATCTTACTTACACAGGTGTAGATCGGAAATCGCTTCACTGAAGTAAATGGAGTTTGCACCACTGTGAAACCAGTGTGAGAGGAGAATCCAGTTCTCTGGCTTGCATTTTCAAAAATGTGGTTGAAACATGGGGAAACTAATGTGTTTTCAATTATGGGGAAAAATGTGTCCCTTTTTTAGTTGAAAAATTTTTTGGTCAAAAAAGCAAAATGTGAATTTTTCCAACCAATTATATAGCAGGTCAGAAAAACAGGATCAAATTTTTCTGAAAAATGTTTCGCAAAAAAATCATCCCCTTTCTTTTCCCTCCTCTGCCCCCTCACCCCCACCCCCCAGTTGAAAAAATTAAATGTGGAACATTTTGACTGGCAATAACAATTTAGGGGTCTTCAATTTTTGGTTGCCCAATTTGAGAAGGGCTCACTGTTTGAAAATCTGGCCATTTTTGGGTGCCTGAAATTGGGTACCCAAAATGACAAGTTACTTTTGAAAAGCTTGCCCTTTGTCTTTAAGCTGCTGATGTAAAGTTTGTTTGTTTACTTCTGGTATGAGTTGAATACTTCCATTGCTTTATTCCCCCCCCCCCCTTATCTTGCACTGGAAGGGAAAGAATGCTGATCATCTGGAGGTGAGTAGGTCTCAGCAGGCTTGTTGGAGTTGATGTATTTTCATTGTTAATCTTTAGAAGAGGAACTTGATATTTCTCATCTTCATGAGCTGCCAATAGTTTCTTAAATAATACTGGGTCAGCAAATCTGGGAGCCAGAGGTTAAATTAAAACAATTGGTCACAGCACTATAGAAATTTTAATGAAGGGTGGGTGTGTCTCTGTCTGTCTCCCTTGCTTGCGAGCTCATTTGTCTTGTTTAGCTGTGCAATCCATGGACAACGGCAATGGCTTTCTGCACAGTTGGCTTTTCTGCAGTGCAACTGTAGCGCATTTGAAAGTGGCCTTTTAAACACCATTTAAACATGGTGCAAAACCCAGTTCATAACACAGTTTGGCCACTCATTGTGGATGTAGCGAAAGTTCATTAAAGTTCAGGAACCTTATCCAGGACCCACTGACGACAGTGTAGAAAGACTCCTATTGACTACAATGAGTGTTGGATTAGGGCTGTTGCAGAGATAAGTCTGGTTCTCTCTTGTCCTTGCACTGGTTTGTACCCACTTAGCAAGTGTGTTTGACGGACCTGTTTTTGCATATCCATACTGGCAAGCCTTACAATACAGCTGTCCCAATGTGTTCTGGCCTTTCGGGATGCACAGTTCCCAGTATTATTGCTTAGAAAAGCGCTTTTGGGGCAAGTGTTTGGTGTGAGTTTTCTCTCTCCTTGCTCTTTGAGTCTTGATGTGCCAAATGTTTGGGTTTCAATTAAAAACAAATTCTAATTTAATTGGTTACTCAGTTTTTAAATGGCTGGATCTTTAAGTGGAAAAATAGATCCGTCATTGCAGAATGAAACTGGAAAAATGTAGGGTTCTGTTGTTTCCTTGGCATGGATGTAACTCCCATTACCAGGAAAAGGGGCTCTAATTGAATACAGTATAGCAATGGAAGGCTAGCATAAAGCACCCGGACAATTCATTGGCTAGTGTACACGTGACAATATTCTTAAAGGGATGTTATTGCTTTCCACTGAGCTTTTCATATCTGGCCTAGGTTTAATTGGACTTCAAGCATAATTATATTATACTATTATACTACCTGTTTTATTATATTTTAACAAACGCTTTAAAGCAATTGCTAAAATACGCAGAATCCCAGTGTAGTTTGAATCACTTACATAGACACATGAATGCCTCCCCTCCCCTATGTAATGTAGAATCTGAGCATCTTTCATGTAAAAATAAATCCTGTAACACTGGAATTGACTTCCTAGAAATGTATAAAACCGGATGGCAGCAAGAGGCCCCGTTTGCTCTTCAGGGGTTAAAGGCCTCTTAAAAGGGACATTTTTGTGTGTAGGAGGTAGGGAGTAATGATGTAATCTTCTGTAGTTTGGGGAAAAACTGATGAGACAAATGTCGAGAGTGAGGAATAGTGTTTCTGTCAATCTATAATAATTTGTGGTCCCCCCCCCCTTTTTTTTTTTTTAAAAAGCTACATTTATTTATTTGTGTATTTATTTTAGTAAAAAGCTGAGGAGTTTACCAGTGATAGGTCTATGAGATCCTAATGGTAGAAGGAACATTTCTTAGGCAAAGTAACTGCTTTCTTTCCCCAGTGATTTTTATGGTGAGTTGTTTCCTAACAGAAGAATTATTTTTGCACTATTCTCTTTTTCTGTTGCCATGCTCAGGAGCTGGAAAATAAAACTCAGTCTGTAGTATTTTGTTGTTGTTGTCTTTTATTTCTTCTGGATGAATTTTTATTCCTTTCTCCTATGCATGTCTGAAGGAGCACAACAAGGATACGGGACAGAAATTTGGCAAAACAGGAAATATTATTTGCTGGTAAAGAAGTTTGTTCGGGGAGGCAGGAAGATATTGATGAGAGATTTTTTTCTGGCTAGTTGATCTGTTCTACATAGGTTCTTGTGTATCCATCACCATGACATCAAGACATGCCAAACCCATGAAAAAAATGCAGAAATTGGGCTTGTTTTTGGCTTAATTGGCTTGTGAGTTGCTTGTTGGCTAGTTTTTGGCACATAGCTTGTTGCTTGTTTGGCTTGTAGCCTGTTGCTTGTTGTAGCTTGTTGCTTTTTTTTTTTGATCGGCTCCCAGCAAGTTGGGGCACCAGGGGGCAAGCAGGGACAAGGCGGGGGGGGGGGGGAGAGAGTCAGGTGCACAGCGGGCCCACCACAGTCCCAGACTGCACACCGGGGGGATCTAGTCACATAGAGTGTTGGGGTTCTTAGAGATTGGCTTGATTTGTGGATTTGTGAATGTTGGGGTGCTTATTTACCACGTAAAAGTTGGCAACTGTGGTGAAATCTGAGTACAGGCTGTAGGGCACCATTGCATCAGTTTGCTTCTTACCTTGGAAGTTTTTACTTTTAAAAATAAGAGCCTGAAACTTGATTTTTATTAAATTAAATCTTAAATTTTTCAGAAATAGACAGGCCCTCTGGAGAAGAGTGGGGATGTGGTGTCCTCTCGTGTGCAGCCAACAATGTTTGCAAGTCCTATATAGTAGTCGTCAGTCGATGGGACAGGCTAGTCAGGTTGAACAGCCTGCTCCGCCGGTGCCACAGCAGGTGCAGTGGCACCGGGCTCCTTAGCCGGCACCGTGGTACCAATGGGCCCCGTGGCCCCCAACGCAGCCCCTGGTGGTGGCTTGCTCGGTGGCCGGAGTCTCGGAGAGACTGTCGGCCTCCCTATCTCAGCCTCCCAGAAGGAGTCAATGGGGTGTTCATCTCCGGTTCTGGGCCCAGAGGGTGACCAAGTGGTGGGACCTCTGGCACCGGTGGGTACGCAGAGTACTGCACCCCCATCCTCATCCTCCCCGATAAGGCAACTACGGCCCCTCCTCCATCTGTTCCGCGGGAGGACTCTAAGGCCAGGGACTGTTGAAAAGGGTGGCATCAAGCCTCAACCTTCAAGCCAAAGAGGTGGAGGAGCCCTCGGACTCAGCGCCAGGCAAGGTGGCCCTCCACTCTGCAAGGGGGTGGCAAAAATTTCAAATGCCTTGTGGCAAACTCCAGCTTCCTTGCCCCAGATCTCTAAGAGGGCAGAACGGAAGTACTTCATGCCCGCCAACAGGCATGAATACCTGTACACCCACCCTGCCCCCAACTCCCTGGTGGTCAAGTTGGTCAACCACAGGGAGAGGCAGGGCCAACTAGCCCCTACTCCGAAAAACAAAGACTCAAGGAGGCTGGACTTATTCAGGAAGAAGGTTTATTCGTCCTCGAGTTTCCAGTTAAGGGTGGCAAACCATCAAGCCCTCCTGGGTGGTATGAGTTCAATTTGTGAGCCCAAATTCAAGGATTCCTTCCAGGAGTGTGACGGGAAGGAGTTCAAGGCTCTGGTGGAGGAGGGTACAGCAGCTGCCAGGGCTACCCTGCAGGCAGTGTCGGATGCCATCGATATGGCTGCAAGGTCTATGGCCTCTGCAGTGTCCATGAGGAGGGCGTCATGGCTCCTGCTGTCTGGGCTGTCCAGTGAGGCACAGACCTCCCTGCAGGACCTTCTATTTGCTGGCAAGGCCCTGTTTGCGGAACAGACGGACGTGAAATTGCACGGCCTGAAAGATTCCCACACAATGCTTAAGACACTTGGCCTATATGTCCCGGCTCTGGCCAGGATCAAGTTTAAGCCTCAGCAGGCTCCCACCCAGGCCACCCACTCTAAATATGAGCCCCCTTATAAAAAGTCTTGGGACTATAAGAAACGCCTGCAGAGGCAATCCCGGTCTGCCCCCCAGCCTGGGCCTTTCAAGGGCAAACAGGTGGGAAAATGTCCATTTTGACGGGACGCCCAGGGCCGACTTACCAGTTCATACCAGGGATCCACCCGCAATAAAGCTTCCCTTCTCCAACCGGTTGTGTGCTTTTCTCCTGGAGTGGTTGCAGCTGACCTCGGACCGTTGGGTTCTCAACACCATCTCCCGGGGCTACACCCTCCAGTTTACCTCTACCCTGCCCAACCACGCTCCGTCCCCATCCCTCCTGGGGGACCCCTGTCATGAGGCCCTGCTTGAGCAGGAGGTGGGGCGGCTCCTTGGCCTAGGAGCGGTGGAAGTGGTGCCAGCGGAGTTCAGACGCAAAGAGTACTACTCCCACTATTTCCTTATCCCGAAGGCCATGGGGGGGGGCTCAGGCCCATCCTGGACCTGTGAGGCCTGAACCAATATATGGTGACGCTCAAGTTCCGCATGGTCTCTCTGGCCTCCATCATCCTTTCCCTGGATCCCGGGGACTGGTACGCCACCCTTGATCTGCAGGACGTGTACTTCCACATTTCATATATTTGAGGGGCACAGACGCTTCCTCCGTTTCACAGTGGGGCAGGAACACTACCAATTTACGGTCCTCCCGTTTGGCCTGTCCACTGCTCCCAGGGTGTTCACGAAATGTATGTCGGTGGTGGCGGCCTACCTCAGTCACCAAGGGGTCCAGATCTTCCCCTATCTGGATGACTGGTTGGTCAAGGGCAGCTCCCGGTCACAGGTGCGGGATCACGTGGTGCTCCTGTCCACGTGCGCCACCCTGGGCCTGTTGGTAAACAACACCAAGTCCACATTAGTCCCAGTGCAGCGCATAGAGTTTATCGGGGCAGTCCTGGATGTGACATTGGCCAGGGCCTCCCTCCCACCAGACAGGTTCGAGACCCTGAAGGGGCTCATTGACACAGTCACAAGGTTTCTGGTGACAACAGCCAGAGCGTGCCTCCAGCTATTGGGTCACATGTTCTGCGTGCACGTATGTGGTTCGCCATGCCAGACTCAGTATGAGGCCCCTCCAGCTCTGGTTGGCCTCGGAGTTCTCCCAGTCCAGAGACAGGATGGACAAAGTCCTCACTGTGCCTAAACCAGTGATCACCTCCCTATGGTGGTGGTCCTCCCCGAGAAACATGCTCCAAGGGGTCCCGTTCAGGGGCAGAGCCCCGTCGCTGGAACTGGTGTCCGACGCATTGGACCTGGGATGGGGGGCCCACGTGGGGAACGTTCAGACCCAAGGTCTGTGGTTGGATCTGTCCCTCCACATAAACGTCAAGGAGCTCAGAGGGGTACGGCTGGCGTGCATGGCCTTCCACTCGCACCTGGAGGGCTGGGTGGTCAAGGTCCTTACAGACAACGCGGCCTCAATGTTCTACATCAACAGGCGAGGCGGGGCCTGATCCTCTGCCCTCTGCCACGAAGCCCTGAGGTTGTGAGACTTTTGTATAGCCCACGACATCTGCCTACAGGCCTTCCATCTGCCGGGCGCCCGGAACGTGCGGGCGGATCGCTTGAGCAGGGACTTCTCCTCTCAGCACGAGTGGTCTCTCCACCCAGAGGTGGCGCACAGATTTTTCCAAGTGTGGGGAACTCCCCAGGTGGACCTGTTGGGGACTTGGCAAAACCATCGCTGTCGCCGATGCCTTCCTCCTGTCCTGGTCAAGCCATTTCTCTATGCCTTTCCTGCTGATCGGCAAGGTCCTGGAAAAGATAAAGACGGACAAGGCCCGGGTCCTTCTGACTGCTCCGGCATGCCACAGGCAGCATTGGTACGGGACCCTCACGGGCCTGGGTTCACCCAGCCATGGCCATTGCTGTCCCGCACAGACCTGCTTTCCAGGGACCAGGGCTGCCTCCTCCACCCCAACCTCGTGGCACTCCACCTCATGGCATGGCTGCTCAATGGTTAGATAGGGAGGAAAGGACGTGCTCGGAAGGGGTTCAGCGCGTCCTCCTAGAAAGCAGGTGGCCCTCCACGCGCCAAGCCTACTTGGCAAAGTGGACTCGGTTTTCCAGATGGGCGGACGAGCGGGGCGTTTCCCCGGTGTCCGCCCTGATCCAGCTTATTCTGGACTATAGAGCAGTGGGACCTAAACCTGGTGTTGGCCCGTCTCACGGGGCCCCCGTTTGAGCCGCTAGCCACGTGCTTCTGGTCACACCTCTTGTGGAAGGTGGTCACAGGTGCAGGATCCTGGTTGCGATCACGTCGGCTAGGCGGGTCTCAGAACTCAGGGCCCTGACCTCCAAGACCCCGTACATGGTGTTTCATAAAGATAAGGTCCAGCTCCGCCCACACCCTTCGTTCCTCCTGAAGGTGGTCTCCGCCTATCACATGGGTCAGGACATTTTTCTGCTGGTTCTCTGCCCCAAGCTCCATGTGTCCAGTAAGGAGCGCCGCCTCCACACACTGGATGTGAGATGGACTCTGGCTTTCTACCTGGAGCGGACTAAGCCGTTTAGAAAGTCCTCGCAACTGTTCATCGCCTCAGCCGAGTGCATGAAAGGTCGGCCGCTCTCCACTCAGTAGCTCTCCAGCTGGATCCGTATCTGTTATGACCTGGCGGGAATCCCTCTGCCACCAATTGTGAAGGCGCACTCTACTCGGGCGCAGGCCTCGTTGGCTGCCTTTTTGGCCCATGTCCCCATTCAGGACATTTGTAGGGCTGCCACGTGGTCTTCAGTTCACATGTTCACCTCGCATTATGCGATTGTCTCTCAGACCAGGGAGGACGCCAGGTTCAGAAGGGCTGTGCTCTGTCCTGAGAATTTGTGAACTCCTTCCCACCTCCAACAGATATAGCTTGGAATCACCTATTGTGGAATACACACGAGCAATCACTCGAAGAAGAAAAGACAATTACTTTTTCTGTAACTGGTGTTCTTCGAGATGTGTTGCTCATGTCTATTCCACATCCCGCCCTCCTTCCCTCTGTCGGAGTTGTCTGGCAAGAAGGAATTGAGGGTGGGGGGAACGCACAGCGCCCCTTATACCACGCCATGGAGGCGCCACTCCAGGAGTCGCTGGGGCTCTCCCCTAGGGGTACTGCTTGGGGAAAAACTTCTGGCACCGGTGCACATGGTGAGCACGCACACCTATTGTGGAATAGACATGAGCAACACATCTCGAAGAATACCAGTTATGGAAAAGGTAACTGTCTTTTATCATTTTGTAACTGTTTGACTTCAAGCATCACTTCCTCTAATGTCATCTACCTGTTTTCTGCTGGATTCATTTTTGGATTAAGTTGTTTACATCTTGGTGGGGACTTGTTCATTAATTCACAGAAATGCTCATGACAACAGTTAAGTTGTGCATCAAAATCCTAGCAGGATTTTCTGTTTTCTGTCCTTAACAGTTGGAAGCTGCAAGAATGGACATCTAGTTAAGCTCTTCAAAATCTCAAATACACATTTCTGGTCATGTCTTTCAGAGGCTTCCTCAATACACTGTGCCACACTATTCAACTGTTGATTATGATCATTCCAACAGACTCTGTTGACTGGTCGTTCTAGACATTTATTTTCCTCTACTGCCCATTTCTGCCTCTCTTCACTGACTCGACTCTATGCATCCAGTGCACAGAGCATCCGTCCAGTGCATCCATTCTACATCACACCTCTTTTTTCCCCTCTCTTATAATTTGATCGTATCATCTGTAATCCAAACGCTTTTTCATTTATCCCTTAGTCCCAGTTGTTCTCCAGCAATCTCTGTGATGGAATGCATAAATAAAGTCCACTCTTCCTTGGTGGTAGATAGCTGGTCATGAAGTATAGAATATTTGTTGGAAATCACTACCATGTAATTATGAGCAATTGCTTTATCAATAAGTTTATCAATATTGAAGTGTTTTGATATAGTAAATACCTGTCTCTAGAACTTTATTAAACGGAACATAATTGTTGCTATTAGGAATCGATGATCAGAATCCAGAGCAAGATCAGCACTCCTAAATAGATGTACATCCTGGATGCGTTTAGTCAAGGGTTTCTGAACTAGAATGTGGTCCAGTGTTGCACCATCACCTGATAGATATCAGAATGTATACTTATGGCATTTCCTGTTCAGAAACCACGTAGCTATTACAAATAGTTCATGTGTGGTAGCAGAATCTATTAATGCATCCATTTTCTGCTCTCTGTTGGTAAACAGTGTGGTCTGAATACCAGTTCAAATTCAGTTTTATCCTGGCCATTCTCTCATTCATATGTCCTAAAATGACAATACGAAGTTGGGGTGATATACTAGATACAATGTCATCTTTAAGATGGCATAATAAACATCTTTTCGAGCATCAGGCCTGGCATCACATGGAGCATGTGCCTTAAAATCTACCGCATGTCCGACCTTCAAACTGATAATGGCGGCTCTCAGGAGTGGGGAATAAGCCTGCCAAATCGGTAGTGCATTTTGTGCCCTCAGGGACAAAACCAAAGCAACACCAGTGTGCCCATTAGATGTATCGTAGGCATACAACAATTGAAAGATTTCACCGCTATGAGTCAAAGCTGTGTTCTCGGTGTTCAGATTCGACCAAGTCTTCTGCACGCCATATATATCAACATTCAACCTTTCCAGTTCTTCAGTCAAGAGTCATTTTCCCAACAACTGGTAATGAATGAGTGTTGCATGATCCCATCTTCAGATTCTGATGTCGCCGCAGAAGTGGATGTACTATCTCTGTATAAGGTACTTCCCCCTCTGGTTTATGGAAGAACCATGATCCTCTGCATGTAGCAGAAGATTTAGATGAATCCTGAAACTTGATTCTGTTGTGAGTAGCAAATGAAACTGCCAAAGTTTTATGTCCTTTTCTTCTGCATGTCAAAGCTAGAGATTTTTTATGGGGATTACTTGCCAAGTCATTGCCTAACTCTCTCACTTTATCCAGGCTTCGGACTGGCAGTAGGAACAAGGAACCCAAGGGTGTAGTTTGTTCCCTTCTGAACAAATGTCAAAAAAGGTCAAACTTGGTCAAACTTAAGCAGTGTTACCTAGTGGTTGGAGCATAGGCTTGGGAATCAGGACTCCTGTGTTCTGGTTAGGGGTTTTACACTAACTCTCGTTGGGTGAGTCAATTAACCTCTTTTGTGCCTCAGTTTCTTCATTAGTAAAATGTAGGTGGGTGTTCTGAGATCTGATGACTAATGTTTGAAGTGCTGTGAGATCTTTGGATGGACATAGCTATCACACACACTGGGCCAGTTCTAGGTGCGGGTGAGCAGGACCAGTGCCCTGGGAACCAGCCTCTGGGGGTGCCGTATGGCTGTGTTGCTTGTCCATGTTTGGGATTTTTTGTTTTGTTTGCTTGGCTGCTTTGGGAGGACGCCAGAAAAAATGCCCAGGGCTGTTCCTGCATGGGCAGGTGTGCGTGCGCACTCTCTCTCTCACACACACACCCACCCCTTAGTATTACAGAAATGTAGGCCTGGAAGGGTCCTTGAGAGATCATCTAGTCCACCCCCCACACTAAGGGAGGATTAAGTGTACCTAGACCACTCCTGACAGATGTTTGTCTAAGCTGTTCTTAAAACCCACTAATCATGGGGAGTTCATAACCTCCCTAGGTAACCTGTTCCAGTGCTTAACTCTCCTTAGAGTCAGAAAGCTCTCCTAATATCTATCATAAATCTTCCTTGCTGCAAACTAAGCCAATTATTTCTTCTTCTACCACAGGTGCCGATTTTCTAAGCTGCCGGGGGGTGCTCCGCTCAGGCCCTGCCCCCATTTCCCCCTTCCTCCAATGCCCCACCCCCACCTTGTTTCTTCCCTGCCCCGCCTCTTCCCCATCCAGTTCCACCCCCTCCCCTAAGCACGCTGCACCCTCACTCTCCCCTCCTCCCCCCATTGCCTCTCGACGCCTCGAAACAGCTGATCCGCGGGAGGCTCTGGGAGGGAGGGGGAGGCACTTATCAGTGGGGTCCACCAGTGGGCAGGAGGTGCTGGGGGGAGAGAGAGGCGTTGATGGGGGGGCTGCTGGTGGGTGCTCAGCACCCACCATTTTTTTCCTGTGGGTGCTCCAGCCCCGGAGCACCCATGGAGTCAGCGCCTATGTGTTCTACCCTTGGTGGACATGGAGAACACTGATCAGTGTCCTCTGTATAACAGTCCTGAACTTTTCATGTCCCTCCCCACAGCCCTCTCTTCTTTAAATTAAACATGCCCAGTTCTTTCAATCTTTCTCGTATGTCATGTTTTCTAAACCTCTTAGCGTTTTTGTTGCTCTCGTCTGGATTCCTTCCAGCTTGGTCCCATCTTTCTTAAACTTTTTTTCTTCCTTGCATTATATCAAATGGGGTCTGCTCCATGTGTCTGCTCCTGCCAAAATACTCTGTTCAATGCAGTATTCTCTATCACACCACTAGCTAATGTGTCTTCCTTTCTTAAAATGTGGTGACCAGAATTGGACCCAGTACTCCAGCTGAGGCCTCACCAGTACCTCCTGTGTCTGACGTTATTATTATATTAAATTTCAATTCAATTAATTCTACCTCTACCTCGCCAGCGTACAAATGAGAACAGAACTGAACCGCCTGCAGTTTTCATGAAGAGTTTTTTTTAGACGGAAATATTTACTTTACCAATTTGGTTGATCTCCATGAGAAAATCACGAAACTGTGGAAAGAGACTGTTGAGTGAGTGCAAAGGGAATTGGAGTTTGAAACACATGTTTCTTTCAGCTTAAAAACTGCAGTGCAGTGTTTGGTAATTGCAACACAGCCTTGACTGAGGCCAGGAAACTGAAAAGGTTATGAGTCCCCCTTTGCAGTATAGTTTAATCAGATGTAGAAGACTTCTCATTAAAAAAAAAAAAAATCTGTCAGGAGTTATTTAAAGATCACTTGATTACAGTTAGCCCGGTCATTTTTGGCTGGATGCTCCAACAATGTCACTTCTTGGCAAAAGTAGCTCAGTGGAAAATAGGCGTGACATCCTGTGTGTGTGTGTGTTGTCTCCCACCCCCCTCCTCTTCACCTTTACAGACTAGCACAAGTACAGATGCAACACCAGCAGATGAAAAATAGAGCAGTGGGTTTGGGGATTAGTTACGTAATAAACAAAACCCTCTGTTAACTTTCTAAAATGAGTTTGAAGGCAGTGGAGTTACTTATATTATTACGGGCTTTCGCTCTTCAGGGAATTCATTGAGGAGTAGTGTAAATGGACAACATTAGCATTTTGCAAATTAAGCCTTCCACCACCTCTCTATTCTGGTAAATTTAATCATCCCTATGTGGCAGCTAGGAAGCTGAGGCACAGAGAGTTGAAGTGAATTGGCCAAGGCACATCAGTAGCAGAACTGGGATTAGAACTCAAAAGTGAATGATTCTTCTTCTCTTCCTGTAGACAAGCCCCTTCTATTGTGTATAGTCAAGCTCATGCTAATGTCCCCCCCACTGGCCTTCCATGCCAAACCTATCCAACCTGAGCTAGCAGAGGAAATGTGTACTTTGCAACAATATTTGGGCCCATAACTGTTGCTCTACATTTACATTGTTATAGCTTTATTGACTTAGTAAGAATACACAGTAAAAATATATGTGTGACCCCCTCAAGGATTAAGGAAAGAGTAGATGGATGCTGGAAAGTCTGTTTGTTTAAATTTAATCCTGGTTTGTTCTGGTATCCAACCCATTTTAAGGAGGGTCTAACTGGGCTTCTCAGTAACATGTACTGTCTGTTGATATCACTGCATGTGAGACAGAGTTTGACTGACAATGGTCCAGTGACAACAGTCTCAGGAAATAATCTCCCCTTCATAAAACCTGCTTTTCAGAGCAAAAAGGCATCTGGTTGAAACCTTTGAGCCCATCTCTAACTGACTCCAAGTCCTGACCTGGATTGAGTTTCTGGAGCTAGAGATCAGTTTTATAATCCCTGGGCTCCACCCTTTACTGGTTTTAGCCAATCAGCCCTTTCCACTTCTCCATGCAGGTTTCATTTCATTCTCTTTCATTAATGACTTTTTCTCCCATTAAAACATCTTCCCACCCTAATTCCTTTGCCCAGGAGGGAACAAGAGTCTATCACTAACAAGTCACATACAAACAAACCAGAATAAGAGCAAATTAACCACCTATTAGTATGAATCCCCCCCTCAATGGGAAGCTGTACTGTTTCCTTCTTTGCAATACTGCAGCCTTAACACCTGATGGTGCTGTATTAAGGTAGGAACAGCAGCAGTTACCTGCCTCATTATCGCATGACCTAAAATGGAGTCCAACAGCCATGAGCAAGTACTGGCTTCTCGAGGAAGTCCTCCCAAAAGCATAGTCTTAAGGTAGGAATGTCCAACTTTCTACTTTTTGAGATAAGAGCAATTGGAAGATGGAAGAAGCAACTTTGCAGTGTGCACCATGCAGTTGAGTTTTCTTTTTGTATCTTCTCCTTGAGACTTTGCATATAACTCAGTAAGGGAGTTTGAGACAATTTGTGAATTAGCACTTTAACAGATTGGCTGTCTGTGGGGCAGCTTACTCTATCACAGGTCTTTAGGGCCTGGTCTTGCACTGAAGTAAACTGGAATCTTTCCTTTGTTGAACAGAAGTTGGCCTGGGCCCATATGATGTGACTGAGAATAGCACAGTTTATTCTTTGTTGCGCCAAACATGGGGAAAAGTCCGGAGTGATGTAATTGTGTTGTCTCTGTATACTGTATACTGTATACTCCCTTCAGAGAGAGGGAGAGGGAGAGGTTCTGGGTGCAAGTTCTCTGCATTTAACAGGTACCAGTGCACATTTACAGAAGTCTCTGCCCTCATCTGGATTGTCTCCTTGGGTAGAGTTTTTGTGCACAGAGATGCCAGAATGTTTACAACTGCACACATGGAAATTTGGGACTCATTAAAATGTTTGCATCTAAACATATTTTTTAAATAATTGAAAGGAAATTGCATGACTGTCAAATGCAGATTACACACCAGTGGAAAATTAGACTAAATAAATTTATGAAGTAAAGCAATAAGAGTAAACTGAGACATGCAACAACTATGGAACCTAAACAGGGAATGCTTAAAAATAAAAATTAGAGCTAACTCCAGGAAGGGCCAGAGACAGACTAGGAATTGTTGTAAGGAGCTTTGGAAAATCTCACAGAAGGAGACCTCTTTTGCTTCTATATATACACATTGGGCTAGTTTCTGATTTCACTTATATGAGTGTAAATCCAGAGTAACTCAGAGTTACTTCAGTCTAATTGAGATCCAAATTTGGCCCACTCTTTAATATACAGCACAAAACCAAAAGCATCTAGTTTGCTTCAAATGTTGAAAGCCGTGAAAACAAGCTAACACCACCCCTGAAATGTAAACTGGTCCAAAATGAAATCTTAATTTTCCATGTCTTAAGTTCCCCATACTAAATATGACAGGGCCTAATTCCTTGGCATGGCCTAATTATTAGGAGTTTAGTCCTGCAAGGTACCGAGGGCTTGATTTTCAATGGGACTTAGGTGCCTAAATTGCTTAAGCATTTTGAAAAATCCCACTAAGTGCCTAGCTTCATCTTTAGGCACCTAGATCCATTTGTAAACCTAGCCCTGAATGCTCTCCGCTCTCACTGCTGTCTCTGTGAGCGTGAGTTCAGCACCTTCTGGGATCAGGCCCCAGAGCAGGGTTAACGGTGCTGCAGGATAAGTCTGTCTAATGGTATGTTGCCATAGCAGTGCGGGGAAGATCATCCAGGCTGTAAACAGAAGACTTAATTCTCACATCCTTCCTGACCTCTCATCCATAACAAGAATTAATTTGTTGCTTGTAAAGAACAGGTCTCCCACTGTGTGCAAGGGGCCTGTTTCCTCTTGTGTTCAGAAGTTTCCCCTTCCTTGAAGACAAACAATATCCTAAATCTTTCCTATTTTTAGTTCAGTGTGTAAACCCTCAAGTGCTTGTTTCAGGTGAAATGGGAATGCCAGGTCTGCATTCCTGAGTCTCCGGATGCCTTTAACCCTTCTCTATCCTAACTCCTCATGAGAGCAAAACCAAGTGAGTCATTTTCACTTAGAAATGCATTTTCCAACATTTACAGCCAGATTTCCTGGCTGGCTTTTCATATTTTTAAATTATTTGTGGTTACCTATTTCTTTTAAATTACAGAGCTGTGAAAGAAATGTATGACAATTCAATTTACAGTGCTGTGGGCTATTACTGTCTGTCTTGTCACCCCTTTGTCTCGAGCGGCTAGCCAAAATATTGGGGTCTAGTAGGTTGTTCCAGTTAGGAGGAAAAATAGTTGAAAGTCAGGTATGTCTTGGATGCTGTTTTGTTTATTTACAAAGACAGTTGGAAGTCCTTTGTCTCTAAAAAGTAGAAGGAATCAAATACAGGAAACTGCTGCTTTTTCTCCCAACACCAAGAGCACTTTTTTCAGCCTGCATTCCAGACTCAAAACCTCTCCCCAGGTTTCTTCCAGGGTCAGGCAGGCAAGTAGGTGTGTGCATACTCTCTTTCTCGCTGTGTATATCTTTCCCAGTTTTTTGTCTGTTCCCTCTTTCCCACATACACCCTCTACCCCAAACAATACCAGTAAAAGCTCCGGGGTGGGTTCACATGCTCTTTTTTTGTCTTAGATAGGGGTTTATCATTACAGTTCTTTTAACTGACGGATGAGCTCACACCTATTAATCTCAATGAGGTGTTAATTCAACCTACAACAAGGTTTCAGCTTGTAATGTTAGCTTAACATAACTTTTTTTCTTTAATTTTTTTCCTGTGTGAATTTAATTCTGGTCAAAGCGGCCAGTCTGATTCTGCTGGAGTCTGAAGATCTCTATTTACTCTCACAAGTCAGAGAGTGGTAGTGCATGCTAACATGTCCCAGCCTACCCATGATCTGGTGGAATCACCTCTTGACGTGAAATCAGGAGTTATAGCCCAGGAGAAGCAAGGGGCAAAAGTGTATTTATGGAGTAGGGGCTGGCATGGCCGGTGATATAGTTAATAGCTCTAGGAGCTGCTCCAACCTGGGCTGGTTTGCAGCCCAGATAGGACAGGGCATTCTGCACTCTGGCTATACTTCTGGCACATCCCTATGTCAGGGACTGTGAGGGGAATAGGGGTATTATAGCACCTTCTGTCAGTGTGGGGAGCCCTTCTGTTGCTGGGAAGCTCCTGCTAGGGGATCTGGTCATTGTTGGGGTCCTTTGTGCCACAAGAGCAGCCAAGAATTGGATCACGGTGAGACTCTCAATTGAGCTGTAGTTCAGTGCACATTGTGTGGTGGACACTAGGAAATGGTCTAACTTCACCCTTAGGCTATGTCTATACTACCATTTATGCTGGCAAAACCTATGTCATTCAGGGGTGTGAATAGTCCACCCACCAAGTGACACAAATTACGCTGGCATAAGAGCTAGTGTGCATAGAAGCTCTCCCACCACCATAGCTTCTGCTGCTCACGGGGGTGGATTTTTATTCAATGTCAGCATAGAGCGTCTTCACCACACGCGCTGCAGCAGTACAACCGGTACAACTGCAGCGCTGTAAGTGTAAACATGCCCTTAGTCACTGCCTACCTCCCTGGGATTTAAATCAACATCCTGAAGATGAAAAATTCTGTATTTTCATTCCGCCCGCGCCCTCCCCAACTCTTTTCCTCGCTTCCCTCTTCCCAGCAATGTCATGGCAAAAGACCATGTTAAATAATCTCTTGGTGTTGCTCTTGCTTTCATCGTAGGGAACTGTTGATGTTTGCCACTGATGACGGTGTACAGAACTAAAGTGTTACCAAATAAATAAGATAACACATGAATCAAGCCTCTGGGTGAAATTCAAGTCTGGGCAGAGAGTTTGCACTAGGCCTGCTTGTCACTTTTATCCTACTTCAGCCTTAATTTTGAGGTCCTAAGTGGGACTTAAAATGATGCAAAAACCTTGCTCTTGCTTCTCTGCAGAGGGGCTAATTTAACGTCCGTCCAAGAAATTCACATCTGAAAACCTGCCCTTTGTGGAAAGTACTATGCAACCTTGCCCTTTAGCTCTGATTCTGTTTTCTTTAGTTTTAGAATCACTATCAGTAGCAATAAGGAGATTTTTAAAAGCCCTAGGATGCAGGAATATAACTATGGAATGTGGATAACAGTTTGTTCCTAATCCAAGATCCTGCTGTTTGATACCAAAAACACTAGCAATAGTAGCGGAGTTTAGCAGTATATGAGGGTATAAGGTGAAAAGGACTAAGTTAGCAGGTCCTACCGCTACTTGCTGGCTGGCTGGTTTCAGACATTAAAGAATGACATTTTGCTGGATCTGAAAAGAAATGAAATATTTTGGAATCAGAATAAACAAAGTATGAAAACAAAAATAATGCCAAAGACAACTTGAGACTAAAATACCGCTATAAAAACAAATTATCTGATGAATTGCAGAGGTATGAACCCCACTAGATGTTAAACTTATGGTGCAGGGGTAATGTTATAAAGCTTGTAGGAGCATCACCGGTTAATTACTAGTTCTCAAATGCTACAAATGGATATTCTGCAAAAGAAACAAAACAAAAATTTCAGACTAAAACGAACCAGATTACATAATGACTAAACAAATGAGGCTTGAAACAACAAATGTACATCAAAAGACTTTGAATATGGCACAGATCTATTCTTTATAATTAAAAGCTAGAACATTAATGCCCTGGGGAAATGTACTGTAAAAACAGTATATTACCAGCGACATACACCTTAGTAGGATGTTTATTTAAATTACATAAAGCTTTACACTCTAATCCTATTATCATCTCTGTGTGGAAAATGTTGTGTGGAGTACATTGTAAAACCAAATTGCACTATAGGAAAAAGTTCGGGGACATATATAGGGAAAACCCTCAGTAAAGATAACTGGGTAGCTAATAATTTTGGACAAGTGGATGCAGAAAGGAATTATAAAGATGTCAGACTTTGAGTTAGCTAAGAAACACTTTGCACCTTCAACCAAAACGAGGGTTGAGCAGAGATGACTTGTGGCATTATCTATAACTGTGTGCGTGGATGGGTAATATCTTGGGAAGAAGTTTGCCTACCCAAAACAAACACCTTTTTAATGAATTGTTGGGAAAATTGAGACATCTACCCTGCTAGGCACCAAAGGACTAGAGTTTTCACTTGTGTGTGTTAATAAAGAAGCCCATATAAAGTATATATGGAGAAAAGACTTAAGAGCAAATACAGTTCACCTTATATGGGCACAGAGAGGTTAAGTGACTTGGCCAAGGCCAGACAGGGTGCTTTCCAGTGGACCATGCTGCTCTAGTATCTGGCTAAAAACCATGAGAGCCTCTTACTGGTGCAGTTTAAAATATTTCAAACTATACTGGTCTCTAGCAAACTACATAGACTATGTGAAAGGAGAGGACCTGCTCGAAGAAGGAAGGAGCGCGCGCGCACACACACACACACACACACACACACACACACACATATATATATATATATATATATATATATATATATATATATATATATATATATATATATATATATATATATATATTTTGGAGTTACCCAAGAAGCCAAAAATTCTGGGTTAGCATCCTAATGACAGTAAGGCCTCACCTACACTTGAAAGGTTTCCCGGTAGATCATCAAACCCTCCCAGTATAGACACAGCTTATACTGGGATACAAGTCCTTTTGCCAGTATAGCTTTCCCTGGGTGAAATAAGCTAGACTAACCAAAGCACTTTTTGCTGGTATAATTGCATCTACACTTGAGCTTTTGACAACATAGCTACATTGGCAAAAAATCACACCGAACCACCATAACTATGCCAGCAAGACTTTTTAAGGGTAGATCAGGCTTAAGTTCACTGAAGAGGCTATTCCAGTTTGTTCTATTTATTCTCAAATACTCAGTGTTATCAGACATCCAGCATGAAGAAGTCAAGTGGTTTTCACCCAGTTCAATGGTGGCAGTTATATACACACAAAACCTTAAAGGGACAGGAGAGAGGAAGAAGAAGAGGAGCTCATGATAGAACAGAAGTTGCAGCTGCTGAAAAAAGTCATGTAGGATGCAGAGAATAAACTGGAAAATGTCAGTGAACCAGGGGAACGAAGGTAGGTTTCCTCTGCTATTTGTTTAATAGGAAACCTGCACCCACTATTCTTGTAACAATCTCCAACCCTCACTCCCACCAGGGCTTTATGTGGGGAGTTGTAAAGAGAAGGGTGCACACTGAATGTTGGGCTTTCCAGCCTCGCTGTGGGTGGGGGCGGGAGGTCAAATGGCTTTGAGGGAATTGCTTGAGCTACCCTTGATGCCTGTCTCTTTGCTATCATGACTGGGGAGCACCTTGGTAGCAGACCAGCGAACGGTTTTCTGTAAATAGCAATGCAGAGAATAAAGGGCTGAGTCTTTCTTGTAACTCTCTCTAGTTGAGAACAAATTTTACAAACATTTACATTCCCTAGCTCGAGTTGCTGCTCCTCTCATGCCTTACCACAGGTTTTCATTTTTTTATCACTTAGTTAATCCTCTTGTTTATCTCGTCAGGAATTTTAAAATGTTATCAGAAGGCAGAAATAAAAGCAAATACTTGGCAAGATGAACTGAGGGTCAGATGTCTATTAACAGCCTGAGACTGAAATGGACATTTTAAAGGAGGAAAATGAGCTGGTACATAACAGAGGTATTGTCTTTAAAAGGAAAGCCATCAATTCAACCCCCATGCAGATCTGAAGCCATCCTGGTTTTGCTCCAAGACCAAGATTTGACTGAGAAGATAATCTCATTTGGTGGGGGCAAGGGAATTGCAAGGGACAAAGACTCGATGGAGAAGGGGTTTTAGATAGACCACATATCTTCCATCCACACTGAAATGTCGCTAGCTTTTTCTTAGGCAACTCAAGAAAGAAAAGGGTTACACTTTAATATAACATTTCAGTAACAGGAAACCATCTCCATGCACATTGTCCAGGGCCATAAAGATAGAAACTCCCCCTTTGCAAAATAGAGGCTCACAGGTTTGCTGCGTGTTTCACAGAAGGAGGCGTGTGTCATAGGCATGTGTCCCTCAATTAATTACTGTTAAGAAAAGGATCACTGTCCTTCAGTGTCAGGCTTGCATAGTTAGTGTGGTGACCCTCTTGCCTGCTTGGGGCATGAAAGACACGAAAGACACAAATCTGAAATTCCGTTGCAGCGAACAGAGATCCTCTGTCAGCTCAAGTGGCAAGGTCTAATGTTCTGTCCTCACTAACTGCCATGAAGTTTATGTGACTGAGATATGGATATTATCATGATAGCCTTTACCGCAAACAAAATTGCAACAGTTGGGAAGAGGGGGCATTGTGAGGAATAGTTTAGACTGAAGGAAGCATTCAGATAAACAGAGGCCTTCCCCAAATCAGTCTGTTTCTTTCAAAGCTCTTTGGTATAATAGAATGCTCTGAAAGAGATATTCATTTGGTGTTAGATTTATTTAGATCCTGACCTACAGTTTGCTGCCAGTTGCTCTAGATTGATTGTGTCCCAAACATATTTTCATCCCTACCTCTCAGGAGCGTTGCACGGCTTAATTAGCGTTATGAAAACGTTTCGAGATCCTTGGCTAAACGGTGCCACAAGAGAGAAATGCCGAGTATTTGAACGAACTCGACAATGCCTTGCAGAGAGAAACTGTAAAGCAAATGGTGAGCCCAGTCAGAGTAAAATCCTATGGATATACAAAAAGCCATTTTCTTTATAGGCTATTAATTTCTCTCTCCCTCTGAATATCTTCCCAAATGCTGCTCATGAAGTCCATTCCTCCAGGGGGTCCATGTGCAGAAGTCCCCTGGAGTTCAGATGTACAGAGGATTCCAGGACGCAGACCAGCTGGGGCCCTTATAGACTATGCACTAGCTAGTACTAATTCAGTTATAAATGCTATAGCATGGTTTCCCCTGCACACGTACTTTCTCCTGAGAGTAGCAGGTAGTACACACCTGATCCGATTGGCAGCTGTTTGGGAGTACAGTATCCTTGACAAAATCTGGATAGTCTCATCTATTTGCATTTGCTTTTAATATCAAACTCCCATTGGTGTCCATGAGTTAAGCAAGAGCTGACCGGATTCAGATCTTCCTGAACCCAGATTCAGCAGTGCATTAGAAGTTCAGTCTCTGACAGTTTATTCTGACAGGTGACTAGCAGAAGTATCTTGGGGAGAGGCACTGCTTGCCCTGCCAGGGGCTTCTGTGAGGTGGGATGGAGGCGCTGCATATCATGGGGGCCAAAATGATGAAGAAACAGAAGGCCAGATTCTGTTCTCAGTGCATTGACTTCAGTGAAGTTACTTGGGATTCACACCAGCGTAGCTGAAAACTGAAGTTAGCCCAACATATATAGCACCTGGAGACCTGGGAGATGGGTCGGAAACGAGAGGGAGTGGGGGCTATATTGGCAGACAGAAAGGAGGGTCAGGACAAAACTGGGAGGCAAGATCAAACCAGTATCTTAGATGCCTATATACAAATGCGACAAGTATGGGTAATAAGCAGGAAGAACTGGAAGTGCTAATAAATAAATACAACTATGACATTGTTGGCATCACTGAAACTTGGTGGGATAATACACATGATTGGAATGTTGGTGTGGATGGGTACAGCTTGCTCAGGAAGGATAGACAGGGGAAAAAGGGAGGAGGTGTTGCCTTATATATTAAAAATGTACACACTTGGACTGAGGTGGAGCTGGACATAGGAGACGGAAGTGTTGAGAGTCTCTGGGTTAGGCTAAAAGGGGTAAAAAATAAGGGTGATGTCATGCTAGGAGTCTACTACAGGCCACCTAACCAGGTGGAAGAGGTGGATGAGGCTTTTTTTAAACAACTAACAAAATCATCCAAAGCCCAAGATTTGGTGGTGATGGGGGACTTCAACTATCCAAATATATGTTGGGAAAATAACACAGCGTGGCACAGACTATCCAACAAGTTCTTGGACTGCATTGCAGACAACTTTTTATTTCAGAAGGTTGAAAAAGCTACTGGGGGGAAGCTGTTCTAGACTTGATTTTAACAAATAGGGAGGAACTCGTTGAGAATTTGAAAGTAGAAGGCAGCTTGGGTGAAAGTGATCATGAAATCATAGAGTTTGCAATTCTAAGGAAGGGTAGAAGGGAGAACAGCAAAATAGAGACAATGGATTTCAGGAAGGCGGATTTTGGTAAGCTCAGAGAGCTGATAGGTAAGGTCCCATGGGAATCAAGACTGAGGGGAAAAACAACTGAGGAGAGTTGGCAGTTTTTCAAAGGGACACTATTAAGGGCCCAAAAGCAAGCTATTCCGCTGGTTAGGAAAGATAGAAAATGTGGCAAAAGACCACCTTGGCTTAACCACGAGATCTTGCATGATTTTAAAAATAAAAAGGAGTCATATAAAAAATGGAAACTAGGACAGATTACGAAGGATGAATATAGGCAAACAACACAGGAATGCAGGGGCAAGATTAGAAAGGCAAAGGCACAAAATGAGCTCAAACTAGCTACGGGAATAAAGGGAAACAAGAAGACTTTTTATCAATACATTAGAAGCAAGAGGAAGACCAAAGACAGGGTAGGCCCACTGCTCAGTGAAGAGGGAGAAACAGTAACAGGAAACTTGGAAATGGCAGAGATGCTTAATGACTTCTTTGTTTCGTCTGAAGGAATGCCTAACATAGTGAATGCTAATGGGAAGGGGGTAGGTTTAGCAGATAAAATAAAAAAAGAACAAGTTAAAAATCACTTAGAAAAGTTAGATGCCTGCAAGTCACCAGGGCCTGATGAAATGCATCCTAGAATACTCAAGGAGCTAATAGAGGAGGTATCTGAGCCTCTAGCTATTATCTTTGGGAAATCGTGGGAGATGGGAGAGATTCCAGAAGACTGGAAAAGGGCAAATATACTGCCCATCTACAAAAAGGGAAATAAAAACAACCCAGGAAACTACAGACCAGTTAGTTTAACTTCTGTCCCAGGGAAGATAATGGAGCAAGTAATTAAGGAAATCATCTGCAAACACTTGGAAGGTGGTAAGGTGATAGGGAATAGCCAGCATGGATTTGTAAAGAACAAATCGTGTCAAACCAATCTGATAGCTTTCTTTGATAGGATAACGAGTCTTGTGGATAAGGGAGAAGCTGTGGATGTGGTATACCTAGACTTTAGTAAGGCATTTGATACGGTCTCGCATGATATTCTTATCGATAAACTAGGCAAATACAATTTAGATGGGGCTACTATAAGGTGGGTGCATAACTGGCTGGATAACCGTACTCAGAGAGTTGTTATTAATGGGTCCCAATCCTGCTGGAAAGGCATAACAAGTGGGGTTCCGCAGGGGTCTGTTTTGGGACCGGCTCTGTTCAATATCTTCATTAACGACTTAGATATTGGCATAGAAAGTACGCTTATTAAGTTTGCGGATGATACCAAACTGGGAGGGATTGCAACTGCTTTGGAGGACAGGGTCATAATTCAAAATGATCTGGACAAATTGGAGAAATGGTCTGAGGTAAACAGGATGAAGTTTAACAAAGACAAATGCAAAGTGCTCCACTTAGGAAGAAAAAATCAGTTTCGCACATACAGAATGGGAAGAGACTGTCTAGGAAGGAGTACGGCAGAAAAGGATCTAGGGGTTATAGTGGACCACAAGCTAAATATGAGTCAACAGTGTGATGCTGTTGCAAAAAAAGAAAACATGATTCTGGGATGTATTAACAGGTGTGTTGTGAGCAAGACACGAGAAGTCATTCTTCCACTCTACTCTGCTCTGGTTAGGCCTCAGCTGGAGTATTGTGTCCAGTTCTGGGCACAGCATTTCAAGAAAGATGTGGAGAAATTGGAGAGGGTCCAGAGAAGAGCAACAAGAATGATTAAAGGTCTTGAGAACATGACCTATGAAGGAAGGCTGAAAGAATTGGGTTTGTTTAGTTTGGAAAAGAGAAGACTGAGAGGGGACATGATAGCAGTTTTCAGGTATTTAAAAGGGTGTCATAAGGAGGAGGGAGAAAACTTGTTCACCTTAGCCTCTAAGGATAGAACAAGAAGCAATGGGCTTAAACTGCAGCAAGGGAGGTTTAGGTTGGACATTAGGAAAAAGTTCCTAACTGTCAGGGTGGTTAAACACTGGAATAAATTGCCTAGGGAGGTTGTGGAATCTCCATCTCTGGAGATATTTAAGAGTAGGTTAGATAAATGTCTATCAGGGATGGTCTAGACAGTATTTGGTCCTGCCATGCGGGCAGGGGACTGGACTCGATGACCTCTCGAGGTCCCTTACAGTCCTAGAATCTATGAATCTAAGCATGGGGTGAGCATCCCTAGCCACTGGTATCTGGTTGTCCCTTTGTCTGCAATCTGTACGGAGGTGACCCCGAACCCGTATCACTGGCAGCTACAAGCGGCTGTCCTTGGTGGTGGAGCGGCAACTAATAGCTTCACAGGCAGCTTGTGACAGGTGACCTTGCTCGGGCTACAGCCCTGACATAGCAACACACAGTGCTGTAAATGGCTCATTGATTCTGTGTAAAATGATAAATTCTTTCACAGTAAACTCACTAGACCTACCTCTTGGCAGCCCTCTTGTTTTTGATTGCCTGGGAATATATCAAAGGAATCTATTGGAAACACATGATCTGCCTTTTTTTTTTTTTTTTTTTTTTTTTTAAGGGGGAAAAATGAAACCATATGTTTTGGTAGGTCAAGGATGGATTCCAGGAAAGTTCTGTTCTCAGTTAACTTTAAACATTTCATTGGCACTTTTTCAGTGTGTGTGTGTGTGTGTGTGTTTAATAGGTCACCATATTTATCCAACTGCATTTAAAGTAAACCAACTTCAAACAATGTGCTTGATCAATTTACAGAGCTTAATTGGAGTCCTCCCTCTTTTTTTTTGGATGGGGGCTGCGGGAGATATTTATCTATATCCTGGGAGCCAGGGAGAATTTTTTTTATGATGGGTTTTCCTGTCCTCATGGCTTCACAGAGAGCTTAAGTTACCCTTGTAAAACTCTCAAGCCTCTAACTGCAGAGAGAATCAAACCCCACAAGGATTTAAGATTCCCCTGGCAAACATGCCTCATATTTAGGAGTCAGCTTTGACTCCAGTGGTTTGTGCATTTGCCACCAACCTCTAAACTTCCTCCAGCTGCACAGAAGACCCATATGTGGGAGCAGAGAGGCTGTAGAATCTCTCTTGGGAAAATCAGGTTCCTAGTTCATTTTGTACATGTGCATTTCAGATCCTTCCCTGATTTTTATGAAGAATGAGAGTTTACAAGTGTGATTCTAGTCTGAAAGGAGGTTATATAAAAACAGCACCTTCTTATTCCACGGTCCTGATCTCTTTGTCTGCCCAGAGTTGCATCTCTTTACTGCAGTGACAAAATTAAGTCAGTCCTGCTGAGCAAATACAGCCATTGGAAACAGTCAGCTTCAGTTCTGGGTTGTGCATCGTCAACAGCCTTGGTAACTAGGTTCCAATCACCCGGGTCAGAGGGTGCCTTTGTTTACAACTGTGCAATCTCTTTGAGGACAATCATTGTAATAGGTGAAGGCAGGAGAGTTGCCTGGGTTAGCTGAGGGCAGAATCCGAAGGCAATGGGCTTGCACAGAGGTAACTGAAGGCGGTAACTGAGCTGCAGAATAAAATGCCTGAGTGGAATAGAACCTCATTTGATCTCCAGAGGAGATGTGATGTGAAATAATTGAGGCCCCATTATGTCATTTTTTGAGTCACTTTTCAGGGCAGATCTGCATTTTAACCTTTTCTTTTTATTTTTATTTCATGCCAGAGCTGCTTCTCCTGGTTTCACATAACTCCTTTGTCCCCTTTGCCATTGTCTCTGATCTTTGTCCATCTTTACATCCATAAGTGTGCACTAAACCACCTACAAAGAGCAACTTGGCCATCTTTAGCTTCCTGGCCTATGGGAAGGACTGAATATAGAACCGTAGAATCATAGGACTGGAAGGGACACAATTTATTCTTGACAAATCCATGCTGACTGTTACTTATCATCTTGTTATCTTCTAGGTGTTTGCAAATTGATTGCTTAATTATTTGTTCCTTTGTTTTTTCAGGTATTGAAGTTAGTTGACTGGTCTGTAATTCCCCGGGGTTGTCTTTATTTCCCTTTTTATAGATTGGCACTATTTTTGGCCTTTTCCAGTCCTCTGGAATCTCTCCTGTTTTCCATGACTTTTCAAAAATAATCGCTAATGGCTCAGATATCGCCTCAGTTACCTCCTTGAGTATTCTAGGATGTATTTCATCAGGCCCTGGTGACTTGAAGACATTTAACTTGTTTAAACAATTTTTAACTTGTTCTTTCCCTATTTTAACTTCTGATCCTACCTAATTTTCATTGGCATTCACTATGACATCCAATCGCTACTAACCTTTTTGGAGAAAACTGAAACAAAAAAGTCATTTAACACTTCTACCATATCCACATTTTCTCTTATTATTCTCCCCTGCCCCCAATTGAGTAATGGGCCTACCCTGTCTTGAGCTTCCTCTTGCTTCTAATGTATTTATAGAATGTTTCCTTGTTACCCTTTATGTCTTTAGCTAGTTTAATCTCGTTTTGTGCCTTGGCCTTTCTAATTTTGTCCCGAAATACTTGTGTTATTTGTTTATATTCATTCTTTGTAATTTGATCAAGTTTCCAATCTTTTTGAGTTTCAGATCATTGAAGATCTTCTGGTTAAGCCAGGGTGGTCTCTTGCCATACTTCCTATCTTTCCTATGCAGTGGTATAGGTTGCTCTTGTCTTGTCCCCTTAACAATGTCTCTTTGAAAAACTGCCAACTGTCTTCAGTTGTTATTCCCCTTAGACTTGCTTCCCATGGGATCTTACCTACCAACTCCCTGAGTTTGCTAACGTCTGCCTTCTTGAAATCCTTTATCTTTATTGTGCTGTCTTCCCTCCTACCATCCCTTAGAATCATGAACTCTATTATTTCATGATCACTTTCACCCAAGCTGCCTTCCACTTTCAAATCCTCAGCCAGTTCATCCCTATTTGTCAACATCAAATCTAGAACAGCCTCTCCCCTAGTACCTTCCTCCACCTTCTGAAATAAAAAACTGTCTCCAATACATTCCAAGAACTTGTTGGATAAACTGTGCCCTGCTGTATTATTTTCCCAACAAGTCTGGGTAGTTGAAGTCCCCCATCACCACCAAGTCCTGTGCTTTGGATGATTTTGTTAGTTATTTAAAAAAAGCCTCATCCACCTCTTCTTCCTGGGTTGGTGGTCTGTAGTGGACCCCTACTATGACATCACCCGTGTTTTTTACCCCTTTTTTCCTTACCCAGAGACTTTCAACGAGTTTATCTCCTATTTCCATCTTAACCTTGGTCCAAGTGAATAATTTTTTAATATATAGTAACACCTCCTCCCTTTTTCCCTGCCTGTCCTTCCTGAGCAAGCTGTACCCTTCTATACCAATATTCCAGTCATGTGTATTATCCCAACTATGTCATAGTTGTGTTTATTAACTAGCATTTAAAGTTCTTCTTGCTTATTCCCCATATTTCTCACATTAGTATACAGACATCTAAGATACTGATATGATTTCCCCTCTATGTTCTCTCTTGTCTCTCCCTTATCCCTGTTATAATGGCCGATGCTCCCCCCCAGATTCTGACCCTTCTCCCAGGTCTCCATGTTTTGGACTTACCTGTGGGCTTTTGTCACCTGCCCCCATCAAACCTAGTTTAAAGCCCTCCTCACTAGGTTAGCCAGTCAGTATCCAAATATGCTCTTCCCTTTCCTTGATAGGTGGACCCCATCTCTGCTTAGCAGTCCTTCTTCCTGGAACAGCAATATTATGTCTTCCATTTCAATAGTGCTTTTCATTTGAAGCATCCCCAAGTACTTTGACAAATACAGAATCCTTGACCCCCTCACTGAAATGAAAGATGGCTGTAGGGTGGAACACAGCAGTTGTCTAATAGCACCCTGCAGCACTACACAGAGTCTAGGACAGGAAAAAGAAGACACCTCTAACTGAAACTGCAGAGGACAATTTTAGGGAGGTGGAATGTTATTACCCTGATTGGGATTGGGCCAGGATAACAAAGATAACAATGCTTCACTAGTAAAAATAGCATGGGATCTTCAATGATCACTAATGGTCAAGACTTTAGTCTATGTCTACACCAAAAGCCAGCATCTCAGTATCATGTTAGAGCATTCGTCCAGTTCTGACAGGAAAGACTATCACCTACTGAATCACTAGCATCATTTCCCACGGTACTTAGGAGTTCCTTGGTAACCATTCATCTAAGCACCAAGCAAGCCTGACTCTGCTGGACTTGTGAGAATTGATGAGATCACAGCTGCAGGTGCAGCTGTTCCTTGCAGAATGAGAATTGGTAGGATTAAGAAGTTAAAATTCTTCAGTTTGGCCATAGAGTGTCTCCTGTCCTCCAGGAGAATAGAAGGATATGGCTCTCCAAAGCCTGAGGCTTTACTTTATTTCACTTTCTGGGGTTGAAGGCACAGTGCCAAGCACATGACCTTATCATGCAAAGGACAGTGATGTGTTCCAAGTCTCCTGTAGATACGTGCTGCCTTGTTTAGCTGAAAGCAAAACAAAATGAAGGAGGATGCATGCAAACCTGGTCTTTGAAAAACAAACCCACAAAAAGCGTGCACTGGTTACCACTCTACGATAACATTGCATTTCATACAAAGCATATCCTAAAAGCCTATATAGAGATTAATGCTGCACTTTGCAGCACTAAATAACCAATACTAGCAGAGGGAGAGAGAAACTAAGGGAGAAAAGAGATGTTTACAGCTCAGATTTGAATGAGGAGGGTGTGATGTTGCACCCCATAATGCTTTATGGAAATATGCTTATGAATGTATGTATGACATACCTGGAATATGTTTTATGCTACATATGCCAAGTAACATATCTCTGTAAAGGTTATGTTCTACTGAATAGATTCATCCTATTTGTATGCATGTATCATTTTTGTATTCAAAGTTATGAATATTGGCTGTGTACTTGTTTGATTTTAAGTAACCTTAGTTAAGGCATTCGGGTAGCTTCTTTAGAAAGGAATTTGCAAGTTAAGTGCCCAATCAAGAAACACTTAACGGACAATGGATTTTGGAAGGCTTCAATCCACATAAGAAGTCTACTTGAGGACGTTCAAGGTAGCATGTGAACCATGGCTGCTACCTGTAAATTCTGAGTCATGCATGGACATGTGACTTGGACATGTGACTCCAAAACTGCATCTTGTAGCTGGGATTCTACAAGGGGGAGGAAGGGGTGTCCACCCACAAGAGAGTCTATTTAAATCGGGGTCTCAAACTCAAATGACCAGGAGGGCCACATGAGGACTAGTTCATTGGCCCTAGGGCCGCATCACTGACACCCCCACCCCTTGCTGCCCCCAGCCCTGCCCCCACTCCACCCCTTCCATGAGGCCCTGCCCCTGCCCTGCCTCTTCCCACCCCTTCCCCGAAGTCCCCACCCCAACTCCGCCCCTTCCCTTCCCCCAGAGGGTGCAGGAGGGGTGTGGCGGGGGCTCAGGGCAGGGAGTTGAGGTGCAGGGTGTGGCAGGGGGCTCAGGGCAGGGAGTTGGGGTGTGGGGTGTGGCAGGGGGTCGGGGTGCAGCAAGGGGCTCAGGGCAGGGAGTTGGGGTGTGGGATGCAGGAGGGAGTGCGGGGTGTGGCAGAGGGTTGGGGTTCAAGCAGGGGGCTCAGGGCAGGGGGTTGGGGTGTAGAAGGGGTGTGGGATGCAGCAGGGGGCTCAGGGAAAGGGGTTGGGGTGCAGGAAGGATGTGGGATGCGGCAGGGGGCTCAGGGCAGGGAGTTGGGGGGCAGGGTGCAGGAGGGCTTTGGCCCAGAGCCGCTTACCTAAAGCGGCTCCGGGGTGGCAGCGACGCACACTGGGGACGGGGTAGGCTGCCTCCTGTCCCCGCCGCCGTCCCCGCGCCGCTCCATGAAGCAGCTGGAACCATGTCCCTGCGGCCCCTGGGGGAGGGGGACGCAGGGCTCCATGCGCTGCTTGCCGCTCCTCCAGGTACCTCCCCCGAAGCTCCCATTGGCCGCGGTTCCCAATTCCCAGCCAATGGGAGCTGCGGGGGGGGGGGGAGGGGGGCGGTGCCTGGAAACCAGGGCAACACACGGAGCCCTCTGCTCTCCTCTACTTCTTGTATTATGTGAAGGGGTAAATAACACTTCTTTATTCACTTTCTCCACACCATTCATAATTGTATAGACCAGTGGTTCTCAACCAGGGGTCCAGAGTCCCCTGTGGGGCTGCGAGCAGGTTTCAGGTTTCCAATTGTTAAAGGAGGCCTTTTTGCCTCTAACCGCCTCTTTTACGCCACTGTTTAACCATGGTGACATTTTTTTGGTCCTCTTACCTTTTTTTTTTTTTTTAAATTTGGGGGCATACATTTCGTTTGAGCCTATGTTATGGTGTTTTAAAAATAGTCTCCATGCAGACTCAGTTCTGGCCAGATCATATGAATGGCAGAGCGGAGGATGGTACTAACTGATGGGAGAGGAGAATCTGTGTCCATGAGCAAGATGGGATCAAAGAGACTAGCAATGAACTGGATCCTGCAATGACTGTGGAGACAGTGAGGCTGTTGGAGGATAGGGTTCCCCTTTATATGCCAGGAGGAGGGCAGTGAATGCAGCGGGGTCTGGACGCAGCAGCAAATGTAATGTACTGATCTGCAATCTTGGGCACCCCTGGGCAGACAGTGCTTCCCTGTCATGTTGCCATGTGCTCGCCTATTAAGCTGCTGCAGTGATATTAATTCATTGGCCTTCTAGAGTGCCTGTCATCCCAGGATCTCAAGGCATTTTATGCGAAGGCTGAGAATGGTGCAGCCAGGCCCAGCAGGTAGGAGAAAGCACTGCAAACGCTGGAGAGTGCTTGCGATCCAAGGGCCCCTAGTATTGTACAGGAGAGAAGTCTCCAGTCTTGGCAAAGTCCCGCTGCAGCTGCTGGTTGGCCACAGGGAGCTGTGGGAGAGGGAGGAGGGGAACGTGTTTGCTCCTTCTGGACTCTCTCAGCTGTGCAAACAATCAAGTGAAAATCACAGGATGTTTACAGCTAGGAACTGGGCAAAAAGAGCATGCAAACACAAGCCCGGGAACAAACCTGAAGGCGCTGCTCGAGCTGTGGCTGCTGTGAGGGACCTATAGATTCCATTGGGTCACATATGCCAACTGCAAACCAGGAGGATGGGGATGACAATTATTTATTTGTATTTAGGGTGACCAGACAGCAAGTGTGAAAAATCGGGACAGGGGGATAATAGGGGCCTACGTAAGACAAAGCCCCAAATATCGGGACTGTCCCTATAAAAATCGGGACATCTGGTCACCCTATTTGTATTGTGCCAGAGGCCCCAGTCATTAGCAGAGCCCCATTATATTCGGCTCTGTAGCAATGCTCTCAGGCTCCGAGGAGGTTACTCTCTAAGGCCCCAATCCTGCAGTCAGATCGACTAGCACAGGCCCCTTACAGAGCAGTGCAGTGATGGGGCTGGTCAAAAATGTCCAGTCAAAACTGGTTTTTAATGGAAAATTGAGTTTTCGACTAAATAAGTTGTTTTTTTTGGTGAAAATGTTGACTTTCAGTTGGAAAACTGAGTAACTGAAAGGCAAAAACTTTTGGCCAAAACCAGAAAATTTCAATTTGGATCTGCCGCAGCAGTTCCTCGTGGGAGTCTTAGTTCAGGTGCCTCATGCCCCCATTCTCCTCTATGGGCTGGGCTGGGCTCCCCAGTTGCACTCCATTTCTCATGATGCGTCACAGTGACATTTCCGAGTCCAAGTTTTCTGGTTTCGATTTTTGTTGTTGTTTGTTGCACAGTTGAAATTTTCTATGATTTTCTTTTCCTTTTGATCAAAATCTCATTTTCTGACTGGCTCTATCCATTGGCTGTACCTTATGTCTTCAGTGGGGCTCTGCAGCAGGACAAGGTTGCTGATCAGATTGAAGGATTAGGGTCCAATTTATGCCAGGACTCCAAAAAGTCTCTTTAACAAAGAGTGAGGGGACGGCAGGAGATGGAGGAGGATGACAGTGACAGGAACATGTTGTTGTTACATAGATTAGCTGCATCCATGTAAACAAGCCAAAGATATTAATGATGTCAGACGTGTAAATATCAGTGCTACCTGGGACTGATCTAATGCCGGAATGGGGGCTATTTGTCTGACAGGGTGTTTTTGACATAGAGGAAACACGTCAATAGCTAAATGAAAGTATCTTTTGCAACAGGCATTTCCAGGAAGATTCACAACAGGCTGACAACCCTCTAGGGGGAAAAAAGGAAGCCACCAAGTACAGCCAGTGTTACTGCGCAGGCCAGTAAATAGTTAATCTCATAGTGCTGGTGCTTTAGTGCTCATGCTTCTGATACTAGCATTCTGCATTGTGGAAAAGTTTTTAATATTTATGTGCACAGTCATTAGCAACATCTGCAGTTAAACTAATTAGGCTCAAATCATTACGTTTCAGTCCTCATGCTTCAGGGCTGCTCATTAGAGAGGCTCAGGAAGAAAATGTTGCTCTGCTGGATGCTAGAGGCGGGGGAGCAACATCTTGAGCTGGCACTGTTGCAGACAGGGTACTAGATTTCACATTTAAGTATTGCAAAAAGGGTTTTTTACAAAACCTAGTATTTAGTTATTACTTATTATTTTGTTGTGTTATAGTAATGCTTAGAGGCCCCAGCCCAGACTGGGACCTCACTGAGGTAGATGCCGTACAGCCAGAAACGGTTGCTGCTCCAAAGAGCTTACAAGTGAAACAGACAAGAGAGACAAAGGGTGGGGGGGGGAGGGGAATAATGGTAAATTATTAGGAGTAATTGCTAAGTAACTGAATAGAAGAAAGGTTTAGGATTGAAGCATTTCCCTGTGTCACTGGACATCCGATCACAAAAGAACTGCACAACTAGTGCATGAGAACCAGAAAGCTTTGACAATGGAATTTGACTGGTCAGTTTTCCTAAACTGTGAGTTTCATAAATAATAAGAAAAACCTAGCAGAATTGATTCAAAGTACAAACAAAACAAAACAAGTTTTCAGTTTTCTACAATTTTATTTATGATCCAAGTAAGGACATTTTAAAAGAGAGCATTTTTTAAAATTACTTTTATTAATTATTTATATTGCAGTAGTGGTTAAAGATCTCACCAGGTTAAGTCCTCACTGTGCTAGGAGCTGTACAAACATGCGGAAAATGACGGTCCTTGCTTTTCATCTTGAAAGCTTCCTTTAAAGCACTGAGGAGGGTGAGTTTGGGTGTGGTTTAGGTGTCTGTTCTATCCTTAATAGTTATTATTTAATGTTCATACCGCACCATTATCTATTATTTGAACCCTGGAACCATTGTGTTTAGCTGCTATTGATACCAGGTACATGGGGCTTCAGCAGCTGGGCCCATTGATTTTTGAAGACTTCCTCTCAGCAAGAAGTCTCGATGTAGTTGGCTGTGGCTGCCGGAGCTCAGCTCCATGGGCCTTGTGACACATGGAGGTTAAACCTCTCACTGGTTGGTAGCTTTCCGGGGAAACCAGTAGGAGAGACACTGAATGTGCTGCTCATGCATGCCCTGCTATAGGCAGAACAGGTTTCTGTGTTGGGAAATTTATTTTAGATTTTGAACCCCTTGTGCTTCTCCAGTTAAGCTTCCGGTGTATTTCCACCATGGACTCAAATAACATTGAGGGGGATGCTGCCAGCTGCTATCTTGGCGGGTGTTCTGTAATAACCTGTACTGGTCCCCGGATAGTAGAGACCAGGTGGGTGAGGTAGCATGTTTTATTGGACCAACTTCTGTTGGTGAAAGGTACCTTTCCTATACCCAAATAAAAGCTCTGTGTAGCTCAAAAGCTTGTCTCTCTCACCAACAGAAATTGGTCTAATAAAACATATTACCTCAGCTCACCCACCTTGTCTCTAAAATAGACAAGACGTTTCTGCTTATGGCCCAGTTTTTTCACCATCAATGTTGTCAGAGCCCTGAGAAGTGGAGTTGTTAACTTTTGCTCCCTTTGCCAACTGTTGGCCAAAATACTGTAGGTCCTACATAAACTGTTTTTATTTCATTTAAATGTTTATTTTATTTACATTTTTCTTGTCTATTTTCACATTTTCCTTCCTGCTGGCCAGGAGCGGGACTGGTTTTCTTTTCAACAGACATTTCAATCTTGAGGCACATCTGTGCAGTAGGTCACAATTTGGAATTTAACAGCTAAAACAGAGGTGGGCAAACTACAGCCCACGGGCCACATCCGGCTTGCGGGACCTTCCTGCCTGGCCCCTGAGCTCCTGGCCTGGGAGGCTAGCTCCGGGCCCCTCCCCCGCTGTCCCCTTGCCCCCGCAGCCTCAGCTCACTGCGCCGCCGGCGCAATGCTCTGGGCGGCAGGGCTGTAAGCTCTTGCCGGGCAGTGCAGCAGCAGAGCCGCGGCCTGACCCGGTGCTCTGTGCTGCGCAGTGGCGTGGCTGGTTCCAGCCGGGCGGCGCAGCCGCTGTCCTAGTGCTCTGGGCGGCGCAGCTGTAGCGCTGCCAGCCACCGGTGCTCCAGGCAGCGCGGTAAGGGGGCAGGGAGCAGGGGGGGTTGGATAGAGGGTAGGGGAGTTCGGGGTGGTGGTCAGGGGGTGGGGTGTGGATAGGTTGGGGTGGTCAGAGGGTGGGGAACGGGGGGGTTGAATGGGGGCAGGGGTCGCGGGGGGTAGTCAGGAATGAGAGGAGGGGTTGGATGGGGTGGCAGGGGGCAGTCAGGGGCAGGGGTTCCGGGGGTGGTCAGTGGACAGGGAGAAGGGGTGGTTGGATGGGGCAGGGGTTCCGGGGGGGGGCAGTCAGGAATGAGAGGAGGGGTTGGATGGGGTGGCGGGGGGCAGTCCGGGGTGGTCAGGGGACAGGGAGCAGGGGGTGGTGGATGGGGCAGGGGTCTCGGGGTGGCCATCAGGGGGCGAGAAGCAGGGGGGGTCAGATGGGGGCGAGGGCTGGGCCACACCTGGCTGTTTGGGGAGGCACAGTCTCCCTAACCGGCCCTCCGTACAATTTTGGAAACCCGATGTGGCCCTCAGGCCAAAAAGTTTGCCCGCCCCTGAGCTAAAAGGTACCCTTCTCTTGCCCCTCCTCCAGTGATGTGGGTTTGCTTTAGCCCTCAATACTATAATGCAGCATACTACATCCCAGCTGGTTGCCTCTCTTCAACCCAGAAGTGGCTGTGTTTCTCTGGTGCTGTACGTATACAGTTTGTAGTTGTCATGGGATCCGTTGGGATGAAGGGGACTCTATAAATGCAAATTATTGAGCTGATTTCTTCTCCATAAACTTGTGCCCAGTTCAGCTCCTTTAGAAGAAAAAGAGAAGGAACAGACGGACAGAGACTGTGTGGATTGGCAAGTGTGATTGTTATTTTTGTACTCTGAGGACAAAGGCTGCAAAATAACAAACATTCAATTTCTCAGACTCATCTGAACTAGCCCCTTAAAGCGAGCACTTGACTGGTCCTACACAGAGAGAACTCAAACGACCTACGGGGGGTTCCTATGGAAATACCACAAGTAACGGGTGTGACCTTGACTTGGCCTTTTGGAAAACCACATAAAAACACAGAGATGATGCAACAGGAAGAGGCCCCGGTTCTCCCTCATCACACCCTGTCATTTCCAAGCGAGAGCAATCGCCCCTTCCTGTTTCCATACCCCTCACCTCACCCTCCTTCTTGGAAGACGCACCCTGTGAGCTTCTAACCAGCCAGCTGATGGAATACTCATCCCAGTGGAGAGGTTCCTTAATGTGAGGCTTGAGTGGTGCCTATGGCTTTGCATTCAGGTGGATTTCACCGATCACCTGCTTTAGTGGCTCAGCCTAGTAAAATCAGCTTGCGTGCATCCTTTCAGTTGGGGGGTGTGCAGCATTGCACACAGATCTGCTGCTTATTTTTTTAACACTATAAATTGCCGGGAAAGCCTGTTGAAACAATCCTCTTACTTACACCAGCACTGGACTGACTTAGTGGAATCCTCCTGATTGACATCACCGTGGGCGGGAGGAGTCCACCCCATGGGCTCATTGGCCATCATCGGGTGCTTTGTGTTGTCATTTATACTGTGCCAAATGTATGGTTGGTATAAAACACAGCCTTTCTGATGCTTTGCAGGCCTGTAAATGAGTACACAAGGTGCAGGGCAGTGGTGAATTAGGCCCCATATGCTTAGCACATCCCTTATTTTGGGAGTCCTCCTTCTCCAACATAATAAATGTCCTTCCATCAGCTTTTAGCAACTTTTTCACGGTATGATGGTGGGAAGCTCAGGAAAACGTATATTAATCTCCCCCCCCTTCAGGAAAAAACCCCCAAAGAAGCAGCTTGCATAGCGTATTCTCAATGTCAGGTGCTGGGTTTGGACACAAGTAGGTGCCGCCTATATTCTAACTGCAAAAATGAAAGAAAGAAAGAAAGAAAGAAAGAAAGAAAATAGTTAACTTGGTATTAAAATGGGCTGGACATAGAACATCAGATCGGGACTCTCCACATCTTTGGGAAAGCGCAGACCCAAGAGCAGCTGTGAATCCAAATAGCGTGACTCAAACTCACCCCTAGAATGTGCAAGCCGGAGCCCAACGTTTGGACTTGGAACGCTGACACAATACAGATTCAGAGTGGAATCTTGATCCAGACTTTATGACTCAGGCCTGTCTGCGCTCAGTGTGCTCTCTGGCATGATAGTGTGGCTGAAAGCATGCTGAATTTGAATGGGGACATTCTCTATATGTTGAATACTGAGTGTCTGAATTTCCTAGGTGCATGTGTTGTGTCAATTTGACTTTTTTCTCTCTTTATTGGCTTTCCAGGATTGTTCCCATGTGATTCCTGAGCACTTGAAAACATCCTGAAAGAATATCCAGCATATTTTCCCCCTGCTGGATTTAATTTTTTCTTTGTCCAGCGATAAAAAATGTTCCTGAAACCTCTTCACCCATGGAGCACTGGGGAAGCCTAAAGTTAGAGGTGAGAGAGAGATGAGCACAGAATCTGGCCCCTGGATTGTATTTAGTCTGGAAGATTTGTCTGTTATGTGCAGTATACCTGTGAGGGAGGTTTTTGTAACACTGCCGAAAGGAGACCACAAGAGGGAGCTTGGAGCTAATCACACATGGAGCTCTTGTTTAAAAGGAAATGGGAGTACAAAAATATTAGCTGAACAATGGCATCATGGAAGCATAGGACTGTGCTCTTGTCTGGGTATAACCTGAGCAGGGTCTGGATTTGTATAGCCACGCTGGCAGAAAGTGTAAAGTATCGACAAGTAACTGGCTTTCTATGAGAATGATGGAAAATAAGGCGAGCTAAAGCAGAGACTGTTCCACCACTCAGAGAAGAGAAGAAACAATGCTTCCAGCCCAGCACACAGCAGTAGGTGACTTGGATGTGTTGTGGGGTCAGAGGTGCCCCTTATAGGTACTCATGGGCACGAGAGTGGAACAGGCTTGTTGGCCTCGAGGGATCCACTAGATGGGAGGAAAATCGAAGTCTGAGAGTAGGTACCTTAAGTGCTCCCTGATCTCCGCAGTACCGATTTTGGCAAGCATTGAGGGGAGACATGGAGCCAAGCCGAGCTGCTGGGCAATGCCGGGCTCCAATGGCAGGCACTGACAGTCCCATTTTCCACAGTGGACCCTATTTTGGGTGCCCACTTTGAAATATCTAGAGCCTGATTTTCAGAAGTGCTGAGCACCTGCAACTCCTATTGACGTCTGTTATGGTCGTGCACCCCAAAAACGAGTGGGTGTGAGCAGGGGGCGCTGAAATGGAGGTTAAATCACCTGTGCCCACTTTATGGATGAGGAGCAGGGCTCAGGACCATGCTCCCACACTTGTTACTGCCTTCAGGATCTCTGGGAGGGCCAGGAGCAGGACAGCACGTGGTAACTTTTCAGGGGGCAAGTGGGAAGAGGGCTTCTTGTGCTCCTGCAGGATTAAACACAACATAGTCCTTACAACATGTGCTGTGCTCCGGTGGTACGATGTTGGCAGGGGGACTGTTGTAGCCAGGTTGTATTTGATAAAGCAAGGGGGCCTTTATAACCCTTCTTTAGCTATCACTGGATCAGTGGCAGAAGCACCGCCTGGAAGAACAGGCTCTTGCTGAGATCATTCACACAAAGAATCAGCTGCTCTAATGCCCAGATTAGGACAATTAACCTGCAGGACAATTGCTCCATTAATCAGCTGGGTATCGCATGCTTTCCTGATGCTCTGTGGTTTTTAACACTCTTCCAATCACCTATTATTAGCCTTGTTTCTCTGAAAGAGCCGCATGGCAGGGAGCCAGCTCCAGTAGACCTGAATATTTCAGGTTCCTGGAAGATGTGGTTCTGCTTTAATGGAAGAAAGTGGTAGCAGGCATTAGTCACCTTCGATAAATCAGGCGGCAGATAAGCAGGCCTGGCTGGGGACTCGGGCAGCGAATTCAAAGTGGGCAGGGTACGCTCAGCAGTAACAGTAAACTGCTCTGTTCTTCCCATTCAAATTTGTTTCCAGCTCTCTGCCACTTCGCTGGAGACTCCTCCTGTACTTGCATCTTGCTCCTGATGAAAGGTGCCAGTTTATCCAGAGCCTTTGATGGGCTGCCTGGGGTGCTGGGATCAGCAGTTTGGCTGATCGTGCCGCAATTGGTTTGAGCTTTTCCTTTTTCAACAGTTCTTCCAGTGAATTTAGCGTTAGGGAAAGATGCCAGATGGAGAGCTCCGAAGGCCTCTGTTTAGTTACAGGACAGATTCAGCCTGGGTAGGGGGCAGTGTAAGCCTATATACAAACACGCCACCAGCTGCCAGTGCCCCTGAACCCTCATTAGTCCAGCCTCCATGCTCATTTAATCACCAGTCCCACTGCTAAGGCCAGTTATATAACCCATGCTCATGGCCGTTAAGGACTGCACTGTGAGACTCTTTTCACGTAGGTCACCATACTGCCATCATATGGTAACAGCTTTAATGTATTACTCACAGAGGATGGACATTAAACCGATAATTTACAGATTAAAAGTTCCCTAGATATTTCATATCCCCCAACATGTCCTGAGTCCCCTGGTTGAGCTTTACAGAAATGGCTTTTCATTTGACTGAAACGGACTCATAAGGCATAGGGTCCTATTGCTTGCTGGCCAAGGGGGCCTTCTTCCCCCAGAACATCCTCTAGGGGACATTAGCATGTAGATATCTGCAGTTCAATGGGCAGTCATCTCTTTCCCAAAGGGTGGCCTGAGGGAACCTGCATAAATTTGGTTTGTGCCTCTGTGGAACTAGGAAAGGAGGTGATTTTTTAAAAATCCAGTTCCCATTCAAAATGCCAGTTAAAACTTGAACCTAAGAAGGTAGAGGGTGTATTGATATAATGCTGGTAAATATACACTGGTCCAAGCCCATATTTTTCTCGGGGTTCTCCAAGTTGCTGAGTCTTTTACAATCCACTATCTCTGGAGTCCCTAGCTTGCTTGTCTATCTCTCCGTCAGAGATATTTCTGCTTTGGGTTCTCTCAGTGACTTAAGCCATCTGCTTTCCAGTGCTGCAACTCCACTTTCTTCACCATCAAGGAAGCCCATAGAGTCTAACTATAGAGCTTTCTCTTTAATCTGTGATTTTGACTGATTTAGGAATAGCTGCTAGAGCGAAGAGGCGAGGTGTGTCTGGAAAAGACATCTGAAGAGTGAGAATAATTCTGATATGTATGCCCCCCTGCAGTCCTTTAATGAGCAGGCACTCCCTGCAGCATATGTATCCAGGATCTATGCCCCAGTGCCTCTCTCCTCCTCCCTCTGTATCCCTAACACCAACTCTGTATACTTCTGCAGGGGCTGGGTGTAATTGGAAAGGTGCTTTTTGATGTCTGGCTCACTGGCAAAGGCCTAATGAGGCTCTTTTCAAATTAAACCTGAACTTGAGTGTCCCTTTCAGTGCACTGTTTAGAACCAGGCAGAAAGGTTCAGGAGAGATGTCTCTTTGTATCAAGCTCAGGCCAGTCTATAGAGACAAATGGCTGGCGGTGAAGCTTGACTCAGTATGGTCCCTAGTATAGAGCTGGGTGACCAGATAGCAAGTGTGAAAAATGGGGACACTTTTTTAGTGTGTGTGGGGGGTGAGGGGGTATAGTTGTATATATAAGACAAAGCCTCTAATATTGGGATGGTCCCGATAATATAGAGACATCTGGTCACCCTAATATAGAGCCATGGAGATTTTCTCCTGGAGGAATGAGAGAGCATTTTTAATGCAGTGCCCAGCAGCAGGCCTCTGTCAAGGAAAACAGAGCAGCCTCATATCCCCCTGTCTTTACAACTCATTAAAAATGAAGAAGCCTTATTAAGTGATTCAAAATGTGGCTTATTCCTTAGTGCACTTGCATTCCTGCGGTTCATTGTTGGTTACTTTTTAGCCATTAGCTTCACAGACAGTCAATAAAGCACTTATCAACCCCGGGGAGCTTTAATCCTGAAGTCGTCTGGACTTTATCCTCTCTCCTGATGGACTAGTAATGGTGATCTGAGGAGCCCTTCTGGAATGCGGATTGCATCTTTGGGACCCTGTCTGCTTTAGGAAGCAGATGGGGTGAAGAAAGTGGGAAGTGCATCTTTCTTGGGGGTATACATTATTCACGGTAATACCTGAGCAGTGAACATAGGGAGAGGGAGTAAGACTAACCAACGTGCTGTCCTGTATTCTTCCAGTCTGGCAGCTAGATGGAAGAATTTAGTTACCAGGTCATTAATTTAGTAATATGGCCATTTCCATGGAAGAGCAAAGTGCTTCAAGCACAAGGTTCTATATAGAACCAGATAGAACAATATGTGGCAAATGTTACCAGTTTTCTTTAATAAAATACAGTCCCATTGTGACGGCCTGGTCGGGATTTGGGTATGCAGCCCAGACCAGTGAGAGGTTGTCTCACCACTTGTCCTGTAACCCTGCATCCCCCACAATGCTTTGCTGCTGCAGCTCCCAATCTGGGCTACTCACAGCCAGCCTACCAGCACACAGGCCACACCCTGAGTGTATGTGAGCAAGGAAATCCTGGTTCAGCAGCTCTGACCCCAGCCTTGGTGACAATCGTTGAGGTGACCTCAATACACTCCTTGTCTTGAATTTCCCCCAAACCACGTGCCCTGAAGTGTCCAGCCCTCTCCTGGAGGGCTCAGAGAAATAATATAAGATTTGTTGCTCCTGTAAAGAGAGAAAACCACATAACAGCTTATTAACTTAATGGAGGTAAATACACTCTTCCCTTTAAACACAGCATGAAGGTGGTTTATAGTAAAAATAAATGGATTAACAATAGGACATAGGTTAAGTGATGTGAAGTAAAAGGAATAAAATTAGAAAGGGCTACAAGCAAATAAAAGTGAAAACACTCATTGAAAAGTCTAAAACTTAATCTAACAAGAGACAGGCTTTGTTCAAGACAGTTTCTCTCACCAGTCATTTTTCTTCCCAATCATGGCTGACTTTCCCTCAGGCAGGACCTTCAACAAAAGTACAAGTTGCTGGCTTCCCTCATTGTCTTACATGAAAGATCTTTGCCTAAGCAGGTTTCTCACCTATATTCAGTTCCAGAGACTTCAACCCCCTTTTGGTTGAAGGACCCATCTTTCTCACCTTGCTAGTGCTCTGTTCCCTTGTGTCTGTGTAGTGATGGATGCCAAAGAGTGCTTCTGTCCTTGCTTGTATCTTCCAAAGCTCAGTGAACTTGTTTCAAGAGGCAGGATGACCTCATGGTGCTTTTCCCTTGCTGTGGGCTTCCCATCCCCCTGCTGATTTCTATGTAAGTGGAGCTTCCATTGTTTCTGGTCTCACAATGCTTAATTTACGCAGGAGACAGGTAGACAGCTGTGATCTTCCTGCCTGTCTGAGCAGTCTGTACGGCCTAATATCAATGAGCATCCATAATTCCTTATATAGTGTTAATACATGCGTTCCACAATTATAGTAATCACCAGTGTGTCATTAGCTTCCCGAAAAGACCTTGTTCCATATTCTCTTATAATACGGTAATATTGTATGCAATCAATTGATTCAATTGCTTATCACTTGATGTTCAGCCCCCTGTCTTTATAGACCAGTGAACATTTACTTGAAAATTATTTTTTGAAAAGTAAAACCTGCACCAAACTTCTCTCTCCTGCTGGGTGTAGATGCCATGCTGTCTCCTCCCCCCACTTGTTAGTGTGAGGTTTGCCTCCAACCTTTTTTAGCTGGATAGGTCTGTTTGCGTGATATGTAAATACATTTTCACTGTCTTTCAAAGTAACTCCCAGGTAGGAAAAACATGTTCCTTTGGCCTGGTCTACACTAGAAAATTAGGTTGGTTTAACTATGTCAGTCAGGGGTGTGAAAAATCCACACCCCTGAGCAGTATTGTTAAGCCAACCTAAATCTCCAGGCAGACAGCTTGCTTCTGCCTCTCAGGGCATGGCTACACTTGCAGATGTAGAGCGCTTTGAGTTAAACCAGCCTTCAGAGAGCCCAGTAGGGAAAGCGCTGCAGTCTATCCACACTGACAGCTTCAAGCGCACTGGCATGGCCACATTTGCGGCACTTGCAGCGGCATTGGGAGCGGTGCATTATGGGCAGCTATCCCAGCATGCAAGTGACTGCAATGTGCTTTTCGAATGGGGGTGGGGTGGAGTGGGGTGGAGTGTGACAGGGAGTGTGTTGTGTGTATGTGGAGGGAGAGAGAGTGGGTTTTTGGGGGGCTGAGAGCATGTCAGCATGCTGTCTTGTAAGTTCAGACAGCGGCAGACCCCCTCTCTCCCCCCGCCTCTCTCTCTCACACACAGCATTCCACAGTAATGGTTGATTTGTCTTGGAGCAGATAAGCAGCCAGCTGTCAGAAACGGAGCTTTCAAAGGGCACTTCCGCATTCCTACAGCCATTCAAAACAATGACAAGAGTGGCCACTTGACTTAAGGGGATTATGGGACGTTTCCGAAGGCCGATCAGAGCGCAGTAATGCAACACCACGTTCACACTGATGCTGGGGCGCTCCAGCAGGGGCGCAGCAAACATTATTCCTCTCGCCGAGGTGGAGTACCAGGAGCGCTCTAGCCGCGGAGTCAGAGCGCTCTACGTGCCTTGCCAGTGTGGACGGGGAGTGAGCTAGTGCGCACAGGGCTGCTTTAATGCGCTCTAACTCGCAAGTGTAGCCAAGCTCTTAGGGAGGTGGATTGCCTATGCTGATGGAAGAACCCATCCCGTTCGCATAGGCAGAGTCTTACACTGAAGCACTACAGCAGAGCAACTTTGCTGCTGTAACATTTTAAGTGTAGACAAGCCCTTTGTCTAGTGCAGACCTGTCTACCAACCCCCTGGCGACCTGACATACCTAAGACCTAATTCTAGCATATATCCATAACCCTTAATATCCACCATGTACATAGATCACACAAGAATATTATGATCAGTGAGTTATTCGTTTTCAGGTGATACCTCACAAGGCATATTTTGTGCAAAGATTATTACAATAGTGTGTAGGGTGTGAATACAGGGGTGCTTAGCATCACAATCCTATTTCAGCCTGGGGGATGGGTGGCTGTGAAAAAACTAGAATCTGTAGGTATTAATCACTTTCCTATTTGCTGCTTTGTTATTGCATGTTCATGGATTTTATTTTTGCTCACTAATCACTGTAACTGCTTTCTGCATGCCACTGAGATGATGTACCAGTGGGAAACTGGATGCTACATTCCTTAGGGAAAAATCCTGATATACATCTCTACCCCGATATAATGCGACCCGATATAGCATGAATTTGGATATAACACAGTAAAACAGCGCTCTGGGGGGGGAGGGGGACTGCACAGTCCGGCGGATCAAAGCAAGTTCGATATAACGCGGTTTCACCTATAACGCGGTAAGATTTTTTGGCTCCCGAGGACAGCGTTATATCGAGGTAGAGGTGTATGTATTTTTTGTTAGAAGATACTGCTCAGCTAACACTGTAAAGACAAGTGAAAAGAGAGCCGCTCTTCTTACCAACAGCCCACGTTGTGTCCAGTATGTTTGGGCTCCTTGGTAACAACCATTACAAATATTAGATCAGATATTTAAATAAATGCATCTGGGTTCTGTCTGTGCCCCGGTTGTGTTCACTCTCCACGACCCTCCTAACAAATGCATTTAGCGGGAGGAACATTTAGGGAAATAGCAAATTTCAGCCAATATTAGGGAGAGTTTGTGGAAGGTGCATTTGTGATCATGAGTATTTACTTCCAAAACCTGATTCTAAACATTGTGTTAATCCAATTAGGGAATAGAAACATACTGGGTGAAATCTTGGCTCTGCTGAAGCCAATGGGAGTTTTGCCATTGACTTCAATAGAGCCAGGATTTCACCCACTGTGTGATGATGTATGTGTTCAATTAAAATAACTCAGATTTTGACAGCCAAGTACTTTCAATGAACTAGCTACAGACCAAGAATCATTCCCAGAATTTGGTGATTAATTTTGAATGTGATAAAATTGTGATCTGCTCCCAGGCAAAGAGAGGTAAAATGAAAGACATATAGTATTACTTACAAGTTATTCACCCACCTCAACTCTATGTAGTATGGTTAGAACACAGGCGGCGTGCCAGGGTTCTGGGTTCCGGTGCTGCCTCTGTTGATGACTTATTGTGTGACTTTGACCCATTCAATCTCTGTGCCTCTGTTTTCCTATCTGTAAAATGGGGATAATAAGTCATAACTAGCCTTGCAAAATCATCATTAAAATTTATTAGTACAACCAGTCTGCACCTACCATGTTGCTGAAGAAAGGGACCCCAAATAGGCAGTGCTTTCCCCCATCGTGCACTACAACCTCTGCATTGGGTATATTGGTGTGGGGCTCTGGCTCAGAGGTGAAGATGTTACCATTGGTGCCAAATACCTATGTTGTTGGCACTTTCAGTGAAGTTACTAAAAATGAATATCTTGTACTAAGGAGCCTTAGACAGCTCTTTGCCAACCCCATTGGTTTCAGATCTATTCCCCTCATTTTGCAGCTACCTGAGATGTAATATTATGATGAAGTCTCATTATATTACAGCAGAACATGATGCTGGTGAGTTGCTATAATCTCACTCCCTAGGGTGACTTGGAAAGATCCCATTAGTCTCTCAGATGTTGTTTGCTGTAGCCGTGTTGATCCCAGGATAATAGAGAGACAAGGTGGGTGAGGTAATATCTTTTATTGGTCCAACTTCTGTTGGTGAAGAAGAGCTCTCTGTAGCTCAGAAGCTTGTCTCTTTACCAGCATAAGTCGATCCTATAAAAGATATTGCCTCACCTACCTTATCTCTCAGATGTTAGCCTTGGAATGATGGAATATGTGCCAACTTCAAGAAATTATTTGTAAGGATGACAGAGCAAAATCCAGGACATAGGCAGCCCCTCCTTCTGTTCTTACATGAACACACATGTCCGATATGCTGATGACCAACTCTGTGTAAAAGTGAGCCCTCCTGGCAGCTCCTGCTAGCTCTACCTTTTGGTATATCCTGACTGAGGAGCCTTGAGATGTTCTGCAATGATTCCAAAAGCACTATGGTGAGAATTCTTACAAGGACGCATTTTGCTTGTTATATACACCCACGGTCATAGGCAGTGAGGCCTCTACGAAGGCTTGCTCAGTTTATAACCATGATTGGATCAAGTTGTGGCTCCAAAGTAGATTTATCCACTAGCCCTACCTAATTTCTTTCTCTATTATTTATAGCGCATAGATATAACCCCTTTAAATGCCACTCACAGCCCATGTGAAGCATTCTCACCAACCAAAGGCTAATAGGCCTGGTGTCAAGGTACATTAAACCCTATCAGAAATGTATAACCTTCTGCTGGAGGAGAATCCAGGAAATACTCAAAATGTTGTGCTCTTAGTGATCTACAAGGTGTTGGTTACTGGAGTTGTGGGACATTACAGTCTCAGTTTAGGCCCTGGAGCACCATACCCCCAGGAGAGAAGATGTGCATCAGGACCATAGAATGGTCATTTTTCTCCAACATACATCACAATGATCATAGCACCCAAAAGCAATGAAATGGGGAGCATCCCGACATAACTTATTAGCAATGGTGGACACTTTTTATTAATAGAGGCACGGCCAAAAGAAACCTCCAGCTTTTGACTCTCCAGAACTTCTGGGGAAGTTCAGCCCCAGCCCCATTTCTATAATGGGCCAAACCAACCTCCCCGTAACGAGCTGTGGCTCCGGGTACACAGACATACTAGTCAGCAGTGGCCAGCAGAACCCAACGCACCAAAATGACTGTTTTTCGTGATTATTTGCACTATAGTAGGACCCAGAGGCCCCAGCTCAGGATTGGAGGCCCACAGTGCTAGGCATTTTACAAAAACAGAACAAAACCCAGTCACGGCCCCAGAGCACTTACACTCTAAATGTCACAGACTCCTGCTACTTGAACTAAAGGAGAGCTCCTTTAGCTGTGAGAAAGGCGCAGGGTATTGTGGTTTGATGGTAGATGGAGACATGGTTGCACAGACTAGGTCAGGGCCTGGGTATTTTGTGAATGGCCCTGAAGAGTGGGGAAGGTCGTCTCTGAATTTGCACCTGAACTTGTCTCTCTTCCTGATGCCCTTGCTTATTAGCCCGTCTTGTCTTTGTCTTTATAGTATCGAGGAATGACCGAGGAGCCCCCCAAGAACAGGTCGCATGAGACTTGATTGGGAATAATGCGTGGATTAGTTCTGCAAAATACAGGGGTTCCAGGCTGGGTGACCCCCAGGAGCTTTCCTGGTCCTGACACACCTGTGCACCTACTAGTCCATAATCAATGCAGGGGACTGATAAGATTCCCCAGGCTCCTGGCTGAGGTATGGCTCTGATGAAAGCAGGCTGGTTCGTCTCCAGGTGAGTTTGATTCATGCAGATAATTTAATCTTTAATTGCTAGATCAGGTAACCGGCTAGACTGCTCTCCTGCCTGTTTTACAAAAGAGATTCGAAGGGCCAGATATTTATGGGGCCAGGGTGTTCTGTGTATTGTGGGTATTGTCTCCCCACTGCTGCTGTCTTTTGCTAAGAGCTCCGAGAAAACTCTCTGCAAGACGTGTGTGTTACTGTGATACCAGATTCCTTTTGTTGCAATTGCCCTGCTCCTCATCTGATTTTGGAAGCAGTTATCTGGGTTGGAGGTACAGCAGCAAGAAATGGGGCGATCATTCCCCAGATACAGACCTGGGCCTTTCCCTGCTATTTAGTTTTTGCTCTAGTGTCTCAGTGAATGCTGTGTACCCTATGGAACTTGCCACATTGGTTAACAATATGCTAAAAACATAGAAACACTAGTAAGAGAAGGAAAAGGTTTATGCTTTTGACTGGGTATAAGGCCTCTGGCACCGACCCATTGTCTCATCCTGGGCAAGTCACTTAACCTTTATCCTAATGTCTATACAGGGATAAAAGCCCCGTGGCCCAGGGCAGCTGACTCAAGCTTGTGGGACTTGGGCTGAGGGGCTAAAAATTGCTGTGTAGACATTCAGGTTTGGGTTGGAGCCTGAGCTCTGGGACCTTCCACCCTTGCAGAGTCCCAGAGCTCAGGATCCTGCCCGAGCCCAAACATCTACACAATGATTTTTCAACCCTGGAGCCTGAGCCCTGCAAGCCTGAGTCAGCTGACCTGGGCCAGCTGTGGGTTTTTTATCCCTGTGTAGACATACCCTATGTGTCTGTGTTTGCCACTTGTTGTAAGGCTTCACTAATTATTTGTAAAGTACTTTGATAGCCTCTTCTGAAAAATGCTACTTTGCGCTTTGGCAGAATATCAAAGAGGACTCAATAGTACTTTTCCCAGGAGAAAAATGCTCAGAATATAAATAAAGACAAGTCCAAGAGGCGTTATATCTAAGAGTTCTGGGCAGACTATAACTTGGTAGTTAGATTCTGCATGCATGAATTCTCCCTACATGTTCAAGTAGATACATTGTTGTCCTTGATTTCTTCTCTTAAACCATTACACAGTGTTACAGTGCACTGTTAAATAGCCAATGCACTCCACCCTAGAAACAGTTGCATTTCCCTGATGAGTAAAGTGATCCCTAACTGTCTAGTTCTGTGAACCCCCAAAGTGCTTGGGAATGCTTCTGGATGAAAGGAGCTGTATAAGTCTGTTATGTTATTAGCTTAACAGCTCCTGCTGTTGCTCTACATATATGAAATTAGAAGAGCCTTTACATAGCAGCACCTCTGTTATTTGCTGGAAACCCACCAGCCTGAATCAGCAAGAGAGGTATAAAGGGCTCAGTCACATGCAAACTGCATGTGTCTAGTGTAGAAGAAGGGTCACCTGCTGTTATTCTGAGATTATTCTCAGTTGCCAGTTCAAATCCACTTTGGGTCAGTATTGATCCAAAGTTGTTGTCATGGCGATTTGGGGTGTGTGCGTGTACGTGAGCTGCAGGTGATATTGTGGCTATTCTTAGTCATCCCACATCATAAAAACAAACCACCATCCACTAACTTGCCAGTCTCAACTGAGAGCCGCCTGACAATAGGGCCCAGTCTTGATTGGTCCTAGGCACTACAGTAGTAAATAAGTTTCATTCTAATAACAAGTGGGAAATGGAGGCTGAGCTGCTCTCCTCTCCCCTAGATTTGGGCCCTCCTGACCAGAAGAGGCAGGTTGGTAGGGGAAGCGATCTTGTGCTATGTGAGTACTGTAGAGAACCAGAATTTGTCTCTGGAGCTGTCATTCTGGTACCCTTCACTAGTGCTCAATTTGCCCAAACACTAGACAGAACATGTAAAGAAACAGGATTCTTTTCCCTCATTTTTTAGGGGAAAAATGCAAATGTTCAGACCAAACACCATCATGTTTCAATAAGCCAGTTCCTTTGAATTCCATTTTATGTTCAGAAACTGCTGAAAGGACATTTTTATCCTGGTTAAACAAACATCTCCGGCTTTTTCCATGCTCACCGAAAACAAACCTCTTTTGAAGTGAAGTCAGCAACAGCCGCGTTCAAGGCTCCAGCACTCCCCCTCTCATTGTCTCTTTGAAAGTGAACTCGTTTCCATTGTTGAGACCTCTGTCCTTAAATGTTCTTTTGATCTAGGCTCCATTAGTCACAGCAGAGAAACAGGCTGAATTTGCATAACAGCTGCAAAGCTACCTAGGGGGCTGTTTCAGACATTTATGCCATTAGTCTGTTTGGGGGAAGGTGGTTTGCTGGGGACTTTGGCGAGTTAGCAGTGGAAGACCCAGAGGGTAATTGTTGGCCTGTCTCTACAACCTGGCATGACTGGAAGGGGTTTTGGTGCTTGTTTTTGTTAGAGTTAAGGAGGAATGGCACCCCAAACCTCCATCCTATTGCTGTGGATTGCAATGTAAAGCCCTAGCTTAATGTGTGATCATGTCTCCATCTAGTGGCTGGCCCCACTGAATATAATTGCCTGCAACTTACTCACCACCTATAGGATTCTTCTTCATCTCCTCAAGTGGCAGAGGCTATGGTTTTATTGCTGAAGTTCTTGGGTTCTCTCCCCACTGATAAACCCGGTGTCTTTGTGACCAGATTCAGATGTGCCTGTTCTGGACAGCACTGATGTGGTGGCGGCTCAGAGTGGCAAGGTGCCCGTGGGAGAACAGGTGCAGGGTACAGTATTATAAGGGGGAGGTGTAGCTGGATGCAAAGCTACCAAACAACTTGACTATACTGTTCAAGGTGCAGGTACAAAGGGAGCATGTGAAGGCCCCATATCAAGTGGTTTGAGCATTGGCCTGCTAAACCCAGGGTTGTGAGTTCAATCCTTGAGGGAGGTATTTAGGGATCTGGCGCAAAAATCTGTTAGGGACGGTACTTGGTCCTGCTGTGAAGGCAGGGGACTGAACTCGATGACCTTTCAAGGTCCCTTCCAGTTCTATGAGATAGGTATATCTCCATATAATAATAAGTGCAGGTTGAGGGGAGCAGATGCAGTGGGGGAAGCAGACAGACAGAGGTAATTACATAGAGAAAAGAGAGGCTTATGGGACAATGGAGTGTAGATCTGTTGCCTCTCCCCTGAATAGCCAGCACCCTTTCTCTCCTCCACTAGTTAAAAGCCCTAGTGGTGCCACGGGCATTTGTGCTGCTTCAAGCCCAGACCAATAGTTTTTCTGGCTAATTACCCAAAGCCTCGTTTCTAATCCAGCTACCTGCTTTGAAACTCTGCCTTCTCCACCTGCCAGCCCCTCTTCTAGCCCCAGGGGCCCTGGGATTGTCAGAAGCAGGACATGTTATAAGCAGTAGTGTTAATTGGTTAGTTTGAAAGCTGCAGGGAAAAGCTAGTGAATATGCTGTGTTACACTGCAGGACTTTAGTGGCCGATCCCATCCCTCCTATACCACACCCATGTTGGGGTTAAAATGCCATGTGTACTCTGGACTTGCTGCATCTCACTGTTATGGTTAGTGCTCCCGGCAAAAGCCCCTCGCTCTCTGCTGTGATTGCTGTCTTCTCTTTTCTTTATAAATCTTACGTGATTTCATGTTGATTTTTTTTAACTTAGCTTGAGACCTCCTGCAGCGCCTGCCATTGAGCTTACACCAACCCCGACAGTAAGGCTTTCTCATGGCCAGAGATTTAACAGCACAAAACATCTACCCCCTGCGGTAGTGGCAGGCGTGAGACCTTGGCTTTACACTTCCAGAAGGCTGATTTTCTTTCCCATGTTAAATCCCCACCTAGACAGACAGACTGACTGACCCTGCATTGTTCCCACTCCTGCTGTCTCTCCAGAAACCACCAAGGCTGCTGCTTTCAATCAGTCTGCAGCGTAAGACTGCATAAGACTCTGCAGCATGTTAAAAGCAAGTAGGGACTGATTTCACCCTCATTGCAGAGCTCTGCCTGGCTCCCACAGATTTAGGGGTCTCCAGATGCTCTGGGATGCCATCTAAGCTCTTGTAGTGAGCCCTTCTTCCTCAGCTGGTGGGACTGTACAAGCATCAAGAGGAAGAAACTCTCTGCAGAAATTGCTCCCCACCACCCACATGAGTGTGGCAAGCCAGCTGCTGTTTGGATTCTGGTGGTGGCAGTGGTGTGGGGCAGACTTCCCTCCTGGGTTACATGGGGCCCTGTGAAGAGTTATTTGTAGTTCAACAAAAATGCCACTCACAAAGTTTCCTTTGAAACCACATACTGCGCTCTGCAAAAGTCCAGCTCTCCCAGGATCTCACAGAGTCCTAGGGCCTTCTTTGGTCCTTTTAGGCCTTGGCTTCATTGGTAAAGCCCTCAGCAAAGGGGCCCACTGTAATGGTCGTTTTTCTGATGTGGCCTCTTAAGTAGTTCCAACCTAGTGTCCATGACAACTTTTATAGAACATGCCCTGATAGTTCTTAGAAGTTCAGTCCAGGCAGGTCTAGCAATGAAAGACCATGAATTGGAATCTCTTTGTTTTATGGCTCATTGGGTGGGTAGAGGATGAGAAGAAGAGATGGGATTTGCAACAGGTCGAAAAGGAAATCAACCCTATTTTGCTTTACAAGGTGTAGAGGTCCTTGTCCAACAAATAGCAGCCCTTCTGGTGAAAACCGTTGTATGCTGACATTTCTTGGCTCTCACAAACTGAGCTTCCCCCCCTGTTTTTAACCTAGCTTTTCCATTTCCATATCTTAGTTAAGCGCTAATCAGCGAAGCATGATTCCTGTGGCTGGCTTGCCTAGCGTTACACTGCAAGTCAGGGAATGGAAAAAGGAATGCAGGGAAAGTCAAAATAACCTCTGATGAAGGTCACATCTGCATAGTGTGACGCAATGCTCCTTTGAACAGTGTCCTCCCTACAAGTGTATCCCAAAGTGCTTTCCAGAGTTTGAATAATACGAAACGGGTCCAGATTCTGCTCTCCATTACACACATGGATTATATGGTATAAATTACAGAAAATGGGAGGGAAGGGAATTTTGACAGTTATATTAGGAATCAAATGAAATTTCTGCCTGGTTTAATATTTCTACGCTTCAGGACAGCAGGCAGGTAAAAAGGGAAAATGCAAAAATGCAGCAAAGGTTCAGGGCAATGAGGGAATGAGGCTGTTTTCTCACACCATCTTGGAATCATCATTATGATTCTTCTGATCAGAAAACCCTGGCTGAGTTGCTATGATGTTTGCAAAGCTCTATTTAAAATGAACATTGCTGTGGTTTAGTTGGTTGCATTCTGATTTGCAGAGTGGATGTCTTCACGTCCCACGTTACCCTGTGCTTATCAAGCACTGCAGAGCTGTGAGGGGAGGTTAGCGAGAGCATGCTGTAGCATTAGAGCGAGTGTCCTGCCCCTGAGATATGAGACACTTTCTGCACAGTTCTAGGGGCTGTCCAGGAAGAAATTAAGACCCCAGATTAGTAATGATGGTGCAGAGTTCTGCCACCATTAGGTCACTAGCTCAAATCTGACCAAGGTCAATGAAAGTGTTTAGTGGCCCATTTGAGCTGAGTTGCTGAATCAGTTCCCTTGGTAGAGGACAAGGGCCATGTTTTGCCTCAGACTCCCCAGATATCCCTCCACAATGAGTTTATCTCTAAACACCCGCACTGCCAGTTTCCCTCCACACCTGGCACCCTCATTGGCAGTCTCAGCAGAGAGGGCAAAAAAGAAAGAAAGCCTCCCTGAAAGTGATCCTCCAAGCTCAGGGCTGAGGCACCGTGGCAGCTGGGCAGTGTGGGGGGAGTTCATCTTGCAGCTGCCTGTGCTGGGCTGGTTTTGGGGATAAACGGAGGCCTGCACTCTCTAGGGCTGTCAAGCTGTTCTTTCCCCCCACCTTTCCTATAAAGAAAAGAGGGTGTATGTGTGTGGGTGAGAGATAGAGAGAGAGAATGAACCCCAGATGTGGCTACAAGGGAGGGCAAATTTCTGATATTTCTGGTGTAAAATCAAGCCGAGGTGAAAACAATCATAGAATCAGAGGACTGGAAGGGACCTTGAGAGGTCATCTAGTTCAGTCCCCTGCAATCTTGGCAGGACTAAGTATTATCTAGACCAGGAGTAGGCAACCTATGGCACATGTGCCAAAGGCAGCACGCGAGCTGATTTTCAGTGGCACTCACACTGCCCGGGTCCTGGCCACCGGTCCGGGGGGCTCTGCATTTTAATTTAATTTTAAATGAAGCGTCTTAAACATTTTAAAAACCTTATTTACTTTACATACAACAATAGTTTAGTTATATATTATAGACTTATAGAAAGAGACCTAAAAATGTTAAAATGTATTACTGGCACACAAAACCTTAAATTAGAGTGAATAAATGAAGACTCGGCACACCACTTCTGAAAGGTTGCCGACCCCTGATCTAGACCATCCCTGACAGGTGTTTGTCTAACCTGCTCTTAAAAATCTCCAATGATGGAGATTCCACAACCTCCCTAGGCAATTTATTCCAGTGCTTAACCACCCTGACAGTTAGGAAGTTTTTCTTAATGTCCAACCTAAACCTCCCTTGCTGCAACTTAAGCCCATTGCTTCTTGTCCTATCCTCAGAGGTTAAGAAAAACAGTTTTTCTCCTTCCTCCTTGTAACAACCTTTTATATATTTGAAAGCTGTTATCATGTCCCCCTCAGTCTTCTCTTTTCCAGACTAAACAAACCAATTTTTTCAATCTTCCCTCATAGGTCATGTTTTCTAGACCTTTAATCATTTTTGTCGCTCTTCTCTGGATTCTCTCCAATTTGCCTACATACTTCCTGAAATGTGGCACCCAGAACTGGACACAATGCTCCAGCTGAGGCCTAATCAGCACAGAGTAGAGCGGAAGAATTACTTCTTGTGTCTTGCTTACAACACTCCTGCTAATACATCCCAGAATGATGTTTGCTTTTTTTGCAACAGCATTATACTGTTGACTCATATTTAGCTTGTGGTCCACTATGACCCCCCAGATCCCTTTCCGCAGTACTCCTCCCTAGGCAGTCATTTCCCATTTTGTATGTGTGCAACTGATTGTTCCTTCCTAAATGGAGTACTACTTTGCATTTGTCCTTTTTGAATTTTATCCCATTTACTTCAGACCATTTCTGCAGTTTGTCCAGATCATTTTGAATTTTAATCCTATCCTCCAAAGCACTTTCAACCCCTCCCAGATTGGTATCGTCCGCAAACTTTATAAGGGTACTCTCTATGCCATTATCTAAATCATTGATGAAGACATTGAACAGAACTGGACCCAGAACTGATCCCTGTGGGACCCCACTTGTTATGTCCTGCCAGCATGACTGTGAACCACTGATAACTACTCTCTGGGAATGGTTTTCCAACCAGTTTTGCACCCACCTTATAGTAGCTCCATCTAGGTTGCATCTCCCTACTTTGTTTATGAGACAGTCATGCGAGACAGTATCAAAAGCTTTACTAAAGTCAAGATATACCACATCTACCACTTCCCCCCCCCATCCATGAGGCTTATTACCTTGTCCAAGAAAGCTATCAGGTTGGTTTGACACAATTTGCTCTTGACAAATCCATGCTGACTTTTTTACTTATCACCTTATTATCTTCTAGATGTTTGCAAATTGTTTGCTTAATTATTTGTTCCTTTATTTTTCTGGGTACAGAAGTTATGCTGACTGGTCTGTAATTCCTTGGGTTGTCCTTATTTCCATTTTTATAGGTGGGCACTATATTTGCCCTTTTCCAGTCTTCTGGAATCTTTCCCATCTTCCATGACTTTTCAAAGATAATCACTAATGGCTCAGATATCTCCTCAGTCAGCTCCTTGAGTACTCTAGGATGCATTTCATCAGGCCCTGGTGACTTGAAGACATCTACTTTGTCTAAGTAATTTTTAACTTGTTCTTTCCCTATTTTAGCATCTTCTGATCCTACCTCATTTTTACAGGCATTCACTATGTTAGATGTCCAATCATCACCAACCTTCTTGGTGAAAACTGAAACAAAGAAGTCATTGAGCACCTCTGCCATTTCCACATTTTCTGTTATTGTTATTCTCCCCTCATTGAGGAACAGACCTACCCTGTCCTTGGTCTTCCTCTTGCCTCTTATGTATTTATAGAATGTTTTCTTGTTACCCTTTATGTCTCTAGCTAATTTGATCTCGTTTTGTGCCTTGTCCCTACATACTTGTGTTGTTTGTTTATATTCATCTTTTGTAATTTGACCTAGTTTCCACTTTTTGTAGGACTCTATTTTGATTTTTTTAGATCATTGAAGATCTCCTGGTTAAGCCAGGGTGGTCTCTTGCCATACTTCCTATCTTTCCTTTGCTCTTGTGCCTTTAATAATGTCTCTTTGAAAAACTGCCAACTGTCTTCAGTTGTTTTCCCCCTTAGACTTGCTTTCCATGGGATCTTACCTACCAACTCCCTGAGTTTGCTAAAGTCTGCCTTCTTGAAATCCATTATCTTTATTTTGCTGTTCTCCCTCCTACCATTCCTTAGAATCATGAACGCTATCATTTCATGATCACTTTCACCCAAGCTGCCTTCCACTTTCAAATTCTCAACCAGTTCCTCCCTATTTGTCAAAATCAAATCTAGAACAGCCTCTCCCCTAGTACCTTTCTCCACCTTCTGAAATAAAAGATTGTCTCCAATATATTCCAAGAACTTATTGGACAATCATGCCCCTGCTGTGTTATTTTCCCAACAGATGTCTGAGTAGTTGAAGTCCCCCATTACCACCAAGTTCTGTGCTTTGGATGATTTTGTTAGTTGTTTAAAAAAAGCCTCATCCACCTCTTCTTCCTGGTTAGGTGGTCTGTAGTAGACCCCTACGATGACATCATCCTTGTTTTTTTACCCCTTTTATGCTTACCCAGAGACTTTCAACAAGTCTGACTCCTATTTTTATCTCAGCCTCAGTCCAAGTGTATACATTTTTAATATATAAGGCAACACCTCCTCCCTTTTTTCCCTGCCTGTCCTTCCTGAGCAAGCTGTACCCTTCTATACCAATATTCCAGTCATGTGTATTATCCCACCAGGTATTTGTAATGCCAACTATGTCATAGTTGTGTTTATTTACTAGCATTTTGAGTACTTTCTTCTTATTTCCCATACTTCTCGCATTAGTATATAGACATCTAAGATACTGATTTGATTCTCCCCCCCAGTTCTGTCTTGTCCTTCCTTTATCCCTGCTATAACAGCCCATGCTCCCCCCAAATTCTGAACCTTCTCCCAGGTCTCCATGTTTTGGACTTACCTGTGGGCTTTTGGTCTCCTGCCCCCTTCAAACCTAGTTTAAAGCCCTCCTCACTAGGTTAGCCAGTCTGTATCCAAATATGCTCTTCCCCTTCCTCAATAGGTGGACCCCTTCTCTGTTTAGCAGTCCTCCTTCCTGGAACAGCATCCCATAGTCAAGGAAGCCGAAGCCCTCCTGGCGACACCATCCTTGCAGCCAGGCATTCACCTCCAGGATGCATCTGTCTCTGCCTGGGTCCCTACCCTTGACCGGAAGGATCAAAGAGAACACCACCTGTGCTCCCAACTCCTTCACCCTTACTCCCAGAGCCCTGTAGTCACTTTTGATCTGCTGAGGGTCATACCTCGCAGTATCATTAGTGCCCACATGGGTGAGTAGCATGGGGTAGTAGTCAGAGGGCCGGATGATCCTCAACAATCCCTCTGTAATGTCTTGGATACGGGCCCCTGGCAGGCAGCATACCTCCTGGGATGCCATGTTGTCAGGGTGACAGATGGGTGCCTCTGTCCCCCTCAGAAGAGAGTCATTAACCACCACTACCCTACATTTACTCCTGGGAGTGGTGGCTGCGATCCTCCCAGCCTTGGGGGTACATGGCTTCAACTCCTCCACCTTTGGGTGTGATTCCTTATCGCTCGTTGCTAGGGCAGCATATCAGTTTTCCATCACCGTGGTGGGTGGGTTGGAAGCAGGGGTGGAGCACTGCCTGCTGCCAGAAATAACCAGCTGCCAGTGTCCTCCCTGTGATAGAGCCATATCCTCCTCGAATGTGGCCGACTTACACCGGGTTGAATCTGGTCCTTAATTTACAAAGTGAGCTATGGCTGAGCACATACTGGCTGCTGTGTTGGTTTATAGTCCCTGGACAGCTGGTCTCTAACTCATCAGTGTAAAGCACCTCAAGTTGAGTATGAAAGCTGCTTTATACAATCAAAACCTATTCTGGATTTAAACAAATGGAGCTGATATTTTTAACATGGGCTCCAATTCTTCCCCTCATGACCCCTCCCCGTGCCCTAACGTTTATGTCTGGCATTAGTCCTTTAACATAATAGTGACTGCTCATGGTGTTCTTGGATAGTACCTGGTGATATTGCTGTCTGGAGGACTGTAGCCTGTTCTACCCAGCCTCATCAAGCAGCCCAGGTTGGAACCATTCAGCATGCTCAGAGTTAATTCCTTCTAGGTAGTGAGTCTTGAGAACTCCTCCCCTCCTTCCCAAAGGTGAGTGGCTGCGCACTGGGAGAGGAAAGGAGCTTTCATTACAGTGCCAGTGTGACTGGCAGAATGTCGGAGAGCAGCAGAAGTTTCTCAGATCACAACCTGACAGGAGAGAGACTGATTTAGTGGTAAGGAGATTAATTTGCAGTCTGAGCTAAATGCATTTAAAATTGCCTTTAAGGAAGTTTCTTACAAGCTCAGGGCTTTAGCAGCATCTTAACCCCAGTCTATTTATTTATTCCATGTTGTTAAATTTTATTTTTTTAATTTATTTTATTAACAAGAGCAATGTCATAGGGTGTTTGTTTTTTTCCTAATCCCATCTGTTTTGCTATTGTTTGTAGAATATTTACCTTGGATTAGAATCAGGATTTCACTTTCCCATTAACACACATCGAAGGCTTAAAGGTAAAATGACAGCAGATTGAATATCTGAAAGAGAGAACTTCCTAATGCGATAACACTACAGGAGTTAAATAAATGTATCCACTGGAGCTTGGTTCAGATAATCGGCTTAATCTTGCACAATGTTTATTGAAAATATGAAAGTTACATTTCAGTGAAATGAAGTTTACCCAGATTTCACATTTATTGCTTTAAAATTGCTTGTATTCCCTTAACAACCAGACATTCTGTATTGGCTTATGTGATTTTTCTCTTTTTTTTTTGTCTGTAAGGGAGTGAAGGAAATGACAGCTGATGGCAACATAATATGTCAAATCAAAGAGCAGAGATTAGAAAGACTAAGTACAGTTATAAAATAATTACATTTTAAATGTCTTCCAATAGTTTCCCTTACTCTAGAAGTTTGCAAAGGGGCTTCTATAAAACATGGTTTACTTGCAACTTTTCTTTTTGCATTTAAAACTTCTCCAAGGTTGGACAAAATGCCATGAAATGTTCAGAATGGAAAAGCCCCGCACTAGCACTATATGAGCTAATAGGTCTTTTTCATCTCTAGAGCATGGGCTAGACTCAGTGCTGTATTTGGTAGGTGCAGAGGAGGGGAGGGTCAAAGCCATAGATCGATCTGTCTGTCTATCTTATGGTTTTATATGGCTGCCCATTACCATAGTATCTGAGCACCTTCCATGTAAAATGAATAGCAATAGTGCTGTCCCTACTGGACCTCATGGAGTCTCTGGAACAGCTCCTTGACTAGGGCTCAACATACTGCTTGGGGTAGAAGTGGGTGAGCTAACTGGGGAGGTAGTATAGCCTTGTGGGTAGAGCACTAGTCCAGACTCAGGAGAGCCAGTCCTAGCTCTGCTGGTGGGTGACCTTAAGCAAGTCACTTCCCTGGATGTGCCTTGGTTTCCTCTTCTGTAAAATGGGGATAATAATATTGACCTCCTTTTGAAAAGTGCTGAGAAATCTATGGATGAAATATATTATCTATGAGTTAGATGGTATTATCCAGTCCTACAATGATCCAGGCTCTGGCATACTGTAGGAGCTGCTGTAAAGTAGGCAAGCTAACTAGGACCACCTGTGGATCGCTGGCAGGTAGTAGTGCTCTGGTCATGCTCCCTCCCACGCTTTCCTGCCCCTGACATGCCCCCTTCACTGGTGACTACAGGACGTGTGGCACAGCAGCTGGCTACACCGGCTTTGTATCAGCTGAGAACTCCCCCATGTGGTGGGAATCACCAGCTGGGGGAAGCTGGTGGCTTTCCTGCCCCATTAGGCCACCAGAGCAGCTCAAAGGAAATTGATAACGAGAAAGGCTCTGGCTCTATAATTCGATGATTTATGTGTCACGTTACATCACAGTTATGAGGCAGTTGCAATATGATGACTGGTGTGTGTATATTTCTGTCTGTCTCAAGTACTGTATACGAATATGTTTCTGCTCTGCCTGGAGCGAATGCACACAGAGGATGAAGGTCTTAATAGTGGAACAGCTAGTAAAGGTTATCTCGTGGTAGGGGTCTATGCCTGCTTGTGACCATGAAGTCCACCTGGCTACAGGCTGTGGAATGGGTAATGATGGCAGAGACTTCTGCAACCACAGAATCATTATGGAGGCTGACCATAGGCCTGGCCACCACATCGGTCATGTGGGGACCTTTCACTCTAGAGTTCTGCTGTTTCCTGCTTGAGCAGGGATTCAGTAAACTACAAAGGGTCCTTCCAGCAATAGACCACGGCACCTGCTCCACGGCCTCTGCCTTCATCACTTGGGAAACTGCCTTCTACTGCTGCTGAGTGGAAATTACCTGGCTAGTCTTTGTGCATTGCTGCCTGCCTCCTTGCTCTGTGGGGCTGTGACTCATGCCTCGCAGAGCATGGCACAGGAGCTGCTAGGAGGAGTTGGCTGGCATCACTCTCCTTCGTTGTGTTACAGGAAGGGTGTAGAAGGAAAGGCAGATGGGGGGCCATGGGAGCGTGAAGAGTGAAGGGAAGAGATCTGGGCTTTAGGTTACTCATTTGTATTTTATTTATTCATGTTCCTGTATGATGTTCTCTTGGCGGATGCCCCACAGCGCTGTATATCTGAGGGAAGGTGAAGGGAAGGTGAAGGCAGAACAATATTGCTCAGGGGCTTGGAGTCTTATTACTTTGCACTAGAAGGACCAGATTTTTAAAAGTGCTCAGCTCCCAGTTAGGAACCAAGAAGAAGGGGGCAGATTTTCAAAGGGGTTCAGCATGTTGGAGGAATGCGTAGGGCTTCTGGAAATCCGGCCAATTCCCTTAGGCACTTTGGAAAATCTGGCCCTAACTTTTGGGCACGTATGTTCAAAGGGACATGTCCCATGGAGTAGACACAAAAAGCACTTCCTCCACCATATCTCACTCAGAAATGCAGTCATCCCTGGAGTGGAGCCCAGCAGCTGTTTATCAGCATACAACAACATTACATCTCCCAAGTTTTAGCACAGGAAGAGAAGAACAGTTCATGTTGAGATGGGTCTAAATTACAGAGCTTGCATCCAGACTGGAATTTTTCCAGTGTCCAGCTGTGTCTAGACTTGATGTGGTGGTTTGGGCCGCACTGGTTTGATGCATCAGGTTTGGATTTGGATCTGAATGTCTCCCACCCCTGCTGGCGTTTGTATCTGGGGTTCCAGTTCAGGCCCATCTCTAGCAGTATCTAACAGGTGCTAGAGGAGGGAATTTAGGCAGGGATATAATGTAATATTCCGTACTTCACTTTGGCCAGGTCACGGTGGCTAACACCCCGATTCCAGCAAAAACCATTATGGGGTCATTTTATTTCCTTTTAAAAATTGTTTTGTATGAATTTAGTACCATGGAGACTGAAGTCCTCGGTCAACAGAACAGGAACAGCATGAGTAGCAGCACAGCAAACCTCCCCCTCGGTACTCTACCCTGAACTGCAAAGGTCACCTCTAAAGGCAAGAGGCTACTCTCTTTTCCATGCCCATTCACTCCTTGGCCTCCCGACTCAGATTGCCAGCCAGGGTAATTGTGATGGTTGTCCTGTGATGTAGACATCTGCACACTAGGAACTAAATGGAGACCGTGAACTCATTTACCAGAGGAGACAGAACAGCCACCAGATGGTAACAACTTCCAGTCACTTCTGAGCTGGGCTGGATCTGGACCAGTGAAGTAGATTAAAACGGCGAAATCTTTTTTCTATTAAAGTTTTGCTCTTGACTTCAATGGGGCCAGTATTTTACCCAAAGAGTGCATAGCCTACTGAGCTATTCAGGCTCCCCTGCCATGGGACTGTTAAGAGCACCAAGAGTGTTTGGTAGGGAGGTAAATTTGGTTCCAAAATGAAGCACAAACCAACAGATTTGAGTCTGAAGTTGCTTAGGGCTCATGCAGATATAGTACAAATTTAGTTTGCTTCTCACTGGGGAAGAGGAAATTCTCCACTGCTATGGGGGAGAGAGAAGGGGGAGGGAAAGAGTGCCTATAGATGCAGCAACCAGAGCCCAAAAGAGCCACACAAGCCCACTCAGTTGTTAAAATGTATTCACCAGACGACTTGTTACTGCAGCTGCCTCATCTGTTTAGCTTTCTTCTGTTTTTTAATTGTATTTCATAGATTCTAGGACTGGAAGGGACCTCGAGAGGTCATCGAGTCCAGTCCCCTGCCCGCATGGCAGGACCAAATACTGTCTAGACCATCCCTGATAGACATTTATCTAACCTACTCTTAAATATCTCCAGAGATGGAGATTCCACAACCTCCCTAGGCAATTTATTCCAGAATTTATTTCATTGAAGAAGCAAGAGAGAGATCATTCCAAAGTTATACTGGGTGCTTAATGACCTGTCGTATATCTGGTGTGTGTAGAGCGGATGGATCCCGGAGAAATGACATGGGTCCTGGTTTGCTTTTTAAAAAAAAATCATTTATGCTAGGTCTCAATTTGAATATTTTTACTAAAATTAAAATAATAATAAAAAAGCTCTATCCACTAGACTGGAACATTGACTTTCTCCCTTCCCTCCCTAGATGTAACTGACGAAACATTTACAACCAGAGCATATTGGCAGGGAAGAGCAGGAACAGAAATGACAGCTCCTGCTGCTCCTGCTATACTGTATTTTAATTAAAAAACCCAACAACCTCTAAAAGTTTCCTAAATCAAATGCCTTTAACATCTGTTTGAAATTCTGTTATTAAAGCGCCGAGTTCCAGCGTGGCTGTCTTTTCATGAATGTCCTCAAAGGGGCTCTCTTTCTCCTTAATTAAAAAAATACCCCCCGCCCCCCCCACAGTAATAAAGTTCCAGGGAAAGGAGTTTGAGACGGAGAGAGGCATGTTAGTGCTGGTGTGGAACTGGGATTGTTATCCATTGTTGTGATAGGAAGAATGGTCCAGTGCTAGCTGGGGACTTGAGAGACTCAGCTTCAATTGCCTGCTCTGCCACAGACTTCCTGGATGGCCTTGGACAAGTCACTTAGGGTATGTCTACACAGCCCGTGGCAGCGAGCCTCCCAGCCGGGGCTGAGAGACTTGGGTTCGCATCCTTAAACTCCAGCCTAAGCTGGGTGTATTCAAAGAGCTGTCTTTGCAGCTATTTTCAGAGTGCTAGCACAAGCCCCACAAGCCCAAGTCTCTCGACCCAGGCTGGGTTGCTCGCTGCTGCAGGCTGCATAGATGTATCTGTAGGCTCTCTGTGTCTCAGTTTCTTATCTGTAAAATGGGGATAATAGCACTACCCTACCTCTCAGGCCTGCTGTGATGGTAGATATATTAAAGTTTTTGAGCTGCTCAGATACTATGGTAACGGTAACCACATAAGACAGCTAAGTATAATTCTTCTTGGGATTGCTTTGAGGCCATCAAGTAAAGCAAGCAATTGTCACCTAGAAGGCACAAAACTATCTGTCTACACAGATACAGTGCAATCTCTTCTGTGTGATTGGAGTGCTCACTGCCGCTGTTCACCTAGGAATGCTCAGTGGGGGAATTACACGTTGCTATATAAAGTCTCAGTTTGGTTAAAGGAACACGGTCAATATTATGAAACTGACTCACATGAGAAACATTCTTGTGTCTGAGAGAGGCCACAGGCATTGAGGAACAAACTGCAACAAAAATTTGAAAAGCAAATTGCAAGTTATTGCAAATGATTATTTGTTGCTAATTTCTTTCATTTGCAATAACTTGCAATTTGCTTTTCATTTTTAATTTAATTTCATTTAACTTTTAATGTGTTTAACTTTTAACTATGGGAGTATGAGACTGAGCCCATGGTTTGCATATATAGGAGGACCTTTAAGTAACATTAATTCCTAAACACTTTTCTGGAGTGAAGAATTTTTGAAACCTACAATGTAAAGTATGAAATCGCTCAACCAGTAATCCTATTGGGTGGCTTTTCTGTTTCAGAGATTGCAGCTGAACATAGCAACTGCATCAGAACGACCTGCTAGCACTGTCAGAGCCGGCTTTGAGGTCGACTAACAACGGCACAACAGAATCTGAACTTTCAGCAGCCTGAGCAAATAATAGTCTCTTGTTGGAAACATTGGTTTGTCTCTGGGTCCAAATCTATCAGTCAGTAGGCCTGGCCGGGCCCAAAAACTCAGGAAAAGGACTAAGAACACAATGGAGTGAAATAAGAGGGATGCTGCTGGCTTGTTGGATGAGGGAGGAAGTTGTCAGGGACCCATAGTTATTTGCAATATATAGAGGATAAGAATATTTGTAGGACTTTTTTTGAAAAAAAGGATAATTTTGCCTGGAGGAAGCTGGAGGCCTTTGAAAGCAGAGAGGCAGACCTGACGCACTGTTCCTGTTTTCTCTCTGGGCTGAGTCCCTTCTATTGCCCTCTCTTTTGTCCCTCTCTGAGGTTTGTGAAGACCACTGACAAGGAGACACTTTCCATGCCCTGAGGCAGCTACCTTCAATTTCACTTCTAACCAGAGATCTAAGAAGATGGGCAGCAGTTTGACGCTGGTTGGGACCCTCTGGGCTTTCCTATCCTTTCTCACAGCAGTTGCCAGCTCGGCCAGTTACTTTATGCCCTGTTGGCTCGTTGGTTCCCAGATGGGGAAGCCGGTTTCATTTGGCACCTTCCGACGGTGCACATACCCAGCTCGGACGGAGGAGAGGCACCTGGTGATGGTGGAAGAATGTGGGAGGTATGCCAGTTTTGGGGCTATCCCCAGCTTATCCTGGCAGATCTGCACCGTGGTGACGGGAATTGGCTGTGCCTTGCTGCTCCTGGTGGCGTTAGCAGCCATCCTGGGTTGCTGTGTGGAAGAGCTCATCTCTCGGATGATGGGACGCTTCATGGGGGCAGCCCAGTTTGTAGGAGGTAATGGAAATCGCTTGCATTATGCTACATACGTGAGTGGCTTCAGGTTGCTGATTAGCATATGCTAATACTGTACAGTGATCTTCAGAGCACTGCTCAGGACAGCAAAGATCCACTAAGCTGGAAACATCTGTACTACTAAACATCTGAAGTAAACCTCGGTAGCATGAATATGATTTTTATTCCAATACTTGACCCTCCTGTTTTATGTATAGTCTTTAATTTCCTGTAGGCTCTACATAAATACCACGTCTGTTACGAGAGACACTCTCAGTACATTAAATGTTCTTCTGGTTTGTTACCAGGCCCAGAGCTGTAACTTTCCCCCAAAGCCAGGAATCTCTGTGGGAGAACATTCTGCCTACTTTAGCTGCTGGTTCTTTCTGTTTAATACACGTCCCCTGATGACAGTAACTGCAGTACTTTATTTCCACTATCGTCTTTAACACCCCTGATTACTTCAGTCATGCCTCTTCCAGAATGAGGAGGACCTGGCCTTTCTGAACCCTCTTGGAGCTTGTCTGCACAGCAAGTTACTGCACGGCAAGCCAGGATGTGACTCCACTACGCCTCAGCTTGCTGCACGGTAGCATCTTGGGTGGACTCTGCTACAGCACAGTGAAAGTCCCAGAGTGCGGCTTGGAGTACTTCCAGTGGTAGTACACCGAGCCGCGCTTCGGCACTTTCGCTGTGCTGTAGCCGTGTCTGCATGGGACATTATTGCGCTGCCGGCTCAGGCATTGTAGATTCACAATGGGACGTGCCATTTGGCAACTTGCCATGCAGACAAGCCCTAAGAGAGTTCAGAAAGGCCAGGTCCCTCTCCCTGTAGAAGTGGCTTGCTGTGTAGACAATCCCGTGGCTATGTCTTCACTGCAAGCAAGAGGTGCTGTCTTGTTGAGTGAGGAAGGGAAGTTGGCAGGGACCCACCGTAATTTGCGAGACAGAGAGGATAATATTTGTAGGCGCTTTTTTTAGAAAAAAAGGATAATTTTACCTGTGGGATGATAGTGGCCTCTGGAAGCAGGGAGATAGCTCCCTCCTGGTGGACACGGGACACTGTAGTTTTCACCTCAGCTAACCGAGGTCCACCCAAGGCAGGGCAGATAGTGTCGACTTTGACTAGCTACATTCAGGTGAGAACCATCTATGCCTTGACTCCACAAGGCTGTTACGTTGTGGCAGCTCTCTGAGGTTCGCTGTCTCTGCAATAAATGCACCTCTTCTTGCAGTCACGATATAGCTATGGAGAGGTTCTCCTAATGTGGCTTTCTACCTAGCATAACCCTTGTGGCATTTTATCGGTCCTGCCCTTGTCTGTCTCCACAATTCTGTTATTATCTGTATTGCAGGAATGTGTCAAGACTGGGGCCCCATTGTCCTGGGCACCATACACACACAGCTAGAGACAAACCTGCCCTGCAGCACTTACTATCCAAAGGGAGAAGACAAGAAAAGGGAAACTGAGGCACAGAGTGGGGCAGGGACTTGCCCAGTGGCAGACAACAGGCCAGTGTCAGGGCTGGCAACAGAACTCAGGTCACCCGAGTCCTTGTCCAGTGCCCTAGCCAGAACACATTCCTATCCATAATGTCCTTCCTACATACATGTGGACCAGTGTGTTACCCCAGTTTGACACCCGCTTCGCTCCTTTGAAATCTGTCTGGTATGAAGCTGGAGTGACACCTTGGTGAATCAGGCTCATTGTCTCCAGAACTGTGGGATACCAAAAGAATACTGCCTCTATCTCTGTCCTCTCTTCCCCATGCTTTGTTCAGTCCAAACTGATCAACTACTTGGCCCTTTCCTGTCCGTCTTCCATTCTCAGCCCCAGGCCTCCTACCCCCTCTGCCTTCATTCCCTCTCTGAGACTGCCCACCATGCCTCTACCTTCTCTTCTCTCTCCTTCCCAGAGGGTTCCATACTCTCCTTGTGCCTGCTAGACAATTACCGTAGATGACTGATGGAAAATAAAAGGCAAAGCTTTCATCAGCTGCAGCAGCATTGCTCCAGGTGGGAGGTCCCTTAGTGTACAATTACCAGCAGTGATTTGCCCCAGTGCCGCTAACCCATCCTTGAAATGTAGTTTTGCACTGGGGCAACGTATCCCAGTTTCAAGCATCGGTGCAAAACATGGCTTATGGCCTGTGGCTTTGCATGTCTACACTAGGGGTTTGCACCGCTGCACCAGTAGTCAAAATCTCCACTGTAGCCAAGGCCCTAGTGTGTTGTCTGCATTTTTGTAATAAACTGGAACGTCTTTGTTTTCCCTCCCCAGTGTAATACTGCTAGTTTATTTACACAATAGCTTGAAAACCACAGAGCACACAGCAAAGCACCACAGCAAACCAGTGTGCAACTGCTTCCTTCTCACAAAGGAGGGCTATGAGCATGGAGGGTTATACATATAAAACCATGATGTGATGGATTGGAAGCAGCCATCTAAGCAATGCAAACAGGAGTTCCTGTCCACAAAGCTGAGCTGGGACTAAGGGGGAAGTTTAAACAAAGGAACCCTCCAGGAGTTAAAAATAAATCTCATTTGTGGGTGTTCTATTCAAATGTGAAATCGATGATTACACTAGGCTATCATCCCCCCAGGTTCTGATCTCCGTTCTGTCAGTATCAATTCCAAAGAACACCACTGATAGCAGAATCTGGCTGCACGACTGTAGGGAACTGAGGAGACTGGTTTTCCAAAATGCCGAGGACCTACCACTTCAGCTAAAGTCAGTGGGAACTGTGGCTGCTTAGTACCTCCGAAAATCAGCTCACTACTATTTTCTCTAAGGCCATCCCTTTGTATTAAGATGTCCTCCTATGTGCGTGCTGTGCATCATTTAGATCACTCATTGCCATGAGGCTTTCAGCTGCACAAGCCTCTGAAACCAGCACCACGAAGGATGAAGAATGATTGCTGGGAAATAGTGCTACATTTGGATTATTTTTAAAAATATGATAAATATTGGAACGTTCATAATTTCCTCCTTTGACGCTTTAGCTTGGCATGCAATGGGCTTGTCTAGGCAGCTGGTTGTGTTTGTTTGAGACCGCTTCCAACTGAACAAAACAAAGAGGCATTGTTTAAAAATGCACATCCAGCCTTATTGGCAAGAACCGTAGGGGAGATATTACAGGGATGGTGCCAGAATCCAAACGTTTTAATTGACTGCTGTCCGAGTCCCTCCGCCCTCCGGAGCTCTGTAATAGATGCATTTTTCCCCAGGAGCTCCTCCCATCCAGGCAAGTCACCCTCAGCAACAGAGTACAAATTGCTTTCAACAGCTCTTTGCAGAATCAGGCAACTTGCCCTGGGATATCAGACTGTAACAGCAGGGTAGCAGTGTTCTGCACAGTGGTACAAAGGGGAGGCAGAAAGGTCTTGTCGTTAAGGCCCAGGACTGTATTCATTAGATCGCGCGTCAATTCTTGACTCTGCTACAGACTCTTTGTGTGACCTTGGGTCAGACACTTAATCTCCCTGCACTCTGGTTCCCCATCTATAAAATAGGGACAATAATATTTCCTTACGTTATTGTGGGGGAGAACCTACTAATGTTAGTGAAGGGCTTGAATCCTACAGCAATGAAGGCCAGATTCATTAAGATGCACCACTCAATCTTGAAACCAATGGATGTTACCTCTGCTTGTGATGGATGTGATAATTTTCAGTTAAGGAAAATAAATAGTCCAGATTCTTAGCTCTGCTGGGGCTGCTTTGCATCTCTCTATCAGTGCAAAACAGCCATGAACCCAGAAGATTCATCCCTGTACAAGGAGAATCCACAGGTGGTACAGAGCATATACTCCAGTGGTTCCTGGCTGCTAGACTAGCTCCGGGGAGTGTAAGTAATTTATATTGGAGGGTGGGCTGGCCCCAGGATCAGGGGAGCCCCTCTCTGATCCTGCATCAAGTGCAGCATGGCCAGACCAGCAAATCAGGCACATTATTCTTTGATGATGGGAGAGTGGAGACAGAGTTGCAGGCTTCACGGGTTTAGATGAACAGAGGTAGAGGATGGCAAAGAGGTCTAAGCATCAGGTTTGAAATACCTAGAGTACCTGCCATCAGGACTAGAATCCCAGCAGGGCTGACTCAGCTTTTGACCTTTCCACAGATCTCCTGTATGGCTGATTGCGCATCCCTTGGACAGGTCCTTGATCTTCGCCACGCCAAACCACTCCTCAGTCTCAGTTTCCTGGGGAGCAGTTCAACCACCTCCACCTTCCATGTAGACCAGGGTAGAGCCACTCATGGAGTGTGCCCTCCATGTGTAGAGTAGGGGACTTTGCTGCCAAGCTACATTCTGGGCAGAGTCTGCAATTCCCCACTACAGTTGTATTTGCCTAATTATTCAATTTAAATGCAATCTTTTGATGTTGGTTCCATATAGTTTCATGTCCTATACTACACTGTGAGAAACAAGAATGATGTAAGATATTCTATATGCTTGCAGTTTTCTTTGGGTTGCATGTACATTAGCAGAAATCACTCCCTGGGTGACTATTCCTGTTGAAGAACTAGTTTTCAGATTATGTTGCATTGTTCTACTTAACTTCTGTTGGCAAGCCTGTTAAGTGTTTTCTTCAGGACCAAGGAATAGGAACTTCTGACTACAAGGATTTAGCCGTCATACTAATCTAGCAACATTTGAGTATGTTCTACCGCCATCTAGCTAGCTCTCAAGGTAGTTCGCATTACTACCCAGCCCTGTGAGAGATTGAAGGCTGTTTTATTTTTACATTTAAGATTGGCCAGAACCATGAAGTTCAGGTCTGGATATGAACTGCCTCAGAATACTTCTGTATGTGGGGATCTGGTTTGGGCTTGTCTTATTAAGGCTGCTGAACATTTGTTTATCTGAATTTCCATTTCTACTTATCCCATTGAAGCATACCTCAAAAAATAATTGTTGCTCAGTATTTTAGGTGTCAACCTACAGTTCCAAAAAATAAAGGACAACTGTATGAAAACTGCAGATCAAAGTTTATTTTAAAAGGTCACCACCTCACAATGTTTCATCATGTGTGATCAGGGCTTAAATTCTCAGAGTATTTCCTGGAGCCAACCACGCCTCCCCACCTCCATTCTCCATGGGGCATGCTGGGGCTCAGGGCTCCAGGCTTCAGCCATGGGGCCCCATGGACCCCCTGAAACTGGTCCATGGCCCCCCCAGAGGACTGCAGATCCCTGGTTTAGAACCACAACAGCATCAGGCTGGTGTCAAGGTTTGAAAATATTTACCAGAGCTCTGCTCTGGACAGCTCCGGCTGAATTTAAGCCCTGCGTGTGATCCTTCATACGGTTATTGCTTAAATATATATTTTTAACTCCAGTCAAATGCTTCTTAGTAGATCTTAACTGGGTACAGGTCATGGGCTATTAAGCACCAAGTAGATAAAAGGAAGGGTGAATTCCCCAATAACAATTAAAATCAATCAACATTAAATAAAAATGCGCCCAAGAGCAACGCATGTTCCTGAACAATGATGAACCAGCATGGCTTGTGGCTACTGTCTCCTGACAATCCTGCCATGCAGGTAGCAGGTTATAGAATGCTGTAATTGGATGAATCAACTTGTCTCTTTCCTTCCTTGGGAAGAATTAGTATTGCTTAGTTAGCCAATGACCGCCCAGCTAATAGCAGTGTCATAGATCAACGCACAAGTGATACACAAGCGTAGACTCAGGTTTAAACCATTTCATACAGCGGCACAGGTAAACCAATAAGGCTGCTCTAAGTACTATCCTTACCAGCTGCATTACAGAGCTAATGTACATTACAGATAAAGGAGCTAGTAACGTTATTTTAAAAGAAAGCATTTCTCCGCCTAGCAGTTTTACAGGTTTTTTTAGAAGGCTGCAGGAGAGATTAGATTTGTAATTTAAATGATAGTATTTGTATAATGACAGTGCTTAAAGGCCCCAACCAGGGATCGAACCCCATTGTGCCAGGCACTGCACAAACAGAGAATAAAAAGCAGTCTCTTCCCCCAGGAGCTTCCTGATGTCCACTGATTCTCAACTTGTACAGTGTCTCACAATGCTGATTCACATGTGCCTGCAAAACTCTATGGATTTTATGACAGGCATAGAAGGTTCTCGGCAGTAGGTGCATTAACTGAAATACATCTCGGGGAGAAGTGCAATTAGTTTCCAGTCAGAGCAATCTCAGCATGGCAAAAAGTGCAGAGAAAATAGGTCCATTAAGACCCAGACCTCAGATACATTTTCCTTTCGCTTTGAGCCCAGCTGTACTCAGCAGTTTGTTTACTAACCACAGAGACAGAGAGCAGGGTCCCTGCAAGTATGTCCTATCGGAGTAAACAGCGGTTTGCCGAGGTTAATCTTCTGCAGTGATGGCCTGGCTGTAATATCCCCAGGAGACTAGATATGTCACTTCCACACATTAGTTCTGTGCTCCTTTTGCTGGTGATAGAAACAGGCCGTTTGTCCCTCCATTCACTGACGCGTAACATTCTCCATCTGAAAAGGCCACAGAGCATTATGGTGAGTTTTGCTCTTTAACTCTTTGGACACTGGTATTTTTTAGGCTTCCAGCCTTGTAAGGGGAACACATAAAATACATTAGAAATGTGATACATTTTTCGTTTGTATTTGCTTCCCACATAAATGCTGGCAATTTGTATGTATAATATTTGTATAGTAGCAGTAAATCTATCTGATGTTCCCCCCTTTAAGCATTCCTATGGCCGGGCACCTGGACAATGCTGGTGTTCTCAAAGTTCAGTGCTCAGTGCTGCACTCTGAAACATGCCCACGGTGCAGGCTTAGCAGAGTTCCAGGCATCCCTTCTCCCTCTACCTGTCAAAAGTGCAAGGATCACACCTGGATGGTGCAAGACATGGCACGTTTCAATTAATGCAAACATCATCTCTAGCTAAGGTTGAGCGTGCATGTTAAATGCATGATCCTAGCATCATGCCCATATGATCCTTGCACTTTTGCCAATGTGAGGCCTCCTCATACTTTGTCCTGGAGGTCCAGCTTCCTCCCATTCGCAGTGCAAGATATGCCTGGTGGCCTGCCTCCTCCTTACACCTTATCCTTGGTTCCAGCAGCCCTCCTGCTGACTCAGATTCTGCAACCCTTCATAGGCCTTTGTAGCTAGCACTGACATGCTGATGCACTATTTCATGGAAGTGTTTACAGCAAAGGAAATAATATTTTCCATACTATCCAGCTTCACAGTCAGTATTGGGCAGATAGTGTGGCTAATTATTGCACATGCAGCCAGTGCTAAACACATGGGTTTGACATCATCCCTGCCCCGCGTATTTGTCTGTCGGGTATATCACCCTAGTTTTCAAGCAGTGACATCAGAAAGAGACATCACCAGGGAAAACTGATCAGTTCCCCCCTTCTAATAAAATGTAATATAGGAAATGCTGAAAAGTGCAAATGTACTGCAGCATAATTTACTTACTACTTCATTTTTAAGAATACGCCCTTAAGGGCTTCCGTTAGCCCTTTGATCGAGTATAATGGGATTAGTTGTCAGTTACGAGTCCACAAAATACATTTTTGGCTTAGTGCCTTTTACTTCTCTAAAAGGATTGTGCATGGGGGTGCGGCTGCACATGTATATTATATTATTTGGAGACGCTCTCGGGGGATATGGCTGACTGCCACTATAGGATGCATTGGCTTCTCAGCCCAGACGGCATTAGTGTCAAGCTGTGTTCATACAGTTATTCTCCCAGTATGACTTATATCCAGATACACTCCACCTGAGGGTTTTTTTTTCAGGCTCTAATTTTTAGGCTTTGATAGTATCAAATGAGGGGGAAAAAATGTTCCAGTAACTGATTTAAATTGTAAATAAATGTGATTCAGCTGGGCAGCTGCCCCTTTTGTATTTGGGTTCTGTGAATATTCTGGTGAATGAATTTACTGGCAGGAATGTCATCAGACAGTGATATTTTTTAAGTAGGGCTGGCGATTAATCGCAGTTAACTCATGCGATTAACTAAAAATTAATTGCGATTAAAAAAATCAATCGTGACTAATCGCAGTTTTAATCGCACTGTTAAACAAGAGACTACCAATTGAAATTTATTAAATATTTTGGATGTTTTTCTACATTTTCATATATATCTTGTATTCTGTGTTGAAATTGAAATCTAAGTGTATATTTTGATTACAAATATTTGCACTGTATGATAAAAATGATAAACAGAAGAAATAGTATTTTTCAATTCACCTCATACAAATACTCTAGTGCAATCTCTTTGTCCTGAAAGTGCAACTTACAAATGTAGATTTATTTTTTTGTTACATAACTGCACTCAAAAACAAAACTATGTAAAACTTCATAGGCTACAAGTCCACTCAGTCCTACTTCTTATTCAGCCAATCGCTAAGACAAACACGTTTGTTTACATTTATGGACAATAATGCTGCCCTCTTCTTATTGACAATGTCACCAGAAAGTGAGAACAGGCATTTGTCTGGCACTTTTGTAGCCAGCATTGCAAGTATTTACGTGCCAGATATGCTAAACATTCGTATGCCCCTTCATGCTTCGGCCACCATTCCAGAGGACATGCGTCCATGCTGATGATGCGTGTTAAAAAAAAAAAGCGTTAATTAAATTTGTGACTGAACTCCTTGTGGGAGAACTGTATGTCCCTTGCTCTGTTTTACCTGCATTCTGCCATATATTTCATATAACATTGGTCTTGGATGATGATCCAGTACACGTTGTTGTTCGTTTTAAGAACACTTTCACTGCAGACTTGACAAAACGCAAAGAAGGTACCAATGGGAGATTTGTAAAGCTAGCTAGAGTACAGGACCCAAGGTTTAAGAATCTGAAGTGCCTTCCAAACTCTGAGAGGGACGAGGTGTGGAGCATGCTTTCAGAAGTCTTAAAAGAGCAACACTCCGATGCAGAAACTACAGAACCCGAACCACCAAAAAAGAAAATCAACCTTCTGCTGGTGGCATCTGACTCAGATGATGAAAATGAACATGCGTCGGTCCAAACTGCTTTGGATGGTTTTCGAGCAGAACCCATCACCAATATGGACGCATGTCCCCTGGAATGGTTGTTGCAGCATGCGCATCTGGCACTTAAATATCTTGCGACGCCGGCTACAACAGTGTCATGAGAATGCCTGTTCTCACTTTCAGGTGACATTGTAAACAAGAAGCGGGCAGCATTATCTCCTGCAAAATGTAAACAACCTTGTTTGTCTGAGTGATTGGCTGAACAAGAAGTAGGACTGAGTGGACTTGCAAGCTCTAAAATTTTACATTGTTTTATTTTTGAATGCAATATTTTTGTACATAATTCTACATTTGTAAGTTCAACTTTCATGATAAAGAAATTGCACGACAGTACTTGTATTAGGTGAATTGAAAAATACTATTTCTTTTGTCTTTTTACCGTGCAAAAAAAAATAAAGTGAACACTGTACACTTTGTATTCTGTGTTGTAATTGAATTCAATATATTTGAAAATGTAGAAAACATCCACAAATATTTAAATAAATGGTATTCTATTGTTTAACGGTGCGATTAATCGTGATTAATTTTTTTAATCGCTTGACAGCCCTATTTTTAAGCAAATATTGGAGGATAGTAGCAGCAAGCGAAACTCAGATTTGTAATCTGCATTGTGGAAGGAGCGGCTCCTCAGCTGGTGTCATAGCGCATGTTGGCATAGCGCAACTGGTTTCTGTAGAGCTACACCCATTTACACCAGACGAGGAGCAGCCCTAAGAATAACATTCATCCAGTCAAGGACCAGAAACCTACCAGATGACCTATGTGTCCAATCAAAACAACTTGTATTTCAAAGGTCAATTACTAAATGCTCACAGAAGCTGTTTGCTTCAAAAATTCAAAAATCATTGGCTGAATAATTATGAAATTTTAGAAAATCATGTTCCTTTTCTGGATAATCCGAACAGACGAAGAGGCAACATTCATTGTATAAACTACACACATCCGAATTATTCACCTCCCTTGTACTGAGCCCCTTAAATCCCATTGATTTAAGAGAGTTGAGAGAGTTCAGCACCTGACAGGATGGAGCCCATTGTTTGTAAACTTGGTTAGAAAATTGTAGCTTTGATACTGAGGGGGCTGGGGGTTGTGTGTGTGTTTGTATGTTACTCACTAGCATCCTTTACTAACAGGCAGTAGGCAGCTCTTCAAAGCATTTGTCCCAGAAGAGAGAGAGAGAGAATTCAGAGCAACTTTGCATCATTAAACAGTTGAGAATGATGATGGACTCAGCAGGAGACCCGACACCCACTTGAAGGAGCACAGCGTATTTATCATTCTCTGCTGGATTGTTACATTACATAAGAACATAAGAACATAAGAAAGGCCGTACTGGGTCAGACCAAAGGTCCATCTAGCCCAGTATCTGTCTACCGACAGTGGCCAATGCCAGGTGCCCCAGAGGGAGTGAACCTAACAGGCAATGATCAAGTGATCTCTCTCCTGCCATCCATCTCCATCCTCTGACGAACAGAGGCTAGGGACACCATTCTTACCCATCCTGGCTAATAGCCATTTATGGACTTAGCCACCATGAATTTATCCAGTCCCCTTTTAAACATTGTTATAGTCCTAGCCTTCACAACCTCCTCAGGTAAGGAGTTCCACAAGTTGACTGTGCGCTGCGTGAAGAAGAACTTCCTTTTATTTGTTTTAAACCTGCTGCCTATTAATTTCATTTGGTGACCCCTAGTTCTTGTATTATGGGAATAAGTAAATAACTTTTCCTTATCCACTTTCTCAACATCACTCATGATTTTATATACCTCTATCATGTCCCCCCTTAGTCTTCTCTTTTCCAAACTGAAGAGTCCTAGCCTCTTTAATCTTTCCTCATATGGGACCCTCTCTAAACCCTTAATCATTTTAGTTGCTCTTTTCTGAACCTTTTCTAGTGCTAGAATATCTTTTTTGAGGTGAGGAGACCACATCTGTACACAGTATTCGAGATGTGGGCGTACCATGGATTTATATAAGGGCAATAATATATTCTCAGTCTTATTCTCTATCCCCTTTTTAATGATTCCTAACATCCTGTTTGCTTTTTTGACCGCCTCTGCACACTGCGTGGACATTTTTAGAGAACTATCCACGATGACGCCAAGATCTTTTTCCTGACTCGTTGTAGCTAAATTAGCCCCCATCATGTTGTATGTATAGTTGGGGTTATTTTTTCCAATGTGCATTACTTTACATTTATCCACATTAAATTTCATTTGCCATTTTGCTGCCCAATCACTTAGTTTTGTGAGATCTTTTTGAAGTTCTTCACAATCTGCTTTGGTCTTAACTATCTTGAGTAGTTTAGTATCATCTGCAAACTTTGCCACCTCACTATTTACCCCTTTCTCCAGATCATTTATGAATAAATTGAATAGGATTGGTCCTAGGACTGACCCTTGGGGAACACCACTAGTTACCCCTCTCCATTCTGAGAATTTACCATTAATTCCTACCCTTTGTTCCCTGTCCTTTAACCAGTTCTCAATCCATGAAAGGACCTTCCCTTTTATCCCATGACAGCTTAATTTACGTAAGAGCCTTTGGTGAGGGACCTTGTCAAAGGCTTTCTGGAAATCTAAGTACACTATGTCCACCGGATCCCCCTTGTCCACATGTTTGTTGACCCCTTCAAAGAACTCTAATAGATTAGTAAGACACGATTTCCCTTTACAGAAACCATGTTGACTATTGCTCAAGAGTTTATGTTTTTCTATGTGTCTGACAATTTTGTTCTTTACTATTGTTTCAACTAATTTGCCCGGTACCGACGTTAGACTTACCGGTCTGTAATTGCCGGGATCACCCCTAGAGCCCTTTTTAAATATTGGCGTTACATTAGCTAACTTCCAGTCATTGGGTACCGAAGCCGATTTAAAGGACAGGTTACAAACCTTAGTTAATAGTTCCGCAACTTCACATTTGAGTTCTTTCAGAACTCTTGGGTGAATGCCATCTGGTCCCGGTGACTTGTTAATGTTGAGTTTATCAATTAATTCCAAAACCTCCTCTAGTGATACTTCAATCTGTGACAGTTCCTCAGATTTGTCACCTACAAAAGCCAGCTCAGGTTTGGGAATCTCCCTAACATCCTCAGCCGTGAAGACTGAAGCAAAGAATCCATTTAGTTTCTCCGCAATGACTTTATCATCTTTAAGCGCTCCTTTTGTATTTTCATCGTCAAGGGGCCCCACTGGTTGTTTAGCAGGCTTCCTGCTTCTGATGTACTTAAAAACATTTTGTTATTACCTTTGGAGTTTTTGGCTAGCTGTTCTTCAAACTCCTCTTTGGCTTTTCTTATTACACTCTTGCACTTAAGTTGCACATTCTATGATTATCTACTGGAAACACATACCCTGGCAAGCCATTTACAGCAGTCAGTGCCTGCTGAGTTGGCCCAGGGTAGACAATGACAGCACAGATTACACAAGGCAGAACCAGTTACTGGACCAGACCTGAGCTTTTCTGCATTGCTACATCACCAAACAAACAAAAACTACAACCTAAAGCCCAGGAGTTGGAAACCCAAATCAGAGAAATGCTCAGTTGGACAGGTTTTCTGATCAATCCCAACCTTGTCGTTCCAGAGCAAATAGTTGCAATCTTTTTTGGGTGCAGGCACAATTTTCTGCAATGCTGCCAATGATCCTCTTGATGGCTCATTACACATCACACATGCTGGGCTTACAGTGTGTGTGTGTGTGTGTGTGTGTGTGTGTGTGTGTGTTGGAGGAGAAGGTCACAGATCCAGCACAACAATCAAACAAACAAATAAATAAAGTAATCAAGCTGGGTCACTGAGGCTTGTACTTTAAGCACCGTTTTACCAAAGCTACTGCTCCCAGATCAGGGCCGGCTCCAGGGTTTTTGCCACCCCAAGCGGCGCAAAAAAAAAAAAAAAAAAGCCGCGATCTGCAGTGGCAATTCTGCTGGAGGTCCTTCGCTCCGAGTGGGAGTGAGGGACCGTCCGCCGAATTGCCGCTGAATAGTTGGACCTGCCGCCCCTCTCCGGAGTGGCCGCCCCAAGCACCTGCTTGGCAAGCTGGTGCCTGGAGCGGCCCTGTCCCAGATTATGAAAGACCCTCCCAGCCCCCAAAAGTTTTCAGACCACTGTAAGCACCACACATGTACTCCCCTTCTTCTGATTCTTGGCCAGAGCTGGGCGCATATTACAAACATTTTTTGGTGAATATTTGTTTGAATTTTTAACTTGAGTTTGCTTCAACTCTGTACACATTCCTGTAGGGTCCTTAATGCCTGTTATGGCACATTATGTGTTTCTCTGTCTAGCTGACTTTTGTTTTAGATGAAGCAAGGAACAACAACTATCCAGAGACCCGTTCTGCTTTCAGTCAAATCAGGAGTAACTCAATGGCCCAAAGTCACCACCAGAGCGAGAACTCAGTGGTTCCCTCTCTAACATTGTGTGTCTGAAACGTAACAATACATGGCAGCTGCCCCTGTAGGCCCTTCTACACTTAACGGCGCCGTACGAGGAGACCGAATAGCAGCATCACCTTTCAGTCACATAGCAACATGGGCCAGTGTGGCTGAGCTCTATGGGTATGTCCACACTGCAATTAAACACCCACAGCTGGCCTGTGCTAGCTGATGGGGCTCCAGGCTGTAAAATTGCACTGGAGATGTTTGGGCTCAGGCTGGGGCCTCAGCTCTGGGACTCTGCCAGGCTCCAGCCAGAGCCCGAAAGTCTGCAGTGCAATTTTACAGCCTCGCAGCCCAAGCCCTGCGAGTGTGAGTCAGCTGTGAGGGGCCAGCCAAGGGTGTCTACTTGCAGTGTAGACACAGTCTCAGCGTCCTCTCTCTGAGCAGTCGGAGATCTTGATTTCTCAGAACACTAGCTTGGCTTTCAAACCGCATTTGTTTCTACTGAGGCTTTTTATTAAATTGTGTCAATTCCCACTCCCCTGTTAATCTTCAGTGAGGTTTTCAGAAACATCTATTTGATGATGAATGAAATAAAACGTGCAGCCTAAAAGTCTGTGTTTCTAGGGATCCTGTCGCGACGACCCCAGAGTGGTGGAGTTTTATTTGGTTTTTTAAAACTTCTGTGGGACGTCTTTACATTTCTCTCTCTCTCTCTCTCTCTCTTTTTTTATAGGGCTGTTGATAAGCTCAGGCTGTGCTTTGTATCCCTTAGGATGGAACAGCCCAGAAATACAGCAGACGTGTGGGAATGCCTCCAATCAATTTCGATTAGGTAAGGCAGCCCTGGAAAGGAGAACACCTAATGGGTGTTTATACATATTCTCTCTAGTTAATCACCTTATATGAGTCCTGAATCAATGACAACAACGTTATTCATCTCAGCCAGGACCTATGCTGGCCTGGTAGGTCCAACTATTTTGGCTGCAGTCAGTATCATGGGTCATATCACACCTCTGCCTTCTGCAATTTGTGGGATTTTCATTTTCTTTTGTTTAAAGTTGACTAGAGAGCTACCTCCTGGCCCTATTGCTAATGAACTTTCTTTGATAACTGGTGCAGCTGATTGTGACTGTCGGGTAAAACAATACGTAGTGTGTCAGAAAAGTTGATCTGGGGCACTTGTTATCCGGATTGGTGCCTTATTGTGCTAGATGCTGTACAGAGAGATAGGCAGACATGATTCCTGCCACCTCCCCACCCCAGTGCAAGGGGTGCTTCTCTGTATCCCTGTATCTTCAAAGTCATGTACAATATACAAACAATAAGTAGCGAACCACAAAATACTTTATATTCCCTTGTTTGTTTCTTTTTTTTTTTTTTTTAGTATTTTGTTAAGCAAAATGCTTGTGATCTGAGAGAGAATGAAGCCCTCTGTTTATCCATAGGACAGGTGCAGCACAGGCAGCAACTGTGCAAACTTCTTTGCCAACGTTCCCAAAGCTCACAAGCTTAGACTGACCTGGAGGGACCATCTCTGCTGGGGACAGAGTGTGACAGATTTTTGTTACCAATTTGCCTGGGCCACAGTTGATTAGGCTGGGCCACAGGATTTTTTTAGGGAGGAGATGGCGAAGCTCACCAAGGGTTTAAGGTTTAAAGATTTATTAATAAAATAATACAATACAGCAGAGAGTGCTGGGAACGCTCCCACGTCACTCAGGGGAAGAAAGAAAGCATTAGAGCCCCAAGCCCTAACCCACTTTTATACTTACACACGCACTACCCAAAACTGGCCAGGCCTGGGTGTAACGTACGAAGAAGAGCGGGACGGGTGGACGGGAGTTTTTGCCCTGGGCTCAGGGCAAATTCACTGTAATTTTCAAATTGCTTTAGCTTTTGGGAGGGTTTTACGTTTTGGGTTTTTTTGGGGGTGTTGTTATTTAGGGCCCTTTGTGCCTGGTGCTCTTTGTACCAGTTCAAACAGGCTTGCTGTGGCCTTTTTTGTTTTTTAAAACATTTTGGCTTTGGAGACTGTTCTTTTGTTGTTGCTTTTATTGTTTTTGTTGTTATTTTTGCAATTTTGAATTTTTTTTTTTATAGCTGGTTGGGGGGGTTGGACTTTTCCCCTTTTGTTTTGGCAGGTAGCAACTGGCCTTGGACAGGAGACAGCTTTTTATTTTTGGACTGAGCTTGCTAGCTACAGTGTTGAGTTAACCCGTTCTTCTGTTTCCCTGCCCCCCCTCGGCCTCTCGGACTTTGTAAGGAAACTTTCACTTTTCACTCACACACCTTTGACCCTTCCCAAAATGCTTTGCGATGCTTGCAACAGCATTAGCAATATACAGTGCTGATTTGCCTTCCCAGGGGACTCCCTAAGGGGAGGGGGTCCATTGGATTGTGACATTCCCCCCGTTGACCCCAAATCAACATTTTGTTGGGAGGGGTCACCACTTAGGTTTTTAACCTCCCCCCCCCCCCCGATACGGTGGCAAGGGTTACTGTTGGTTTTTTACCTAAACAGCAATACAGCATGCACCAGATTGTTAGGACAGCAACAATTGCATACACTAGCCAATAATGACTTTTAGCTTTATTAGTAACATAGCATAACATTTTTTTGTTGACTTAGATGACTTATTTGGATGGCTGTGGCAAAGGCATTTTTTTTTAGGTTAAATGTGTGTTTTAACATTGTGAAGGAGGATGCATTTGTTTGGAATACAGAAAGTTGCTTTTGGGTGTGCGCCAACGGGAAAAACACATTGGGTGTTATTTATGAAAAAATACACACAACGTAGTTAGAAATGTTAACAGTTTGTTGCAGAACGGCGGGCCAATGCACTGAAAAATTTTGTGTTTGTGATTTTAACAGTAAATTGAGAGGCACCCTGGGATTGGTGGCTTTTTAAACACACGCTGAGGTATTGGTAAACAGATGTGCTACAGTGGGAGCATATTTTGATGCCTCCCCTTCCCAACAGATGTGTTGATCCACCTTATAAAAGTGGCCTGGCATTGCCTTTTTTTTACACATTATTTGAGGGGGCTCCATAGGCCAGATTGCCAGGTGTTGCCCTTTGCAATTCATATGTGCTGATAGTCCGGGGACGCAGTCAGCACATATTGCTTAGCCGTGTTTTTTTGGGGGGAGCGACCACCTTTTATACATTATGATGGACCACCCAGTTTTAGAGGCAGCCTTTTTAAAGGCCGGGTTGGATTTTTATAGTAGAGGCCCCCACTTCTTTTATGGGACCAAAGGCCATGAAGGAGAAGGCTATGCCTGTGCACTTTTAATTAGTGAGCCTTTAGAAATGGCGAAAAGGCCATTTTTTGGGGGGGGAATTTTTGAGTGGGAATGGATTTTACAGGGGAGGGATAGCTCAGTGGTTTGAGCATTAGCCTGCTAAACCCAGGGTTGTGAGTTCAGTCCTTGAGGGGGGCCACTTGGGGATCTGGGGCAAAATCAGTACTTGGTCCTGCTAGTGAAGGCAGGGGGCTGGACTCAATGACCTTTCAAGGTCCCTTCCAGTTCTAGGAGATGGGATATCTCCATAAAAGAAAGAAAGATTTGGGCTTTATAGAGCACATTTTTTTGGATGCTACGGATTTGTTGGGTTAAATATTGTTGGAGCTGGGAATACACAGAATTTTATGCTAGCTGGTTTTTGGCCTTAATTTTGGTTTTAATTAGTTTTTGCAAGGTATTTTGCATGTGGAGGACCAATTTGGCAGTATGTTTGAAGGTGGCAGTGGCCACTGTTGGGTGGGTGAGATTTGCACTTGTGACCAGTTTTATGGCCTTTTTAAATTGTTTTAACTGCTTGTTTTTTATGGCACTTTACTGAATAGTTTAAATATTGACTGCCAAATTAGCCCCATTCCACAAGGAGCTTTGCTTTTTTCGGGGGGGGGGGGGGGACGGGACGGACAAAACATTTGTGTAAGGAGGGGAAGTTGGAGGGTGCCCCCCCTTGTACAATTGGGGAGGAAGGTGGAGACCTGAAAGCATGTTAGGGTTTGGGATTTAATTGGGGAGGGATATGCAGAGCCAGGGGACCTGGGGTTCTTGGCAGGGGGCCACCCCAGGGAAGATACCCAAGTAAGACATGGTGTTACATTTTTAGGATGACGTGCTACAATTTCCCGCCCCCCACCAGTGGATAATTGATTTTTGTTTTACCAGGGCCAATTTTGGACAGTGGTAAACTTAACAAAGGAGGACACCCGAGGATTTTTATAGATACAACTCTACCCCGATATAATGCGACCTGATATAACATGAGTTTGCATACAACGCAGTAGAGGCGGGTAGGCAAGCGGGGTGAGGAGGCGAATGGGGAGGTGAGTGGCAGGCAGGAGGGGGGTGAGGAGGCAGGCGGGCGGGAAGACAGCGAGCAGGAGAACAGCAGTCAGGAGGACGGGGGGAGGCGTGCTGGGCGGACGGTGAAGAGACTAGCGGGGAGCAGGCGGGTGGGTAGGTGGGGTGAGGAGGCGAGCGGCGGGCAGGAGCCCTGGGTGGACGGTGAGGAGGCTAGCAGGGAGGCTGATTTGTCCCGGGCCCCGCACCCCTCTAGGGACGGCTCTGACACACTGCTCTGAGCGGTGTGTTAAGGGTGCCAGGCCGGGGCCGAGAGGTTGGATGGGTTGGGGGTTCTGAGAAGTAGGTGGGGGTCAGATGGGGGCGGGGCCAGGCTGTTTGGGGAGGCACAGCCTTCCCTACCCGATATAACGTGGTTTCACCTATAACGCAGTAAGATTTTTTGGCTCCCGAGGACTGCGTTATATTGGGGTAGAGGTGTATGTGCCACCATACATACATTGTATTTTACCAATGAATTTTGCAGACCTGAAGCAGCAAGAGCAGTTCCACCAATCCTGTTCGGGGTGTCCCTGGGCTTTTGCTATTACTGCCTTGCCCTGTTAACAAAGCAAAAGGGAGGGAAAAAGGACATTGCAAATTCATTTATTGGGGAAACTGAGGCACAAAGGATAATTTTTTAAAATTATTAGTTGTTTTGTTACAGCCCTTTTTGGCTTTTGTTATGGATATTGTTTGCTAGGTTTAGGAGGTTACAGCAACAATATTGCGTTTAGGGATTAGGGATTGCTATTACTTGTTAAAGGGCTTTTAGGCCACCACAGGAGGAACAGGGTTTGTTTCCATGGGGTCCAGGGGAGGTTCGGGGCCACCCACCAGGTATTTTGCTGTGGCCCTACTGTGTTTATTTGGACTATGCACTGTTTTTAAGGCACTTCTCCTCCAGCCTTGCGCCACACTGTGGCTTGGGCCCCATTAGCAGCTTGAGCCAGGGAGAGTCTTTGGAGAGCCTAAGGGGAGGGGTCCATTGGATTGTGACAAGAGGAGGTCAGTTTCCATGGCTTTCTCTCCTAGGGTTGCCAAACCTCCAGGATTGTCCTGGAGTCTCCAGGAATTAAAGAGTAATCTTTAATTAAAGATTATGTCATGTGATGAAACCTCCAGGAATATGTCCAACCAAAATTGGCAACCCTCTTCGCTCCTGGGCCTGTTCATTGGGATTGTTGACAACGAGAGCAATTAGCGTCAACTGTGGAGGCCCTTTCTGTAATATGGACATGTGTCCGCTAGGTACTGGACTAAGACCACAAATTCATTTCACATAGGCCAATAAGCAGCTCTGCGATGGTATTCACTTTTGCTCATTTTTAGAAGTGGCTGTGTTTGAATCTGTTTTAGGTTTGGGCTTAGGACTGGTATTTGGGTTTGGAGCTGAACTGGGGTTTGGGTATAAGGGGTTAAAACCTTTTGAGTAGTTCTCATGAGATTTCAGCTCCCCAGTGGTCGAAGTTTGTGAGATCAGCTGATCTCGTGAGGTTTACAGCCCTTGTGGGCTGCATCTGAACCTGGACTTCAAAGTGGGTCCCAGTTTTGGCACCTGATCAGGAATCAAAATCATAGAGAGATGGTTTGGATCTAAGGATTCAAAGCTGAACCCATCCCCCCCCAAAAGCCTATTGGGCTTGGACTTAGGGTTTGGGTGTTGGCTCAACTCTGACAATTATTGATTTGAGTCAGATTTGAATTGGCAACCCAGTTAAAGACTCTATACTGCATTATCATCCCCCTAAGTTACCCAGTACCCCAGAGACATCTCATTCCTTTCTAAGGCAGAAGGGCATCCTTTCTTTGATTTTACAAAGCATCCGATGTGTGTTTATCTTTAAGCACATGCTTAAATCCCATTGACTTCAACAGGACTCAAGCACATGCTTAACATTACGCATGCACTCAAGGGCTTTGCTGAATCAGGGCCTTGTGGGGTGATATGATCTAGACATGCTAAATATAATCCTTTCTATCAGGGGATCACTTTCTACTGTGGCTTTGAAGGGGACAGAGAATGCACCCTGAAGGGATAACATTATGCAAAAAAACCCTCTCAGGAGGAGCAGCACGATGGAAAACTATTCCTGACAGTGGAGTTCTTCTGTAAACTGTCTCAGCTCCCTTGAGTACAATGTGCTGTCTACATCAAACACACAGGGAGGATTGAGGAAGGAGGAGAAGAGCTTCTTTCTGGCAGAGCTCTTTACTGCTGACTCCTCGGAGATAGCAACAGATCAGGGCAGCAGTGTACATGGATCACAGGGGCATGAAGCTTATGATGAATGGGCTGAGGCCAATTACAGACGATCAAAGCATCTCTCCTATGTATTCTAGCCCACCGCTTTATTTTTTCTTAATCAAATTAAGCCATCAAATAGCATTTAACTTGCTGTCTGCTGCTCTGAGGTACTGCTGATTTCTCGTTAATGTCAGATACACATTCTGTTCTGGTTAGGCCCTTGTACCGCACCTCTTACCATGGTATCTGAGCTTCTCAATGGAGAAGCTTTCACCTTAAAGTGAAGCGACGCTCGGAAAAGTGATTGTAAAAAAAAAAAAAAGGCATTTGGAGGTTCCAAATTGATTCACAATTCACAATATTCAGTTCGAAAATAAAACCAGTGACTTTTCCCAGTTGCTCACTGAAGTAGAAAGTTGTTTGTTTAAATTATTTTACTCTGGGATTTTCAAACAGAGAGTTAGACACCTGGTTCCCATTGAAAGACACCCAACTCCCATGGACTGGCTCCCTTAGAGCTTTTGAAAATCCTAGCCCTGGCCTTTATTGTAAGCAGCTCTGACTCCATCTACACATGGAGAGCCGTGCACATCTATTGAGTAAGAAGGTCCCTTTTTTGCACAGTCTATTTTCTGAGCATAGCCTTGCTTTAAGGACAAGACGCAAGACCCATGAACAGGAAATTGGGCCTGATACACATGATCTCTTCTCAAAAGTGACATGAATGTATCATTAAGGTTGAGAAATACTCAGGAAAGTCATAAGTTAAGGTTGTCTCAGCACTATTATCCTTGTCATATTGCACATGAAGATCCACAGCAAGCACAAGAAGTAGTGATTTGGTTGATTGGTTTTCCTTTTAAATCTCTGCCTAATTGGATACATATATCCTGGGCAAGAGAATTCTCAGAGGCCCAAACATGCTGAATTGTCAAGACACGTCTCTTCCTTTGGGCTTCTGACCATAGATTCATGTAGCTACTGTACTCCGAATTGCATTTGGGGTCTGGCACACTCTGTGAAAAGTCAAGAAAGGCACAATCACCCTCTCCTCCCATCGTTTCCTGTGCTATTACAAGGCTTTTCAAGTCAGCAACTGGTAACCCAGTTACATCCTGAATTTGTGTTTCAGGCAGCTGTCCAGAAAGGACAGCTGGTTATAGAAGTGTATTTATTTCTAATGTTGGTTTTAACCTCTAAGCTGTCTGTACAGAGAGGACAAATACCAGTGGGATGGATTGGCTGGCTTGAGTTGTAAGAACACTTGCAATACTTTTTATTCTGAGTTTATCCAGCTCCAGCAGAGTTTCTGGGCCCAGCCATTTCATAACTGCACGATGGCCCTGTGATGCCCGTTGGCTGGTGCAAAGGTAACAGAATGTTGGGAATCATTAGGAAAGGGATAGATAATAAGACAGAAAATAACATACTGCCTCATGGTACGCCCCATGTGGAATACTCCATGTAGATGTGGTCGCCGCATCTCAAAAAAGATATATTGGAATTGGAAAAGGTTCAGAAAAGGGCAACAAAAATTATTAGGGGATGGAACAGCTTCCATATGAGGAGAGGTTAATGAGACTGGGACTTTTCAGCTTGGAAAAGAGACGACTAAGGGGGGGATATGATCATAGGAGCTGACTTCCTCTCTCTCCCCTGGGTCCTCGACCCCCCCCCTGCCCCCTGCCCCCAGCCCCACCCCCACTCCAACCCTTCCATGAGGCCCTGCCTCTTCCCACCCCTTCCCCGCCCCTATTCCAACCGCTTCCCCAAATCCCCACCCCGGCCCCGCCTCCTCCCCTGAGCGCTCCTCCCCCCACCCCTCCGGCGGCCGGACGGGAAGCACTGGGAGGTAGGTGGAGGAGCAGGGATGTGGCTCGCTCAGGGGAGGGGGTGGAGGAGGAAGTGTGGCGGGGAGTGAGGGGAGCTTGGCTGCTGGTGGGTGCAGACCTTCACCCACTAATTTTTCCCCGTGGGTGCTCCAGCCCCGGAGCACCCACGGAGTCGCCACCTATAGATATGATGGAGGGCTATAAAATCATGACTGGTGTGGAGAAAGTAAATAAGAAAGTGTTATTTACTCCTTCTCATAACACAAGATCTAGGGGTCACCAAATGAAATTAATAGGCAGCAGGTTTAAAACTAACAAAAGGAAGTACTTCTTCACACAATGTACAATCAACCTGTGGAACTCCTTCCCAGAGGATGTTGTGAAGGCCAAGACTATAACAGGGTTCAAAAAAGAACTAGTAAGTTAATGGAGGATAGGTCCATCAATGGCTGTTAGCCAGGTGTCCTCAGCATGGGCGGTGAGTTCTATGGGCCCATGGTGCCTGGGCACGAGGAATATTCCTGGCCCAGGGCCCGGCTCCAGCACTGTTTGAGGCCGGGTCTCTCCCTCAGCCCCGCCTTCCGCCCCCGGGTGCTCCCGCCCGCGCAATTTAAAATGGTCTGGGGCTGCCACTCACCACTGGCAGTGCAGAGGAGCTGAGCAGCTTCCTGCCAGCTCGCTCCATGTGGCTGCTGGCCCCGCCCTGCGGCCCCTGGGCGGGGTGGGTCTGTGTCCCGCCCCAAGAGTCCCTGCAGCCAATCGGAAGCTGTGGGGGCAGTGCCTGGGGGTAACAGCACATGGAGGCCTCCCAGCCCGTCCTGCCTAGGAGCCCCAGGTAAGCGCCGCACCTCACCACTCCCTTCCAGAGCCTGCACCCCCACCCCCTTCCCACACACCCTCTCCTGCCGCCAAACTCCCTCCCAGAGCCTGCACCCCCACCCCCAGCCCAGAGCTTGCACCCAAACTCCCTCCCACCCCCAAACTCCCTCCCAGAGCCTGCACCCCCACCCCTTTCCCACACACCCCCTCCTGCCCCCAAACTCCATCTCAGAGCCTGCACCCGTCACCCTCTCCTGCACCCCCACCCCCTGCCCCAGCCCGGAGCCTGTACCCAGCACCCAGACTCCATCCCAGAGCTCAACCTCTCACTCCTTCTGCACCCAAACTCCCTCCCAGAGCCTGCACCCTGCACCCTTAGGCAGAAGGCGGGGGAGGGCGGGCTTTGGGCGTTCTGGGCACCACCAACATTTCTACAAACCTGCCGCCCCTGGTCCCTAGCCTCTGTTTGCCAGAAGCTGGGAATGGGCAACAAGGGATGGATCACTTGATGATTACCTGTTCTGTTCATTCCCTTTGGGGCACCTGGCATCGGCCACTGTCAGAAGACAGGATACTGGGCTAGTTGGACCTTTGGACTGACTCAGTATGGCCGTTCTTATGTTCTTATAAGGTCCCCCTGGGAACACCATAGTGCAGGGAGCCCCTGTGCTAAGACAGGGAGCAGGCTCTATAGCAGTTATGGGTGCAGGGTGTGACCGGGTACCTGGAGTGGGCCTCACTGAGAATGCCACACTCAAGGCAGATTGCACAGAACAGAACAGACAATCCCCCGAACTGGTGGTTTATTCTATAATTAGATTCATCAAGCCTGTAACAAAAGAGCTTTTGCAGCACCACACTGGCTAACCAGAAGCCAAACACAGCCCCCTGTAGGCATTCCACCCCTTGGCTCCCATCCAGACCACCAGGTCTAATATAGTGGGGGGTTATTGAAAACCCATTTCACCATATGTGAGGTTCTTTCTAATCCCAAAGGATCAGACACATATCCTCAGGTCAGTATGAATCTCAGATCTTACCCAAATATCACTCTGTCTGCCAATCCTTAGTAAACTAACTAAAGATTTAATAATAGAAGAAAAGAAGAGAGTTATAAATGGCTAATAGATCATACACGTGCAAGTGATTGCAAAGTCCTTGTATCAGGTTTGTAGCAGTGGTGGAATAAACTGCTGGTTTGCAAAAGTCTCTCTGGAATCACCCAAATAGATTGGGAGTCATCAGTCCTTGTTCAAAGCTTCCTTGTTAGAAATCCAGTCCAGAGAAATGAAGACACAATGGAGATGTCTCAGGTGCCTTTTTATATCCTCTGCTATATACATGAAAATTTACTGTTCCAAACATAGCCCACATGTGCATGGACAGATACTAACTCAAGATAGAGTCCAGGGTCTGGGAGAAGATGGAGTCTCAGGTCACATGTCCTTACATGCTTTGCTGACTCACTGGGGTGGCCATTGGCCCCTGGCTGTCTGAGGCATCCTCGGGAGGAGCTAGCTGGGCCTGGCATTTCTTCATTGTTAGAGCCGAGTGACCTTAATGGGCCATCAACACACAGTTGTGTCGCCTGATGTAAATCTATCTGAGAGATGTCACTCATGTACAAACACATTTGAGATAGAAATGGAGCCAATATTCATAACTTCAGATACAAAGATGATACATGCCTATAAACAGGATTATTATTATTATTATATTTTTTTTCCTGGTCAAGGTGGGGAAGGGGCCCCGACCGCTAGAGATGGGAACAGAGGCGGTGGCCGGGAGAGATGATGTAGCGGCAGGCGGGGGGGCCGCTACCACCTGGGCGTACGCCCTGAGGGTCGGGGGAGGGGCACCCGCAGAGCTGGCGGAGGGAGCAGCGGGGAGGGACGCCGTGGCTGGTGGCGGGGCCACAGCAGTGGGGGCAGCCCCTGCCATGGAGGGCCCAGTCTTTTTGGCAGGGCCCTTACCCTATCATAGGTAGCAAATCATAAAGTTTCCATTGATACCTTACATGGTATATACTTTGTACAGGAGTTGTTGCAATTGTATAACAGTGGTAATATCAATATAAATGGTCATATTCAATCATGCAGCATCACGCAGGGGCATTCTGTGCTGGGAGGAGAGAGGCATGGGAATGGAGCAGCGGTGGGCTGGCAGGGAAGGAGGCAAATAGAAGTAAGAGTTGTGGCCAGGGTGGAGCTGCACCTTATTGATTCTGCACCCCTGCAGTGGCCCACACTGCCCATTGCGAGGGGTACAAGTTCTGGCAGGCCTGAAGGCTGCCCTGGCTTGCACCGGGGACTGCACCAGTCCCTACCGCATCTGAATAGTGGAGGTGCAGTCTGCCTCCCCTCTGTGCCTGCATCAGTATAGGGATGAATCTGCTAGTTCTAGCCACTGGACTAAGGTAGCCCCAGGAATTGTCTCCCTGTCTATAACCTCAGACAGACAAGTGGCATCATTCATTTGGAATCTCTTCATAGGCTGGGTGATGACACGGGGGGAAAAATGAAGTGTATTATTACAAAGTAAAAGGAGTAAACAGCTCTTAGGAATAAGCTTTGTCCAGGGGGACGCAGAATGATGCACAGAGGTTTAGAGCTGAGGATGATCTTGCAATGTGGAATGCTTGCATTGCTCGCCCTCGTGCTGTGCCTCTTGGACCATGTCAGTCTTCAAGGCTGTCTCCAGGCTCCTTTCCCAACGTTAACAAAAAGTACATTCATAGAGAAATCCAGATGAAAGCTGTAGCCCCGAGTGAGGGGCTGTCGTATACTTCATATCTGAAAGACTGTGATATAGGGCAGAGGTTCTCAACCTTTTTCTTTCGGAGGCCCCCCCAACATGCTATAAAAACTCCACGGCCCACCTGTGCCACAATAACTGGTTTTCTACATATACAAGCCAGGGCTGGCGTTAGGGGTTGGCAAGCAGGGCAATTGCCTGGGGCCCATGCCACAGGGGCCCCCACAAAGCTACATTGCTCAGGCTTCAGCTTCAGCCCCATATGGTGGGGTTCAGGGACCTGGGCTTCAGCCCCATGCAGTGGGACTTCATCTTTGTGCCCTGGGCACCAGTGAGTCTAATGCTGGCCCTGTTTGGAGGCCCCCCTGAAACCTTCTCGAGGCCCCCTTGCGGGCCCCGGACTCCTGGTTGAGAACCACTGGTATATGGGGCAGCTCTCATGTATGCATCCCCCATTGCTGTGGGTTCTCAGTGCTTTACTAACACACACTTCCCCATCTCCGAAGGAACAAGGAGCATGTTACTGTACACATGTTACTGAACAAGGACCATGTTACTGTACTGTACACCTGATTGTACCCTAAATAAACTCTAGATGTCAGTATAGCCAGATAATTTAATCAGCTGCTCCAGACCTTCCTGTCTCTTAATCTTGCAGCATTCTTACACTCTTCCTGCTTTCTTCGCTCTCTTTCCTTGCAGCTGGTTTCTACGTTGAATTTTTATTGTCAAAGGAAGGACAAATGGCTCTGGAATGAATGTAGATGAAAGAAGACAGCTGTGTGAAAACCAGCTCTGGTAATGGTTAGATGAAGGGTGGTAAAACTACCTACTCGATACTACTAGTATCCGCCATTGCTGCTACCAGGAGAGCAAAGTAATTATGAATTTTCTTAGTGCAGACAGGGTCTGATGAGAGTTCCAGGTTCCCATTGCTTTTTCCTACCACCCTAGCTTCTTAAGAGGCTACCAGGCTGCTTTTCTCAGCCACTATCAAGCTTGAAAGCCTAGTAAAATCCTGAAAAAATGCCCCCTTCCTGAATATGCTCCCTGGATCTTCGGTCTGTTTCGTGGTTTGGTAGCTCCAGTAGTTGCCACTTTACAATTTATACCATCTACCTTCTGCTGGCACATGTGTATTAAGAGAATAAATAGATGGAGGGTCTGTTGGTACATTCAGAGTTCCTTCAAAGGGAACAGGTCTGTTTATTCTGGCTGAGATCAATTGTTCCCTGATGGAATATGGAATGTCCTGTGCACACACAAGCTGTTCCCCCATTGTTCTAGTGGCAGTTCATGGATATTTTATTAGTACTTCGAGAGCTGTTTGCTTGGCTAGAAGGGTAAGTAAAACTGAAGTGTGGTACAGTGAAGCATGTGTAATTTCAAACAAAGATAGGTTAAAAAACAACTAGAGGACTTATTCCTAAAAGTTTCAGAGTAGCAGCCGTGTTAGGCTGTATCCGCAAAAAGAACAGGAGTACTTGTGGCACCTTAGAGACTAACACATTTATTTGAGCATAAGCTTTTGTGGGCTACAGCCCACTTCATCGACTCCTAAAAGTCAAATCCTTGGAGCAACAGGGTCTGTGGCTTTCAAATTTGGCAACATGAAGCACTGGGCTCCAACGCTGTGTGAGACCTCCCACTGTGATGTGATCGGCCTTGCTGCTGAGCAGACCAGTCTCTGCTTGTGATCAGTCCCAGAGGGTTGAGCATGAAGCACTTTACTTGTGAAAAGATCCAGAGGTGATTTAGGGTTACCATACGTCCGGATTTTCCCGGACATATCCGGCTTTTTGGGCCTCAAATCCCCGTCCGGGGGGAAATCCCAAAAAGCCAGACATGTCCAGGAAAATAGGGAGGTAGGGCCCGGCGGTGCGGGGCCGGGAGCCGGCGCGGTGCTCGGCAGGGGCTAGGGCCAGGGGCGCGGGGCCGGCGCGGTGCTGGGCCGCCCCGGGGCCCGGGCCGGGGGCGCGGGCACTTGGCCGGGGGCCGGGGCCGGGACCGGGTCCGGGGTCGGCGTGGTGCTCGGCCGGGGCTGGAGCCGGGGGCGCGGGGCCGGTGCGGTGCTGGGCCGGGGGCCGGGGGCCGGGACCGGGGTCGGCGCGGTGCTCGGCCGGGGCTGGGGCCGGGGGCGCGGGCACTTGGCCGGGGGCCGGGGCCGGGACCGGGGTCGGCGTGGTGCTGGGCCGGGGGCCGGCGCGGTGCTGGGCCAGGGGCCGGGCCGGGAGCGCGGGCACTTGGCCGGGGGCCGGCGCTGTGCTCGGCCGGGGGCCAGGGGCCGGCGCGGTGCTCGGCCGGGGGTGCGGGCACTTGGCCGGGGGCCGGGGCCCGAGCCGGGCGGGAGACGCCGGGGCCAGAGCCTCTTGGCCTGGGCCGGCCGGCCGCCGAAGGGAGCCGCTCGGCCAGGGGGGCCGGACTGAGCCGCGCCGCACCCCGCCCCAGCTTACCTACTGCCTCCCTGTTTCAGGCTTCCCGCGAACATTTGATTCGCGGGAAGCAGGGGAGGGGGAGGAGCAGGGGGCGGAGCGTTCAGGGGAGGGGGCAGAGTTGGGGCGGGGCTGAGGGCGGAGTTGGGGCGGGGCTGAGGGTGGGGAAGGGGCGGAGTTGGGGCGGGGCCGGGGCCCCATGGAGTGTCCTCCTTTTTAAAAATTAAAATATGGTAACCCTAGGTGATTTGCCTGCCTTAGTAGGAAGGCACTAGAGCAGAGGTGGGCAAACTACGGCCCGCGGGCCACATTCGGCTCGCGGGACCATCCTGCCCAGCCCCTGAGCTCCCGGCTGGGGAGGCTAGCCCCCGGCCCCACCCTGCTGTCCCCCCTCCCCCGCAGCCACGCTGCCACACAGGGAGCGCTCTGGCCTGCCGCTCCTGCCGGGCTGCGTGGCTTGCGCCTGCTCACCTCCCAGGCTTTCCAATAAGCCAGTCCTGCTGCTCTAAGCGGCATGGTAAGGGGGTGGGGAGCGGGGGGGTTGGATAAGGGGCAGGAGGTCCTAGGGGCAGTCAGGGGCCAGGGAGCAGGGGGCAGTTGGATAGGAGGTGGGGTCCCGGGGGGCGGTTAGGGGCGGGGAGATCCAGGGGTCGGTCAGGGGACAGGGAGCAGGGGGTGGTTTGATGGGGTGGAGGTTCGGGGGGGGCAGTCAGCGGTCGTGGATCGGGGTGGTTGGATAGGCATGGGAGCCCCAGAGGGGTCTGTCAGGGGGCGGGGGTGTGGATCGGGGTCAGGGGCAGTCAGAGGACAGGGAGCGGGGGGCGGTCCCAGGAGGGGGCGGTCAGGGGACAAGGAGCGGGGGGGGGGTTGGATGGGTTGGGGGTTCTGAGGGGGGCGGTCAGGGGGCGGGAAGTGGGAGGGGGTGGATAGGGGGCTGGGGACAGGCTGTTTGGGGAGGCACAGCCCTCCCTACCCAGCCCTCCATACCGTTTCGCAACCCTGATGTGGCCCTCGAGCCAAAAAGTTTGCCCACCCCTGCACTAAAGAGACCCTCCTCTTCACTACAAGCAAGCAGGAGATGGGGAAGGAGCTGCCTCGATCAGCACTGTATTTTGGATGGAGGTGTTGATCTCATGTGGTGAGCGAGTCAGGAGGTATTGATTCTGGGTTCCACTTAGTTCTAATCTGCCTCTGAGTGTTACTGATCATCAGTTCTCATCTATCCAACAAGGCTGTGGATATTCAAAGGGCTTTCGAAACCCTTTTCCACAGGAGCAAAGACTACAGAGTAATTTTTTTTGTTTCTAGGAAATGGGGAATAGGAGAAGCCAGAACCATCAGGGTTTTCTTCTGCCTGGTGGATTGTCTCTTTCACACACGAGCCTTGCTGAATACAGACAACTACATAGAACCTCAGAGTTACGGACACCTCGGGAATGGAGGTTGTCCGTAACTCCAAAATGTTCTTAACTCTGAACAAAACGCAGCTCCGGCTCCAGCAGTTCACACTCCGGGCTCTGAAACTCCGGGCCAGGTTCCAGAGGCAGCTCGGCAGCTTCTTTCCCAGGCAGGGCAAGCTTGTCCCCTGCCTGGCTGGGGGTGGGGGTGAAAACAGCAAGTCCCCCTCCTGGCGGGGGGTGGTGGTGGTGGTGAAAACAGCACCCCCTCCCCCCCCGCCAGCCAGGGGAAGTGGGGGTGAAAACAGCACCCACGGCTTACAGGAAAGCAGCGCAGACCCCAGTGCTGCGCCTGTCTGCGAATCGCAGCCTCTTCAACTCCTAGCTGTAAGTGTGTGCCCCGCGCATGAGGGTGGGGACAGGGGTAGCGGTGGGGACAGGCAGCCCAGATCTGCCTACCCTTAAGATGCAATACAGGCTCGGTACAATATTTGCTTTTTTTTTTTTTTAATTTTGTTTCTGCTGCTGCCTGATTGGATACTTCCAGTTTCACATGGTACCCAGTTGACCGGTCAGTCCATAACTCTGGTGTTCGTATCTTTGAGGTTCTTCTGTATGTCTAATCAAAGTGCCAAATCTAATACATTGATATTGATTGTACCTTGTTTTCTTGCAGTGTGTCTGCTGGTTAGTAGAGCTGATTAGAAAATGAGTTTTTTCTTCACATAAATTTTTGACATTTTAGCAAAAAATTGAAAACCAAATAAATTCAGATGGAAACTGACTTTTTTAAAATTTGGAAATGCTCCTATGGTGCATGAGAGTTGTAGTTTGGATTTCTCATACCCCCATTCTTCTCTATAGGCTGGCCTCCTTGGCCAGACTACATCTACCATGATGCACCATGGTACCATGCTCTTGCTGAGCCACTCTGGTGCATCATGGGTGGTGTAGTCCAGCCTGGTAACCCAGAAGGCACAGCAACAACATTTCCAAATCAACATTTTCAGTTTTTGGAAGAATTTTTTTGGTTTTTGGATGTTTATTTTTTCCATGAAAAGTTGTAATTTTCTGTGGAAAGCAGGCACTTTACATGAAAAGTTTCACTCAATTTTCTGTCAAAAACAGTTTTGATGGAAATTTTTCAAGTAGTCCTACTAGTTAGTTAGTCTAATGTAATTCTAGCTATTCTGCCTGTGTTTTATAGCAGCATGTTGTTCTTACTGGTTATATAGCACCTTCCATGAGCCTCAAAGCGCATTATACAATTACAGAGCATTTAATTAATGGAATGAGTTTGCCCACCCAACAAAACAAACCCTTCTGGAGTGGAAGTGAGACAGGTAGGATCATTTACATTAAGGCAGTGCTGTAGATTTCAGTAATGAGATGGGTAATTAATGTCCTTTAACAGCATTTGTAGACTACAAGATATGATAATAAAGGGATCACGTTTCATGCTTCAGGGTGTCAGATGACTGAGTGTAGATTGAATCCCAAAGAAGTACCATCTTCCATATACACACATACACCATTGGCTTGATGCATCTTTCATCTTCCTCTGAAGCGTTACGTATTATGATTGCTGAAGACAGGATATCAGTCTGCATGCACCAAAGACTGGCATGAAATGGCAGTGGCCCTTTGTGAGATCCTGTGCACAGCTTTCAGACCCTACTCAGTGGGTTCAAACTCCCGTGAATGCTCCCGACGAGAGCTGGTCACCATTTTTCAAATATAAAAAACACCAATGATTTACTTGAAAAATGGCCTTTTGTTCAAAAACAAACAATGTTTGGGGTTTTCTCTTTGTCCTGCCTCTCTCCCTTTTTTCAACAGCAAAATGGAAATGAAAAAAAGAAAGGAGGGTGGGGAAGGTGAATATTGAGCCGAATCCCCAACTATTGAGTTCCTTTTGAAAACTTCAAACCTTTCTAAAAATTCCCCTTTCATCTTTTTATCCAGCTCTCCCACTGACTTACACTCCATTCTCCGGGGAGAGGAGGGGAGGAGACTTTCCTGTTTGTCTCTGACTAGCCAAGTGCTTGGAATGTGCCTATCACTGTAGTATCCAGATTCCTGGCAAAATATGCCAGTCCCCCTGCCCTCACCCATTGATTGCCATTCTGCTGTGCTTTCTGGCAGTCACTCCTCTCAAGGCCGTTGGCTTTTCATTTTAGAATTACTAGTACTTGAGTGCTGTCGGGAGAGAGCTTCCTTAACCCTACCATCATTTAGCTTGGCTGCATAGAAAAATATGTTTAAACTTCAGCACACGCTGAGGCACTTATTCAACAGTCACTTTTCTGAACAGATGGGACCTTCAGCCTCCTTTGAGCCCTGCTGCTACTGCTAATGCAAAATGTATTTGTGTGTCGTGTCATGAAATCAGAACTCCCAGCACCGAAGGGAGCTGCCTTGAGACGAGCTGAATCACCTGAATGCCAAACCCAGCTGCACGGCATTATGGAAATGCTTTAGAATAAGGTCTGGCTTGGGAACAGGCTCACATTGACGTAGGTCTGGTAAGAAGGAAGCTTTTCCCAGTAGATGGAGTGAATGTGCAGTTCTAACAAACAAGGCTTCTCCTCCCGCATGTAACTCCATCAAAGGTCATAGATTAATTTGGCCCAACATGGGGCTTGTCTACACTGGCACTTTACAGCGCTGCAACTTTCTTGCTCAGGGGTGTGAAAAAACACCCCCCCGAGCGCAGCAAGTTTCAGCGCTGTAAAACGCTAGTGTAGACAGTGCACCAGCGCTGGGAACCATGCTCCCAGCGCTGGGAGCTACGCCCCTCATGGAGGTGTTTTTTTTAGCGCGCTGCAGCGCTCTCCCAGCGCTCTGCCCTGACTACACAGCCAGTTGCCAGTGCAGACAATCCCGTTAGCACACATAAAATGCCTCGCATCGCATGTAAATTACTACTCTGTTAGGCTCTGGTGGCTTCTGCAATAGAAGACAGAGAAGCCCACTAGAGGGTGCCCAAACTATTTAAAGCAGAGGTGGGCAAACTACGGCCCATGGGCCACATCCGCACCGCGGGACTATCCTGCCCAGCCCTTGAGCTCCTGGCCGGGGAGGCTAGCCCTTGGCTCCTCCCCCGCAGCCTCAGCTCACTGTGCCGCCAGCACTCTGGGCGGCAGGGCTGCGAGTTCCTGCCAAGCAGCGCGGCTGCGTGAGCTGCCGGGTGGAGTGAATTAAATTGCTCCCCGTAGGAATGTGCTACTTACGGTGTACTACTTACCGCTGCCGGTCCTGGTGCTTCGTAAGTAGCACATTCCTACGGGGAGCAATTTAATACACTACACCCTGGGTAGGGAAGGCTGTGCCTCCCCAAATAACCTGGCCCCTGCCCCCTATCCGCCGCCTCCCACTTCCCGCCCCTTGACTGCCCTCCTTGGAACCTCTGACCCATCCAACCCCCCCGGGATCCTCCACGCCTAACCACCCCCCTGGGACTTCACCCCCTATCCAACCCCCCTGCTCCTTGTCCCCTGACTGCCCCCTCCCAGGACCCCTGCCCCAACCGCCCCCCCGGAACCCCATCCCCATCCAACCCTCCCTACTTCCTGTCCCCTCACTGCCCTGACCCCTATCAACACCCCCGCCCCTGACAGGTCTCCCAGGACTCCCACGCCTATCCAACCCCTGCGCTCCCTGACCGCCCCTCCCACCAGAACCTCTGCCCCATCCAACCGCCCCCTGCTCCCCGCCCCCTTACCATGCCGCTCAGAGCACCAGGACTAGCAGCCATAAGTAGTACACCATAAGTAGCACATTCCTATGGGGAACATGTGGTCCTAAAGCCCCCTCCCATTCAGCCCCAGGCTCAATGCTGTCACCCCACTCGCTCTTGAGCTCCCACCCCAATCTGTCCACTAGCACTTGTGAACACCACTACCCCCGGCCCTCCATACAGTTTCAGAACCCCAGTGTGGCCCTCAGGCCAAAAAGTTTGCCCACCCCTGATTTAAAGGGTACTACTCAATTGCTGTACACTACAATGGGTGACTCTGGTCCAATTACTCCTGGATGAATTCTGCACTAAAAAATTAAAAATTCTGCACACAATATTTTAAAATTCTGCAAAATTTTGCATATTTTATTTGTCAAAACAACACTGTAATTATAGCAGTTTCAATTATTTTGGTAATTTATTACAAAAAGCTGTCAGCAAGTATGTCTGTAATAATACAGACACAAAAAAAAAGATCCAGGAAATGTTTTTTTTTGTGGTGACAAATAGATTCCTTCCTAGGCATTTTAATACAGAACTTTGAGGAATTAATTTAAACTACAATACAGAAATGTATTTCCTGCACCCCTCAGAAACAGTGCAAGGGCTTGGGGGAGTCAGAGATAACAGAGGAGCTGAGGGAGAGGGAAGGGGTCTGGGAGTGAACCTAGAGGGTTATTGGATGTGGGTAGGAGAAGTCTGGAACAGTTTTTTTGGGAGGTGGGGGAGGATTTGTTAGGGAGTTGGGGCACCTCCCCTATCTGACCCTGACTGACCACTAGCCTCTCCCTTTCAGTCCCCCCATCCCGGTGTGTCCCTGCACCTCCTACCCCCTGTCCCCATGTGCCCCTGCAGCCCCCTCCCATTCAGCCCTAGGCTCAATGCTGTCACCGCACTAGCTCTTGAGCTCCCACCCCAATCTGTCCACTAGCACTTGTGAACACCAGTCTGTGACCCCTCAGCAGCCCTGTGTGTCCCCCCTCTGTCTTCCCCCCATATCCTGTGCCTCCTAACCTGGTTCTGTGGGCAGGGTGCTGTGATGAACGCGCTAGTTGCCAGCTGTTACTGCTGGTCAGCTGCTGCTGTCTGTTCTAGCGCCACAGCAGCCTTGGGTGGGTGAAAGGCATTTCTCTGGCAGAATGTATTTTCTGCGCAGAAAGAAAAAATTCTGCACCAGACATGACTTTTGCACATGTGCAGTGGCACAGAATTTTCCCAGGAGTCCCCAATATTAGGAAAACATTATTGTACAGCACACAGCAACGGCTGTGCCAAATCTAGGGTTGTGTTAGAGCTTTAAAGAGATTGCGTGGTTCACCAACCACCAGATCCAGAGCCATGTTTTTGGGGTGCCCATCCACTCGCTGATTAGATAACTGAAATCCAAAAACATTCCAACTGCAGCTAGATGCACGGTCCTGCAAGAAGACTATAGCCAGGATGAGAACTGAATCCAACTCTTCTGAGGCCCAGTCCAGTGCTTTACCCAGAGGCCATACTTCCTCTGCCCACTGTCTCTGGTCTACCTCTCACCTTTAAAATATTAACATTTAAGGCTTTTTTTTAAAAATGGAAAATGATCTAAAATCTTAAGTCCTTAACAGAATGTGTGTGTGTGTAGACCTAGCATTGCAACTAAATACATTGTAACACAAAATATTTCAAAATGCATTCCTACTTTATCTACCTGCCAAGACTTGTGTTTTGTACTTCCTCTGCAGGCCTGCTGATGTCACTAATACAGCATCTAAATCCATTTAGGAAATTACATAGGTGACCTGTTTAGGGCCCTAATCCAAAGCTCATTGAGGTCAATGGAAAGTGGCCCATTCACTTTAATAGGCATTGGATCAGGTCTTAGGCGCTTATGATTTTATCACATGCTGTGGGAAATGCACAGAACCCAGAGTGCCTGAATTCAGGTCCCAACATGTAAATAAACTTTTAAAATTGCCTTTAAAATATTTTAATTGTGATGTTTTAGGTTCAGCTGGTCAAAAATAGGAATTCTCAGAATTTCTTATGGGAGATATAATCCAGTCTGGGGCATGAGACAGCGGAACTATAACTTCCGTGAGGCCCGGTGACAGCTCAGATGGACACATTCATGTTGAACTGACTGGAAATGAAGTGTTTCAATTCAGTTCAACCTTCCAAAATGTTTCAGTTTGGGTCCCCCTGATCAGAAACAAATATTTCATTATGATTTTCCTCATGGGATTTTTTTTGGCAAAACAGAAATTTTCACGGAAACTCCATTTTCCATAAAAAAAAAAAAAAATGTTGATGGAAGATTCCCAACCCCTCTAGTTTTAAACCTAGACATCCATCTATCCCTATACCATATCCATCACTGTGGTATCTGAATGACTAATGAATCTTATTAACAATCCAGGGTGTCAGACTTGTTTTTGGAACAGCATTTTATTTATTTTTTTGTTACGAAAGTATTTTAATTTACTTTTAAGTCTTGGGTGTCCGTTGGTCCCCATCCGAAGACATATATGGGCTCTTTGCACATGCTCACTCTAGCTGTCAGATGCCAGCAAAGTGTTTTGCACAAGATGGTTTCTAGCATAGTTGGAAGGGAGGTTGCAGCTGGATACACTCAGATATCGACTGTCAAGTACCAGGGGCATTTCAGGTGGTTGGGGCTTGGTCTGAGGGCAGAGTTTGATGGTTTTACCGGGGCTTTCTTTTAATCCCAATTCAATCCCGTTGGAACACAAATATACTAATTACAGGGCAGAGCAGGGTGGAAGGGATAGAAGAAAACACTTCTGTGATTTGCGCTTTCACTCCTTGAGTCTGTCTGGTGCTTAGATACCATGGGATAAGGGCTTTTATAAAAACCAGAGATGAGCAAGAGATTAAAATGCCAGTCAGTGGCTTAGTTCGCTTAATGTTAACAATGCAATCTAATGAACTGCTGAATCTAAGGAAATATAGCCACGTTCCAAACCAATGAGATTTGCAACTTTGAATAAAAGCAAAGTCTCTGATTGAAATGTCAAGCCCATCTCGGAGTGATGATTTAATAACTTTTATGAGTGATCCTGTCACAGCAAATCTCAACACTTGAATGGAGTGACTCAGTGAGAGCCTATTAGCAATGATACCTACCAAAGAGGAACAAGATGAGCTTTTTACCCCTTCCCGACTTAGCTTAAAAGCTTATTTGTTGTGGGAACCTTTTCTCTTTCTCTTACAACTCCTTTCCCTCCCCCCCACTCTTGTAGGATAAAACACGTCAGGGAGGAATTGACCTGTGCAAGGTGTATCAAGGAAACAGGGCCTAGAGTAAATAGAAGGTGAGGTACACCAGGTACGATCCCCTGTGTTCCTGTCACGAGCTGTGAGTGGGCATACAGCCGGAGAAGGGCTTACATGTGAGGGTCACATGCTGTGGAGGTATGGCAGAAAGAGGTGGAAAATCTTTTATCCCACATGCCTCCCGCATGCCATCACAGTGTTACAATGGTGCCCATGGTATATAGGTTAAAGCTGCTTCCAGCAGGTTTTATACACTCACATCCCCCACTGTTCACAACACAGAGGCCAATCTCTGGGTGGATGAGGGTTACGCTTGCCTGTCTCGAGTGGAGGCACAGGGCTGTGTGGCCGTGAGTGGGGTCACTAAGTGGTTCTGTTCCCAGGCACACTCTCGCACACATCAATGGAGCAGGAGCACGTCAGTGAGATAAAGACTTGGTCAGATGTGTATGCACTGTAGTTCCTTAAAGTGTATGTTCTTTGGGGGCGGGGGTGAGGGGTGGGAATCTGCTGCCTTTACATATGTGTGCACAATTGCATATCACATGCGAGTGCCACCTCACTGCCAATGTCCATGTGACATCAGGACTGACTGAGGTTGGGGCATTCAGTCTTGTGTCCTCATCTAATGGTTGGAGCTTGACTAGAGGTGGGCAAATAACTCATAACCCATAATTTATGTGATGTGTTAGTCCTATGTGATCTGTTCATGGGCACATGCAAGCTGTTTTGATTGGTAGGGCCCATGGCGTGATTTTGATCCCTGATTGGATGAATGTAGCACTTTGAAACAAGTTGCCAGTGTGAATACGTGTGATTATGAATTTGAAACATTTAAAATTCACCATCGCCATAAACATCGCGGCCAAAATAGTCACTCGCTCGAGCACCCCTGATAAGCAGGGACTCAGCCAAAGGGGAATTCATTGCAAAATGCAAAAGAATATTTGTGGACAATGTTTGTCATGTTTGTCCAGAGCTAATCCAGGGAGTGTCACTGAGCTTTATTTCACCACCTGTTGTAGCCCCGACTGGCTAGTCACATCAGCAGCTCTCCTCTGTGCTGCGCAACTTTGCGGTCCTTGCTCAGCTGCTCAGTTTGTCTGGATCATCAGACGGCAGTCAGAACAGAAGCACATTCAGCAGACTTTTGCTCACCCTCTTATGAGCCCAGACCACTCGCACAGCTAAGCTTTGCTTAGCTTCGCTTTGGCTGGATACTCAGATCCATACTCTATGGAGCTGCATTGTTTTGGTGCATCTTTTCCCCCACTGTGCACGTCTTTATGCAAAAAGGGATGGCTGGACCCATAGATCAGATTCAGAAAGGGACGTTGAAACAACTAATCTTGTGCTCGCTGTAGTGCATTTATGCAAGGATAGATACTTCAGTCATTGTGGGGAGCAGTCCTTCCTGCAGGATTTGAACAAACTGTGTAAACAATGCAGATAAATGAATAAATGAAATAAACCCCAGTCCAACAGAATAACAGGGCTAGACGTAGTCCTGAGTTACACAAAGAATATTCAAATAGCAGCACAGTTTGCTGGATTAAATCAACAAAGCTGACCGTTGGCACAACAGTGCAGAGAACATCAAACTACACGTTACTTGCCTTGTTCAGAGGCTAGCTCTAAGGACAGTAGAAAATGTGCAAGGTATTTATAGATCTGCTTTTGCCAATAACACAATCCAGCCTAGAAGGATGACATCTATTGAATGCTTGCTGTTTTCCAGCAGAGAAGCCAGCACTTTCCTTCATCAGTGCAAATTATCCATAGAATCCCATGAAGATCTGCACATCTGTCCCTTGAACCATGGGGATGTACACTGGCTAAAGCCTCGTTTTTATCACCGTGTTTGCATTATAATACCTTGTAGTGGATTTTTAATGTTTTTTGGCTAGGAAGTGCAGGATGTCTGACAGCAGAGGGCCTGAATTGGTCGCACAATAAGAATAATAATACCTAGCTTATAAGACGGGGACAACAGTTTAGGAGAGATGTTACTTTTTATTCTGACATTTGCCATCTTTACTGACTGGATGCCTACTGAGCAGGAGAGGGGCAGCGGGCGGGGTGGAGGGTGTCCCTTAGCAGATGACCTTAAATCAGAGATTGGCATAAACCCCATCTCTGAACTACCCCACACTTTGAAGGATTTGAAATGTGGTGCAGGACGTGAATTGTGTGGTGGAGTCCTTCATTTTCAGCCTGATCTGTTCAATGATCACTCCTCCCTACTAAGGGATCTTTGCACATTCTGTTGTGCCTCCTCCAACACTTCCTGAGGGGAAAAATAATCTGCCCAACCCAGTACAACAGCTTTTTGGACAGGAGTGAATAATCCAGCTCAGATCTGTGTCTTAAACTAGGGTATTGTATGTTTGACTACTGAGACTCCTTTCTCCCTGGCTTGTCCAAGTGCTCCATGTGGCTGGGCTTCATAACTACGAGACCGCATGACACAGGCAAACCTTATTGGTAGGGCCCCACCAAATTCACGGTCCATTTTGGTCAATTTCGTGGTCATGGGGTTTAAAAAATCTTACATTTCATGATTTCAGCTATTTAAATGTGAAATTTCACCATGTTGGAATTGTAGGGGTCCTCACCCAAAAAAGAGTTGTGTGTGGGGGGTGGGGGTTGCAAGGTTATTGTGTGTGTGGGGGGGTGTTGCAGTACTGCTACCCTTCCTTCTGCGCTGCCTTCAGAGTTGGGCACCCAGCCAACAGCTGCTGCTCTCTGGCTGCCTAGCGCTGAAGGCAGCGGAGAAGTAAGGGTGGCAATACCGTGACCACCCCACCCTAAAATAACCTTGTGACCCCTCTGCAACTCCCTTTTGGGTCAGGACCCCCAATTTGAGAAATGCTGGTCTCCCCCATGAAATCTGTCTAGTATAGGGTCAAAGCACACAAAAGACCAGATTTCATGGTTGGGGAGGGCGGGGCGGGGCGGGGGAGACCAGCTATCACGGTCCGTGACGCGTTTTTCATGGCCCTGACTTTGGCAGGGCTCTACTTATTGTACTGCAGTGCATATGACTGAAAAGGGGGTTCCTTGGAGTGAGTGTTGCCCACTGAGCAACGCAGCATCATTTCAAAGGATTTAGCTTCAGCCAGCGTGTATAACCAAGGCCAATTTGTGCAATTTGTTGACTATAACGTCCAAAATCTTTCTTCCTAAAGTGTAATTGTCACCCGCTGTAGATGTTCCCTCAACATGAACTACATTCCCTCCTGCTAATGTGACATTGGTGCCAGCACTGCAGGGTGGACATGAGTTACTCTCAGCATGCAAAAGACCTAATGTGGAGTGCAAATGTGAATGAATATGCCACGTGTTAGTTACGGTTGCTTTCAGTGGTCTGCCCTAGTAACTACTGAAATTATGACAAGGTATTACTGGGTAAAGCACACAACCACCAGTGCCCTTATGGTATCAGTTCTCTCCATTCTTGGAGCATGTATTGTCTCCCCCCTTCTCCCCAGCTTTCTGACTGTCTATCCAACCTCAGGACTCATGGAGACTGATTGGTCGGTGAAGGGAACTCAAGAACAGATGAATATTACTATCTAATTTGGAATTAAGGCAGGAACCTGGAGGTTTATAGTATCACAGGCAATGTTATAATGTTATAATATCACATACGTTATAAATGAGCATGGCCTATACCATATCTGGTAATAAACTACATTTTGGGGATAGCCCGATGAGTATAATTGTCTTCACCACCACCAGGTCCCTTTGCATTAGCGTACATTGGCCTACCGTGAGCTATCATAGGAAAAAGAGCTTCAGGGACTCACCTATTCCCCATCCCTCTGCATCAAGGCTGATCTTGCCATATACATGCTTGTCTTGAAGGCTTTCTAATGGCTAGGCCATAACTCCCTCAATAGGAAAATTAGTTCCCTGACCATCATTTTATGCAACTTAACTTTGCCTCACAGTTGCTGGTGCTCTAATTTTCTGTTGGATGAAATTTCTGCTGGGGGTTTGCAGTTAGGGCTGCTCTTGTGTTGTACAAAAGCAGTGACTCCAGGTGTGGAAACTTTATCAAATGTCTTTATAGCCATCTGTCTGCTTACTGGAACTTGGATTTCGAGCCCCACAGCTGGATAATTTATTTCCTCTTCTTAGAACTTATTCTGCTTTCAGGGTAAAATTCTCAACTCAGACCTATGTAGCAGATCTTGACTTGGCCACTCCTCTCTAGCCACTCATGCAGAAACCAAGGGGAGTTCCGTACATAAAGCAGGATATAAAGATCTGCCATGAGCATCTGAGAAGAGAAGCTTCCCCCTAGGCCTCCACTGATTGTCTTAATGACCTGGATTTTCCTCCTGGCTGCTGTGTAACTTTTGCCTGAAGCATGTCTCACCTGCTCAAAGTGGCCAGATGCCACGGTGTGATTTTTGCCCTCGGTATCTCACCAGCTCAGGGCAACCAGATGCCATGGTTCCCACTGGAAAAGCGGTGCTGGCTCTGTCACTGATTTGATTTAAGTATAAAATAGAAAAGTTTTAACAAAACAAACAAACAAACAAAAAGAAAAGATGCATTGAAAAAAATGGGACCAGATTCACCACGGCATTACCCCAGCTTTACTCTGGTGTAAATCTACTGCTCTCTGCTTACATTATAAACTCTTTGGGGCTGGCACTGTTTCTTTGTTATATGTGTGTACAGTTCCTAGCAAAGTGGGCTCTAGATGCTACTCAGTACAAATGAATAATAATACTAACTTTAGGGGTAAGTGTAGGACTGGACTAACACAGTGGGGAATCAGGCTCTATATACTTGAAATCAACCCTGATTTGTCTTACCGTGGAAAGGACGAAAGAAGGACAATAAACAAGGAGATGATGTATTATTATTTATTTGTATTGGGGGGAACCTAAGGGCCTCAATCATGGACAAACAAATTACAGAAAGATGGTACCGGCTCCTGGAAGCTTACCCTCTAATATAAGACAAGAGACAGGCAATGGATACAAACAGAGAGACGGGGAGCACAAGGAAACAATGAGGTGATATTGGTTGGCATGGTAGGTAGTGGTCTGACTGACCACTGAAGAGGGGGGATTGGGTAGGGGGTGGGGCCCCAGGGGGGGCGGTTAGGGGCAGGGGGTCCTGGGAGGGGGCAGTCAGGGGACAGGGAGGGGGGGTTGGATAGGGGGTGGGGTCCCAGGGGGTGGTTAGGGGCGGAGGTCCCGGGAGGGGGTGGTCAGGGGACAAGGGGGGGGGGGGGTTGGATGGGGAGGGTTCTGAGGGGGACAGTCAGGGGGCGGAAAGTGGGAGGGGGCAGGGGCCAGGCTGTTTGGGGAGGCAAAGCCTTCCCTACCTGGCCCTCCATACTGATTTGCAGCCCTGATGTGGCCCTCGGGCCAAAAAGTTTTCCCACCCCTAATGTACCCCGTGTGCCAGGCTGCACCATTGTCTTTTCCCCCACTAGGCCGGGGAGGTGCAGAGATAATACAGGGCTGTTTCATGACTGACACAGCACTACAGCATGTACTGGGCTCCTGATTTCACCTCTTTCTTTCTCCCTCTGCAGGAACCTGCAGACTTGGCTGGGCATATTACTGCATGGGAGCTGGGGCGGCTGCAGCCATGCTGATTTGTACCTGGCTCTCATGCTTCGCCGGAAAACATCCCAAACCCGTAATGTTAGTGAAGAGCATCATGCAGAGTGCAAATCCATATGGAGTGGAGCTCGAGTGCTGCCTTAAACAATGAGCTTTCCCGGATACTCTCCTAAAAAAGAAGGAGGAGTGGTGGCCACATGGTCCAAACTTCTCTGACTGATACACATGAACTCCCACTTTTCTGTCATGTTGGAGCTGGGGTTTGATCAGAGAGTGCAGTACTTTGGCTATGTCAGGTGACTGATATTATCCGAGGAACTATTGCCAGTTGGCATAATTTAGAGCAGCCTCAAGGCTCTTCTAACCTACGCTGGGGCCCAGAACAGTGCAGCTCTCCTTGAGAATCACGGACCCACCTCCTCCTCCCCAACTCTGCTGCACCGAGCAGAAAATAGGCACAGCAGAGACTGGCTCACTGTACATTTAATGTTCTCTCTTGAATAAATATAGATGATGATAGTGATTTAAAAAAACCCCGGGGGCTTTGCTTTTGTGCTCTCTAGGGTCTTCTGCCTCAGGCTCCTCTGTGTCTGTCTATCTTAGGCATTTCTAAGGTGGTGGTCTCTATAGCACCGGTGATGAGAAGGGCTGTGAAGCTGCAGTTTGAACATCGCCGTGATATTTTTCCTACTTTCATTTTCTATTACAGTCTGCATTATGAGACTGAAGCAACAAGACAGGAGAAATTTACAGGGGACTTTCTTTGAGAATTCGCTATTCGCAGTCTGGCTTGTTTTTAATTTCTGTACCTGGCTTTGCCTGCCTCACTCACGACAGGGGCTATAACTTTAGTGACACTGGCGGTGGTGAAAAGTGTCCCACTCTGGCTGGGCTGTGAAGATAGCCAAGGAAATTTCTTCCCCTCAACTATTTCCTTCTCCCTGACCCTTCCTGAAATGCACAAATGCACTACTCTTACTAACTTCCCACCCCAGCATATGACCCCTGTTCCCATGTGTCTTGTGGAGAATAGACCACTCATTACTGGAATGAAAAGCCCTCTGTACTGCTTTGCAAGAAGAACATAGGCTCTCTGGCTGTAGTGTGATGATGGGATAACATCAGATTTATCTCCACTTCAGTGTTTCCGTTAGGGATGTGCTGACTTGTCTCACTCCCTTTAGAGAATCAGTGAGGGAGAAAAGACAAAAAAAAATCCAAACCTGCTTTGTCTGCTTGTTATGATTAGTAAACACTATTTTTAATCAGAGCCCCCATTTTTTAACTTTTAAACCAACACATGAATCAGAATTAAGGGAAAAACAAACAAACCAAAAAAAAAAAAAAAAGGACTTTGCCTTGAATATTACATAAGTGAATTAGTGGAACAATGATCATAGATTCATAGATTCTAAATTCTAGGACTGGAAGGGACCTCGAGAGGTCATCGAGTCCAGTCCCCTGTCCTCATGGCAGGACCAAATACAATCTAGACCATCCCTGATAGACATTTATCTAACCTACTCTTAAATATCTCCAGAGATGGAGATTCCACAACCTCCCTAGGCAATTTATTCCAGTGTTTAACCACCCTGACAGTTAGGAACTTTTTCCTAATGTCCAACCTAAACCTCCCTTGCTGCAGTTTAAGCCCATTGCGTCTTGTTCTATCCTTAGAGGCTAAGGTGAACAAGTTTTCTCCCTCCTCCTTATGACACCCTTTTAGATACCTGAAAACTGCTATCATGTCCCCTCTCAGTCTTCTCTTTTCCAAACTAAACAAACCCAATTCTTTCAGCCATCCTTCATAGTTCATGTTCTCAAGACCTTTAATCATTCTTGTTGCTCTTCTCTGGACCCTCTCCAATTTCTCCACATCTTTCTTGAAATGCGGTGCCCAGAACTGGACACAATACTCCAGCTGAGGCCTAACCAGTGCAGAGTAGAGCGGAAGAATGACTTCTCGTGTCTTGCTCACAACACACCTGTTAATGCATCCCAGAATCATGTTTGCTTTTTTTGCAACAGCATCACACTGTTGACTCATATTTAGCTTGTGGTCCACTATAACCCCTAGATCCCTTTCTGCCATACTCCTTCCTAGACAGTCTCTTCCCATTCTGTATGTGTGAAACTGATTGCTCCTTCCTAGGTGAAGCACTTTGCATTTGTCTTTGTTAAACTTCATCCTGTTTACCTCAGACCATTTCTTCAATTTGTCCAGATCATTTTGAATTATGACCCTATCCTCCAAAGCAGTTGCAATCCCTCCCAGTTCGGTATCATCTGCAAACTTAATAAGCATACTTTCTATGCCAATATCTAAGTCATTGATGAAGATATTGAACAGAGCCGGTCCCCAAACCGACCCCTGCGGAACCCCACTTGTTATACCTTTCCAGCAGGATTGGGAACCATTAATAACTACTCTCTGAGTACGGTTATCCAGCCAGTTATGCACCCACCTTATAGTAGCCCCATCTAAGTTGTATTTGCCTAGTTTATCTATAAGAATATCATGCGAGACCGTATCAAATGCCTTACTAAAGTCTAGGTATACCATATCCACCACTTCTCCCTTATCCACAAGACTCGTTATCCTATCAAAGAAAGCTATCAGATTGGTTTGACATGATTTGTTCTTTACAAATCCATGCTGGCTATTCCCTATCACCTTACTACCTTCCAAGTGTTTGGAGATGATTTCCTTAATTACTTGCTCCATTATCTTCCCTGGCACAGAAGTTAAACTAACTGGTCTGCAGTTTCCTGGGTTGTTTTTATTTCCCTTTTTATAGATGGGCACTATGTTTGCCCTTTTCCAGTCTTCTGGAATCTTTCCTGTCTCCCATGATTTTCCAAAGATAATAGCTAGAGGCTCAGATACCTCCTCTGTTAGCTCCTTGAGTATTCTAGGATGCATTTAATCAGGCCTTGGTGACTTGCAGGCATCTAACTTTTCTAAGTGATTTTTAAATTGTTCTTTTTTTATTTTATCTTCTAAACCTACCCGCTTCCCATTAGCATTCACTATGTTAGGCATTCCTTCAGACTTCTCGGTGAAGACCGAAACAAAGAAGTCATTAAGCATCTCTGCCATTTCCAAGTTTCCTGTTACTGTTGCTCCCTCATCACTGAGCAGCGGGCCTACCCTGTCCTTGGTCTTCCTCTTGCTTCTAATGTATTGATAAAAAGTCTTCTTGTTGCCCTTTGTTCCTGTAGCTAGTTTGAGCTCATTTTTTGCCTTTGCCTTTCTAATCTTGCCCCTGCATTCCTGTGTTGTTTGCCTATATTCATCCTTCGTAATCTGTCCTAGTTTCCATTTTTTATATGACTCCTTTTTACTTTTTAGATCATGCAAGATCTCGTGTTTAAGCCAAGGTGGTCTTTTGCCACATTTTCTATCTTTCCTACCCAGCGGAATAGCTTGCTTTTGGGCCCTTAATAGTATCCCTTTGAAAAACTGCCAACTCTCCTCAGTTGTTTTTCCCCTCAGTGATGCTAGTGTGTTTTCCCAACAGACATAAGGTCATAAAGAAAATTGTTGATGCAGGCAGGCTGTTACGTGAGCAAAACTGAAAATATTTGATGCTACTTTGGACTAGGATACTTAGGGTGTTTGCCAGATTCTCCTCTAGCACTTCCGAACTATTTTCAATATTTAAATTAACCCTTTGTGAACCTTGACAGTATTGAGTTTGCAGTGGCAAGTAATGTTGTGTGGTAGGAAGCAGTCATAAAACTGGCTCAGAATAAGACCACAGTAGTAGGGTGGTATTTTCAAAATTGCTCAGCATTGACTTAAATCTGCTCCCACTGAAGGCAATGGGAGTTTTACCACTGAAGTTGATGTGCCAGAGTCTCGTTTACACTAAGGCCTATTTAAGGTATATCTACACTGAAATAGTTTGTGGGTTCATAACTCAGGTTAGCTAACCCACCTTAGCTAATGGGTTAAATATAAATGAAGACAAGGTAACTCAACTTCTAACTTGGATCTTACACCAAAGACAGCTCGATTTCAACCCCAGGCTTTCCTTGAACTTGAGCTGCTAACCCGAGTTAAAAGCTGAGTTTCTGTGTCGTCACTGCTACTTGAACCTGAGTTAGTTAATGTGTGTATGCTAACCTGAGTTAAGCACACACCTTTTTTATGGTGTAGACATACTTTTAGACAGCCCTGGCAGTGGAAAGGGTGCTGAGGGGGGTATGTCTACACTGCAGATGGGAGCGAGACTCCCAGCCTGTGTAGACAGATTCACAGTAGCGGGGCTCGAGCGAGCACGCTAAAAATAGCAGTGTGGATGTTGCGGCTTGGGCTGCAGCTTGGGCTCTCAAATCTAGGGTGTCAGGTGGGCTTGAGAGCCCAAGCCACAGTCTCCACACAGCTATTTTCAACATGCTAACTCAAGCCCGACTAGCACGAGTCTGTCTACCTGGGCTAGGAGGCTCACTCCCAGCAGCAGTGTGAACATACCCAGAGGGGTGTGAAAGAGAAACTGGCCCAATGGAAGCAGAGCTAGGCCAGCGCTCAGTGGTTTTGACAATCCCACCATAAAGCCTAATTCCGATTACACTGAGAAAAATCTGACTGCTTAGCAGTCTCAACGAATGAAATACACTGAGCTCAACAGAATTGCTGGTCACTCGTAGTCGACATGAAAAGCATCTGAAGTTGACCTCCCAACCTGCTAGATGATCAGACATATGAGGCGAGCCCAGGGTAGAAGGAAGTGTGACATAATCCCTATTACTGCCACAAGCATGAGGATAATGTTTTCTCTCATCAGTTCAGTTCGTCCATAGTTTATGGATTAACAAGGCCACAGATCATGTGTATTGCTTCTTGAAATACAGCTATTTTTTCTGCTTAGGGATCATACATAACATATCCATCCTTAGTATGATAATACTGCACAAGGAGCATGGTATTTTTTATAACTTACTGGAGTGATCATTGTAGATTTGAGGCCAAACTCAGTCTTGCTGTCAGCAGACAGAAGCCCCATTGAAAGCCCTGAGAACTGCATGCATGTACACCCACCATTTCTCAACTGGCCCTTGAACGTCTGCTATTCCCAGCTGCACTAACCTGTTGGGTATTCCAGTTGTAGTAGTGCCGTAAGTGTATTGTAATGGCAACTGAAAGCAGAGATTAATGAAATTCCCCTTTAAATGACTATTGGGAACTTCTAAACATGGGAGGTACTTTGATCAATGGGTATATTTGTATCCATATTGTCAGCTAACCACAACCTGAGGGCACTGTGTTTGTAATACTGTTCATAGGAATTTTGTCTCTGAATTACATAACTGCTGTCCCTGAAATGTTGTTACGGCTCTGGAAATGCTGATTGCAAATTGATGGCCTGGCTTATGTGCCCGCACCCTGGGAATCAGATGAGATTGTGATGCATGAGAGTGTTAGTAGGGTAGATACAAACCCGTTCTGGGTAACATGAAGTATCCCCCCAGCTTTGCTTACAGTCTAGACATTGGAATGTGTAATGTTTTGCAGGAGCCCAGATACCCCCACTGAGAGCAAGGTTAGAACACAGGAGCGGGAGTAAGAAATTTAATTACTGGTTTGACACTGGCAGACCAGGTCATGCTAGCGTGTATTCAGCTCAATTCACCTGTGCATTAGTATAGATCAAAGTGATTAGTGTTTAAACTTCATAAATCTAATGGGAGGTTACATGCATTGTTTTCACATATCTGTTCCTGTCATAATGTAATAGCAAACATTTACATGGTAAATACCCCTGTAACTAAATAACTCATCAAGCTTCAAATAAATCTTGTGAAATGCTAATGAAGGACTTAAGGTCTTAAACAGAAAATGCTAATTTCAAAGCAAGTGGCCATTATGTGATGGTCGGAGGTTCAAAGGCTAAGTGCATTCCTTACTCATCATCATCAAAGGAAAAGCCCACATGGGTAGAGACATTGTCAACTTGCTTTCTGTGTGAAGAGACTATAAATATGGATTCAAAGAAAGATCCTTCATCTCCCGACTGTTTGGATTCTAACAGTGCAGAATAACTGAACGAGAAGACGGAGCTCCCCAGAGTTATTCTGGGTAGCCCCAAGAGACTTTTGGGAAACTGGCCAATTACTACATCTCTGCTACCATTTGGAATTCCAAACTGTGACTCACCTGTTATTATATTTTACGCGGTTTAACCTTTCAATAACTCTCATTTCCTTTTCTTAGCTATTAAACCTATAGTTAGTTTGCTACCAGCCTTGTCTTCAGTGTAAGATTCATGGTACCAATTGATCTGGGGTAAGTGACTAATCTCTTGGGACTGGGAACAACCTGATGTGGTGTGATTTTAGGTTTAAGTGACCTTTTATCACAAAGTTTAGTTTGCCTGGGTGGCAAGATAGATGGGAGAGTCTAAAGGGACTGCCTGTGACTCCATGGTAGGACTGGTATAGGGTTCCAGGAGTTCACATTTGTTACTGGCTTGGTGAAATTTAATTATGGACTATATCACCAGTTTGGGGTGTCTACCCTTGTTTTGCGACAGTCTGCCCTAAGGTCAGCACTCACAGTTGTGAGCCACTCCAGACAGCATGACAACTGGCTCTGCCACTGACTTCCTGTGCGACCCTGAGCAAATCTCCTAAGCTTTCTGTACATCTGAATAATTGGGATAATAATGCTTTCCTATTCACATGGGTGCTGGGGGGGGGGCTTACTAATTTGCTTTGTCAAGTGCTTTGAGAGTCTCTGCTGAAAGATGTTTCACAAGCACAAGGTACTAAGATAAAGCAAATTATTACTAATTTGCATCACAAACTAATAAACGTACTTGGGCATGACCATTTTTGTGGTGCTGTTATCTGAGCTCCATATTTCCCTTTGTTTTTCTTCCTGACCAGCAATCCCTTTCCCAGCCCACCTTTTAATTGGTTCATAGCCAGGTTGTGGTCTTTGTGCCTGTTTCCCCCCAGAATCTATTTATTTCCCCATGTTGCTGTTAGTTAAGAACAGCCAGTAAATTTGTTCAGCCTTTCCCTTGTTATCTCATTTGTTTCAGACTCATGCTCAGCTGGGGAAGGTAATTGCTGAATGGGAAGCCAGGTCCCCAGATTAGTCTTTAACAAATCCTGATTTCATACCAAGTTTTGTCCAGACAGTGCAGACCTGTACATCTCCCTGAAGAGCTTTTAGACTTCAGTTATGAAAACCATGGACCTATTACGCATAGGACCACAGAGCGCAAGCATTTTAATGGGACTGGGTACATACTGGATCAGTGCCTCTTAACCTTTCCAGACTGCTGTACCCCTTTCAGGAGTCTGATTTGTCTTGCGCACCCCCAATTTACACCTCACTTAAAAACTACTGGCTTACAAAATCAGACATAAATATACCAGAGTGTCACAGGACACTGTTACTGAACAATTGATTACTTTCTCATTTTTACCATATAATTATAAAACAAATCAATTGGAATATAAATATTGTACTTACATTTCAGTGTATAGTACATAGAGCAGTATAAACAGGTCATTGTCTGTATGACATTTCAGTTTGTACTGACGTCACTAGTGCTTTGTAACTATCTAGCCGGTTGTAAAACTAGGCAAATATCTAGATGAGTTGATGTACCCCTTGGAAGACCTCTGCGTACCCCCAGGGTATATGTACTCCTGGTTGAGAACTCCTGTATTGGATAAAGTGAGACATGAAGCAATACATACTGGTTTTGTTTTTCTGTAATTGTTGGAACTGTAGCTATCCGCTATCCCGTCCTCCCAAGAGCCCCCGGCCCTGAGAAATGCTATAGAAAAATGATCTGTGGTGTAACTAGGCTGCTGTTCGGAAAGAGTGTGGGGTCTGACCGCAGAGGTCAAAGGTCATCCTCGACCTCAGAAGGCGGGGCACTGGACTGCAGGCAAATTGGGGAACTGCAGACAGCAGGCTCTGGGTACTATGGTCCATGTTTCAGTAAATTGCCAAAGACAAGCTCTGCTTAATGAGAACAATAACTTAATGAGACTTAATGAGAACAATCACACATGGAGCCACATTTTCAAAGAGCTGAGCATTCACCCTTTTGAGACCCTGAACAGTTATCTGGAAACGTAAATGGGAGCTAAGCTCTTTTGGAAAGTCTAGTCCCTGATGGCTGTAACTGGGAAATGTTTCCATTTTGTTTTCTGGGGACTGCACTTTTAAATGTCTAGGTGTCAGCTGCCATTTTCGGAAGCAGTGCTCATGCAGCATGTCACTTTGCTTTCTCTCTCTTTCTTACGGAGATGTTACTTGTGTTGTTTTCCCTTCCTCTCAAATAAAAGTCACTCAGGCTGAAAATATATGGTTGTTCTTTGGCATGGAAAAAAGCATAACTCAATAAACAAATGCATTTTGTATCTGCTTATTTGAATCCTTTCCCCAAACATTCTACATCTGTTAGGGTATTTAATACCACGTTAGCGTACGCAGTGTATTAACAATTACCACCAGAAACGCAAGTGCTGTCAGCCATGGAAGATCTGTCATCCAATTAAGGTAGTTACCATTCATGCACACTGCCCCAGCAGCTGCACTTTAACGACAACAGCAGCAAAATGAAGACAACTGACAAAGAGAGGCGAATCTGATTTTGATGGGAATATCTGCAGAGCTAGTGTGCTGTAGGTGCAGTTGATCAGGTGCCATTGCTGGAGATAAACGACAATATTATATGACAATATTACAACATTACATAATGATTTATTAGCCATGGGCCTTCCACCTCCTTTCCACAAAAACAGGGCCAGAGAGCAGCCCAGTTTATGAAGAGCTTATTCTGGAATGCTGAACGATTGTAAGGGCTGGAATTCGAAACTAGACACAATGGGCCACTTTGTGACTGGGAGTGCTAAGAGCGGGGATGGTGCAAGTACATTTCTTGATCACCTCCTTACATCCCAGTGCACTGGCCAGCCAGAATCCCAGCAGTGAGCCCAAGTCTAGCACTGCTGGAAATGCCAGTCTCACAAAAGGAGCTGGGGCAACATGATGATAGAAATATGACAGCTTCCTCTCCTTCCCCACATCAGCGCTAATTTGGTTGGGGGGGGTTATATTTGGGTCCGGCAGGTGGTAGAGTTTATGAAAAAGGTGGCAGAAATCCTATTCCAGTGACTGTTCCCCTAGTTTGTTTCTGAATTAGGAAAAAGGGTGTGTTCTTAACACAAGTTAATTAACTCAAGGAAAGGTCCTAGTGAAGACAAGGCAGTCTGTAGTCTTCACATGTTAGCAGATCATGGTAAACCCTAGACTCTCTTTAACTCAACCTGCTAACTCATGTGGGAACTACAAACTGCCACAGCTTTACCTTCAGTTAGGCCTTGTGTACACTTGGAAATTTACTCAAATAGCTTTACTGGACTAACTCCGCATGGGGAGTTCCAAAGTGGATTAAACTAAATCAGCAAAAGGTGCTTTTATTCCAGAATAAGAATGTCCACAGGAGGTTTATACAGCCCTAATTATTTTGGGATATTTCCAAGTGTAGACAAGCCCTCTATAAACTCAGGTTAGGAACACACCTTTTTCCCTAGTGAAGACAAGGTCCTAGAGGTGTCAGGATCTCTTTGAGTGGGATACAGAAAAAGAAGCCCATGCAGTCCAGACCCTGACTAATCATCCTTTCTATGCTGTCTCCTCTCCCTTCACTTTATAGTCAGAGCACTGAATGCAGCAGAGTGGCTTTCACTACAACATAAATCTGCTGGCAGTTCCTTTGACGCTTGCAGAAGGTGAGGACGCAGGCAATCATTACAATGAGGGCGCCACAGGAAATACTGACAATTTGAGAGAGGCTTACATAATGCAGGAAATATCTCTGCTTCGCGACAGGATGATTCGTTTGCAGGGGAAAGAAACATGCCACTCTACTATTTTACATCAGCATTAATTTGCTCTTTGATACCCTCTGCAAAGCAACAGTGCATGAGTGCACCAAAAAATACAAACATGCCATGTTGTTTCAGTCTTTAGGGCGCTTTAATACATTAGGTTTATGCATTTTGTATTTATTATTTGTAGCACAGCTGGGCCTAGAGCCCCCAGCTGAGATCTGGGCTCCATTGTGCTAGGGGCTGTACACACTCAGCAAGAGATGATCTTGGCCCCAGAGAGCTTACAACCAAAATAGACAAGACACACAAAGGGTGGAAGGATGGCTTGCCCATGGTCACATAGCAGGTCAATGGCAGAGCCAGGATTAGAAGCATGGTGTCCTGATTCCCTATCCAGTTCCCTATGCACTCGACCACACTCCGTTTGTCCTTTATAATCAATGGTGTATACTGACCAAGTGTATGCCAAGTGGGATGGAGAGTCTATTGTATTGTTGCACTAAGAACCCAGTATCTCAGTGATCTTGTCCCTCTGAGAAGCCTCCATGACTTCCCACCAGCCCTATGTTAAATGTTTGAAGATGCCCTTATGCTTTGAGAAAGGCAGGCCATGTCTCCTCATTGTCTGGGCAGAAAATGTGCCAAAGGCTTCAGTGCACACAGATGTCTGCGTGACAGAGCTTTGGCTTGGGGCGACAGATGGCATCCATAAAATAGAGCAGAGCCTTTGTTTTGCTTCAGAGAGCAGAGACGCCCTTTCAGTTACTCTTGGGCAAGCCGGGGACCTCTGAGCTCATCTTTCCGAGTGTTTTGTTTGTTTTTGCTGAGATCCTGCAGTGTGTGTCTGTATGAGCATAAGTATTTGTGTGACTGACGTGTGATTGTATACGTACAAGTACTTCAAGTGTGTGTTCTGGAGAGTGTGTACCCTGCCCTGGTCCAGGGAGCGGAGTGGCAGCCTCAGACTGTGATTGTGCAGAGTGAACATTACAGCACTGTTTGGTCCTGCACCAGACTGGTCACAGCTCCATGGGTGCCCATCCTGTAGTGGGAAGGAAGGAGAAGGGGGCTGGCTTGGGTAACTAACATTCTATAAGAAACCAGAGTAAAAACACTTTGAAACAGACCACAGATCAGGCCCTCCTGTTTCTCTGCTATGGAGCCTGTACCTCTCTCTAGCTGTCTCTGAAGACAGCACTGCCCATCTCCCATGTCTTGCCAGAGTACTAGAGAGGCTGAAATCCCATCGCAGCTACATGGGCCTTACTCTTCTATAGGATAACAGGTTGGAAGGGGTGGTTAGGGCAAATGTCTGTCTGCTCCGATGACTCTCTTGTGGACGGCTCTATTTTGTCATTCCCCCTTGCCCCTCTACTGTGAGGCTGCTGGGCAAGATCATGAGGGGACTGGGCCTGCAATGCCATCAGGGTGAGGATGGTTGCTGCATGTTTTGGTCAGACCCAGATGGTGCCATGTCTTTGCTTTTCCATTGTCTGGCTGAGATAGTGTCATGGAGGCGAGTGAGCTGGACTAGTTAAATCCGGATAAGACAAAGATGATGCTAGTGGGTTGGAGTCATAGGAGGTGTTGATGGCCAGAAGGACCATTCCTATTAGTGCATGGTTAGATGTTTCTGACTTTTTCTCTCTGATCTGGACCTTGCTACTATGAGCCAAGTCTTTCTGATATCTAGGTTCCATTCCTGCAGTATGTTCTGCCTGGGGCTACAAAGACCACTCAAAAGCTACAGCTGGAGCAGAATGCAGCTGCCTGCCTCTTAGGCAGTATCCAACCTAGGGAACATGTCACACCAGTCTTCTTACAGCTATGCTTGCAGCCTATTCATTTAATAGCCTTTGATTTTTACCATGACAATTTTCTATTGCATTTTACTTTCAGGTGCACAGAATATTTAGTGTCAAGAAGCCTATTAATTTATATCAGGAATTCTTCTAAAAAGTGTTTCACTCCAGTTCTAAGTACAGTTTAGCCTGTGAGAGAAGTACAGGCTTATTAGTAAGTCTCCTGTCCCTTTACCAGGTAATCATTTAGCTGGGCTTCATTATATATGCACAGCTAACTTTGCCTTCAAAGCACTTAGCTATAAATCATCTTATACTATATTAATTATTTCATACAGAAGGATAAGACATAAATTATAACCCAATGGGTTATAATTGCCTGTTCTTAACACATGTGCCTTGTTACTAATTATCCTTATTCTCCAAAGCAGCTTAGAAATTAGAAATGTTTAATTGTAGCTTGAAAGAAATAAAAGTACCGAGGAACGAGATTATATCATTCTACACTGTACTTCTTTCACAGTCAAGGCCCTTCAGAGCAGCTTGTGGCTAGGGTGGGGCAGGGCATAGTTAGCATCTTTGTGTGTCCGGTCAGTAGATTTGACCGGACAGTATCAGGTCCCCTTTTTGACTGGACCTTCTGGTTGAAAACCGGGCACCTGGCCACCCTAACTGGGGAAGGGAGAAATGTGGTCCTAAATGCTTCCCTTACTCTCTTTCCCAAGATTAAAACAATAAAGTTTATTTGGGAGGCCTGTGCACGCCTTAAATGTGCAGAGGTTTCATAGGTCCAGTGACTGGGCCTCATACCCTGAGGGTCACACACTTATTCCACCCACTCCTTTCCTTTCTCCCTCCTAGATTCCACTTCATTATTGTGTTGTGTCTATCACGCTAGTTGCTACCCAAGATAACTATCAATCCCAAAGCAGCCACAGGAACTGGCTCTCCAATTAGAAATATGGGCTGAAGTCAAAACACACCCTCTGTACCCAAAGTCATGCTAGACCTGTGCTGTCCCCTCACCTTTCTGAAAAAGTCAGGGAGAAAAATGGCCTCTCCCTTTTTTCATGCACTTGACTCAGATATGACACCAGATACAAAGCTGCCTTGATAGTGATTATTTTCTTGTGGCAAGGAAGGTAGGTCAAATGTAGGTCATTCTTGCTGGAACCCACATACAAAAGACAGCGCCTCCCAGACTGATCTATCATGAGTACCAAAGAATATACAGTAAATATAAAATAATTAAAGCTTAAGCATCTGCTGTAGTTGTCATGATCATTAATAAGAACAGCTGGTGCTTACTGTCACCTTTCATCTGAGGATTTATTATTACTGTATTGGACTAAAAATCCAACAAACTCTGTGATCTCAGTCAGGACATCAGCCATGAGCTCTTTAACGATCATTTCAGACATGGTCAAGACCCTGGATTTATTTCTCTGATAGATCAATGGGTCAGTTTAGCAGGCTGTACCAATTATACTTCAGACAGCAGCCAGTCAGTGCAGCACTCAGCAGTGTAGCTGTCCTTATGCTTGATTGACACTAAACCATCACATTTAGTCTCAACAGAAACGAGCCTGGGATGCAAAGCTTGGGGGGAGTTTCAGACCCAGGTCATTGATTCAAGTCATTATAGAGATGCTATGTGTCAAATACCATGGAGATATGCATGGTATAAGAACCTGATAGACAGTTTGATAAACAAATAGAGAAAAGTGGCAGCCATATCTGGGTTCATGTTCCAAATCTCCCCAACCATCAGAGTATTCAGATCCAGTGGAGTGGGCCCATCTCTAGAGCCTAGCTAACAGAATAATGTGATTTATTCTTTATATCGCAGTGGTATCTTGATTCCCCAATGGGGAATAGGGCCCCATTGTGCTAGGCACTGTACTAACAAACACAAAGGAAGATGCAATCCCTGCCTTGATGAATTTTCAGTCTAATTTTGAGTTCACAAGCTCATAGGAGCTGATCTATGGCTGTCACGAAATGCTATGATAGCCAGTCACGTCAGTACATAGAACAATGACAACTATAAATAGTTAAAACTAACCTAGCTCAGCTGCAAAAGGTGATGGCAATGTTATTTTTGTAAGCGTGAAAGGGCCTATTTCACAAATGAAAAGAACATAATCACCTTTCAAGGATGAGGTATTTAATTTATTCCACAGGGATTCATTTCAATCCGTTTTTATACTAATCTGTGCTTTTAATTCTCGGTGCCCTGCCATTAGGGAAGGATGCTGGCATGTGAGAGCCTGCTTAGAGGGAGACAAAGAGCATCTTTCTACATGCATGGCTGTAAACAGTTTTAATTTCCTCCTGAAGCTTGATTTCATTTTGATCTGAGTCAAATCACTGCCTCTCCTGCAGGATAATCATTGTTACAAACCTGGTTGAACTGAGGGAGCTTTCTTATTCCTTAATCACAATTCCTATGTGGTGGCAAATAAGCCACAGGAATCACAACAGCCTGAGGCCAAATTCCAATTTCACTTAAAGCCATTTTGGTTTTTACACTGGGGTGAATCTGGAGTAACTCTATTGGCGTTACTCAGCATTTGCATTTGTATAAACACGATCAGATTCTAGTCCTTGGTAAAAATGATCTTTGGCATTCTTTGCCATTTTGTTCTACTATAAAAACGTGTTATTTCCCTCAAGGAACATTCCATAACAGAATCCTTGAGCTAATTTGGCCCTTGACTGCCCATCCCTCTAATGATCTAGATCTTGTCTTTGCTCAATACAGCTTTGGCCTTGCTTTCCGGGCTGGCTCACGTAGGGCAGAAAAGAGAACTGGCTGCGTTGTTGGACTGCAGACAGCAAATATCAGACCTACACAATGTTAGAGTCGCTCAAATGCTTTATTATAATGGAAATATTCTGAAGTAAATAGCACAATTCTCTTAGAGTGGGGCAGTGAACACATTTTGACTGAACATTTGTACAGGCTCAGGATTTCCGTTTGTTTTCCGGGTAACGGGATAACACATGGGGGTAGGTGACACACTTCTAAGCATGGTGCGTTGGAGGAGCTCCTTGTCATGGCCTGAAGAACAGCAGAAGCCAGCAGATTAGTGCCTACTATTATACAAGGTAAAGATTTGAGCCAGCAAAAATAGGTCAGGCTCTTGTTTGATGAGTGACTCACTGTCCCAATTGTGTGTTTGAATTCCTTTACTTGTTCTTTATCACAAGCCAGCTGACTTAGCGCTGGATATTGTGCAGTTGCTGGTGGGTTCAATGAATGTTGGTGTGAGCAGCTTACAAGTACCCACCCTGTCCCACAACCCAGTCAACATGCACTGAGTGGGGAAAATTCCCGGGGCTTGACTTTATTAATGAGCTAGCACAAAATAAACAATAAACTGCAGCCCAAGTCTGCTCCCCAAGGTATTCCTAAGTTTCTCTCCTGAGAACTGATCAGTCTCCGGGTGTGTCTACACTACAATTGGGAGGTAGGTTTGCAGCATGTGTAGACATACCTGGTCAAAGCTTGCTCCGGTATGTCTCTACATGCTGCAACCATACCTCCTGACCCTCCGACTTTATATTACTCCATACCACTATAAATCCAGGGTGGAGTTAACAAGTTACAACTGCCACAAGGTCCAGGAATCAGAAGGAATCAATTTGCACTTCTCTTTAGGGTCTCAGCACCTGCTAGTTGAGTCTATCAACAGAAGAACCAGAGCAAGGTTATATATACTGTTATAGCAACTTTTTTTTTTTAAGCTAATTTGCTTGTCATGATCTGTAGGGGGAGTAGGTTGACTCAAACCTCCACTGGCTTCAATGGGATCAGGTTTGGGAGGTTATTATTTAAACACTGTCATGGCTTCCACATTCTTTGCAACTGCACTTAGAGAAAAGACATTTCACTCTAGGGCAGTGATGTGCTGTCAGAATTTTGACAAGGGGCTCACTTAAGAATTTTCTGCCTCAGCACCATACCATACTGAGTAGATTCACTAGCTGAATATGGGGGAATATAGCCATCATTGCAAACATTGTACAAGAAGCATAATTCATACCTGCTGCAACTGCACTGACATCAATTTTCTGTGGTATTCTTCTTCCCATTTTATCGTACAGTGTTGTACAGTATTGCTGTTCTCTGGTAAATGGCTGCACCTTTCTACCCTAGAGATGACTACATTTCAATGGTGGGTGATGTGATTCCTGTTTCTAAAGTGCTTTGAAATCCCTCAGAATTAAGGATACTTATGATGGGGTATACAACCCCTCCCACCCACTGGGCAACATGGGGTTAAAAGATTATTTTGGGCCTAGTCAGCCCTGCCCCGCCACACCAGCAGCAAATGCTCCATCTGGTGGAGAAATTAAAAGACACGGAAACAGGTCATTTGGGGGCAGACCTGGAAGAAAGCAGATTTGTAGCCCACAGCTCCAGCAGCACAGAGCAGAGGGAAGGCTGAAATCTCCAAGATAACGGCCCCAAAGGGCCCTCCCTGAGGGAAGGGAGGATCCACCTCAGAAACAGAGAGGGAAGCATTCCCTGGACCTTGGACATTGGTAGACCCTTTTTATTTTCTTGATTTGGACTACTCCAGCAGGGGAAAGTCTTGGACTGAGCTGGCTGGGGGGGCAGGGATAGGAAGTGGCCCAGGGAGGGCCTTAATTGCCAGATCTCTAGTAGTCCAAAGAGTCCTGGGTTGCAGTCTGGTGGAGAGGGAGGGCCCGAGGTCCCCTACCAACAACCCCCCTGCCGGTCATGGGTTGTGGCCCTTACCAATAGGCCATGCTTCCCTACCCACCCCGAGTGAAGACCATTACAGTACTATATAAATACAAGATATTTTTATTATTACTATTATTATTGTGATGACTATTTTGCAGTAATACCCACTCTCTCTATCACATTAATTGTAGCTGTGATTTGCTGATGGCTTGTCAAGGCTGTATCCCCACTTTGAACTTTAGGGTACAAATGTAGGGGCCTGCATGAAAACTGCTAAGCTTATCTACCAGCTTAGCTCTGGTCCGCTGCCACCATCTTAAGAATTCCCTCCCTGGGAAGCCTTGAGAAACCTTTCACCAATTCCCTGGTGAATACAGATCCAAACTGCTTGGATCTTAAACAAGGAGAAATTGACCCTTCCCCCCTCCTTCCTTTCACCAACTCCTGGTGAATACAGATCCAAACCCCCTTTGGATCTTAAAACAAGGAGAAATCAATCAGGTTCTTAAAAAGAAGGCTTTTAATTAAAGCAAAAGGTAAAAATCATCTCTGCAAAATCAGTATGGAAAATAACTTTACAGGGTAATCAAACTTAAAGAGCTCAGAGGAATCCCCTCTGTCTTAGGTTCAAAGTATAGCAAACAAGATAAGCACTCTGGTAAAAGGTACATTTACAAGTTGAGAAAACAAAGTAAATCTAAGACGCCTTGCCTGGCTTTTACTTACAATTTTGAAATAAGAGAGACTTGTTTAGAAAGATGGGGAGAACCTGGATTGATGTCTGGTCCCTCTCAGTCCCAAGAGCGAACAACCCCTTAAACAAAGGACACACACAAAAGCCTTTCCCCCCCCAAGATTTGAAAGTATCTTGTCCCCTCATTGGTCCTCTGGGTCAGGTGTCAGCCAGGTTACCCGAGCTTCTTAACCCTTTACAGGTAAAAGGATTTTGGAGTCTCTGACCAGGAGGGATTTTAGTACTGTACACAGAGAGCTGTTACCCTTCCTTTTATAGTTATGACACGCCCCCCAAATCACAGATAGTGTTGGACGTTTGGTTCCACACTGGCTGTGATTTCTTTCCTGGAGCTCTAGGAGAAAACAGAGTTAATAAGACACACGTACCTTTAGACATACTACTGATTATATAAAAACTAACAATATGTTTCATTCCAAAAACAATTGTTAACCAGTTAACTCTGGGAAACTTTCCCGGGAGAGTGCATCAGCCACTTTGTTAGAAGCTCCCGAAATGTGTTGTATTTCAAAATCAAAATCTTGGAGAGCTAAACTCCACCGAAGAAGTTTTTTGTTATTTCCCTTGGCGGTATGAAGCCACTGTAGCGCAGCATGGTCTGTTTGTAGTTGGAAACGCCGTCCCCAAACATATGGGCGTAGCTTTTCTAGCGCGTACACAATGGCGTAGCATTCCTTTTCGCTGATTGACCAGTGGCTTTCCCTCTCAGACAGTTTCTTGCTGAGAAACACGACAGGATGGAATTCTTGATCTGGTCCTTCCTGCATTAAAACTGCTCCCACGCCTCGCTCGGAAGCATCTGTGGTTACTAGGAACGGTTTGTCAAAGTCTGGGGCCCTTAGCACAGGGTCAGACATGAGTGTTGCCTTAAGCTGGTTAAAGGCCTTTTGACACTTATCAGTCCACTGAACTGTATTTGGCTGTTTCTTTCTGGTTAGGTCTGTCAGCGGGGCGGCGATTTGGCTGTAGTGTGGTACAAATCGCCTATAATATCCGGCCAAGCCTAAGAAGGATTGGACCTGTTTCTTTGACTTTGGAACCGGCCACTTTTGGATAGCATCCACTTTGGCCTGTAGGGGATTTATAGTTCCTTGACCCACCTGGTGCCCCAGGTACGTCACTCTGTTTTGGCCTATTTGACACTTTTTAGCCTTAACAGTTAGTCCTGCCTGCCGGATGCGCTCGAAGACTTTTTTCAGGTGCTCCAGGTGTTCTGTCCATGAATCAGAAAAAATGGCCACATCATCGAGGTAGGCAACTGCAGATTCTCCCAATCCTGCTAGGAGACCATCTACAAGTCTTTGGAAGGTGGCGGGTGCATTTCGCAACCCGAAAGGGAGTACATTGAATTCATACACCCCTGCCTGGGTGACGAAGGCTGACCTTTCCTTAGAGGGTTCATCTAGTGGTACTTGCCAGTACCCTTTGGTTAAGTCTAAAGTAGAGATGAATTGGGCATGTCCCAATTTTTCCAATAGCTCATCTGTGCGTGGCATTGGATAGTTGTCAGGACGAGTTACAGCATTTAGCTTACGGTAGTCCACGCAAAAGCGTATTTCCCCATCTGGTTTGGGAACTAGAACCACTGGAGATGCCCATGCACTGGTAGAGGGGCGGATTATACCCATCTGTAGCATGTCCTGGATCTCCCTTTGTATAGCCGCTTGGGCATGAGGTGACTCCCGGTAGGGTGGGGTTCTAATTGGGTGAGCATTACCTGTGTCAATGGAGTGGTATGCCCGTTCGGTCCGTCCTGGAGTGGCTGAGAAAATCGGTGCAAAGCTTGTGCACAGCTCCTTTATCTGCTGTCGCTGCAGACTTCCCAGGGTCGTGGAGAGGTTCACCTCTTCCACGCCACCATTCCTTTTTCCTTCATAGTAGACACCTGCAGGCCACTCCGCGTCATCAGTTTCCTGGGCTGTAAACTGGCAAACGTTTAATTCTCTAGAATAAAAGGGCTTAAGAGAATTAACATGGTATACCTTAGGCTTTATGTTGGAGGTGGGGGAGGCTATGAGATAGTTAACAGCTCCTAGGCGCTCCTGGACCGTGAATGGTCCTTCCCACGACGCTTCCATTTTATGGGCCTGGAGCGCCTTTAAGACCATGACTTGGTCTCCTACTTTGAAGGACCGTTCTCTGGAATGTTTATCATACCAGGCCTTTTGCTCTTCCTGAGCATCCTTTAGGTTTTCTTTAGCAAGGGCTAAAGAGTGTCGGAGGGTGTTTTGTAGGTTGCTTACAAAGTCTAGAATGTTAGTTCCTGGAGAAGGCGTAAACCCCTCCCATTGCTGCTTCACCAACTGTAATGGCCCCTTAACCTCGCGGCCATACACAAGTTCAAATGGTGAAAACCCTAAACTGGGATGTGGTACAGCCCTGTAGGCAAAAAGCAACTGCTGCAACACTAGGTCCCAATCATTGGAGTGTTCATTTACGAATTTACGTATCATGGCCCCCAAAGTTCCATTAAACCTCTCCACCAGACCATTGGTTTGATGGTGATGAGGGGTGGCAACCAAGTGATTCACCCCATGAGCTTTCCACAGGTTTTTCATGTTCCCTGCCAGGAAATTAGTTCCCGAATCTGTAAGTATGTCGGAGGGCCACCCTACCCTGGCAAAAATGTCTGCTAATGCCTGGCACACACTTTTAGCCTTGGTGTTGCTTAAGGGTACAGCTTCCGGCCATCGGGTAGCAAAATCCATGAAAGTCAGTACGTACTGCTTTCCTCTGGGTGTCTTCTTTGGGAAAGGACCCAGAATATCCACAGCTACTCGCTGAAATGGGACCTCAATTATGGGTAGTGGCTGGAGAGGGGCTTTAACCCGGTCTTGGGGCTTTCCCACTCGTTGGCACACCTCACAAGACCGGACATAATTAGCAACGTCCTTGCCCATTCCCTCCCAGTGGAAGGACTTCCCCAACCGGTCTTTGGTTCTGTTCACCCCAGAATGGCCACTGGGATGATCATGGGCTAAGCTCAAGAGTTTTACCCGATACTTAGTGGGAACTACCAGCTGTCTTTGAGGATGCCAGTCTTCCTGGTGCCCACCAGAAAGAGTCTCCTTGTATAAAAGTCCTTTTTCTACAACAAACCGGGATCGGTTAGAAGAGCTGAGAGGCGGTGGGGTGCTCCGTGCCGCTGCCCAAGCTTTTTGAAGGCTGTCATCTGCTTCCTGCTCGGCCTGGAACTGTTCCCTTGATGCTGGAGACATCAGTTCCTCCTTGGACTGTGGACTGGGGCTTGGTCCCTCTGGAAGCGATGCAGGTGCTGGGGCTTTTTCCATTGACTGTGAACCGCTGTCCGCTGGTGCACTATGTGGTATTTCAGGCTCTGGCTGAGCCTCTTGGGTAGGGTTATCTGCTGCTTCCGCCAGTTTAGGCTCGCTGGTGCCCTCTGGCATTGGAGTTGTAGACGGGGTTGCAAGCGCTGGACTCAGTGCTGGCAATGGTTCTGGTGCTGGTTGCGTTGCCAGTTCCGGTTCTGGGACTGGCTTTGGCTGGGTCTCTGGGATTGGATCCACTACGGCTGTTGCAGTCGTTGGCAGGGGATCCGGTTCCACCACCTGTGTTTGGGTCTCCGGTAACACAGACGGGGTCCTGGTGGACGGCTCAGGAACAGGGATGGGGGTGAAAGCTTGCTTAGCCTGGCTGCGGGTGACTATTCCCACCCTCTTGGCTAGCTTCACATGGTTAGCCAAGTCTTCCCCCAGTAGCATGGGAATGGGATAATTGTCATAGACTGCAAAAGTCCACATTCCTGACCAGCCCTTGTACTGGACATGCAACTTGGCTGTAGGCAAGGTTACAGACTGTGACACGAAGGGTTGAATTGTCACTGTAGCCTCCGGGTTGATGAGTTTGGGGTCCACTAGGGATTGGTGAATAGTTGACACTTGTGCCCCAGTGTCCCTCCAAGCGATAACCTTCTTTCCGCCCACTCTCAAGGTTTCCCTTCGCTCCGAGGGTATGAGAGAGGCATCTGGGTCTGGGGTTCTTTGGTGTGATTGGGGTGTAATGAACTGTAATCGGTTGGGGTTCTTGGGGCAGTGAGCCTTTATATGCCCCAGTTCATTACATTTAAAACATCGCCCTGCTAAGGTATCACCGGGGCGATGTTGGTTGCTGGAGACTGGTGTGGTGGGGTGAGAAGGCGTCTGGGGTTTCCCTTGGGATGTGGGTGGGGCCTTGGGTTGTCCCCGGTGATAAGGTTTTGTTTCGGCTTGCCCCTTCTGATATTCGCTCCAACTGCTACTAGCTTTTTTCTTTTCTGTCACCTCCACCCATTTGGCTCCAATCTCCCCCGCCTCGGTTACAGTTTTGGGCTTCCCATCTAGGATGTACCTTTCTATTTCCTCAGGAACACCCTCTAAAAACTGCTCCATTTTTACTAGGGAAAGCAGATCTTCCAGAGATTTAACATTTGCTCCTGATACCCAGGCATCACAATTTTTGTCAATGTGGTAGGCATGCCGGGTAAATGACACATCTGGTTTCCACCTTAGGGCTCTGAACCGCCGACGGGCATGCTCGGGTGTTAGCCCCATTCTGAGTCTGGCCTTGTTTTTAAAAAGTTCATAACTGTTCATGTGTTCCTTAGGCATTTCAGCCGCCACTTCTGCTAAGGGTCCACTGAGCTGCGGCCTCAGCTCTACCATGTACTGGGTTGGAGGGATGTCGTATCCAAGGCAGGCCCTTTCAAAATTTTCTAAGAAGGCCTCAGTATCATCGCCTGCCTTGTAGGTGGGGAATTTCCTGGGATGGGAAGTGGTACTTGGAGAGGAATTGTTAGGATGGTCTGATGCATCCTGCTTAGCACTTGCTGCTTCCAGTTCATGCTTCCTTTCTTTTTCTCTCGCCTCCTCTTTGGCTTTTTCCAGCTCCATCTCTCTCTTGTGGGCCTCCTCTTTGGCTTTCTCCTCTCTTTCATGGGCCTCCTGTTTGGCTTTTTCCAGCTCCATCTCTCTCTTGTGTGCCTCCTGTTTGGCTTTTTCTTCTCTGTCTCTCAGCTCCATCTCTCTCTTGTGGGCCCCCTCTTTGGCTTTCTCCAGCTCCATCTCTCTCTTGTGGGCCCCCTCTTTGGCTTTCTCTTCTCTGTCTCTCAGCTCTATCTCTTTTTCTTTCAGCTCCAAAGCTCTCTTGTGGGCCTCCTCTTTAGCTTTTTCTTCTTTGGTAGTCATTTTCCTGGTTTTCTTGTGCTGGGTCACACCCCTCTGCAGTTGACTGAAACTGGGATGTACTTAGCTCAGGCTCCTGCTGAGTGCTGCTGAGTTAACAGAGAGTTTCTAACTAGCTACTTCCGAGGATGTAAAAAAGAAAAAAAACACAATTCAGCTTGTAAATTATCTTTACCAGTTGTTTGCTCATTAATTGAACCCTTCTCTTAACAAAGGACCTTGTTAAAAAAACTTAACACCTCTGCCTTCAGGCAAGGAGAGATAAGATATGCATCTACCTTCAGCTCTGCTCTCCAAGCAGCTAGAAGGAAAAAAAAATCTCTTACTGGCTTTTGGGTTTAAAACGATCCCACCGCTGTGCCACCATGTCAAGGCTGTATCCCCACTTTGAACTTTAGGGTACAAATGTAGGGGCCTGCATGAAAACTGCTAAGCTTATCTACCAGCTTAGCTCTGGTCCGCTGCCACCATCTTAAGAATTCCCTCCCTGGGAAGCCTTGAGAAACCTTTCACCAATTCCCTGGTGAATACAGATCCAAACTGCTTGGATCTTAAACAAGGAGAAATTGACCCTTCCCCCCTCCTTCCTTTCACCAACTCCTGGTGAATACAGATCCAAACCCCCTTTGGATCTTAAAACAAGGAGAAATCAATCAGGTTCTTAAAAAGAAGGCTTTTAATTAAAGCAAAAGGTAAAAATCATCTCTGCAAAATCAGTATGGAAAATAACTTTACAGGGTAATCAAACTTAAAGAGCTCAGAGGAATCCCCTCTGTCTTAGGTTCAAAGTATAGCAAACAAGATAAGCACTCTGGTAAAAGGTACATTTACAAGTTGAGAAAACAAAGTAAATCTAAGACGCCTTGCCTGGCTTTTACTTACAATTTTGAAATAAGAGAGACTTGTTTAGAAAGATGGGGAGAACCTGGATTGATGTCTGGTCCCTCTCAGTCCCAAGAGCGAACAACCCCTTAAACAAAGGACACACACAAAAGCCTTTCCCCCCCCAAGATTTGAAAGTATCTTGTCCCCTCATTGGTCCTCTGGGTCAGGTGTCAGCCAGGTTACCCGAGCTTCTTAACCCTTTACAGGTAAAAGGATTTTGGAGTCTCTGACCAGGAGGGATTTTAGTACTGTACACAGAGAGCTGTTACCCTTCCTTTTATAGTTATGACATGGCTCAAAGTAACTTTTGAAATGTCTAGCAAGGTTCCATGCTTCTTATGCAGTCAGTGTTTTTCCACAAGTCTTTTATGGGAATGTAGAAGAGGTGGCTAAAGTTCAAAGCTTTGATGCAGAAGCAACACTGCAGTTGACTTTAGCACTTGTGTAATTTTAACTATAGATAATTCCAGATAAAGAATAATTATCCCTAAAATTCAGGAGTTGCTCAAACTGATAGCCCTTAGCTTCTGCTTGAACCCATCATCCATTCTCCTGAAATGGAGCTATATAATGAAGGATTTTTTGAATTTGTAGGAGAACAAAAAGCAATTCTCCGCCACATTAATTCCCCCAATACTTCAGAGACAAAAGCTTTTAAAGAAGTTCTGAGCTATCGACTTATCATTCAGGGTCTTTCCTATGACTTACCTGTTCAGAGAGAAAAAATGATGAAATGGAGAATATTCTTGCACAGGATTAAATGCATCTTCTCTATCACTATCTGCTTGAGAAACAAGTTCATGGGACAGGCTCTGAAGACTGCATTGTTTTAGAGAGAGTTTTTAAGTATAACATTGATAGGTCCACTTATATTAGGCAGTAACACATAGCTGGAGTGCCCCCGTCTGGTGAAAACCCATTGAAGAAGCTAGGAGGAAAAAATTACCAAAGGTTCTCATTGAAGGTTTCCTCCAGAGAGTTGCCCTCTCATGAAATGCCTTGGGCCTATGAGCTAATCACCTTTTTCTGGGGTGGGGTTGTGGGAGGGGGAAATAAAGTTTAGAGACCTCTCAGTGCTCTCTTTTAACCACAAGAGCACCCTTCCCATCCTAGACCAAAGCAAGAAACAGAAGAGCTAAATGATTTACATCTGAGTGAAGAAGAATGTAAGCCATCAGTTAAGTTCTAATTTCTACTTGATTGTCACAGACTGAACTCACCAAGAGCATTCCATCATTGCCTTTCTACCTAGGAAACCTGGTTTTAGGAAAGAAATTTCTTGTAGCTTTCAGAAACGTTAGTGGCAATTTAGCCCTCAGATATTGTGTGAAGCTCCTTTTGAGTTTGCTAGGATCTGGTACATCGAAGGGCAGATTTTAACTCAGAAAGTCTTCAGGGAGCAGCAGTGTTGGGGGTTATTAGGCATATATATATATATATGAACCAGAGTTCTTCCATGTTTAAACTCTGTCCTTCCATATTTAACTCTAATCGACCTCAAGAGCCAAGGACAGGAATTGGAATGTGTAAATAACCAGTTACCTATTACGACCTTGTTTATAACCAGGTCCTAAGCAATAATGATGAGGTTTGCATGTTTCTAGCTGGAGGAGGGGTGGTAAACTAAGGATAAATAGAACCAAATGATTGTTTAGAGGAATGTTACTAACAAGCTAGATTTATAGCCCTAGAATGATTTAACGGCTTAAATGTATAAACATGTCTTCGGTAGAGAAGGGAGGGGGAGTAGGGGGTGGTGGTACAGGGGGAGAGAGGTGGGGGCTTAGTTGTGAAAAGTATAAGAAGAGAGAAACTGTTTTTGCTGATGTGCTCGATTTGAGACTTGCCTGTCTCCTTGCACCACTTTGAGATCTCAAATAAACCTTTGATTGTTTCTCCACCCCGGTGTGTTTATTGGCGCGAAGCACGCCGGGCAACGAACCAGCTGTTGCTGTCCTCGGGCCTCTGTGCCTGCAACAGCAGGACAGAAGACAAAGATAGCTAAGCCACGAAGATGTTCGAGGACCAAAGAATAATGCTTTACATCCACTTCAGAGCCGAGAAGGAGAAGCCTGGGTTGATAGGCCTCATTCTCCTCGTGCATCTGCTCGTATAAATCAGGAATAACTCCACAGAAGTGAGTGGAGTGAAATCAGTGTACAGACATCGTGTGGAGAATCAAACAATTATTTTTCTTTATGACATTGTTATTTGTAATTATTTGGAGGGTCTGCTAGGCTCTGACAGGCACTCAAGTGGGACACTAATCAAACTTCAGAAGACTGTGAACAGGCCCATGCAGTGAGTTTGAAGAATGCATTAAAGACAGAAAGAAAATCCCCCAGTTGTAGACCCTAATTTTACAAGGTCAAGAGACTAAGGCTTTGGAAGCAGTTGGCCTGAAAGGAAAGACTTGCATGGAAAGGAAGTGACTGAGGACAAATTTGGCCACAAACCTGTGTTCTTCTCAGCAAAGGTATCCCAGATTTTGATCACTTTCCATGAGACTGAGGGGACATCATAGCTTTAGAACTTGTGACTGATGGAGGCGTTCCAAGCCTGGGAAAAGAGGCAAGATGATTACCCTTTGGTAAGTCTTGAGAGAGACCTTTTGCAGCAATCTTTTCAAACTTCATCCAGGGTGTAATGTTAATAGTTATCTCAGAAACATGAAATTAAAACGTATGTCAGAGTCCTGATTCTCAGTTTACTAATATCAACGTAACTCTGCTTACTTCGTCCAGGTTACTCCTGAATTTCACCAGGCTCAGATCAGAATCGGGCATGTGAAAAGCAGGTGGGATAATATGGGTTGCTTCTCAAATTGTTTTAACTTCTTAATAGAAACAGTAAGACGAAACTTGCAGAGTTAGAACAATGTATTCAGTCTGATTCCTTCTTGTTCATCCATGAGTGGGGACCTGCAGGTTATATAATGTTAACACTGATTGCCTGCAACTGTCCAGAGAATGCTTAGTTCAGTACAAATCTGTACTTCTAACAAGAGAATTCTAGCCATCCAGCTCGGAGCTCTCTGTGAAAATAGTGGCACGGCATTTTAATTGCATAAACCAATGATTGCATATGCTTCTATCAAAAGCCTCAAGTGAACATTTAAACAATCAGATAAAATATGATCAGCTTGCTGTGCTGTCTCTGAATAATTGATATCCCTTTGGAAACTTTGGATTTTACTCAAAGAAATTGGTAGGCTGGAGAATGGAGAATTATTGTTTCTGTATTTCTTTTCACTGTAGAAATGCTGTATTGTAGCTTTCTGAAGGTTATCATTTTTTGAATAACACATTTTGCCATCCTCTCATAACTTCTTTATTGCTGCTAATAGCTTTGTCATTCAGCTTCGCTTGAGGTTCTTGACAGCTTTTATTCTTGAGGAGATATTTTATCATTTAAAAGATGTATTACAAAGACATCCAGGGTTTCTATATGTTGTGTAAGAGGCAAGGCTGACTTTATGAAGTAAATGTCTTTCTTCAGATAAGGCCATTCTTCTTCCCATCGCTGTTATGTTTGAGGCTTGTCTAACTTTACTACACGACAACCTATCTTGGCATAATTTATGTCACTCAGGGGTGTGAATAATCCACCCCCCCCGAGTGACATAAGTTACACCAATATAAGCGCTCATGTGCACAGCACTATGTTGGTGGGAGAGCTTCTCTTGCTGACATAGCTTCTGCTGCTCGTGGAGGTGGTTTTATTATGCCTACAGAAGACCTCTCTCCCGTGGGCATAGACACGCTGTAGTGGCACAGCTGTATTGGTACAGGCATGCCGCTGTAGTGCTGGATGTATAGACATGGCTTAAGTATCAAGGAATTTGCTTATATCACTAACTGAGCAGAGATTCTTACAACATCCCCTTGCCCAAGCAGGCTTGGTGCAGTATGATCCCAGGATGTAGAACACTCTACATTTATATACTGGTGTGATGAGGGTGTTCCATACCCCGCAACAGCCACAAAGGGGTCAATGGACAGAGCAGCTACTTCCTCAAGCGTGGCTAATTATCTGACTAGCGACCATTGGCATAAAAGGCTGCAGCTCAGGCAGGGGAGGGCTGCTGCCTGGGAGCCTGAGGAGGACTCTGCACTGGCTACAGACTGGGAGGATGGGGCACAAAGAGCCAAAACCTCCCAGGACAAAACACTGGACTGAGCTACTCTGGAGGCAGATCAAGGTAGGAAGTGACTGAGGGAAGCAGCAGTGAATCTGAGGGAGCAGACCTTAGTCCCTGGGCTGGAATCCAGAAGAGAGGGACGGCCTGCGTTCCCCTACCTGCCTCCAAAGAAGGGGATGTAAAGTCCCCCATCACCCTCCAATGCAAGGGGGCAAGAGCTATTGAGCCCAAAGTGGGTCTGAAGACCTGGTGTAAGGTCATTGGACTATTTGTTAGTTGGACTCTTTATTACTCTGGAAGGGGTGGGACTATAAGCGACCTGGCTGGAGGACTGAGCAGTGAGAAGGGGCAGGGCATTGACAGGGGCAGCCAGTCTCAGAAGCACCATGACACCATGCCTGGCCACGAGGGGGCATACTGGCCAGCGAGTGAACCCTCTACAAGAGGCTTCCATATAAAGATCTTGAAATGCTTTACAAGAATTAATGGAAGACTCTCAACGTGCCTGTGAGGTTAGTACCAGCTCCATTTTACAGATGGGGAAACAGACACAGAAAGCCAGATCCTCAACTAGTACATATGAACACAGCTCTGCTGATCTACACCAGCCAAGGATCTGTCTAGAGTGATGAACTTGTCCATAGTCACTCTTGAATCATTGGCAGAGCCTGGCACAGAAGCCTGATCACTTGACTCCTAGTCCTGTGCTTTCATCACTAGATCATCTGCCCATTCTTCAAAATGCAGCCAAGGCTGATGCTACTCAAACCATTTTGTTCCCTGCTGGGTTAAGATTGCTTCCTCATAGCATTCTTTGGGGAGGGAATCCCTATTTGATTCTTTTCTGTCCTATTTAGTTTCTCATCCTTTACATCCGTCACTGCAGTATGTGAACATCCGTCTCTGCCCAAACAGTTGCACGCTTGATTCAGACTCCTGTGAGTTTACTTTCTTTCTCTCCGAAGTTCCCCAACAGCAAGTAGCCCAGATTTAACAGTTTCCACAGCCAATCTCAGCTGTTTTAAAGAAGGCAGAGTTTATTGGCAAATGATCAAATCAGAGACAAGAACACACAAAACAGAAAATGAACAAACACTGCTTAGAATGATATTCCTTGTAAAAGAAATCTAAGGTGAGAGAAGAGCTGAAGTTACTCGGGCTAGTTTATGCTACAGTGTTAGATTGGCTTAACTCCAGTGCTCAGGGCAGTGAAAAATTTCATGCCCTGTGCAATGCAATTAAACTGACGTAATCCCAGTGTAGACACTGCTAGGTCAATGGAAGAATTCTTCTGTTGACCTAGTGACTGCCTCTCGGAGAGGTGGATTTACTACAGTGATGGAAGAACTCCTTCTGTCGCTGTAGTAAGTGTCTACACTGATGTAGACACTTTGTAGTTTAGATATACCCTCAGTACCGAGGGCCAGATGTTCAACATATTTGTAGGTGCACATCATGAATGCACAGATCCCCAGATGTGTGCTTGCGACTTGTGGTTTGTGCTTGTGGAATTGCCTTTGTACCTGGAGTTGTGCATGCGCAAGTCATGCACGTGAGAACTTGTGGCCTTATAAATCAGAGCCAGAAATATTACCTTGAACGTGGCATAATAAAGTTCTTCTCAGCCTATGGGTGTGCTCATTTCTTTTCCTTTTGTTGAACATATATATATATAGATTGAGCTCTGCTTTGAGATATTAATGGCAGGTCCTGGGGGAAAAAAATGAGCATGGGAACTTGACAGCCCAGCTGCACTGTTCAGCTCAGTGGCAAGCTGTGTTACAGTAAAGACTCTCTGGATCTAATTCTGACCTTGCTTACATTGGGCTTACCTCAGTGTGACTTCATTCCAATACAAGAAAGACTCCCAATGATTCACATCAGCTTAAATGAGCTCAGAATCCAGCCGTGTGTTAGCAGCTTGCTGCTGGCTTCGCCCCTCTTTTTGATAGAAACACGAAGGGTTGTCAGGGCTTAAGTTGCTATGGTCTTTTAGAGAAACGTGAGTTTGCCAGCTGGCTGGTTGCCTTCTTGTTTATAAGATTTTGGCAGAGATCAACCAGATCAGTAAATGTGTTTACAAGCCCCTTTGCCAAGCTTTTGACTGCTCTGAGACATAACTGACAATGTGAGGTAAGCAACAGAGGGAATGAATTGTAAAGTGTCCTTTCAGAGTAGCAGCCGTGTTAGTCTGTATCCGCAAAAATAACAGGAGTACTTGTGGCACCTTAGAGACTAACAAATTTATTAGAGCATAAGCTTTCGTGGGCTACAACCCACTTCTTCGGATGCATATAGAGTGAACCATATATTGAGGAGATATATATACACACACATACAGAGAGCATGAACAGGTGGGAGTTGTCTTACCAACTCTGAGAGGCCAATTAAGTAAGAGAAAAAAAAAAACTTTTGAAGTGATAATCAAGATGGCTCAGTACAGACAGTTTGATAAGAAGCAAGTGTGAAAATACTTACAAGGGGAGATAGATTCAATGTTTGTAATGGCTCAGCCATTCCCAATCCCTATTTAGCCCTGAGTTGATTGTGTCTAGTTTGCATATCAATTCCAGCTCAGCAGTCTCTCGTTGGAGTCTGTTTTTGAAGTTTTTCTGTTTTAAGATAGCCACCCGCAGGTCTGTCAAAGAATGGCCAGACAGGTTAAAGTGTTCTCCCACTGGTTTTTGAGTATTATGATTCCTGATGTCAGATTTGTGTCCATTAATTCTTTTGCGTAGAGACTGTCCGGTTTGGCCAATGTACATGGCAGAGGGGCATTGCTGGCACATGATGGCATATATCACATTGGTAGATGTGCAGGTGAACGAGCCCCTGATGGTATGGCTGATGTGATTAGGCCCTATGATGGTGTCACTTGAATAGATATGTGGACAGAGTTGGCATCGGGCTCGATGTGATGTGATGTGATTAGGCCCTATGACACCATCATAGGGCCTAATCACATCAGCCATACCATCGGTGGCTCGTTCACCTGCACATCTACCAATGTGATATATGCCATCATGTGCCAGCAATGCCCCTCTGCCATGTACATTGGCCAAACCGGACAGTCTCTACGCAAAAGAATTAATGGACACAAATCTGACATCAGGAATCATAATACTCAAAAACCAGTGGGAGAACACTTTAACCTGTCTGGCCATTCTTTGACAGACCTGCGGGTGGCTATCTTAAAACAGAAAAACTTCAAAAACAGACTCCAACGAGAGACTGCTGAGCTGGAATTGATATGCAAACTAGACACAATCAACTCAGGGCTAAATAGGGATTGGGAATGGCTGAGCCATTACAAACATTGAATCTATCTCCCCTTGTAAGTATTTTCACACTTGCTTCTTATCAAACTGTCTGTACTGAGCCATCTTGATTATCACTTCAAAAGTTTTTTTTTTTCTCTTACTTAATTGGCCTCTCAGAGTTGGTAAGACAACTCCCACCTGTTCATGCTCTCTGTATGTGTGTGTATATATATCTCCTCAATATATGGTTCACTCTATATGCATCCGAAGAAGTGGGTTGTAGCCCACGAAAGCTTATGCTCTAATAAATTTGTTAGTCTCTAAGGTGCCACAAGTACTCCTGTTATTTTTAAAGTGTCCTTGATGATACTCAGGAGCCGGCATTGTCAGGGGATGCTTCTAGTGAACAAACTGGTTTAGGTTTTGCACAAACGTGTCTTATTATTGTATCAGTTTCTTCCATAATTGTGACCGGAGGTGAAACACGATGGCTAGATTGCACACAACGAGACACATTCTACTTGGGGAGGTGCACTCACAGCTCCCATTGAAGCCAGCAGATTTACACCAGCAGAGTCACATTAAATCTGGACCCCTCATCGAGACTCTGCAAAGCCCCGCCCCTGCCTACACTTCAGCATATCTCTCCACTATCTCCCTCTCCTACCTCAAGCTCTGCAGATTCTTGCCCAAGCTCGCTCTTTGCTCCTAATCATGACTTGCCTTCACTGGTCATGCCAGTCCCTATGCTTGGAGCAGTCTCTTGCCTCCAGTGCTCCAAGCAACTTTACTTTCTTTCTCAGCTCCCTCCTGAGAACTTGTTTCTTTTCGCTAGCCTTTAACCAGTCCATGCCCAGAGATGCTGTGATTTGGTGGTATGAGGGCACCAGGGAAAGGAGCTGATGATCTCACTGGAGAAGGGTTCAGATTAAAGCTATAACCCATCACAACTGGCATCCTTGTGGGCCATTTGCGAGGGATTGAGTGAACATGTACAGTAGAATGAGAATTATACTCTCAGAACCATAGGCAGTTTCTAGCCCCTGGCCCCTCCCCGGCTGTCCCTCCACCCCCGCAGCCTCAGCTCGCCGTGCTGCCAGCGCTCTGGGTGGTGGGGCTGTGAGCTCCTGCCGGGCAGCGCGGCTGCGATAGCCGCCGGCCTGCCCTGGTGCTCTAGACTGTGCGGCGGCGTGGCTGGCTCTGGCCGGGTGGCACAGCTGCCAGTCCTCCTGGTGCTCTGAGCGGCATGGTAAGGGGGGGGGCAGGGAGGGGGTGGATAAGGGGAAGAGGGTCCCAGGGGGCAGTCAGGGGACAGGGAGCAGGGGGCGGTTGGATGGGGCAGAGGTGCAGGGTGCTGTCAGGGGACAGGGAACAGGGGGTTTGGATAGGCATGAGAGTCTCGGGGGGCCTGTCAGGGCGCGGGGGTGTGGATAGGGGTCGGGGCAGTCAGGGGACAGGGAGCAGGTGGGGTTGGATAGGGGGTGAAGTCCCAGGGGGGCAGTTAGGGCCGGAGGATCCCGGGAGGGGGCAGTCAGGGGACTAGGAGCAGGGGGGGTTGGATGAGTCAGGGGTTCTGAGGGGGGCGGGCAGGAAGTGGGAGGGGGCAGATAGGGGACAGGGGCCAGGCTGTTTGGGGAGGCACAGCCTTCCCTACCCAGCCCTCCATACAATTTTGGAATCCCAATGTGGCCCTCAGGCCAAAAAGTTTGCCCACCCCGGCCTAGAAAAATGGGGCCATGATCTGAGTCAGGGTCTCTAGGTGCTACTGTTTTACAAATAATAAAGCATAATAAAAGCTCAACCATTCTTTCTTTAATAATATTTTAAAATATTCATTAATCTTTAAAAGAACTAAATCAAAATAAAAGAAGCTTCACATAAATGTTTAGTTAGCAGGATACTGGAACAAGGTTGTTTCTTGACAAACAATATGTTTGATTGTTACGTTTAACAGTTGGTGTCACATTTTGTAGAAGTGTATTCCCTGTTATTGCAGGAAATTTGCCTATGTGATCAGGGTCTTCCCTAGCCATTTGGGTGCCCTACGCAGCCCCAGCCCCCCCAGGGCCTGGGAGGCAGGAGCTGTGGGGGGCCACTTTTGGGGGTCCCACAGGCCCAGAGTGGCCCGGGGGATTAGCAGGGGTCTGGGAGCAGCCCGCTCCGCTTCCTTCGCCCCGGCACCAGCTATGTCACTCGGGGGAGGAGGCTTGGGGGAAGGGATCCCCCACTCACCAGCAGCGGCAGGAAGTGGAGCAGCCCGGCCCCAGCCCAGCCCGCTCTACTCTGCCAGCTCCCAGCCACGGCGCTCCACTTCCTGCCGCCAGTGAGAGCCGGGAGCGGTCCTTCCCCAACCCGAGTGACATGACTGGGCCTGGGGCAAGGGAAGCAGAGCGGGCTGGGGCCGTGTCTCTCTGCTTCCCACCGCTGCCGGTGAGTGCGGGGTCGCTGGGGGAAGAGGTGGAATGGGGGCGGGGTGGAGCAGGGGGGAAGGGTAAGAGGCAGGGCGGAGGGAGTTGTCCGGGGCCCCACACCCCCCAGGGTGCCCCTTGCGGGGGGGGGCCAACCGAGGGATAGGGCTGGTCGCCGGGGCTGGTGCTGCCACGTATGCAGCACGCAGCTGCCTAGGGCACCATGAAATTTGGGGCAATTTGGTGCCCCAAATTTCATGGTGCCCTACGCAGCTGCATATGCTGCATATGCCTAAGGATGCAGGGCTGTCCTTACCCATAAGCAAAGTACGCAGCTGCGTAGGGCACCAGGAAATTTGGTGCCCCAAATTTCCTGGTGCCCTGCGCAGCTGCGTGCTGCTCCAGCCCCTGCCCTGACTCTTCCCGCCCCTGCTCCACCCCCACTTCCCTGAGGACTCCAGAAGCGGTTGGGCCTGCACTCACCGGTAAGTAGAGCGACCCAGACCCAGTCTGCTCTGCTCCCCTGGCTCCCAGCTGCACCGCCAGCAAGTGCTGGGGGGCGGTTCCCCCCTCCCCCCAAGCCTGGGAGCCAGGGGAGCAGAGCAGGCTGGGGCCGGGTCAGTCCACTTCCCGCAGGAAGTGGCCAGCGCCCCCTCTAATTCCCCACGGAGGCCTGGGGCCAGCATCCCCCCCCCTCGTGGAGGCTGGGGTGGGGCCCCACACAGCCCCTCCCCCCCCCCTCGTGGGGATTGCGTAGGGCTCCAAAATAGCTAGGGACGGCCCGGTAAGGATGGCCCGGTATGTACTATTCTACTGTCATATGCAATTCATATGTCCAATTATGCACATGAACTCATGTCATCCCTACATTTGGAAATATTGCTAGTAGCTGATTTAACACTCCCTGGTGTTTTGTGTTAGAAATTTTATTTCAATGCATCAATAAAACATGTTTATGGTCATAGAGATTCTTTATGAGATCATAACCACTCTGATTTCATGGGTAAAACATATCACATTAAACTGAGAAACAGCAGGCACTTAAGTCAGGTCACTAATACAGATTGATCTGGATCACTTGGTAAATAGGATGTGAGCAAACAATACTGCTAATTGTAAATCTAGGAACAAAAAATGCAGGCCATGCGTACATGAACGGGGATATGATCGGTGGAAGCAGTGAAAAGATTTGGGGGTCATGTGTGAGCTCCCAGTGCTGTGCTATGGGTTAATGTGCATCCGACGAAGTGGGCATTCACCCACGAAAGCTTATGCTCCAATACATCTGTTAGTCTTAAAGGTGCCACAGGACCCTCTGTTGCTTTTTACAGATCCAGACTAACACGGCTACCCCTCTGATACTAGGTTTAGAGGTTATTTTAACTCTGTATTTGGCACAGGTGCAACCGCTGCTGGAATCCTGTATCCAAGTCTGGTCTCCACAATTCAAGAAGGATATTGATAAATTGGAGAGGGTTCAGCAAAGAGCCATGAGAATGATTAAAGGATAGACTCAAGGAGCTGAATCTAGTTAGCTTAACAAAAACAAGGTTAAGGTGTGACTTGATTACATGTGAGAAATAAATATTTGATAATGGGCTCTTCAGTCTAGCAGAAAAAGGTATAACATGATCCAATGGCTGGAAGTTGAAGCTAGACAAATTCAGACTGGAAATAAGGCGTACATTTTTAACAGTGAGAATAATTAACCATTGGAACAATTTCCCACAGTTTGTGGTGGATTCTCCATGACTGATAACTTTTAAGTCAAGATTGGATGTTTTTCTAAAAGGTCTGTTCTAGGAATTATGTTGGGCAAGTTCTCTGGCCTGTGTTATACAGGAGGTCAGACTGGATGATCGCAATAGTCCCTTCTGGCTTTGGAATCTTTGAAGCTATGAATTCATGTTCTCGGTGGAATTACACCAGGGAAGAATATTACCCCAGAAGCGATCCATTCCCGTAGAGAGATGAAAATTATTCTCCCTTTGGAACAAAGCAGAACTGAAATCTGATTGAAATGTGTAGACTCCTACTACAGCTGTGAGTAGAATTTTATGCCTAAGCATTTTTAATTGAAAATGTGATAAGAAAATAGTAATGGTGCGATGTGAAGCTGCACTCACTTGATAGCAGAGCTACTAGTAGCAAATTGCAGGCCATTCCCCAGCTTCTTTTGACACAGGCGTGGTCTCAGAATAGAAAATATAGAAACACTCCTGATAGTATGGAATAGATCAAACACAATAGATCCAATAGTTTATTTAGGCTTTTGAAGAAATTGGATTAAGCTCCTCCCTGCTGTGAACCCATTAAAGTCAATGGGTTCACGCCAGGGATGAATCTGGCCCTTTGCTATATGTATAATACAGTGTTCTAGGAATGCATTGGAAATTTAGATTTTATGAAAACAAATGATTAAGCCCACTTCAAGGAAACAGCTTTAAAATAAATCAGCTGCAGTGTTTGCGAAACAAACAATGCTACCCGGTGCTATAGCATGAGGATCTGACAGTGCAATGGACTAGAAACCATCCTCAATCAAAAGTGAACTTGGCTAGTTTTTGCATAAGCAACATCAACACGCTACCAATGTAGCTATTATCTAGAGTGGGATAGATGGCTTTATAGTTGCAAAGTTGGCAGGAAGAAGATAACTACCTCCTAACCAGAGCCGTAGATTTTTGTCCTGAAGGGTCAGAGTCCCATGGGAAAGAGGCAAAAGAACATGCCCCTGGGGAGGGTGTCCCCATCTCAGCAGGAGGGCTTAGCAAGAAGGGAACCAGAACCTAAATCTCCAGCGCCAGCTTTAGTTGCCAGTATATCAGGAGAATTAGAGGGAAACATTCAATAGACAGCAGATCCCAAGGGCACTCGAGAAGGACGTATGACAAATCTGAGAGCAGCTTCAAAGCTGTTAAGAGAATTCATAACAGTTCTTGCAGAAGAGCAAGGGAAGCATGTTTGTCATTGGCAAACATGAGCATCCTTTTGCACTAATCCGTAGGGTGAATTCGTCAGGCACTGAGGTGAGTATATTATAGATCTCAGAACTTTTCAGAACCTCAAAAATTTGCTGGGCTTCAGATTTTCAGCAGGAACTCAAGTTTTTAGAGTTTGCATTCTCTTACTGGAAACTACCAAAAATCAAAAGACTCAAATCCAGCTGTATTTCCCTAGCATAAGGCAAATGGTCTTTGCTCAGAGGCGGCCTGGGATTTGTTGTGTGACGAGTGCAGATTTGCTGTGTGATGTCCTATTACAGGGAGGGAAAAAAAGTCCTGGAAAGCATGGGTTTAAGGGTTGGAGGAGAAGGGGAGCCAACTGGTGCTGGCACCCATGTGACCTTCACTGCCCTTCCCCACAGTGGATGGGGAAATGGGGGGAATCTTCTGTTCCTTCTCTGTTCTGGAACTGCAAAGGAGGGATAGCTGGAGGAAGGGGAATATTCTGTCCCTTCCCTATGGGCCTAGGGAACGGGGGACTAGTGGAGCTGTTGGGCAAGGAGGAATCTTTGCCATAGAGAGTGGGCTACTGTGTGGACGGAAGGCTAAGAGCAAGTGGGCAAACTACGGCCTGCGGGACCATCCTGCCTGGCCCTTGAGCTCCCGGCCGGGGAGGCTAGTCCCTGGCCCCTCCTCTGCAGCCTTAGCTTGCTGTGCCGCCAGCGCTCGGGGCAGCAGGGCTGCGAGTTCCTGCCAAGCAGTGCGGCTGCGTGAGCCGCCGGGTGGACTGTATTAAATTGCTCCCCGTAGGAATGTGCTACTTACGGTGTACTACTTACCGCTGCCGGTCCTGGTGCTTCGTAAGTAGCACATTCCTACGGGGAGCAATTTAATACACTACACCCTGGGTAGGGAAGGCTGTGCCTCCCCAAATAGCCTGGCCCCTGCCCCCATCCGCCCCTCCCACTTCCCGCCCCCTGACTGCCCCCCTTGGAAACTCCAACCCCCCCTGCTCCTTGTCCCCTGACCACCCCCTCCTGGGGCCCCCCACCCCTAGCTGCCTTCCCAGGACCCCAACCCCATCCAACCCCCCCTGCTCCCTGTCCCCTGACTGCCCTGACCCCTATCCACACCCCTGCCCCTGACAGGCCCCCCGGGACTCCCACGCCTATCCAACCCCCCCTGCTCCCGGTCCTCTGACTGCCCCACAGGATCCCCTGCCCCTTTCCAACCACCCCGCCCCCTTACCATGGCACTCGGAGCACCAGGACTGGCAGCCGTAAGTAGTACACCATAAGTCCCTCAGGCCAAAAAGTTTGCCCACCCCTAGCTTAGACAGAAGAAAAGAGAATGGGCTAAGAGAAGCTGGAGAGGGTCATGGAGGGCCAGGACATAGCTCAGTTGTTTCTCTCATGCTAACCTAGCAGGTGAATCTCAGAAACTGTTGGCTTTTGCTCTAGTAACAGATACTGCCTAGTGCAGTGGTTTGCAAATGAATTCTTGCTGTGGCTACCTGTGCGGCCACAGTAAATTCAGGATGGCCACAGTTTTGACAGTAAAAATATTCTACTAGTGACCATTTGTCAGTATGGTTATTTGGAAGTGTCATGTCAATAAAATAATACGTACGCTTAATAATACCCCAGAAGATACATGGTTATTACTAAGTATCTCAGACTAGAACAATCACTGCAGCATGTACACTGTCCTGTGCTGTGCTTCCTGGCCAACACTGCCAGCTCCAGAGATGCTTTGGGACTCAGCTCCCAAAGGGACAGGCAGGGACACTTTCTTCAATAGGTTGCAAAGATGGGGGGCCAGGGGCAGGTGTGTGGGGAAGACAAAGGTAAAAGAGACATGAAAGCATGTTCGGATTATTTTGAATGACGAACATAGAACTTTGAATGAGAACATTTTTTTTAAAATGATTCATAGATTCATAGATTCATAGATTTTAGGACTGGAAGGGACCTCGAGAGGTCATCGAGTCCAGTCCCCTGCCGATTCCCTTTGGGGTGTTTGCGTTAGTGGGCATTTTGCCTGCTTGCAAAATGAAGGTCTTCAATAAAATCTAACGAACTGTATAAACAATGACATTTTGCACCTATTCATTTTTTTATTTTTATTTTTTTGCAGCAAAACTAAAATCATGTTTATAGTGAAAGCGCCAAGGATCAGCTGCCACACAGAAACCTTCCGCAGGGGAGTCTGGAAATAAAATGCCAGCAAAATAACTGACGAGCACATACTTCGTTAGGAAATGTTTTCTTGAGCAGAACAGTGATTTTTGGCTATGTATGTGCAATAAAACCATCTTGCCTGCCTGCTTCACATAAAGTTACCTACAGGGCATGTTTATTGTACTGTGTGTGCATGCGCTATTGCCATCTAGTGGCAGGAGTCAGATCTGTTTTCCCTGCTCTGAGAGGAAGGATGGTCTCGTGGTTAAGGCACTGGACTGGGATTTAGAAGATCTTGGGCCAATTTCCAGTTCTGTCACAGACTTCCTAGGTGACCAAAGCCAGGTCTATATGCAGCTTGACAAAGATCAAAGAGATCAAAGGCATCTAGATATCGTGAGACTTGTCTCCACACAATCTACCCCAAAAGAGAAGATGTGGTACTGGTTAATAATTAGCTGGATTCTCAGTATCACGCAAAGACTTCTTGAGCCAAGGCTGCACTAATGTGTCTTTCAAAGCAATAGCCAGCCTACCTTCTCTGAGAGGCTTTGACAGTCTCCACAAGCCAGGGACCTAGTACATCCCCACTGGCCTTCACCAGCCAAGAAGGATGTGGATCAAAAGCACAGATTGTGGGACCAAGTCTCCCACCATCTCTAGTACCTCAGGGAGGATTCTTGGCTCAGCCTCTTGCAGAGAAGACGAGGCCCTCATTCCCTCAAGACCTTGCTCTGCCACCACGGAAGCAGATAGCCCATCCCTAATCCGATTGATTTTTGTCTGCAAAATAACAATTTCCTCACAATTGGAGGGATTCAGACTAGCTCCTGAGCTGAGACCACTTGAATTTACAAGACTATCTACCACCCAAAACAATTCTGTTGTCTAAGATTTTGAGTATGCGATGGTAGAGGACATTTTTTTTCTTTCTCTGCCGCACAGCCACAGCATAAGGGTTTAAAAAATCTTTGTGCTGCAACTGATCAGCCTCAGCAAGAGCCTCTGCCGCTAGCACTTGAACCATCTTCCTTCTTTTTTCATTTGTCTCAGATCATCCATAAACCAGGGGGACAATGAAGCCAGAAAAGAGGGAGTCTAGCCGTTACCTCCTCAGTAATGGAGGAGAAAAGACCAGTAAGAGAGTGGTCCGTTGGTGGAACAAGATTTTCCCTCTGGAGAATCTTTCTGTTTCTGTTAATCTCGTGAGGGCAGACCATTAAAATAGGCTCCTCACCATGGCAATACAGAGGTGATGATGTTTTCTTCGTCTGTGTAACACACTGGTAAAGTGTGATGTGTCTCCCTCTAAGCCTTGTCTTCAGTGTGTGTGTGTGTGTGTGTGTGTGTGTGTAAAGTCCTAGTGAAGACAAGGCAGTTCATAGTTCTCACAAGAGCTAACAGGGCAAATTAAAGACAAAACACCCCCATATAGTCTTTAATTTGATTTGCTAACTGATGTGAAAACTACAGACTACTTTGTCTTCACTAGGATTTTACCTTGAGTTAATTAAAAACACACCTTAATAATATATGGAGATATACCTATCGCATAGAGCTGGAAGGGACCCTGAAAGGTCATTGAGTCCAGCCCCCTGCCTTCACTAGCAGGACCAAGTACTGATTTTTGCCCCAGATCCCTAAGTGGCCCCCTCAAGGATTGAGCTCACAACCCTGGGTTTAGCAGGCTAATACTCAAACCACCCTTTTCTGACCCTTGGTATCAACCCAGGCCTGGAACCTAATCATGACCGCCTCTGCTACTTCCTGGCTGAGATTTGACCCTACTCTCACCTTGGTCCTGACTGCCTTTGTTCGGATCCTGATGGGGGCCACCCAAGAGAGACAGTCTTGAGATAAATCCACCCACTCATGGTGGGAGATTGTGAGGCACTTAGCACACTTTTGAATGGTATTAAATAATAATAGCTCAGTAGTGTGTCTTAGGCCCTGCAATAGTAGTTAGTAAGGGACATTCACGCTTAGTTTGTGTCTGTCCTTCTGGAGCAGGAGCCACTGGGTTCTCTGTCTGATGTTGCGGTGAATCTCCAAATGGCCACCATAAGCAGTATGACCAAGTAAAAACCACTATGCCCTGGGTAGCCACCAATTTGTTACAACAATTTCCAGCATCTCACCTGGAACACAGGTGTATACATGATGTACAACATGTTAAACTGAATGTACTGTTTCTGATTAGACATAATTTTGTTCTCCTTCCCAGCTGGAGCCATTAGATGCCAATAGATCCTATATAGGGAGGCTTCATCTCCCTATATAGGATATTCTCCCCACCCCCTTTAAATACAGTACTCGTATAACTCCTTTAAAAATACTTTTCATACCAGTTCTTTCTCTTGCTGTCTTCAGTAGCTATTTACTAAATATTCTCTGAAAAGAAATTCTGCCTTGATTCCTTGATTCATGCCCCTTGATACTTGTATTGCATTTGAAAGATGCTGTCTGAGCTTCTCATTTCTACTCTCTTCAGATTTTAATATACTTCAATGAGGTCACCTCTCAGTCTCTTTTTTTCCCAAAGGTCTAGTTTTAGTCATTCTGTGCAAGTGATACCTCTCAATTCCTTGTATCAGAGGGGTAGCCGTGTTAGTCTGAATCTGTAAAAAGCAACAGAGGGTCCTGTGGCACCTTTAAGACTAACAGAAGTATTGGGAGCATAAGCTTTCATGGGTAAGAACCTCACTTCTTCAGATGCAAGTAATGGAAATTTCCATTACTTGCATCTGAAGAAGTGAGGTTCTTACCCACGAAAGCTTATGCTCCCAATACTTCTGTTAGTCTTAAAGGTGCCACAGGACCCTCTGTTGCTTTTCTCAATTCCTTGAATCGTTCTGGATTGTTTCTTTTTTCAGCCTTTGTCTCTCTAATATCCTGCTTATTATTAGACAGAAAACCTGAGCACAGTATTCTCAATAGAGCCTGAAAGTTATCTGCCCTCTTTTCTGCCCCAGATTAATTTCCCTCAAGCTTGTGCTTGATATCCCAGGGCTAAATGCTGTAGTCTTTACTCAGGCAAAGCTCCCATTGATTTCAGTGGTAGCTGCTGGATGCTCAGCACATTTGAAATCAGGACACATATTTAGGTAGCCTAATATGCATTTAGGAAGGTCAATTTTATGTGGGTCTTGTGGAGCAGATGATGAGCATTTTAAAAAATAACAAATACATGTAAAAATTCATAATTAAAATTGCTTCAAAGCCAGGGTTTGGCCGCCCCAAGCAGCCAAACAAACAAACAAACAAAAAGCCGCAATCGCGATCTGTGGCAGCAATTCGGCGGGAGGTCCTTCGCTCCGAGCAGGAGTGAGGGACCCTCCGCCAAATTGCCGCCGAATAGCTGGACGTGCCAAAGTGGCCGCCCCAAGCACCTGCTTGGTAAGCTGGTGCCTGGAGCCGGCCCTGTTCAAAGCACTATGCAAAGAGGGTAATCTTCTAGGAGCCGATCCTCATTGGGATAAAAGTACATAGCATAGCTTCATTGAATTCAATGGAACGTATGCATTATGAACCTCCCCAACCCAGGATCTGGTCCCTATTCAGTTTAATCCCCAGTTGCTTCTGCCTATATCTGTGGTCTCTAGGGTATGAACTTAAACAGTGATTGTCCAGAGCTAGAGTCAAGGACTGAGAATCAAAGCCAGGTCCCCAGTATAGCAGTGCAAAGAACCAACCAGGAATATTTTATGTGGTCCTGTCCAAAATTTTTCCTGTTCCTGTACATCTTAGGTTTCTTTGCCATCTCTTCCAGAAATCAGAGATGACCTTGGGGTCTTATCTAATCTTCAGTGACTCTGATTTCTACATCACTTCCTTGCTGAGATATTTGCTCCCTCCATATTTCTTATGATTTTTTTTTCCTTGCAGAAAACATATTCCTGTCTCTGGCCTCAACCTCTCATTTCGCCTGTGAACACTGAGGCAACAAAGTCATTTACAGTAAATTCTCTTCAATGGATCCCTCCTGTATTGCTAAATTAGTGTTTCACACTGTTGGAGGCCATCTTTCTGCTCCCATAAACTTTTGTGATATAAATGCAAGATCCTTACCAAATGAAAGGTCGTTGCTTTTTCGTAGGCATTAAAAATGTTGTCATCTGTCTTGACTTCTTCAGACATTTTCATGTTGGTCTCTCTTTTTCTTTTTATCGGTATTTGGGGAAATAAATACAACACATGTAGCAGGCAATGTACTTTACCATCAAAGTCAAGGCATTCCCAATTAGGAGTAGCTATACTGCTTCAATCACATATAGAAGAAAGACTCCAACACTGCCTGGAATCATCATAAGCTCAATAATAAACCCCATCATTTGGCTCAAGGTTGTGGGAGAGAGGAGAGGAAATAATGTAAAGAAGTGTTGACTATTATTTGAGCACTTACAAGTTTTACAGTGTTACAAACATACTTTCACTGCAAGGTCCTGCACATAAATAAAGACGAAATGTACTAAAGAACCATTTGCAATTAAGTCCAGATGATGGTATTTAAGCTCAATCTTTTGATTGAGATGTAAAACTGCAGTATGAATATTTGCCCTAAATCCAGGACTGTTTCTGACATTCTGTCGCTAAATTCCACTTGTAGCAGATTTGGTGTTCTTCTTCACTTCCCGTTCCAAAAAAATTCTGGGTACTGTGTTTCTGCAAACTACTGAACAGTTGCTGCATTTCACCCCAGAGATGGCTGCATTTCAGAAATGGGGAAGTGATTCCTCCTCTATGGTTTGTCTGAGTCCATACATTGGATTATATTCCCCTGGAAAGGAATGACTTTGAGGTGAGAGTTCTTAGACATTTAAAAAAAAAGTATAAAGTTGATGGAAGTACAGCATTCATGTGAGGGGAAGGGTCTGAAAAACAGAGGGATATAATGCAAACTATAGAGTCCTCATCTAGGCCCTGGTTTAGGAAAACATTTCAATGGGGATTAAGCATGGGCTTAAATTTAAGTACATGCTTAAATACTCTCATGAATACAGGTGCTTTCCTAAATTTGGGCTCTAGTGATCTGAGCATCAGGCTGGGAGCTAGGAACTCCAGAGTTCTAGTTCTTCCTCTGATACTGATCCTCTTTGTTTGGCCATGGGCAAATTACTTAACTTCTCTACTTCCCCATCTGTATAAATGGGCAGAGTAATCTTATTAAGCAACCTCACAGGGGACCTGGAAGGATAAACCTGGCCCTGTCTGTGCTAGAGACATAGTCTAAAAATTCCCCACCATTGTTAACGTGGGTTCAACTCAACATGTGTTAGCAATAGTGGGAGCCCTAGTGTAGACAGAGCAGCATTTTAACAGTGTCTATTAGACTTGTTCTGAGCAGGGTTTCATGACATGGTGTTTAAAAATATCATTGGTTAACAGGGACCCAGTGACTCAAGGGATCCCAATGTTGCTAACACCAGCGGAGCAGAAACAGTGTTTATAATGGGGATGCAGGGGGAAAAGTTTAGAAAATTTCCTTAGTGTCGAAAGAAGCTTGGTTAGTGGGTGAGATCCTCAGGCCTAGCCTAGCTACCAAGTTTTGTCGACAGAAGTTGCCTTTTGTCACCACAGGCTTTGTGCCCAAATGTGCTTCCTGCTGGCGTAACCCAGACTTTCTGTCTCCAATATAAAACCACCTCTATGGGTGGTACAAGTCCTCAGCCAAGATACTTCCAGTGGCAAAATGCCAGTGTGGATGCTGCACTATGTGTGCTGAGCAAAACAGTCCTCCAGCAACAGTCCCACAATGCCCCTATCCCTGAGACAATGACTACACCAATCACAACTTTGAGCATCTCTGCCCAGGGTTCACAGTGACCAGAAAGCTCCCCACGCCTTTAAATTCTGATCAGGAGCTTCCCCCCAGCCTCTTCCATTCCCCAGTGTGTTTTGGAAATGTAAATCGACGTCGCTCCACTGAAGGGAGAGGAGCTATGCTGACTTACATTAGACGAGGAGCCAGCCTGTCAATGTTTGTAAAGTGCTTTGAAAGAGAAAAGTACAATTTAAGTACTAGATTTTATTATTATAGAGTATGAGTCAATAGACAATTTGGGCAGAATTAATCACTGCTATCAGGGAAATGTGAACCAGTTTACATAATATTTTTCTAACAGTGATAGCTGGATTTTCATTATTTATCTTACAGAATTTATCCAGCCTAGGGGTTAACTAATATATTAGTAATTAGTACTTGCTGGGGGTGTATTGTCAAAGTGAATCCAAACGCCATTTGTTTCTTTCCTTCAAAGGAATGTGATGTACATTTTTTTCAGAATGGGAATTAAATAAAGCAACTTTTTTTTTTTTTTGCTTGAGGCTGACAAAATTACCACAAATATCAATTCCAGCTCCCTGGCTTGGTCTATAACCCTGCCTAAAGCCCAAAGCAGGAACGGAGTCAGCACGGAATACATTTCTGCTGGCCTTGGAATATTCAGATCTAGACTGACCACTGATGACCACTGGTGATTTGTCAGTGACAGTGCAAGAACCTTATGGGCCAAAATTTCTAATGGGCCTCAACTTGGCCTCCAATATATGCAGGCAATACACCAGTGTGCTCCTTTCAAGCACTAACACTGTGCATGCCGTTGATGTGTCTATTCTACTGCCAGTATGGGCTGTGTGTGAAGGTGTGTGCACGGGTGTTCACGAGCACAGATGGAGGCCACTGTGAGCCTGATCCAAAGCCAACTGAAATGGGGCTTCAATTGACTCTAGTGGTCTTTGAAATCAAGCCCTGTTTGAACATTTTTATTGCGTTGGAATAAAAAGAATCCTCTGTGCTGGACTTCTAGTTCTGCAATGAATGGGCTCCCGCTGTCTGTAACCTGATTAGTATGGAAACTGTTTATAGCTATGACTGTATATGCTTTAACAACCCAACTGGAAGCAGCCCCTGGCAGTTGAGGGGGCTGAGACGCTAGGAAGGATTGCAGATATCTGTTTTTCTAACATGGTGTCAGCAACTTGGCCAAACCAACTGTGAACATACATCGAATGTAAAGCTGCTGGAAAACGTACAGTTGGTCTGTTCTCACTTCTGGCTTGTGAAACTATATAAAGTTCCCATCTGTTTTTCAAAACCATTTCATTCCACGACTGTAATGTCTCTGCGCATATTCATAGAGTTTAAGGCCAGAAGGGGCCGTTAGATTATCTAGTCTGACCTCCGGTATATCTCAGATCATAGAGTTTCACCCAGTTACCTCTGTATTGAGCCCAATATCTTGTGTTTGGCTAGAGCAGATCTTCCAGAAAGGCAGCCAGTCTTGATCTGAAGACATCAAGAGATGGGGAATCCATCACTTCCCTTGGTAGTTTATTCTAGTGGTTTATCATCCTTGCTGTTAAAAATGCATGCCTACTTTCTGATTTGTGTGGCTTCAGCTTCCAACCATTGGTTCTTGTTAGACCTTTTCTGTTAGGGTATGTCTACACTACGAGAGTACTTCGATTTTAGTTAATTCGACTATGTGGGAATCGATATTACAAAGTCGAACGTGTGTGTCCACACTAAGGACAGTAATTCGACTTTGTGAGACTTTGTGAGTCCACACTAACGGGGCAAGCGTCGACATTGGAAGCGGTGCACTGTGGGCAGCTATCCCACAGTTCCCGCAGTCCCCGCTGCCCATTGGAATTCTGGGTCGAGCCCCAAATGCCTTCTGGGTAAAAAAATGTGTCGAGGGTGCTTTTGGGCGCCTGTCGTCATCCGTCCGTCACTCACGCCCTCCCTCCCTCCCTCCCTCCCTGAAAGCGCCGGCGGGAAATCAGTTTGCGCGCTTTTCTGGTTACTGACAGCGCGGACGCCACAGCAGTGCGAGCATGGATCCCGCTGCGACCATCGCTGCAGTTGTGGCAGTTCTCAACGCCTCGCAGCTTCTCCTCCACCTGTACCAGAGGCAGCTGCAGATCAATCATGAGAGGAGGCTACGGCACCACCGTGACGGCATGAAGTCGGACACTAGCTCCGACCTCTCAGAGAACCTGAGACCCAGCGCCCAGGACATCTCGCTGTCACTGGGTCTTGTGGATACTGTTGAACGGCGATTCTGGGCCCGTGAAACAAGCACGGACTGGTGGGACCGCATAGTGCTGCAGGTCTGGGATGAATCACAGTGGCTGCGCAACTTTCGCATGCGGAAGGGGACTTTCCTCGAACTGTGTGAGTTGCTGTCCCCTGCCCTGAAGCGAAAGGACACCCGGATGCGGGCAGCCCTGACTGTCCAGAAGCGAGTGGCCATAGCCCTCTGGAAGCTCGCAACGCCAGACAGCTACCGGTCCGTCGCTAACCACTTTGGTGTGGGCAAGTCTACCGTGGGGGTTGCTGTTATGCAAGTAGCCAGGGCAATCGTCAAGCTACTGCTATCTAAGGTAGTGACCCTGGGAAACGTGGAGCTCATCATAGATGGCTTTGCCGAGATGGGATTCCCAAACTGCGGTGGGGCTATAGATGGGACTCACATCCCTATCCTGGGACCGGACCACCAGGCCAGCCAGTACATCAACCGAAAGGGCTACTTTTCCATGGTGCTGCAAGCACTGGTGGACCATCGGGGACGTTTTACCAATATCAACGTTGGATGGCCTGGCAAGGTTCATGACGCTAGGGTGTTCAGGAACTCTGGTCTGTTTAGACGGCTGCAGGAAGGTCTTTACTTCCCGGACCACAAAGTAACTGTTGGGGATGTGGAGATGCCTACAGTCATCCTCGGGGACCCTGCATACCCGCTAATGCCCTGGCTCATGAAGCCCTACACTGGCGCACTGGACTCAGGGAAAGAACTATTCAACTACCGGCTCAGCAAGTGCAGAATGGTGGTGGAGTGTGCTTTTGGCCGTCTCAAGGGGAGATGGAGAAGCCTACTCACTCGCCGTGATCTCAGCGAGACCAATATCCCCATTGTGATAGCTGCTTGCTGTGTGCTCCACAATTTGTGTGAGAGCAAGGGGGAGACCTTTATGTCGGGGTGGGAGGTTGAGGCAAATAGCCTGGCTTCTGATTACGTCCAGCCAGACAGCCGGGCGATTAGAAGATCCCAGCGGGACGCGCTGTGCATCAGGGAGGCTTTGAAAGCCAGGTTCCTGACTGAGCAGGGTCTCCAGTGACTGTTTACTTTGTGGACACAGATGCTGAACCTGCCCCCGTTTCTTTACCCAGTTACTGTTGACTATCCTTCCAAGTTACATACCCCCTTCCCCACCTTCCCAACAAATAAAATCTGTTCCGTTTTGTTCATGAACAAGGTTCTCTTTTTTACTGTTTTCGCGGGAATGTTTTAAACCAGGGACGCAGACTGTGGCGGGGGGCGGGTTTAGTGTTTTGATGCAAATGATGCTTCTAAACTCCGGGAATGACAGGCTCCGCAGTGCTGGATTGGTTGTTTCAACGCAGCCTGCCAGCAGTCCTGGGCGGGACTGCATGTATGTGTCGGCCAAGTGACTTTCTGGCAGGGGGCGGAGGGTAACAGATCCCCTGCTGTGTGGCTCTGTGATCCAGGATAAGGACCGCGGCATAAGATCTCTAACTGCCCTCCCCCGCCACAAAGTCACAGATCAACCCCCTCGCACCCCAGAACATGAAAACCGCCTCCCAGACTGACCAGGGTAACTGGTGACTGTACTGTGTATGTGTCCTGATGCTGGACCTGCCCCCACCTCTGTAGCCTGCTACAGGTGACTGTCCTGTCCAAGTAACAAACCCCTTCCCCCCCTTCAGACAGAATCCCCTCTAAAAGACACTCTCGGAAACAGTACTTAACAGAAACAGATGTTTTATTATGAACCGCACATGAAAAGGGGGGGGAGGAAACTTGGACGTGGGCTAGTGTGAGATGGGTAGGAAAGGACTTTTCAAACTTTGGAACGAGAGCCTTCCATTGCTGCAGCAGTGTGCAGGGGCCGACTGAAAGTTTTAACGGCCCTTGCCGCCCCTCCTTCTTTGGACTTTTGGTGAGGGGGGTGTGGGACTTGGTGGCGGGGGAGGGCGGTTAGAGATAGACAGCAGCAGGGCTCTGTCCTCCTGCCTCCGGTCTTGCAGAACATCCACTAGGCGCCGGAGCGTCTCCGTTTGCTCCCTCATTAGTCCAAGCAGGGTTTGAGTAGCCTGCTGGTCCTCCTGGCGCCACCTCTCCTCCCGTTCCATGACTGCTCTGTGCATTTGTGACAAGTTCTCCCTCCACTGTGTCGTCTGGGCTGCCTGCTCTCGTGAGCAGTCCATAAGTTCATAAAACATGTCTTCACGCGTCTTTCTCTTCCTTCTCCTAATCTGCGCTAGCCTCTGGGAGTGTGATGCCAGGCTGGGTTGGGAGACAGTCGCAGATGTGTCTGTGGGAATGGGAAAAAGGGAGTAAATTCCTGAGACAGATAAATGAAGTTGCTAACAAAGAACATAGTCTTTCTCTGTGAACAACACCATGCACTGGACCTTTCACATGCGCACTCAGGACAAGGTCGAATTTTCGGCCCTCGCCTTCAGTGCCTGGGGTCCTGCAGTTGCGATCAGAGAAGCATTGCAGGACACCTCTACTTCTGTTGCAGGAAAGCATGGTAAGCCGTAGACTTGTGGCAGCTTAAAAATGTAATAGTAGCACTGGGCTCCTTTCGCACTGAATGCAAGGCCACTCTCTGCTGGCAGCAATCAGGGAAGCA